>NC_065589.1:9304178-9912832 GCF_024542745.1 Macaca thibetana thibetana | reverse complement strand
AATGTTGGTGTATTTGTTAGTGAAGAGATTTAGTATCGCCAGATTAGATGGAGGCATAAGGAAAAGGTGTTTTCTGCTATCGTAGATGGGAGAAGACTTTCCTTTTTTTTTTTTTTAACCTTAAAATTCTTTCTAAACCAAGTTAAAGTTGAAAAGAGTGATAACTTCCTATGACATTTATGTTGGGACTGTAAAAGTATTTCAGCAGGCCAGGCCTCTGCTTTTTGTGATAATTAAAATACATTTTGTTATAAAGTAATGAAAGAATATTATTGCAAGTTTTGAGAGTAGCGGGCAAGTCATTAATTTCACCTCACTAATATTCCTTTGTCTTGTGTTCTTTTCACCTTTTTTTGGACATATATATAACTATACTGTGTGCAGATGTTACGATAGCTGTCTTTTGTTGAGCGAATGTGCCACTTTTACAAGATTGCTTCCAGTCTTTTACTATTATAAGTAATGTGGGTCCCCCTCATGTTTGGACTTTTTCCTTTTCATCTTCTTACTTAGCTGTTTTCTGACATTTGAAAAAAAGCATTCGAAGATCTACATTCTTTTAGCCTAGTACATGAGTCTTGCTTCATTTGAATGTAGACCTTTTTATGGTCTTAGGAGCTGACAGATTTGAAGATTATTTTGTCAAGATAATGGTGTTTTTTGTTTTGTTTTGTTTTTTGAGACAGAGTCTTACTCCATCACTCTGACAGCAGTGGCGCAATCTCGGCTCACTGCAACCTCCACCTCCCGCGTTCAAGCAATCCTCATGCCTCAGTCCTCCCTTCTAGCTGGGATTACAAGCATGTGCCACCACATCCGGCTAATTTCTTTTTGTATTTTTAGTGTAGAGATGGTGTTTCACCATGTTGGCTAGGTTGGTCTTGAACTCCTGGCCTCATGTGATCTGCCGCCTTGGCCTCCCAAAGTGCTGGGATTACAGGCATGAGCCACCGCGCCTGACCGGTGTTTTTTTGTTTTGTTTTTTAATGGCAAAAATTTAAGCAGGGAATGCATTTAATATGTTATCGGAAGACATGCATTTTAAATAGTTTAGCCGGGCGCGGTGAGCCACTGCGCCCGGCTAAACTATTTTAAATGCATGTCTTCCGATAACATATTAAATTAGACCATCCTGACTAACACAGTGAAAACCCGTCTCTACTAAAAATACAAAAATTAGCCGGGCGCGGTTGTGGGCGCCTGTAGTCCCAGCTACACGGGAGGCTGAGGCAGGAGAATGGCGTGAACCCGGGAGGCGGAGCTTGCAGTGAGTAGAGATCGCGCCACTGCACTCCAGCCTGGGCGACGGAGCGAGACTCCTTCTCAAAAAATAAAAAATAAAATAAAATAAAATAGTTTAGATAGCTTTGTTTCATGCTCACTGAAGTTTTTTTGATCCAGGGTCTCACTTTGTATCCCAGGCTGGAGTGCAGTGTCACGATCACAGCTCACTGCAGCCTCGACCTCCTGGGCTGAGGTGATCTTCCCACTTCAGCCTCCCCAGAAGCTGGGACCACAGGTGTGCACCACCACACCCAGCTAATTTTTTTTTTTTTTTTTTTTTTTTTTTTGTAGAAATGGGGTTTTGCCATGTTTCCCAGGCTAGTCTGAAACTCCTGGACTCAAGTAATCCAACTGCGTCGGCCTCCCAAAGTCCTGGGATTACAGGCGTGAGCCACCATTTTTGGCCTTGAAGTATTTGTAATTGCTAAACCATTTATGGTTTATTTAACCTTTATTAAAAACAACTGGAGCTGGGCCTAGTCGTTCATACCTGTAATCCCACTGCTTTGGGAGGCTGAGGCAAGAGAATCGCTTGCACCCAGGAGTTTGAGGTTACAGTGGGCTATGGGTGCAGCCCTGCACTCTAGCCTGGGCAACAGTGAGACACTGTCTCTAAGAAACAATAATAATAATTGATATGTAAAATATGGTAAATACATGCACAAATGTGAAGTTTATCGTTCAATACATTTTTACATGTGTATATACTTTTGTAGTCACCACTTCGATCATGATAGCGAACTTTTCCAGCACTCCAATTCCCTCTCCTTCCTGTGTAGTAGTCCCCTCTTCCCATGATGAGTACGTTCCTGACATCTGTCACCATTTATTATCTATTTGTCTTAGTCTGTTGGTGTTGCTATAAAGGAATACCTGAGGCTGGGTGATTTATAAAGAAAAGAAGTTTATTTGGCTCATGGTTCTGTAGGCAGTACAAGAAACGTCTACTTCTCGTGAGGGCTTCAGGCTGCTTCCACTCATAGTGGAAGGCAAAGGGGAGCCAGTTTGTTTAGATCTCATGGTGAGGGGAGCAAGAGAGAGAGAGAGGAGGGAGGTGTCAGGCTGTTTTTAACAACTAGGTCTCTTGGGAACAAATCAAGTAAGGACTCACTCATTACTGTGAGAGTGGCACCAAGGCATTCATGAGGGATCTGCCCATAATCCAGACACCTCCCATTAGACCTTGCCTCCAGCATTGGTGATCAAATTTCAACATGAGATTTGTAGGGGTCAAATACCCAAACCATAGTACTCTTCTTGAACATCACATAAAAGAAATCATACAGTATATATTTTTTCCTAGCCAGCTTGTTTTTCTAAACATGGTGTCTGGGTGATTTCGCAGTATCATTGTGAATATCAGTAATTTTTTTTGTTGTTATTTGTTTTTTGAGACGAAGTCTCACTCTGACCAAGCTAGAGTGCAATGGCATGATCTTGGCTCACTGTAACCTCACTACAACCTCTGCCTCCTGGGTTCAAGCAGTTCTCCTGTCTCAGCCTCCCGAGTAGCTAGAATTACAGGTGCCCACTACCTTGCCCAGCTAATGTTTGTAATTTAAGTAGAGACAGGGTTTCACCGTTGTTGGCCAGGCTGGTCTCGAACTCCTGACCTCACGTGATCCTCCCACCTCAGCCTCCCGCAGTGCTGGGATTACAGGCGTGAGCCACCACACCCGACTGGTTCTTTTTTAAAAATTGCTGAGTAATATTTCATTATGTGCGTATACTGCAGATTGATTTGCCTGTTGATGTACGTTTACATTGATGGACGTAATACCCAAATGTCAGTTTTTGACAATTATAAATAAAGCTACTATGAATCTCTTGTCTTTTGGTAGAAATAGAACTTCAGTTCCCTTGGGCGTATGTGTAGCAGTTTGTTATGGGATCACAGGGTAGGCATACAGTTTAGATTTAATGGATATTGCCAATTTTTTTGAAGTAGTTGAACTAATTTGCACTAATAAAGTTATTAATCTTGTGTTATCTTAATTCATGTCTGGCTAAACTAAAAATCACTGACTGCTGTAGTGGGGACAGAACTACTAATTTGTTTAGTATATGTGGAGAGTGCTAGAGGAGTTGGTCTTTTTTCAGCTTTTGGAAAAACGTAGGTAGGGAATGGGAATGGGGGCAGATTCAGGTTCCTTGGTATTCATTCTGTGTTAGTCTTGTGGCAGACTATACATAGTACTGGCTGGATTCCATCCCAAATTTCACCATATTTTTTCTGGGTAAGTTTTGTGTAGCTAGGAAGTAGAGATTTGTAGTAGCACTTTTTTTTTTTTTTTTTTTTTTTTTTTTTTTGAGACAGAGTCTTGCTTTTTTGCCCAGGCTGGAGTGCAGTGGCGTGATCTCAGCTCACTGCAACCTCTGTCTCCTGGGTTGAAGCAATTCTTCTGCCTCAGCCTCCCGAGTAGATGGGATCACAGGTGTGAACCACCGTGCTGGCCACATAATTTTTATAATAAAGATCCAGGGGATTTTCAAAGGTATGTATGTTTTGAGTTCTTAGTGAAATAGTGGTGGTAGCTAATCTGTCTTCAAGACTTCTGGGAAGCAGTATTCGGGAACACTGTCAAAGTTGAAGTATCAGACACTGTGCTGGAGTCTGACTCGGCATCTGCTTTGGCTTCTTCTTGCTGATTTCACCCACATGGGACTTACTATGTAAATTTGCTACCTTTTTTGTTGAAAGTGATTTCCTGAGATCAGAAGTTGCTTCGTTCCTCTAGGCTGTGCCAGGCTGTAAGAAAATGGCAGGCTAAGAGGGAGAGGTCAGAGTCTGTCTTTTCTTTATAATAAACTCAACAATAAGAAGGACCTAGGTTGATTTCTTTTCTCTCCTGTGAAAATGTACTTAGGCCCACAAAGTGATAGATGAGGTCCCAAAGAGGAGATGAACAGTCTTAAAGAGGAAGTCATGAAAATTATAGAAAAATATAGGGAGAAAAAGAAAAATCATTATACTAATAATCAGATAAAATAACTTATAGTAAGGTCTAAATTTAGCTCAGTTATTTAGAAGTTGACAAAAAGTCTAGCTTATATAATATTCACTGCCAAGTACAAGGATACAATTTATTGAAGAAGACAGCTTATTGGTATTATTGCATAAGGAATATATTACTTGAAGTCACTTATGTGTAATTTTGAGTAATGGACAAAGTCTGAAAAAGCAGTTATGTAGAAATATTCTCTCAGCTGTTTTTTTTAAAATTATACTTTAAGTTCTAAGCTACATGTGCACAACGTGCAGGTTTGTTGCATAGGTGTACATGTGCCATGTTGGTTTGCTGCACCCATTAACTTGTCATTTACATTAGGTATTTCTCCTAATGCTATCCCTCTCCCAGCCCCCCATCCTATGACAGGCCCTGGTGTGTGATGTTCTCCACGGTGTGTCCAAGTGGTCTCATTGTTCAATTCCCACCCGTAAGTGAGAGCGTGTGGTGTTTGGTTTTCTGTCCTTGTGATAGTTTGCTCAGAATGATGGTTTCCAGCTTCATCCATGTCCCTGCAAAAAGGACATGAATTCATCCTTTTTTGTGGCCGCATGGTATTCCATGGTGTATATGTGCCATGTTTTCTTAATCCAGTCTATCATTGATGGACATTTGGGTTACTTCCAAGTCTTTGCTGTTGTGAATAATGCTACAATAAACATACGTATGCACATGTCTTTATAGTAGCATGATTTATAATCCTTTGGGTATATACCCAGTAATGGGATCACTGGGTCAAATAGTATTTCTAGTTCTATATCCTTGAGGAATTGCCACACTGTCTTCCACAGTGATTGAACTAGTTTACACTCCCACCAACAGTGTAATTTTTTTATTGTTATTGTTGAGACGGAGGCTCACTCTGTTGTCCAGGCTGGAGTGCAATGGCATGATCTCAGCTTACTGCAACCTCCGCCTCCCAGGTTCAAGCAATTCTGCTTCAGCCTTCTGAAGAGCTGGGATAACAGGCATGAACCACCTCGACTGGCTAATTTTTGTATTTTTAGTAGAGACTGGGTTTTGCCATGTTGGCCATGCTGGTCTCAAAACTCCTGGCCTCAAGAAATTCACTCACCTTGGCCTCCCAAAGTGTTGGGATTACAGGCATGAGCCACCGCGCCCTGCCTCTCAGCTGCTTTTAAGTCATGTCTTTAAAATATGCGATAGAACTTTCTTTGAAGTCCTTATCCCTAGTGTTGGAATAGCCAAAGAGAAAAGGCCAGAAGAGGGAGGGAAGAACCCGATTATCTTCTCTGTCAGAGTTGCTTTCAGCATGAGAAAGGTATGCTAATAGAGTGGTCTCAGAACTAACAATATTTTGCCCACATTCCTTCAGAGGCACTGTCTTTTTCTGACTCCTTCCTCAGAGATGTGAGGGTAAGTTCTCAGAATTCCTGAGACCTGCCAGTTCCACTATGCGATGCATTCCTGTCATCATCTGTCCTTGTCCAGAATGAAAGTCTCTCTATTTATTCATCCTTTTTTGTAGTCTGATCTTCATACCACTCAGAGTTTCTTCTTCCCTTGACCAAATCTCTTGTTTAATTCCTAAGACTTTCCTCTTGAATTCTCTGAAATGTTATTTTTGTGTTAAACCTCTCCCTCGTGTTCATAAGATGTTTTTCAGCTTTCTTGTGGTAACTGAAGCCCATCTGCCCTGGTAATCTTACCTTCCCTTTAGTCCTCTGAGGTTAACAGTAGATTTTTTTTTTTTTTTTTTTTTAGACGGAGTCTCGCTCTGTCACCCAGGCTGGAGTGCAGTGGCCGGATCTCAGCTCACTGCAAGCTCTGCCTCCTGGGTTCACACCATTCTCCTGCCTCAGCCTCCCAAGTAGCTGGGACTACAGGCGCCCGCCACCTCGCCCGGCTAGTTTTTTGTACTTTTTAGTAGAGACGGGGTTTCACCGTGTTAGCCAGGATGGTCTCAATCTCCTGACCTCGTGATCCGCCCGTCTCGGCGTCCCAAAGTGCTGGGATTACAGGCTTGAGCCACCGCGCCCGGCCTGATTTTCTTGCACTGTGATATGTCAGGATGCAGAATCAGGGTCTTCATCCTTCTCCATTCACAGGCTCATTCTATTCCTTGATTAGTGTGGCTCTTCTGCCTAGCTTGCTGCTGTTCCTCTATGCAGTTCTTAGTATCCTTTCATACATTTTCTAGTTTAGGTGATAGATCATATATGGTCAGGTTAGCCATTTTTTCTCTATCTTTGTGCAAAACTCTCTTTCTTCTGAAGTTCATGCTGACAATGCATCTCTCTTCCCTTCCTTAGTATCAGAAAAGGACCCTGTGGTCTTACCCTTTGATTCATTGTTTTTTCTATTTTCCTCTCTGCCATTATCCTGAGGTTACTTTAGAGTCTATGTAGCTGATCCATCCAGTCCTCCCAGGTTCCTGGTTTCTTGTCTTTTACTTTCATCTCCAGTTCTGGTAGTGCATTCATTTTTATTCCTACTGTACTTGCTTTTTGGCATTACCAACATCTTAAATTTGTCAACTCTCTTCTGTTTTTACACCTTTCCCCATAGTGTCTAAATCACACTTCTGCCAGCACTCTCTACTTTGCCTCTTATTCTTCCCTTTACCATGCTGACAAAACCCTAACCCTGGTTTCCTGTGGGCTCTCTGCCCCATACCCAGGCTGCTACGTTGGAGAAAGAAGCCCACAACCTTGCAGATTAGCTTCCCTCTTGTATTAGCCCATTTTCATATTGCTGTAATAAACTGCCTGAGACTGGGTAATTTATAAAAGAAAGAGGTTTGGCCAGGCGCGGTGGCTCAGGCCTGTAATCCCAGCACTTTGGGAGGCCAGGACGGGTGGATCATGAGGTCAGGAGATCGAGACCATCCTGGCTAACACAGTGAAACCCCGTCTCTACAAAAAATACAAAAAACTGGCCGGGTGAGGTGGCAGGCGCCTGTAGTCCCAGCCACTCGGGAAACTGAGGGAGGAGAATGGCGTAAACCCGGGAGGCGGAGCTTGCAGTGAGCCGAGATCTGGCCACTGCACTCCAGCCTGGGTGACAGAGCGAGACTCCGTCTCAAAAAAAAAAAAGAGGTTTAATTGACTCAGTTTTTCATGGCTGGGGTGGCCGCAGGAAACTTACAATCATGGCAGAAGGAGAAGGGGAAGCAAGGCACCTTCTACACAAGGTGGCAGGAGAGAGAAGTGCCAACGGAAGCAGGAAGAGCCCCTTATAAAACCATCAGATCTGATAAGAACAGCATGGGGGAAACTGCCCCCATGATTCAGTTACCTCCATCTGGTCTCTCCCTTGACACGTGGGGATTATAGGGATTACAATTCAAGATGAGATTTGAGTGGGGACACAAAGCCTAACCATATCACTTCTCTATCTTTATTGGGTCTTTAGAGATACTGTAGCTAAGTGCAACAAGGTGTCCTGAATTGGAGACTGGCACGGAACAAGGATGTTGTTGGAAAAACTGATGAAATCTGAATAAACTCTGAAATATAGGTAATAGTGATGTACCAATGTTGGTTTCTTAGTTTTGACAAAGTATTGTGTAACCTAAGTTGTTAACATTAGGGGAAACTGACGGTACTTTCTGTCTTATCTTTGTAACTTTTTAATCTATAATTATTTCTCAAGTTTATTAAAAAAAAAAAAATCTCTAGCATAGAACACAGCAGCTGTCAATTTCTTTAGTTTCCTCAAACCCTACCTTATCTTCTGTGTCGTTTACCTACTTTTCTGAAAAGATGAAGCCATCAGTTTGATGAATTCCCTTCCGTTTCCTTTATTTTTGTTTTTGTTGGTTTATTTTAAAATTATTTTTTATGTAGGTTTTGTAGATACAGGATCTTGCTGTGTTTCCCAGCCTAGTCTCAAACTCCTGGGCTTAAGCAATCTGCCTATCTCAGCCTCAGTGCTGGGATTCCAGGCATGGGCATTAGCTTGGTCTCAATTTCCTTTTAAATTCCCCTACCCCCTTCAGTAAAACCCTACATAACCTTGGAAGCATTCTAAGTCATTTGGATCTACTTTCCTCTGGTTACAAGTAGATAGGAGTCGTTTTTGTTTCTATTTGTTCTGTGAAACCCTCATACTTCCTGCCTTCTCAGAGATTTCATTTACATGACATTTTTGTTGAATTGTTTCTTCACCTTTTGACTCTGCTAGTAATTTTTCACTGGGGATATATCTAAAATAAAAAAATGGAAATTTTCTTTCCATTCTACTTTATTTCTCTTCTCCCACAGCTAAGAATCTTTTTTTTTTTTTTTTTTTTTTTTTTTTTGAGGTGGAGTCTCGCTCTGTAGCCTAGGCTGGAGTGCAGTGGCATGATCTCGGCTCTCTGCAACCCAGCCTCCTGGGTTCAAGCGATTCTTCTGCCTCAGCCTCCCAAGTAGCTGGGAGTACAGGCGCACGCCACCACACCCAGCTAATTTTTGTATTTTTAGTAGAGACGGGAGTTTAATTTTTAGTGGAGACAGGAGTTTCAACATACTGGCCAGGCTGGTCTCAAACTCCTGACCTCGTGATCTGCCTGCCTCGGCCTCCCAAAGTGCTGGGATTACAGGCGTAAGCCACCGCGCCTGGCCATTTTCTTTTTTCTTTTTTTTTTTTTTTGAGATGGAATTTCGCTCTAGTTGCCCAGGCTGGAGTGCAGTGGCGCTATCTCAGCTCACCACAACCTCCGACTCCTGGGTTCAAGTGATACTCCTGCCTCAGCCTCCTGAGTAGCAGGGATTACAGGGTTTTGCCACCACGCCTGGCTAATTTTTTTTATTTTCAGTAGAGACAGGGTTTCTCCATGTTAGGCTGGTCTTGAATTCCCGACCTCAGGTGATCCTCCCGCCTTGGCCTCCCAAAGTGCTGGGATTACAGGCGTGAGCCACTGCACCCAGCCTTCCACAGCTAAGATTCTTAGTTTTGAGATGGAGTCTTGCTCTGTCACCCAGGCTGGAGTGCAGTGGTGTGATCTCAGCTCACTGCAACCTCCGCCTTGAACCTTCTGGGTTCAAGAGATTCTCCTGCCTCAGCCTTCTGAGTAGCTGGGATTCACGGGCGCCCGCCGCCATGCCCGGCTAATTTTGTTTTGTTTTGTTTTGTATATTTAGTAAGACAGGATTTCACCATGATGGCCAGGCTGGTCTCAAACACCTGACCTCGAGTGATCCACCCATCTTGGTCTCCTAAAGTGCTGGGATTATAGGCATGGGCTTGTGCCGGCCTCACATGTAAGATTCTTGAAAGAGTTGACTGCATTTGTGGTCTTCCCTTCCTCACCTCCCAGTCATGCCTCACTCCATTGAAATCTGGCTTTGTCCCCCACGGTACTCCTAACTGCATTCTTGCAGGTCATCAGTGAGTTCGTTTCTGAAGCCAATGAAGAATTTTCAGTCTTTCTCTTTTTTGACTTAAATATTTGAAACTTTTTTTTTCTTTTGGAGACTGTCTCGCTGTCACCCAGGCTAGAGTGCAGTGGTGCTATCGTAGCTCACTGGAGCCCTGAACTAGGCTCAAACCATCCACCTCAGCCTCCCAAGTAGCTGGGACTAAGGCAAGTGCCACCATACCTGGCTAATTAAAATTTTACTTTTTTGTAGAGATGAGCTCTCACTATGTTGCCTAGGCTGATCTCAAACTTCTGGCCTCAGATAATCCTCCTGCTTCAGTCTCCTAAAGCTTTGGGATTACAGTCGTGAGCCACGGCACCTGGCCTAATATTTGAAACTTTCAAATACTTTCCTTAAAAAAAATGTACCACTACCATCTTTGTTGTATGCACAAATTAGCAACTTAATAGGAAAAGAGAATTATCCACAATCCTACCACTTAGAAGTATTAACATTTTGGGGCATATCTATATATATCCAATGTATTTTAAAATGTTTTAAATATAATCATATTCTCTGTATTCTGTAACTTGCCTTGAACACTTAATATGTTGTTGGTATCCTTTCATGTTAGTGAAGTTTAGTTACTCATCACCTCACTCTTCCCTACTAGATCGAATTCATTCTCCTCCAAGTAACTATCCTCAGTCATCTTTCTAAAGTACAAATTTTATCCTGGAAATATGAAATGCAAAGACTTTTGTGATGTAGCCACTGTTTTACCAGTCTTCACATTAGTTTTTTAGCCTGTTGAACAAATTATCTTCCAAAAGAACGTAGGTCTTTCTCCTTTACCCTTTCCTGCACCTCTCCCTCTCCCCCTTTACCCTTAAAGACTGCCTCATTCTTAGTGTCTGGTTTTTGGAGTCCTTATAATACGATTTGACCTTGTGCAAGCTGCTTAACTTTTCTCTGTGCCTCATTTCCTCATCTACAAAATTGGGCCAAAGAATCTATGTCAAATTAAAAGAATACATATAAAGCACTTTGAACTCTTAGTAAGCACATAGTTAGCTCTCAATAAATGCTAGCAAATACTATAATTCAACAGATCTTCAGTGTTATGCTTCTCATTTTAGGATAATCTTCCCAGTATTCCCAGAGCTTACTTTGCATAGTTCATTGTAGTCCTTATCAGGTGGTACTCATTGTTTTTTTTATTAGACTGGCGCCTTGAGGGCAGGAGTTGTCTTTGTATTCCTTGTTCATAATGCATCCAAGTAATCTGGTTGGGGTTACCAGATAATATTAGCAGTATCCATTAGATTTTTGTATTGGATCAAAGAAATTATTTCATGGGATTCTGTTTAGAAAATCTGCTCTTACTTATATATTTCTGTATATGAAGTGTGTTACTCTGTAGAATAGGTTGGGGCTACTAGTAAAAGTTTGGGACTGGGAGAGTTTAGGACATGGATCCTTTGGCCAGCCCTTCAGGTGGCCAGTAGTAGTAATGGCTTTTAACTTCTTGCAGTTTGGAGTTTAAAAAGTAAGCAAGATGAGGCTGGTCGCCGTGGCTCACACTTGTAATCCACCTGTAATCCACCACTTTGGGAGGCCAAGGCGGGTGGATCACTTGAGGTCAGGAGTTTGAGACCAGCCTGGCCTATATGGCAAAATCCTGTCTCTACTAAAAATACAAAAATTACCTGGGTGTGGTGTTTGGCACCTGTAATCCCAGCTACTGGGGAGGCTGAGGCAGAAGACTTGCTTGAACCTGGGAGGCCGAGATTGCAGTGAGCTGACATTGCATCACTGCACTCCAGCCCCGGTGACAGAGCAAGGCTCTGTCTCAAAAAAAAAAAAAAAAAAAATTCATATGGGAGCACACTCTTCTCCCCATCCCCAAATACCCTTTGTTAAAAGTTTTAAAAAGAGTAAAGTAAATAAGCCACAGTGGTGCATGCCTATAGTTTCAGCCACTGGGGAGGCCGAGGTGGGAGGATTGCTTGAGCTGAGGAGTTCACGTCCAGCCTGGGTAACAGTGAGACCCTGTCTCAAAAACATAAAAGTTAAAAAATAAATAAATAAAATAGTTGGTTTTTTTTTTTTTAAATTTTTAAATAGGTCCTATAGCTTTTGAGGATTTGAGATTTCTTCTAGGTGAAAATTTATTTTAAAATATACGTGACAAGATTTCAAAAGTACAAAAAGGTAACTCAATGGAAGATAGATCTTGCCCACTCCATACTTCCAGTTCCTCTTTCTAGAGGACTATCACTTAGGTGAACTTTAATTTTCTGTAAAGAAATCATATTATACACTAAGCAACTGTGATTTTAGAATTCTGTCTAGTAGAGATAAAGGCATAAATATATGAATAAAAGGTTGTTTATTGCAGCATTGTTCATAAAGGCAAAAAAGTAAAAGTTATCCATTTCTATGGAATGTTACACAGCTTGCTTTTTTTTTATTTTGGCACAGAGTCTTGCTCTGTTGCCCAGGCTGGAGTGCAGTGGTGCGATGTCAGCTCACTGTAGCCTCTGCCTCCTGGATCAAATGATTCTCATGCCTCAGCCTCCTGAGTAACTAGGATTACAGGCGTGCACCACCACACCCAGCTAGTTTTTTGTATTTTTAGTAGAGACAGGGTTTCACCATATTGGCCAGGCTGGTCTTGAACTCCTGGCCTCAACTTGATTCACCTTTCTTGGCCTCCCAAAGTCCTGGGATTACAGACATGAGCCACTGTGCCCGGCCCATTTTAGCTTTTAAAAACTGCAACTTAACTCTGTATCTGTTTATTAGAAGTTTGTCCATGCAAATATATTGAGATAATTGCCTGTCTCAGAATAAGGTATATAGTATGATTCTTGCTTTATAATAGCAAATAGCTAATCCCCTTTCCCCACCACATATATATGAACATGTTTGAGTGTGAAGTATGGAGGGATACACACTGGTCTGTTAACATCTTTACCTCAGGAAATGGGAATAGCGGAGAGGCAAGAGGAATTGTGAACTTCTTGGAGGTTAGTATGGGTTCTATTTTAGTTATAGAGAATGTGGTGAGAATAGTACCTCGGGGGAGAAGATTAGAGTCAGTGAATTTGAGTTTAGTGAAAGGTTTGGGCTAGAGATCTCTACCTCTGTGGTCTTTCTCTTTCTTCATGTATCAGCCTGTACAGTGATTGCTGAGGCTTTGTTCTTGTTCTTTCTTAAGATTTCTGCTTTGGGGTAGCCTTATTCAATTTTTGATTGTAACTTTATGGATTCACTTCCATTAAATCTGTATCTTTCTATTATGACTACTCTTCAACTCTAGGTCTTTTGGATACCTCCTCAAGCACCTTGTACTTATTTTGTTCAAAACCATCCTCAGTATCCATCCCCCCAAATTCATTTTGCTGTTTTCTGCTTCCTTTTAAGCTTTATAATACATGTTTGAAAAATACCCCCAACATTCAGTCCTGTAGATTCCATTCCATTTATGTTATCCTGTGTTTTAGATTTTCCTTTCCAGAGGGAGCAGTGCTTTTACTGCTTTGGGAACTATTTTATGGAGTGGGTGTTTGAATAGATCCTTGGTTTTGTACGAGCCATTCTAAGGGAGGGAGGTCGGGCTTCTGGGGGAAGGGTATGTCATAGCACAACTAAAGAGGAAGGAAAATTCAGTGGACAGTAGAAAGTTCTCATTTGGCCTTGAGTTGGGAGGTGAAACAATAGGAGATTGAGTTGGGGAGGGAGGCATGAGTTGTCAGATTGATGGTACATAGTAGGTGTGTTTGGACTTTTTTAGAGGAGTATAGGCCATGATCAGAAAGGTGCCTTAGGAAAATTGATCTTGAGGCCCAGTCAGGGAAGTGAATGAGAACTTTTCTTATAATAATCCAGACATGCATTAATAGAGTTTGGACTATAATGAAAGAGGAATGCAAGAGGCATCTTAAAGGAGAAGTAGGCTAAATTTGAGACAAAATGACTGGATATAAGGGATGGAGTAGAGAGAGTTTCAGATGATCTGGGCTTTTGAGACTGGCTGACCAGTAAACTGAAAACAGTAGTGCCTTGATGATGTGATCAGTTGTTGATCCCATGCCACATTGGTCATGGGAGAGAAAAATCAGATTTGTGATTAATTGCAGGGGTGGGATCATCTCTCCCAGCCAGTGGCCAGTTAGAAATTTGTGGGCAGATTTTTAATTGCTGTTGTTAAAATGACACTCCTACTCTCTGCATGTCTTCTTTGCCATTCTGTAATTTAGAGGGAAATAAAGATGGGCAGAGAAATACCAGGATAGTGCTGGTAATGGAGGAAAAGGGAGGTCATAGTTTCAACAAAAGACAGTCTGCAGAGGCAGGATAGCATGATGGAGCAGAGCATCCAGAGTCTGGTTCAAATCCTGAATTGCTTTATAAACTCAGAGCCCTTTTCTTTTCCCTTTCCTTTCCCTTTTCTTTTTCTTTTCTTTTCCTTTTCCTTACTGGGTCTGGCTCTGTTGCCCAGGCTGGAGGGGCTCACTGCAGTCTCGACCTCCTGGGCTCAAGCAGTCCTCCCACCTCAGCCTCCCAAGTAGCTTGGACTACAGGAGTATACCACCACGCGCGACTAAGTTTTGTATTTTGTGTAGAGGTGAGGTTTTTGCCGTGTTGTCCAGACTGTTCTTGAGCTTCTGAGCTCAAGTGATCTTCATCCCTCCGCTTCCCAAAGTGCTGAGATTACAGGTGTGAGGCACTGCACCTGGCCTCCAGAGCTGTTTTCTAAAGGTCACAAGTCTTCTAGGAGTTTAAACTGAAAACATTTGGATAGTTGGAGCTTAAAATGTTGCCCTAAGCTCCTTTGAATACCTCATTACATCCTTAGAAAAGACTATTCAGAGATAATGCACAGTTTCCATTCCAACTAATTTATAATTTAGAGGCAGAGTGTAAGACCATGCCTCCAGTACATGTAAATACATTAAACCTGGACTCATTGAAATTGATTTGGAAGGAGCTGTCTGGGATGAGCAACTCAGAATTAAGAGAATACAGTATTTTTAAGTGCATAATTTAGATTTCTCCAGCATTCATGCCTCTTCGATTTCCTGTTTTGAATCATAAAGAAGAATGAGCAGAACACTGTTCTGAGTAATGCAGGTCTCTTTATTTGATAATTAAATCACTTGGTTTATTATTTTTAGGTTTTTTTTTTTAATTAACCTTTCAAGCTTTTATTTAAATGACATGATCCAGGATGGATTTTAGATTTTGTTGAAAGCAGCCACATCCGTGGACTGCATGCACATAGTCCTCAAAAGCAGTGATCTGCTTCTCCAGCATATCTGTTCCAACTTTATCTTCAACTACGCAACGTATTTGAAGTTTCTTAATTCCGTATCCCACTTGAACTAGTTCACATGAGCCCCAGACTAAGCCATCTGCTTGAATGCCTCTGATGCACTCCTCTGATTTCGCCATAACTGTCTTCTCATCCCAAGGTTTCACATCTAGTAAGATGGAAGACTTGATAAGTGCGGGTTTTTTGGCTTTCTTCGATTCATATTGTGCAAGGCATTCTTCCCTTAGCCTCTTCGCTTCTTCACTTTTCTCCTCCCATCAGATCCAAAGAGATCAATGTCATCATCTTTACTATTTAGCTCCTCTTCCTATAGTGTCTTCCACATCCACAGGACCATACTTGCCCAAAGCTTTCTTCAGTCCTGGAAGGCTGGCCTTTTCTTTTTCGTAAGACTTGATGTGATTATACCAACGAAGGGCATGACACAAGTCAGCAGGCGGTAGGCTTTGCTTCAAATACTGCCACATCTTCTTGTGATGGCAGATACCCCTCGATGTAGCTCTTGTCCACCAGGTAATTGTTGAGCACCTGGAGGCCGGCAGGACTTTTCAGGTCTCCAAAATCCATGGTGTCAGCTGTATCTGAGACCTGGGGAGCAGCAGAAAGAGCGCAAACTGTGGGCACCTTGCGCTGAGAAAGGAAAAAAATATTCTTAGGTTTTTAAGAGTTCTTCAGAAATCTTTACTTTAGGGGCCGGGTGTGGTGGCTCATGCCTGTAGTCCCAGCATTTTGGGAAGCTGAGGCAGGTGGATCACCTAAGGTTGGGAGTTTGAGACCAGCCTGGCCAACATGGTGAAACCCCGTCTCTACTAAAAATACAAAAATTAGCTGGGTGTGATGGTGCACGCCTGTAATCCCAGCCACTCAGGAGGCTGAGGCAGGAGAATCACTTGAACCTGGGAGGCAGAGGTTGCAGTGAGCAAGTGCAGAGTGCCACTGCACTCCAGCCTGGGCAATAGAGCGAGACTCAGTCTTAACAAAAAAACAAGTCTTTACATTAGGAAATAATTTTCTTATGGAAACCATGTTGTAAATGGTAGTTGGTTTCCCAGCTCAAGACAGTGAAAAATCTTGTGAGCTCTTAATGGTTGTGCATTGTAGTAGTTTTGCAGTACTTAAAGATTTATAGGTGCAACGATAAAGTGGACCCAAACAGGATTTCCTTGCTTGTTGTTCCTTAGATGCTGCTTAAATCTGGGGCTTCGTTTATATTTCAAGACTGCTGCCTGTAGGGGCTTCATCTGTATCATTTGTGTTAATAGTGACCCTGGAGTTTTGTGCTTTGCAGAACCTATGTGGGCATATGTGATGGCCTTGTAATAAGTTAAAGGGGAAAATATTAAATCACTAACAATGAATTTAGTATTTTCACAAATAGCAAATACTTTGAATTTTAGTTGAGATTTACCTGCTTTATAAATGCAGTCTGATTTAAATCCTGACTTGCTTTATAAATGCAGAGCCATTATTCAATGCTCTAGAATCCTTTACAGGTTTGAGTTTAAAACGTTTGGCTAGATGGGGCTTAAAATGGTGGTAAAGCCGTGCCTTCAGGGTGTTTAGTATTAAAGAAAAACATTACAGTTGATGTTGTCTCTACAGCTCTAGTTGATGTAGTCTCTTCAGTTCTATTTGTCATCCAGATAGGTCCACATACTTTTCGAAAACACACTGAATTGATTTATGTTACAAAAGGTCATAAGGCTGATTTGTAAGCAGTGATACCTGTTTTAGTTTAACAGTGGGCACCTTTCCTGGGGTCTGATCATTGCTACCTTGACAAGTCATTCATTCATTACATTCAATTAAAATGTACCATAATTTTAATTGAATCTTAACATGTGTCAACTATAAGATTAATCATTTTGTGCATTACTGAGAAAGAAAGGAATACTGCCAAGAAGACTCCGTTGCATCTGGCACAGGCTTTTCTTGTTAGAATTATTTTATATTTTTAAAAAAAGCTCTTTTAAACTTATTTAGCAAATAAGAATGGATTTTTATTATATAGTGTATCCTTTTATTGCATGTATGAAAATGAAAATAGAAGTAAAATACATTTGTTAAGATAGTCCTAAGATATCTGAGTATTTAGAGTCTGACTTTTCTAAATCGCTTTTCAACTTGGCGTTATAGAAGTCTCCTTGTGCTTTCTTCCTCCCTCTCCCCACCAGTCATTCAAAGTATTGGTGATGCAGTAGTTAAGACAATGCTCTATTATTCTGTCATCAATTTAAAAATTAGTCATTTGATGTTTGTGAAGATTTTAAGAGCAATATAAGCTGTTTAGTTTTTAACCCCTTTTAGTACTTCAGGGCTTCTGCATGTGGTCATATGGGTTGTGCAGTGTCATGTATCAATATCAATAGCAAACCATAACAGACTCCATTGGCTTGTATGGTTTTTCCCTCCTTTCTTTCTGAGGTCCTGTAAATCACTTGGAATCATTCTCTGAATGATGAATAGTTACTTCACTAATATTCCATGGCTGTATTTGCTTCTTTTCTGTTATACAATAAATTTAGTTTTGCTATAGAATCATATTATTTTGAAGACATTTAAAGTGGCAATTTAAAAATTGGCACTTGTTCAGACAGCTGTAACACAACTCACACCCAGCCAGTAGCAGTTGTAACTTGGCATCAGTTTTAAGATTCATTCTAATTTCAGAAAATTAAAATGTTAAAGTGTGTTTTCTTTTTTTATTTTAATTTTTTTTTTTTTAATTGAGACAAGGTCTTGCTATTTTGCCTAGGCTGGAGTGCAGTGGTGCAATCGCGGCTCATTGTATTCTCAACCTCCATGGCATAAGTGATCCTCCCACCTCAGCCTTCCTAGTAGCTGAGACTACAGGTTCACACCATCATGCCCAGCTAATTTTTGTATATTTTTGTGGAGACAGGGTTTTACCACGTTGCCCAGGCTGGTCTTGAACTCCCGGGCTCAAGCGATCCACCCACCTTTGCCTCCCAAAGTGCTGGGATTACAGGTGTGAGCCACCATGCCCGACAGTTATGTTTTCTTTGAATCACCAGTTGTTTTAAGAGGTGAGGAGGGGCTGGGCGCAGTGGCTCATGCCTGTGATCCTAGCACTTTGGGAGGCCAAAGCAGGCGGATCATGAGGTCAGGAGATGAGACCATCCTGGCTAACATGGTGAAACCTTGTCTCTACTAAAAATACAAAAAAAAAAAAAAAAAAAAAAAAAGCTGGGTGTGGTGGCACACACCTGTAGTCCCAGCTACTCAGGAGGCTGAGGCAGGAGAATGGTGTGAACGTGGGAGGCGGAGCTTGCAGTGAGCCTTGATCGCACCACTGTACTCTAGCCTGGGCGACAGAGCGAGACTATCCCCCCCCCAAAAAAAAGAGACCAGGAGGGTACTAAGTTTACCTCAGTTTTAGTCTGGTTTGCACCTTTTGTGTGGTGGGGGAGCAGGGAGTCAGGGTCAAGTAAGAACATGATAATCTCCCTTGGAGTTTGCTTGGTTGACATAGGACTGGAAGTACCTTTCAGAAGGAAGGCAGATAAATGAATAGCTGATTATGAAGGTTAACACACTTTTACTTTGCTGTTTCTAAGCTTTAGACATTTGTAGTTTATTATTTTGTAGATCATTTAAACAGAGGCAACAGGGTGATAAAGGGAGAGACTCCTTAACTTGGTCCCCAGTGCCCTGTGTGATGTGTATTAGAGATATTTTACAGTATACAGTTGTCCCTGAGTGTCCATGGGGTTTTGTTTTAGGATGTCCTTCAGATGTTAAAATCCTTGGATGCTCAAGTCCAAGGATAATGTAAAATGGCATAGTATTTGCGTATAACCTGTGTACATGCTTCTATATACTTTAACACCTCTAGGTTACTTATAATGCTTAATACAACAGAAATGCTGTGTAAATAGTTGTTCCGCTGTATTGTTTAGGGATTAATGACAAGGAAAAGAAGTATCTATATATGCTGGTACAGATGCAGTTAAAAAATTTTTTTCCATCCGAGGTTGGTTGAATCCATTGACCAGAACCCATAGATATGGAGGGCCAGTTATGTTTACAATTTTTATAGTATTTTCCATTTTTAAGCTCCCATATCTTAAAATTACTTTCAAAATGTCACTTGTGAAATTCATTAGTTTATTATTTTAACTTGACAATCTGAGGCAACTTTTAAAAAGTTTGTATTTTTTTTATTTAAAAACTTTTTTTTTTTAAAGAGATGGAGTCTCACTATGTTGCCCAAGCAGGTCTCGAACTCCTGGGCCCAAACCATCTGCCTGGCTTGGCCTCCCAAATTATAAATTTATTTTTATTTATTTATTTTGTAGAGACGGGTTCTCACTCCATCGCCTAGGCTGGAGTGCGGTGGCAGGACCACACCTCACTGCAGCCCCAAACTCCTGGGCTCAGGTGATCCCTCCACCTCATCCTCCCAGGCAGCTAAAACTACAGGCATATACCACCATGCCCAGTTGATCTTTAAATTTTTTTTTTAGAGACCACGTCTCCAACTCCTGGGCTCAAACAATTCTCCCATCTCGGCCTCCCAAAGCGCTGGAATTACAGGTATGAACCTGTAATACAGGTACTTGCCTGGTGGTTCCTGGCCTGATCCAAGATAATTTTTAAAAGAAGCACTAGGCTCGAGAGGCTGAGACAGGAAGATCACTTGAGGTCAGGCCAGGAGTTTGAGACCAGCTTGAGCAACATAGTGAGACACACTGTCTGTTAAAAAAAAATCACTAGGGGGTAAAATGCTAAACGCAGAAAGTGAGGAGAGTTGAAGCTCTGTGATAGGTAAGGAGGGTCCTTATTTTAATAATCTTTGATGTACCTCATGGTGAGAGGGGAGCCATTACTAGGAAGTAATAGAAACTAAAATGTAAATACATTACCCTTCATTCACTCCCCATTGTTCCAGAGATAAAGGGAGAGAATCCTTAACTTAGTCCCCAGTGTCCTGTGTGGTCTGTTCCTACCTGTCTCTCTAGCTTCATCTTAAACTATGCCTCGTTCCCCCAGATTAACATAGAAAGGTGGGGAATCAGAATATAAGGGTTGATTTATTCATTTCATTTTGCCTGCTATATTATTGTTTTAAGTAGTAATTTTAAAATCTCATTTTTGTGACTCTAGTTGAGAGAAGCATAAATAAAATGCTCTCTAGCTGTACTTTCTGGCCTGGAATTCCACATTTAATCTCAACTAATTGTATGGAGATATTTTTCTCGTTAACAGGTTTCTCCTCATAGAAAAATCTATTGTAAAAATACGGAAAAGAATGGCAGCGGAAACGCAGACGCTGAACTTTGGGCCTGAATGGTGAGTTTTCAAAATCTCATCCTCTTTGATATTGGATGACTAATACAGTAGTAAAGTATTTGACAGGTGCTAGGTGGTTTATAAATGTGCATGTTTTTGAGACTTTTGCTTTATGTGCCTTGCTGAAAACAATGTGTTCAGGAATAAATTATATTTGGTAAATGAGTGTATTCTATACTTAATTAAAATTTTTTTTCTTTGTCTGGTTATATATGTAATGATGGCGGGAGTCTGACCCTCCTAGAAAATTATTTTCTGTTTATTTAAGTCGTTGTCTAGGTGCATATACAATTTTATGTAAGTATAATTATAACATTTTTATGTCTGTATGTTTTCTGCTACATTGTTTTGTCATTGCTATTCATAGATTCATTTGAGAAATAGTTTTCATTGAAGTATTATTTGAAAGATGGCCTAGGCAGGTAGTTCAGTGTTATACTAGCTGTTAGCAGTAGCCTGTCTAGGATTGAGTTAGCGTTGGACATGATAACAATTAATTGACCTTTGAGTCTCTTACAGATGTGTTTGGACCCCGAATATGGAATTCTCATGGAATTTTGAGATCCATCACATTGTAGTGTGGCTTTCCCCCCTCCCCTCCTTTCTTTTTCCCCAAAGTTGGTGATTGAAGATCCTCTCTTCAGTGGCATCAATAATAATAATTAATTTTTCTATTCAAACCTTGGGCAACCCCTTTGGTAATATCAGAAGCAGTATCTAAAATAGATAAATTGGATTTATGTCTTAAACTCTTGGTTGTTCAGGTGGGTGTGGTTCAATAAATGATATAGACTTCCTAGACTTCCTGTAGTAACTCTGTTTGAGGAGTCTTATTAACTTACCCTATTAGAAACATTTCTTTTTATTAATATATGTGATCTTGAAGTTTTCTTAACCTTTATAGCCAGCATTTGGAGACTGAGGAGAAATCACTGTTTGAAGTTCTAAGAACTGATGGAACTCCTGTATTTTGAGAGTTTATTTAGAACATGTTAACCTAAGTAATGCTGTACTTGTTTCAGTTATTCCTTTATATTTTAAAAATGATTTTATTATCAAATTAATATGTTTCTAAAAAAATTAGAAATAACTAGTAAGCCAGAAAATACCATCGTAATTTCAACATCCATGGTACACACTGTAAATATCTTGGTGTATCTTTCCAGGTGGTTTTATGTATGCTTATTTGTGTATATATACATTTATTTTTTACAAAAATGGGATCATACTGTACCTTTAGTTTTGTAGCCTGCTTAAAGAAATAACCAAATCAGAAACATCTTTTTTTAATCAATAAATATTTTCTGTTGTATTAAACGGTTGCATTGTATGGATGTACCGTCATTTATTCAACTAGTCCTCTAGATGTGGCATATAGAAGCTGTTCTTGATTTTTCATTATAAAAATATTTTTAATGAACATTCTTATAGTTAAGTCTTTATTTCTACCTTAATTCTTTTTATCAAGTGGATTTAAATTCATATAAGTTACTTTTTAAGCCATTTTGTGTGCAACTCATCCGCCTTTATCTAGAATTTGTAACTGCTTCTCTTTTATATTTACATACCTTCATGTCTGTTTCTTTATAAAAACATGGTTAAAATTGTCAGCTAATTTAAGGAAGTTGGTTTTTTCAGCATCCTGCTGTTTATAGGTAACAGAAAGGGAACACCAGGAATTTAGACACATCAAAAGGGAAAAGAAAAACTGATGATGTTTTAGAATCAATATACATTCAGCTTGATGCCCTATAGTATGGGTTGGCAAATTGTGGCCTGTGGGACTGTAAAGTTTTTGTAAGTAAAGTTTCATTGAAAGACAGAGACGTCCATTTGCTTCCATATTTTCTGACTGCTTTCATGCTACAGTGGCAGGGTTAACAGAGGCCATTTGGTTCACAGAGCTTAAATATTCTCTGGCCCTTTACAGAGACAGTTTGCTGGCTCCTGCCCTATACCATGAGTTCTCAAGGTCATCTCAGTGTAGTATTGAGCATCTTTGAATAGCATCTTACACATCCTCCTTTTTATTGATACTCTGAAATTTTGTTTGATGGTATTTCACCTGAGTGGCTCAGTGTTTTGTACAAAATTTGAATTGAGGTAGCCTTGAACAGAGGGCAATCACCATTTCCATGCTTAAACAGTAGACTCACCTAATTGTATATCTGTTACCTTGCGGACTAGAGCTTAGGAGCATTCCCTTAGTCATCGGAAATGCTGATGAACTGAGGAATGCAGGTGTAAGTAGGCATAGTGCCCTATGTGTATCATCTGTCACAGTTCCTTCTGGCAAAGGGAATATATGAGGCCCTTTAAGTAATCCTGAGCTGGAAAGTTACAGTAGGTGTAGAGAGTACTACCTTATTTTTCTTCACATGTGACGTTCTTTGTGAAACTTGAGGTAAAGAGCTGTGCCCAGGGTACTTGAGAATCAAGATTTAGATTGATGACATCGAACCAGTGTGCAATTAACTCTAAATGAGACAGAAGCACTAAGTGATACGGTGTTTACTAAGGTCATCATTTTTGTGAATAATGTAAAACATAATGTTCAATAAGGAATACTTAAAATGAACCAATTTATTTGTATCTTGGGGCAGTTGTGAAGATGGGAGAACATTTAAAATTTCGGTAGGGACAGACCATGAGTGGCTGTAAGCTTTAACTTTTTTTTTTTTTTTTTTTTTTTTTGAGGTGGAGTCAGCCTTGCTCTGTCACCCAGGCTGGAGTGCAGTGGCGTAATCTGAGCTCACTGCAACCCCTGCCTCCGGGTTCAAGTGATTCTTCTCCCTCAGTCTCCTGAGTAGCTGGGATTACGGGCACCCACCACCACGCCCAGCTGATTTTTGTAATTTTAGTAGAGACGGGGTTTCACCATGTTGGCCAGGCTTGTCTTGAACTCCTGACCTCAGGTGATCTGCCCACCTTGGCCTCCCAAAGTGCTGGGAGTACAGGCGTGAGCCACTGCGCCCGGCCAAAGCTTGAACTTTTTAAGGTCTGTGGAATCATTAGGTCTTAGATTATTTTTCTACATAGAATAAAAAAATATATTACGTTATCATCAGAGCAGTTTAAAAGGGTATGATACATTCAATGCCAAGTATATCCTTTCTAGATATAAAGCAATAGTGTCTTTCTTTAAGCCTTTCCTCAAATGCTACCACCTTAGACCTTTCCTGACAATCTGTATAACTCTCCACCCTTTACTCCCTTCCTTGCTTAATTTTTTGTCATGTTTTTATATCAAAATGTAACATGCCAAATATTTTATACATTCATTTTGTTATTTATATCCTATCTTTCAACCCCCACTAGACTGTGAGCTCCATTGAGGGCAGGTACTTTGATATAGATTTTTGTACAGTTTGTTAACTGCTGTATCTCCAGTGCCTGGCACATAGCTACTGAATAAATATTTATTAAATGGATGAATTGTTGGAAAGTAAAGTTGTTTTTAATGTTTTGCTCTTGTAAATGATATGTATGTATACCCTTGAACAATTTTGTTTTTATCACTGATCATTTTATTTGGATTAATTTCTTGGAAGTGGAATTATTAAATGAAACATTTTATTTTTAAGACTTTGGATGATATATGGACAGTTTGACCACTAGAAGGATTGTATGAATTGAATTATCATCTGTGTGTTTGCTCTTGACAAAACACTAAGCACCGACTTGATAATTTTTGTGGTGCTAAATTCCTTAGATTTAGGTCTTTTAGAGTTTTTTGTTGTTAGTTTCATTAACAAAATAAACACACTTATTCCAGAAAATCTGGTGGAAACAATACAAGAAGAAAAAGAAAAGGGTTAGGCATGGGCTGGGCGTGGTGGCTCACGCCTGTAATCCCAGCATTTTGGGAGACTGAGGTGGGCAGATCACCGGAGGTCAGGAGTTTGAGACCAGCCTGGCCAACATGATGAAACCCCATCTCTACTAAAAATACAAAGTTAGCTGGGTGTGGTGGTGTGTGCCTATAATTCTAGCTACTCAAGAGGCTGAGAGAGGAAAATCATTTGAATCTGGGAGGTGGAAGTTGGCAGTGAGCTGAAATCGTGCCATTGCACTCCAGTCTGGACAACAAGCCTGGGCAACAAAAGCAAAACTCCTTCTCCAAAAAAAAAAAAAAAAAAAAAGAGAAAAGAAAAGGGTTAGGCATGGTGGCTGGCCCCCAGCTCCCAGCACTTTGGGAGGCAGAGGCACGAGGATCACTTTGAGCCCAATAGTTCCAGACAAGCCTTGGCAACACAGTGAGACACCCTTCTCTACAAAAAAATAAAAAAAAAAATTAGCTGGGCTTGGTGGTGCATATGTTTGGTGTCAGCTACTTGGAAGGCTGAAGTGGGAGGATCATTTGAGCCTGGGAGATCGAGGCTGCCATGTTTGTGCCGCTGCACTCCAGCCTGGGTGATAGAGCAAGACCCTGTCTCCCAAAAAGGAAAGGAAAACAAAAAGACCAACAAAGGGAAAGATCTAGGTAGGACCCTAATCCTACCACCCAGAGTAGCTTTGCTAACGTTTTGGTTTGTATCCTGTTTGCAAATGTATCTTCAAAATATTTAAAAAAAAAATATTTAGGCTGGGCGCGGTGGCACATGCCTGTAATCCCAGCACTTTGGGAGGCCGAGGGGGGTGGATCACTTGAGGTGAAGAGTTTGAGACCAGCCTGACCAACATGGTGAAACCCCATCTCTGCTAAAAAAAAGAAATTACAAAAATGAGCTGGGCACAGTGGTGTGCGCCTGTAATCCCAGCTACTGGAGAGGCTGAGGCAGGAGAGTTACTTGAACTTGGTAGGTGGAGGTTACAGTGAGCTGAGATCATGTCACTACACTCCAGCCTGGCTGACAAAGCGAGACTCTGTCTGTAACAAATGAACAAATATTTGGTGATTTAAAACACTTTTGAGCATCAAAAATCTATTCAAGTCGAGTGTGGTGGCGTGCACCTGTAGTCCCAGCTACTGAGGAGTCTGAGGCTGGAGGATGACTTGGGCCTAGGCGTTTGAGACTAACCTGGGCAACATAGTGAGAACCCATGTGTAGAAACAAAAAACAAACAAACAAAAAACAAAACAACAACAACAAAAACCTACCCGGATAAGTCTAGATAAGGACTTTATTATAGGGAGAATAACTATAGACATTATCTGGCTTTCTTGGAAGGAGCCAAGAAAGCTCCTTTGGGAGTTTCCTCTGTCTCATCTTCTTGGTCTTAAGGAAGTTTTCCCAGGCTTTTCCTTGCAAAGATGAGGGAAGTACTTGTTTTCTTCCCCAAAGTATTTTATTTATACATTTGTTAAAATAGTTATGGCCTTGTGATGTACCTGTATATGTATTTGCGCCTTGCTCAAGAAGAGCTAATTCCATTAAGAAACGCACTGTATTTCTCTCTTTTGGTAAGCCCATTGTTGAGCTTAGTGTACTGGACATTGGCATTAATATTTAGTTAACTAATTTAGTTAATAAATGAATGTTGAATGAAGCCATTAGGGTCTTATGGGGTGCGGGTAAGAGAATGCAAACCTGAGATTGCTAGCTTACTGTCGATAATTGTGGGATTATGTGAAAAATGAGACATTCTGGAGGATGAGATGTGTTAATATTTCCAGTTTTCAGACAGGGTAAAGTATTTCTATGTGAACTGAAGGAGTAGTAAATTAGATGTTTTTGAGGGGTATATTTTGGAAGATAATATTTGTTCAGAAAACATTTTATCAAATGCTCTGTTTTATGTCTTGGGTTAGGTGCTAAGGCAATAAGGATGAAAATACACAGTACCTAGTTTTGAATTTAATGGGGAAGCTGACACTAAATAATTTCACTATGTCATAATGCTGTAAAGGAATTATAATGCAAGCACAGGATATTCAGCTGCCTATTTGATTTTTCCACTTAGATTTCTTACAAGCGTCTCATACTCCATATTTTCTAAAACTGATCTCGTTAGTTTTGCCTTTATATGTATTTCATCTTAATACCATATGTGCCCATTTGCTCAAGCTAGCAGTCTCAGAGTTATCTTTGATAATTCGTTTTACTTCTCTGTTTCTATATCCAGTCTGTCACAACATCACGTCAGTTTTATCTCTACAGTATCTCTGGAATCTGTTCATTTCTCTGAATCTCTGTTGCTATCACCTTAGTGAAAGTTGCCACCATCTCTAACAAATTTTGCACCAGTGGCCTACTGATGTTTCCTGGCTTTTTTTTTTTTTTTGCTGGGGGAGATGGAATCTCACTGTGTCGCCCAGGCTGCGGTGGTGTGATCTCGGCTCACTGCAACCTCTGCCTCCTGAGTTCAAGCGATTCTCCTGCCTCAGGCTCCTCAGTAGCTGGGACTACAGGCATGTACCACCATGCCTAGCTAATATTTGTATTTTTTAGTAGGGATGGGGCTTTACCATATTGGCCAGGCTGGTCTTGAACTCCTGACCTCAAGTGATCTGTCCTCCTCGGCTTCCCAAAGTGTTGGGATTCCAGGCGTGAGCCACTGTGTCTGGCTCCTGGCTTCCATTTTTATTTGTCTTCTATTTGTTTTCCTCACAGCAGCCAGAGTAATCTTAAAATGTAAATTAGAACAAGAATTCTCTAAAATCCCTTCAATATCTGTATGTCCACTTATATGACTTTATTATTTTCTTCCACTAGCCTCTTAGTTTCATGAAGGCTGTACAGGAACTTGTGTTTAGCAAGGCCTTGAGGATCTCAAATTCTCTTTTTCCCTCCCTTCCCCCTGACTCTTTTTCCAGCTCTCTATCCTCATTCTTCCTTTCTCCTTCCACTTAACCTCTCTTCGTCCCAGCACCTCTCTCTATCCTGTTGGTGAAAAAGATTAGGAAGAATATTCCTGCTAGCAGAAAGGACGTATGTGAAGATAAGGCAAGGAACTGATTTAAGAGAGGAACTTCATGATGCATAATGTTTACCTTTGTTATGTGAAGTGTGGGAGATAGGAGCTTGGAGGCAACCTTCTGTGTTAACAAGACTTGAATTTTATTGGTCATTGTATGCCAGTGAAAAAAGAATTGGAGCTGGGCGCAGTGGCTCACCCCTGTAATCCCAACACTTTGGGAGGCTGAGGCGGGTGGATCAGCTGAGGTCAGGAGTTCGAGACCAGCCTAACCAGTATGGTGAAACCTCGTCTCTACTAAAAATAAAAAAAATTAGCCAGGTGTGGTGGTGTGTGCCTGTAATCCCAACTACTCAGGAGGCTGAAGCAGGAGAATTGCTTGAACCTGGGAGGCAGGGGTAGCAGTGAGCCGAGATTGGAGTGCACTGTGCTCCAGCCTGGGTAACAGAGTGAGCCTCTGTCTCAAAAAAAAAAAAAAAAAAAGAGAAAAAAAGAAATAAATAATTCTTAATAACGTAGGGGAGTAAGACTAGTAAAATCGTTTAGGATGCTTTTGCAGCAGTCCAGGCGGGAAATAAAAGTGTGTGAATAAAAATTAGGTTAGTTGGATCAGGGGAAGACTTGAGAGATGGAGAATTTAAAACTAGTAGGATGTGGTAGTTGGGTATGAGAGATGGTAGAAGGTGAGGAGTAAAGTATGAATCCCAGATTTTTAATCCAGTGGCTGATTAAATTGGGATATCCTTAACTGTGTTTGAGAATATGGGCAGTGAAGGGGTTGGATGAATAAATTGATGAGTAGGGTTAGGGTTTTGGGCATATTGAACCTGATGGGCTTTACATGGTTGTGTATGAAAGCCTGACTATAGGAGAGGTCACAGCTGGACTTGAGAATCACAAGCTTACATAGAGGTGCCTTTTGACTCCCATACCGTCACACTATTGATTGACTATCCAAATTGCTTTCATAAGCTGAAGTTTGGATTTTGGACACCACTTACCAAGCGAAGATTTTGGGAGTATCATGGGGCTTTGACGGGCCTGCTGCTGCCACTTATTTACTACCCATGGTAGAACTGGGCCTCCTTTGTTAAACAGATCTCATTATAGGCCAGAAAGATGAAGGCGATGAGGACTGAAAATTTTCCTGTGAATTTGGCAGTGTTGAGGTTGTTGATGAGCAGTGCAGGAGCTAGTGGAGTGGCAGGAGAAGCCAGGCACGCTGCGTTTTGAAGTGACTAAGAAGCGAGGAAGTAGAGATGTTTCTGGATGAAGAGGAAAGATGAACAGTGCATAGCTAGAAGGGAGATGTTGCATCAAAAGTTTTAAACAAATGAAGAGATATGTTTAGAGACAGAAGAAAGCACATAGGGGTTAAATTTGTAGAAGATAGGGTTGTATGGAGGAGATAAAGATCATATATGGATTTTTTTAACTTTTAGGTTCGGGGGTACATGTGAAGGTTGTGTAGGTAAACTTGTGTCATGGGGGTTTGTTGCACAGATTTATTTCATCATCCAAGTGTTATGCCTAGTAACCAGTAGTTTTTCCTGCTCCTCTCCCTCCTCCTGCCTTCCACTTCCCAAGTAGACCCCAGTGTCTGTCATTCCCTTCTTTGTGTTCATGAGTTCTTAGGTGGATTTTTAGTGAAGAATATTACACAAATATGTTTTAGCTTTTCTAAGTATCTGTAGGTGAAGAGGGACTTGGAATTGAATTTGTCAATCGTTGAATCATAGTACAGCCGTTATCCTAATTCAGGCAACTGTCTTTTAGTTTGAGTTACTGCCAGTTTGCCTCAGTTTCTTTTTATAGCACCTGAAGGAAATCTCTGATTGTGTTATTATGTTATTTTTGTATTTTTTATTTTTTGTAGATAGAGTCTCACTCTCACCCAGGATAGAGTGCAGTGTTGCGATCATGGCTCACTGCAGCCTCTACCTCCTGAGGCTCAAGTGATCTTCCCACCTTAGCCTTCCAAATAGCTGGGTCTACAGGCATGCATCACCATGCTCTGCTAATTTTTTGATTTTTGGAGAGACAGGATCTCACTGTGTTGCCTAGACTGGTCTCAAACTCCTGGTCTCAAGTGATCTTCCCACCTTGGCCTCCCAAAGTGCTGGGATTTACAGGTATGAATCACCATGCCCGGCCTTTGTGTTACTCTTTTTTTTTTTTTTTTTTTTTTTTTTTGAGATGAAGTCTCGCCCTGTTGCCAAGGCTGGAGTGCAGTGGCACAGTCTCGGGTCACTGCAACCTCTGCCTCCTGGGTTCAAGCAATTCTTGTGCCTCAACCTCCCGAGTAGCTGGGACTATAGGCATGTACCACCACACCTGGCTTATTTTGTATTTTTAGTAGAGATGGGATTTCACTATGTTGACCAGGCTGGTCTTGAACTCCTGACCTCAAGTTATCCACCCACCCGCCTCGACCTCCCAAAGTGCTGGTATTACAAGCATGAGCCACTGCACCTGGCCTGTGTTACTCTTAATAGATCTGGTGACTATAAGAAATGTTTAGTCTTGGACATTGGAAAACCATTGGTGATACATTGGAAGGGACAGGGTGGTGAATACATTTGAAATTTTATTGTGAGCAGCAATTGAAGAAATTAGGATATTAGGTCATGGGAAGGAGTCTTTGAGGAGTAATGGTGATTATTTGCCAATACCAGAATGATTTTCATTTGAAAGAGTGCTTAGATGTGTACTCCTCTGGTAGAAACTGTTGGGAAACATTGGTTTGGTGTTAAGGAAGATATTTTAAAACAATTTCTAATAAAATATACATATATTTTAAACAGTGGCTATTTTAAATAGAATTTTGAGACCTAATTGTTGTAAAGATTGTGGTTTTTTTTTTTTTTTGAGACAGGGTCTTGCATAGTCACCTAGGCTGGAGTGCAGTGGCTGTTCACTGCAGCGTTGACCTCCCAAGCTCAAGCAGTCCTCCCACCTCAGCCTCCTGAGTAACTGGGACCACAGGCATGAGCCACCATACTCGGCTAATTTTTGTATTTTTAGTCAAGGTGGGGTTTCATCATGTTGCCAACTGGTCTTGAACTCTTGTACTGAAGTAATCCACCCTCCTTAGCTTCCCAAGTGTTGGGATTACAGGTGTGAGCTAACCTGCAGCCGGTCAATTGTGGTCTTTTTAGTAATAAAAACCTCAGTTTGAATCTTTGTTCTGCTGCCTGTGACTGTGGACAAGTTGTTTAACCCTTCAGCTTTATTTTTATCTGTTACATTTGGGTTGTTGTGAAGGTTAAATTAGATTAAATGAGCTAGTTCCTATGTAAAATTTTCAGCTTCAGTGTTCAGTGGATGTTAATTCTACTTCTTTAGTAAAGAGCCCAACTTTACAGGAATCTAATAGAAAGCAGTTTCTTGGAAGGTACTGGAGTAGTGCCTTTCTTCTTGAAAGGAGTGATTGGACCACTCCTTTGTGGGTATGTTGTTTTCTTACCTGGTTGTTTAACCTGTTTTGTGGGGGTTGAACTAAATGACCTCCAAGCCCACGAATATTTGGAAAGGAAACAAAGAGTAGCAATGAGCACTCCCAGAACCCAGGTTGTGGTATTTCTATAAATGAAAGCGAATCCAGACCCCCTGGAAATGATTGATTTCAGGTCAGAGGCAAGAAAAATACAAGATGATCCTGGAACGTTCTGACATACCAGATAGAAAAGAAGCTGTTAAAGACTGCTAGGGTCATGTCAAAAGGACCCAGGAGCCAACCTGAAGAGTCTCCCACTTTTCAAAGATGAGACAATTGAAACACTGTTAATAATTGCTGTGGATTGAAATATATTGTTACTGTTGGACACTGTTGGACTGTTGTGCAAGTGAACCTAGTCATTATTTTGAAAACAAATAAGACTTAAGGCTTTTTCCCTCCTTTCTTGTATTAAGCAGTATCATTCGGTAACTAGACCAAGTAGTATAAGAGGAAAATTTCTTTTTGCAGAAGTATTCCAACTAATATATAAGGGAGGAATGAAAGAATATAATCACTTACAACCTTAGTGAACTTAGGGAACCAAGCATTGATCATCAGTTACTGCAAGTATCACAAACACGTCATCACAATGTGTGCCTCTTGATGGAATAATATACCCCTACATACGAAGTATTGCCAAAAAAGAACCCAAATTAATGAAAATCTCAAAATCTCTATACCCAGTCACCAATTTACATGAAATGCAAAAGACAGAAAAACGTTTAATTATATCATGGATAAAATCAGCAAAACCCAGACTTTAAAAAAATGTTTTGGGTCAGGCATGGTGGCTCGTGCCTGTAATCTCAGCACTTTAGGAGGCCAAGGTGGGAGGATTGCTTGAGGCCCAGTTGGACAATATAGTGAGACCCTGTCTCTACAGAAAATACAAAAAGTAGCTGGGCATAGTGATATGCGCCTGTAGTCCTAGTTGCTCAGGAGGCTAAGGTGGGGGAATCCCTTGAGCTCAGGAGGTCAAGGTTGCAGTGAGTTATGATCGTACCACTGCACTCAAGTCTAGGTGACAGAGTGAGACACTGTGGGGAAAAACAAATTCTTTGAGAAATAACATTCTTAAATATTTGTGTATGGAATGCTAAGCCAAAACTTTTCTTCAAAATAATATCAAAGGAAGCTTAGATAAGGTGGTGGAAAGAGCAGGATTCGCCATGGATTGTTGGTTTTGGGACTGAGTGATTGGTACACGGGAGCTTGTCATCTGCTTCTTGGTGCATTTATGAAAATACAAAAATTTTCCATAATCAGTAAAAAAAAAAAAAATTTGATCCCAACAGTCTCACTTTACTAATGCATATTTTTTCTTTAAATATTACTTTCTTCTTGTAAACACATTTTACTGTTTACTATGCATACGCTATTTTTAATGTGCACATATTTACTGTGCTTTACTTGGCCTTCATATTAATATTTAATGTGTCATAGTTTAATAGATTGTTCCCTTTTTTGTTTTGTGAATAAATCTTAGCAATTTGGGGCACATATTTCGATGCTTTTGTTGAATTTTCCCTCCATCTAAACGAGAATTAAAGTAGCTTGGTCCCTTTAACCTTTGATACCAGCTACTCCTGATGTTAGTTTTTCTACTTGCTGTCTGACACAGTGCTACAGTAGAATCTTACTTGCCATTTTTTGCTGAAGTTTTCTTCCCTGTCTTTTTCCCCACAAAAACACATTATTTTAAAATTAAAATAGTCCCTTTTCCCCAAGTTCTGTTCTTTAGAGGCAACTTTTGTTATCAGTTTGGAGTATATTTTTTGTCTTCTTAGCAGTAAATGTAGTTTTCACTTTCTCTTTGTACTTTACTGCATTTTCAGATTCTCTACACTGACCATTAATTGCTTTTATTAAAAACATTGTGAAATATTTCAGGCATATAAAAATATAAATTGTGATAAACACCTGTGTATTCATTGGCAAGCTGCAAAAATTAAACATTGCAGGTACAATTAAGGCTGCCTTTATAGTCTTATCTTTTGTGGATATAACCTTATTCTCAATGTTGTATTTGTCAATTTCATGTTTGTTTCTATGCTTTTGCTGCAGTTTGTATGTCTTGAAACAGTATAAACCTACTTGCAGATTTATGCATTATATATAAAAATTATTACTATAGGCTGTGTTTTGATTTTTGTTTTGTATAGCATACTTTATTAAATATTTTAGCCATTATCAAATTGCCAAATAGGTAATTAAATAATTAACTATTATCAAATCATTCTTCGAAGTGATTGTTTCAGTTTATAATACCATAAACACTACTTGAAAGTTTCCATTGTTTTACATCCTTACCAATACCTGGTATTATCAGACTTATTAAGTTTTATGAATCTAGTGAGGGTAAGGTAGTATCTCACTTTTGTTTTAATCATATGTGCTTTTTAAAATTTGGAAAAATGTGTCCCTTTTTCATTCTCTAAGCTTCTGGGGGACACAGCCATGATGCCTTTTAAGTTGAGGAATTGCCACATGGTTGTCTAGTTATCTCTCAATAAACTGCCCTCTTAGTGTGCCATGACACACTAAGATTGTTTTAAAGCTAGTCTGATACTTTGAGATAGTAGGATTTCTTTTTGCTTTTCTAAAGAACTAAAATGATTTTTTTTAACAGTGTATAGTATAAAAAGTCTGTAGCGCCAGAACATTTGACATATTCTTTGTCTTTTCTATTCTAGGCTCCGAGCTCTGTCCAGTGGTGGGAGTATTACATCCCCTCCTCTTTCTCCAGCATTGCCGAAGTATAAATTAGCAGATTATCGTTATGGCAGAGAAGAGATGTTAGCACTTTTCCTTAAAGACAACAAGGTAAGGAAGTAGGAAAAGAGTTCAAAATTATGAATGAGACTTTGGGATATATACCATGATGTATTGATACATGAAAATTGATTTATTTTACTAATGTATTGACCCATGCTTTTTCTTTCCACCTTACTGTTTCCCTGCTTTGAAGCCTGCAATGGTTAACAGAGGGTCTTCTGAGTGTCATCACACACTATATTTTAGGCAGCTTCATGGAAACAGGAGAGTAGTCAGCACTTACTGCCTTCTCTAGCTAACTTCCTCTTAACCCCCCTTTCAAGTCTATTTGTATCCTAGTTCAGTGGCTAAGAAATGAAGAATTTTTCCTTTCTCTTTATTGTACCTCTTATCCTACTTTCCAGTTAAGAGGAGGAGCACCTTTGACTATATAAAATTTTTGGTGGAGAGAAAACCTTAAAATGTAACACTACATTTGTGTCACTTAGATCAAAACTGAAACAGTGTAAAGTATACTTTTATTATGACTTTTATCTTACTCACTGAGTGACTAGTAAGAAATAATATTTTGTATTTTTTCCCAATATGCTTTTTTTTTTGAGACAGAGTCTTGCTCAGTCACCCAGGCTGGAGTGCAGAGGTATGATATCGTCTCACTGCAACCTCTGCAACCCAGGTTCAGGTGATTCTTGTGCCTCAGCCTCCTGTGTAGCTGGGATTATAAACATGCGTTATCACACTTGGCTAATTTTTTTTGTATTTTTAGTAGAGATGAGGTTTCACCATGTTGGCCAGGCTGGTCTCCAACTTCTGCCCTCAAGTGATCTGCCTGCCTTGGCCTCCAAAGGTGCTGGGATTACAGGCTTGAGCCACAATGCCCCACCTCCAGTATACTTTGTTTTTCAATGATCTAGAATTTCACATTTTAATGGTGGTTGCTAAGGACACATACAATTGCTTATAAAACTCTCCTTATCATCTTCTGCTTTGCATTAAATGTAGAGACTTTTATTCCTCTACTTTGTGCTCTGGAATAGCAGAGTTAGTGCTAAATCCAAAAGTGGCAATCACTTGAGAAAGCTGGGGAGTATTGACTGGGGTTTTTAATATTGACTCTCTCAAAATGTGTAAGGACTGTAGAAGTCAATTATGGCTGAATAAGCTTTAATCTGTATTTGTAATAACAATAAACAGAAGAGTATTTTTTCTTGGATTTATCTTCTTGTATTTCTTCTTATTGCAGGAACAGCATTAATCTCATGATCATGTGTTTGGTCCTACAGATACCTTCAGACCTTCTGGATAAAGAATTTCTGCCTATCCTCCAGGAGGAACCCCTTCCGCCATTGGCTCTGGTACCCTTTACAGAAGAAGAACAGGTTTGTAATTAGCTCTGAGCCCCCGCAAACCCTTATTCTTTTCCTGCTAAGGCATGAAAATAGGAAGTTACTATTTATGCGCTAAGGATTATCCTGCATCCTCATAGGTCTGCTTTCTTCTATTGGTATGTTGATGCTTATTAGTTGACTAGATTTTGCTGTAGTATCTAGCTGTTGAGTATTATTTGGAAACGTTTGTAGATCCTTAAGGACATTGGGAACCATCGTTTAAAACTTAAGTAGCACTTTTGGAGGCCGAGGTGGTCAGATCACAAGGTCAGGAGATCAAGACCATCCTGGCTAACACGGTGAAACCCCGTCTCTATTAAAAAATACAAAAAATTAGCCGGGTGTGGTGGCAGGTGCCTGTAGTCCCAGCTACTCAGGAGGCTGAGACAGGAGAATGGCGTGAACCTGGGAGGTGGAGCTTGCAGTGAGCCGAGATCGCGCCACTGCACTCCAGCCTGGGCAACAGAGCGAGACTCTGTCTCAAAAAAAAAAAAAAAAAAAAAAAAAAAAAACTTAGGTAGAGGAAGAGTGATTTGCGGAGAGGGGAGGAAATCATCTTTGCAAATAAACAGATGTTCAGAAGTAATTGCCAACTTGCATTCTTACCAGTGTATTTTACCACTAAGGGAAAAATGTAGATCTTCAGCTCAAAATGCATTCAAAACTCTTCTATAACCACTTTGTGTGTGTGTGTGTGTGTGAGAGAGAGAGAGAGAGAGTGATGTGAGAAAGTAAAACTTGTGGGCTGGAAAGTAGTGAATTTAGTGTTGTTCCTGTTTATAGTATACCTTGTCCTGTGCAAAGAAAATAAAAGAGTTTCTGATTTTAAGGAACTTACGAGGAATGTAGAAAAATGGAAAAATAAGCCTTGTTGGAAAGCTTGAATGTTACTTTATGGGCATCCATATGGGAAGAAGAGAGTCCAGGGAGCCAAAAATATATCTGTTTGACTCTTAGGAAAAGCTAAAGCAAGAGGTAATAAAAATCTTTTCAAATACTCTATGAAATATTAAAATCCTGGGCATTTGAAAGAGAATTTTTCAAGAAGGTTTTAAACTATGAAATGTTTTGAACTATAAAAATGTTGGGGCCAGACGCATGACTCACACCTATAATCCCAGCACTTTGGGAGGCCGAGGTGGGCAGATCACCTGAGGTCAGGAGTTCGAGACCAGCCTGGCCAATGTGGTGAAACCCTGTCTCTACTAAAAACAAAAAAATTAGCAGAGCATGGTGACACATGGACGTAATCCCAGCTACTTGGGAGGCTGAGGCAGGAGAATCACTTGAACTCGGAAGACAGAGGTTGCAGTGAGCCGAGATTGCGTCACTGCACTCCAGCCTGGGCAACAGAGCGAGACTCCATTTAAAAAAAAAAAGAAAATGTTGGCATATGTCCTTTACACTTGGTACAAAAATGCAGAAGTGTGATACACAGGAAAATGCACCTCGGACATGGCTGTAGCCAAAGGTCTTCCTGGCAGAGGGGTAAAAACTGAGCCTTAGGGATTAGGGTAAAAAAGAATCCTGCAATTCAACTAATATTGTAATCCTTTCCATGCCAGCTGCCGCCTTTCCCAAAGGCAGCGAGTGTTGGCCATTTCTTATGTATTTTTCTGAGTAAATATGGAAATATATTTTCCTCCTTTTAATACAAGTGGTGCAGTTCTGTACTTCCAACGTCAAGTATTTTTATTCAAAGACTTCCCTGCAGTTTTGGAAAAATTTTTTTCCATCGTTTTTGTTTGCATTTCTTTGCCTGTAGCAGTAAACAGTTGTTTTTCAGATGTTTATTCATCATTTATATTTCTTTTAATATTTTTCATACCTTTGCCAATTTTTCTTTTGGGATATTCATCTTTTTCTTGTTGGTTTATGCTATTTATATGAGCTCTGTGTGTGTGTGTGTGTTTTGTTTACTTATTTAGATTTTACTTTTTGAGATAGGGTCTTTCTCTGTCATCCAGGCTGGAGTAAAGTGAGGGTCTCAGTCTGTCACACAGGCTGGAGTACAGTGGCATGATCATAGCTCACTGCAAGCTTGAACTTCTGGGCTCAAGGGATTTTCCTGCCTCAGCCTCCTGCATAGCAGGGAGTACAGGTACAGGAGTACACCACATTTGGCTAATTTCGTTTTTTGTAGAGACAGGTCTCGCTCTTGTTATCTAGGCTGGTGTTAAACTCCTGGCCTCAAGCGATTCTCCTGCCTCAACCTCTCAAAGTGCTGGGCTTATAGGCATGAGCCACCATGCCTGGTCTGGCTCCTCATATTTTAAGGTCATTGACCATAGCTGTGCCCAGTAAGTTTTCTAAATGTCAAAATTGCATTTATGATTTTATTTATTTCTTTTTCTTTTTGAGACTGAGTCTTGCTCAGTCACTCAGGCTGTAGTGCAGTATCACAGTCTTGGCTCACTGCAACATCTCCCTCCTGGATTCAAGGGATTCTTGTGCTTCAGTGTCCCGAGTAGCTGGGATTACAGGCATATACCAACACGCCTGGCTAATTTTTGTATTTTTAGTAGAGACAGGGTTTCATCATGTTGGTCAGGCTGGTCTCAAACTTCCTGAGCTCAAGTGAATCCTCCTGCCTTGGCCTCCCAAAGTCCTGGGATTACAGGCGTGAGCCACCATGCCCGGCCACATTATGATTTTAAATACAAAAGCTAATTTTACGAGCTTCTTATACCAGTTTTATTCTTTTGTGATTATTCTTTTAATTTTTAGCTATTTACATATTATTTTTTAAAATTTCCTTTTATGTTTCTTTAAATGATTTCCTAGATGTCTTAGAGACTAAATGTGTCAGAAGAGGGAGAAGGACATGCTGCTACTAGTTACCAAAATGAGGTAGACTTTTATTCAACAGAATGAATAATTGAATTACCCAGAAACATCTTGTAACATTTTAAAGAAATTAGTGTGTAGTAAGTACAGAAATCACTTGGAAAATCAAAAATTATTTTGCAGATGTTGCTTGGAATCTGTTGGTTAACTGCAGCTGACCAGTAATAGTTGGTTAACAATTCAGAGAAGAATAAAATTCGATATACACTACACTATACACCAAAATTAGTTCTAGAGCGACTAAAGGAGTGTGTTTAATTTTGTTCTTATGATGGAAATGTTTATCTTAAGGTCTGTATTCTGTGATCACAGCATCTTGATGCAAGGATTGGGAGGTTTTCACTGTAGCCACAGAAGATCATCAGGTCCGTTTTGAAGGCATTTAAAAATGCATCGTTTGGGATGTCCTGATGCATATTTGGTGGCCTTCATCATTTACCAAATATGTTGGAGTAGGACAGTGCTTAAAGATGGCAAAAAAGTCATCAAAAATTTGATGTTTGTCCTTTGAATGATCAGGTACCCCTTCAGAGATTAGTATTGACTAGATCTTCCTAGACTAGAGTTTTGTGTACTTTTTCTTTTGGTACTCCTAGGGAGGTAAATACTTTAATAAATTAAAGCAGGCTTCTTGCTGCATGTCTTTTTCCTGAAGTTAACTGAATATACTAACATACTCATTATACTGACATACTCATTTTCCTTCTCCCTCCATGTATCTATGTATCAAATATACTGAGGAAGAAAATGCATTACTCCTGCAATTTAGGTAACTGTTACAAGACTGGTGTATTTTATTTATTTGACATCAAAGAAATTACTTTATTTATTCATTCTTGAATAGATAATACTTGTATGTATACATAACAAAATTCAGAAAGCACAAAATGAAAAGCAAGTCTGTGACTTACCCAAACTCTGCCACCTATTACTCTTCCTCAGAAATAACCACTATTTCCATTTTCTTGTATTCCCTTCCAGGGGTGCTTATGGTGTCTGCAACTATCTGTATTTCCCTTAAACACTGCTTCACACACACACACATACACACACACACACACACAAATGGTAGCATGCTATGCACACAGTTCTATACTTGACAGCTTCTATTTATTTATTTATTTATTTGTTTGTTTGTTTATTTATTTATTTATTTTTTGAGACGGAGTGTCACTCTGTTGCCCAGGCTAGAGTGCAGTGGTGTGATCTCGGCTCACTGCAGCCTCCACTTCTTGGGTTCACGTAATTCTTCTGCCTCAGCCTCCCGAGTAGCTGGAATTACAGACACCCGCCACCACGCCCGGCTAATTTTTGTATTTTTAGTAGAGATGGAGTTTTGCCATGTTGGCCAGGATGGCCCCGAACTCCTGACCTCAAGTGATCCACCTGCCTTGGCCTCCCAAGGTGATGGGATTACAGGCGTGTGCCACCATCCTCGGCTATTTTTTGTAATTTTAGTGGAGATGGGGTTTTGCCATGTTGGCCATGCTGGTCTTGAACTCCTGGCCTCAAGTGATCCGCCTGCCTTGACCTCCCAAAGTGCTGGGATTACAGGTGTGAGCCACCGTGCCTGGCACTTTACAGTTTTAAGCTAAGCGTCTAAGAGGTCATGACATACTTACTTAGCTTTTAGTATGTATTAGACACTGTTGTAAGCACTTAACATTTAATGTGTTGAGTGCTTGCAGTGACCCGTGAGGTAAATAAAAATATACCTATCTACATTATATAGATGAGGAAAATGAGGCACAGAGAAGTTGAGTGAGTTTAGGGGCCAGAATTCAGTCCCAGGGAGTTTGGCCTCTCCGTGTTCCTAATTACAAGTATGCTCCATATCCCTGTATATTAGGTTGACAGGACATTGCAGTTTTTGTTATCATACAGTTCTGCCTAAGAAATAGAGTTGTGGCTGGGCACAGTGGCTCACGCCTGTAATCCCAGCACTTTGGGAGGCCAAGGTGGGCAGATCACAAAGTCAGGAGATCGAGACCATCCTGGCCAACGTGATGAAACCCCATTTATACTAAAAATAGAAAAAATTAGCCGGGCATGGTGGCATGCACCTGTAGTCCCAGCTACTCTTGAGCCAGGAGAATCGCTTGAACCTGGGAGGGGAAGGTTGCAGTGAGCTGAGATCGTGCCACTGCACTCCAGCCTGGATGACAAAGCGAGAAAGAATTGTTTCTTTCTTTTTTTTTTTTTTTTTTTTAATCAGCAGTACGGAATTTTACATGTGGAAGACCATGATTTTTAAATTAGGATTGGCTAATACGTAGATGGCTTCCATATTTTGCCTTTATAAACAGTACTGTAGTTAATGATCTTTCTATTTATGTTAGTTTTTACTTGGGTAAGAAGTAGAATTGTGTCGAAGGGGATGGACATTTAAATAATTTTTAGAAATTGCCTTCTAGAGAGATTATACTAGTTTATACTTTCATCAGCAATGTATGGTGTTTGTGAAAATATATGAGTTTGTCCCCACGTGTACAAATGGGTGTATTTGGGTTTTATATATGTGATAATTTGGTTAATAGGTGTTCAACTGCATGGGATCCTAGCATACATAATGCAGTTAGCTCTGACCACCATTATTTCAATATTAGAGTATATTAATCTGGATTTTGGGACTTCATACTGTTGTTTAATTATAATAATACCCAGAGACATTATTCAGTACCCCACTGCTGACTCTGTTCTAAAAGGTAAGTTAATATGTATGTTTCAATCAGCTTTCTTTTTTATTAAGTACATTTTATTATAGTTTGAAATAGAAATATAATTTTTGAGTTTGGTGTCTTTCTCTTATTTTTGGTTGTCAATTATATCTTAAGTCTTTAGTTTTGAAGTTACTTGATTATATAATTATATACCTATGAACTGAAAAAAAAATCTTATTTACACTGATAAAGTTCCTAAAACTTATTGAACAAATTGTTGTGAATATTCTGAAAAAAGCAGCTAGGAGAAAATGACCTATTTATTACAACAAATTAAATAATGAAAGTAGAAGTTTTTTTTTTTTTTTTTTTTTTTAACAATTAGGTGTTGACTTCTTCAAAAGAAGGTGGTATAGACATTATATTTCAGTTGATTTTGAATCAAAATAGTCAGTGGAAACCAGTTTGGACTAAAATATTAGTTGAATTGCAAGATTCTTTTTTACCTTACTTCTTTCTTTTTTTTTTTTTTTTTGAGACAGAGTCTTGCTCTGTCACCCAGGCTAGAGTGCAGTGGCGTGATCTCGGCTCACTGCAACCTCCGCCTCCCGGGTTCAAGCAATTCTCCTGCCTCAGCCTCCCAAGTAACTGGAATTACAGGCGCCCGCCACCGTGCGCGGCTAATTTTTGTATTTTCAGTAGAGACAGGGTTTCACCGTCTTGGCCAGGCTAGTCTCGAACTCCTGACCTCATGATCCACCCGACTTAGCCTCCCAAAGTGCTGAGATTACAGGCATGAGCCACCGTGCTTGGCCTTTTACCTCAACTCTTAAGCCTAAGGTTTTCTTTCTGCCAGGAGAACCCTTGGCTACAGACATACCAAAGGTGCACTCACTATCTCTTTGTACTTGATCCTGTTCCAGATTGGCTGAAGTGCAAATGCAGGTTAATAACTGAGTGATTGGGTTTTACTTTAATTTATTAAGTATTCCCTTCATCTTCCCATTAATGTGTTATTTAGATGGTTGGTCTTATTTAGATCCTTGGCTCTTTCCCAGTCACTTCTGATTCCTGTCATTCTATTGAATACTACTTGGAGTTGCTAATTCACATTGATGTGCAGAATGTGCTATCCTCGCATCAGACCTTTTGGTAACTCCCTTTCATTTTCACCTTTCACCAGTTAAAGGCTTACAGGACCCTTTCAAACTAGATCTCTTTTGTAAAATTTTCTGTATTTATTCTGTTGTGTATTTTCCCTGTCTACTTCTGTATACATAGAGCATTTAGTTTGTTTGCTTGTTTCCTCATCAAACCTAGCATAGTGTAAGACACTGGTTGTCAATTTTGTTGATCTGAAATGTTAATTTGCAATTATCGGGTAAAGTCAAGTTTTGGATCATCTCGTATGTTGTGCAGTTATGGTTTTCCATTGCTAGTAGTTAAAATTAGATGCCATTTTATAGATGCAGTGGGAATGTGGGGAGAAGCAACATGTAGTTTTATCTGTTTCATCCATTTTTTTCTTTCTTTTTTTCCTTTTTCTCTCTCTTTTTTTTTTTTTGGCAGAGAAACTTTTCCATGTCTGTAAATAGTGCTGCTGTCCTGCGATTGACAGGACGAGGAGGAGGAGGAACAGTGGTGGGGGCTCCTAGAGGTCGAAGTTCTTCAAGAGGGCGAGGTGAGCTTTCATGTGAAAAAAGTAATAATGGAGGAGGAGGATAGAGAACTTACTTTTAAAATATTTTAATGCCTGATTTGATAAAAACTGTTCTTTGACATTAACTGCATACTAAATGGCCTGAACATTTATATTCAGAACCATTTTTTTAAGGTATCTCCTCTATAATCCCTGATTTGCAACAGAGGAGTATAATTCTAGCTGTACAGATTTGAACATGAGGGAGTCTAGACAGTCCCAATTCACTCTGAGAAATCCATGTTCCTCATCCATGTTCCATGTTCCTCATCCCCAGGGAGCCTTATACTTTGGGAGCCAACGCTTCCTGAAGTGACTTAACTATGGAAGCAGCACTGAAGTACCTGCAGTCCTCTGTGACAGTTTCTGTGTGAGGGGCGTGTGCCAAGAGCTTCTCCAGCCAGAGAGGGGCTTTAACAAAAACCGCCTCATCAGGACTAGGTCCTTTAGGGGTAGAACAAAAGATAATTCTGCCACATTCATTTATTTAACCTATAGTTTTACAGATTTATGTCTTGGAAAAATAGTTCTTATTTTGATATTCCTCGTTTCTTTGATATCTGCCCCCTATTTTGGGTTTGCTGATATTCTCCTGTATGAGGACATTCTTAATATTTGTAATATAAATATTTGCTTAATCATTTTGCCCTTACTTTGACTAAATCATAACAGTGGTCTAAATACACCTTGTAATTTTCTCTAAGAGACGCTTTAGAAATGGAAGAATTGGATGTCTGCAATGAGTGAGACCATTTTCTCTGCATATTGTGCCACCAAGATTGGCATGATCATGAATATAGAATATTTAAATTCTTTATAAATAGAGTAATTTATCTACAGTCTTTCTAGAAAATGCATTCAATTGTGCATTCCTGGGAAGAAGTTTCTTTTAGTAGTCCACTCAGAATGTGGGAATCCAGGTGTGAAGTGTCTGATTCAAACTCTCCACTTGTTTTACTAGCAACTATTACCTAGTTGTGTTTTTTCCTACTGGCTTTATTTGTCCATCTTTAGAGAGTGTTTTTTTTTTTTTTTTTAAACCTGAGGAGAGGTTAGACTAATCTGTAAAACTTACAGGAAATACCTGTGCAACAAAATTTTGGGTGATGGGATCTAGGCATGTGTATGCTTCAAAAGCTCCACAGGCAATTCAGATTCATATACTGAGTTAGGTTCCATTGGCCCAGAATTTGAGATCCATGCATCTTGGTGGCATGGTGGTGGTTTCGAGTTGGGACTGACCACTTATGGCTCTGGCCTGCTACTTGGGCATTTCCTGTGTTTTTCCGCTGTGGGTTGGTGGCAAGGAGAGGTTGTACTTGGGCAACTTTGCCTCCAGTGCTTTTCAGGGTGAGCCAGGGAGAGATCGTCTTGATGAAGAAGTGTGAATAACACCGACTTTGTGTGCTGCAAATACCAACCAATCTCTAAACAGCACCCTCCCCCCCCAATTACTTAATCGAGAAACAAGTGAATGATTGAATTTCTCCTTGCTTTTTGGTTTATGATTGAATTTCTCCTTGCTTTTTGGTCTCTTTGAAATGAAGGGTTATCACATATGATAGAAGGCTTATTACATTCAGAATTTAATCAGGCTGTGTTAAAAAAGATAGATGTTGTGACATGTAAGAAGTCGTGACTTTTTTTACATACTGATGTTGAAGAATGGCATGAAACTAGTCAAGTGACTGAACTGAGTTGGTGTGAAAAGTACTTTTAACATTATGTCAACCACCTGTTGAGATCATTCTTTTTAATGATCTCAGTAGCTCATTTTCTAAAACAAGGTTGTAATTATAATCTGTGGTATTGTGTTTTCTACTCATTACTTAATTTTAACTTGCTGGTTAAATAATGATTATTGTGGTTTTTCTTTGTATAGACAGAGCTAACATTAGATGATTATCTTGGCTGTTTGCAACTTTCGGAAACTTTGATGTGGAAATTGACTGATTTCCAGACTGCTAAATATCATGTACTAGTAAAATTTAAATAAACTTAAATAGGTGGTAAGAACAACATGAAACTGTCATCTTATTTTATTTGGTTAGGTTGTTTAAAAATAAAGCGGATTGACACAACTCTCAACCCTTGTCTTCATCATTATTAAAAGGAAGTGTGTTTGAATTCCCAAAAAGAATAGGGTGAACTCTCAGTAGAACAGTTCTTTATTGAGTTTTACGATAGGTTCATCATGTTATATTTACTTCCTTATTCATATATGGGAACCACTCTATAGAAGAATAAAATTTTTTCAAGTTGGAAACCTTTAGAACCTGATCGTTGTAATATGTCCCACCATAAAGTTTTAGTATCATTAGCAGGGCCAGTGTCAGTGCTAGTCACAAGTGAGAAAATATTTTATATGTGTTTTGCTTGTTTTTCTGGTAAGCTGGAGGCTATTTTTTATATTTGTGTGTTTCTGGAATAAAACATTTTCTTCAAGGTGATACAAGTGTAATGGCCTTCCTGAGAAAATGGCTTTCTCTAAAAGGCGAGGAGACTTTTGTCCCCATCCTTAAATCTTCCTGTAGAGGACAGGTGTTATATGACAATTTGTATTACATTATTTTAGGATCTTAAATACAGTGTATACATTTTCTGAAGGGGAGAAGTACTTAAACTGTGAGTTGACTTTAAGTGAAGTTGACACAAGTGGAAGGGTAACTTTAAGATTATTATAGTTCCACCGTGCTTCTCACTTCCATTTGACAAATGAAGAAGTGGATACTTGCACTAGTCAAGAGGGTATCCATTGTTTCTAAGATTACCCACAAAATAATTTGGTGCATTATTTTGATATTTCATAATATAGCCATATAAAAGTACAACTGTATTCTGAGTTAATTCTTAATAAATTACAAACAAGAAATAAAATACTGCCTGGATATTTGAAGTAGTTAGCTCAATTATATTTAGCTTTGGGATGCATTCATCAAGATCCATCATCATTTTTCTTTGGGTCATTGTGCACTGTGAGAAAAATTGAGCTAAGGATGATGGCTAAGATTTCACCTGGTTATAAATACATCCTTAGACCCCCCACCCCTCCTCCCCTCCTCTCATTTTCTCACCTGTGTATTGAATACAAATGTTTGTTGGGAAAACTGTACATAAAGTATAAACCTAAAAAGCTGAAAGTGCATATGGTCTTCTGCCTCCAGACCTAACAATTGGATATATAACCTTCCTGACCCTAATGGTGCAGCTATATCATTTATATAAATGGGGTAATTTTTATATACATTGTTCTTCAGTATGTTCTTGTTCTTGAACAGAATAATGTTGGTACTTAATCCACTGTGGCATCATTGTGTTCTACTGTATCGTTTTATCAGAATTTATATAGCTCGTCCTTTATTGATTAGATTTCTAGTTTTTTTTAAATTACAGTGAACATCTTCATACATATATATTTGCATTTTTGTACAACTATTTCTATTAGGATAAATCCTAAGTAGAATTGTTGAGTGAAATGTCAATAGATCTGACCAAATTGCCTTCAGTAAAGGCCAGTTTACGCTTGAACCACCCGAGGGAGCCTCTAAATCCCTGTACCCACACACTCTACCAGCTTTGTTTGTTCAAGTTTAGTCCTGATACATTTCTTTTTAATCTCAAGATTTGGGTAAACTGTACCTTTGGTTACTGTGGAATATACCCTGTATGGCGTTCGTGAGATTTGATGGTTTTAGAATTCATCTATTAAGTTATCCTTTTTCTGGGATTAGATAAATTATTTTAACTTTTATGCTTGACTTTTTAACTTTAGCCCCTGTCGTCTTAAACTCTCTAAACCAAGATTTCTTCCATTTTTATGAAAATAAAACAGTAAAAAATTTAATCTACGGTAGTGTTTTATTGAACTTCTTAGAATTTCACTTTTCAACTTTTTGTTAAATAACTTTATACTTTCTTGTTCAGGACTGGGTCTATTACATTATATTACTTTAGTTTTTTAACTTGTTTTTTTCAGCCTCTTGTGGTCTACCTACTTCAATGCCATTGTTGGTGTCACAAGTCAAGATCATCAGGCCTCCTTCAATATTTAAATGTAGATGTCCTGCCTTGTATAGAGAGAACTTTACATGCTAATTTATAGTGGTGAATGTGTGCCACATGTTGACATCTATCATTTTTTTCTGTTTTCTTGTTTTCAGGTAGAGGCAGAGGTGAATGTGGTTTCTACCAAAGAAGTTTTGATGAAGTAGAGGGTGTTTTTGGTCGAGGAGGTGGCAGAGAAATGCATAGATCGCAGAGCTGGGAGGAAAGGTAACTAAAGGATCCATATATTGGCATAAAAATTTCTTGGCATATAAAAATCACTTATTTTGTGCTTTCTGTGGGGAGAAATGTTTTTGTACAGTTAAAGGGTTTCATTTTAAAAAATGCTCTTAAGTATTGAATATCAAGTTGTACGTTAGAAATTTTTAAATGATTCTTATTTAAAGGAAGAAGGATTCTAGATGGATAGGTTAATACATGAATGCCAGCATAGTTAATTTGATTTGGTATTTGATAGCAAATACCAAATTGTCATGTTATTGTTTGTTGGTATTAGTAAAAGTATCTTCTCTCTGTATTGTTTATGACTTTATATGAAGTCTATCAAGATGATTGGGAGCAATTGCACAAAGATGCATGTACAAGAATGTTCACTGTGATGATATTTATGATATAAAATAATTGGAAATAAGCCAAACATATTGATATTGCCCTTATATAGTTGTATATCCACAAAGTAGGATATTATATGAGCATTAGAGGTATTTTTGAAAATATTTAATGATGTGGGAAAAGATATTCTAAGAGCAGTATCTAAAACTGTACACTATGTATCTAATAAAAAAATAATATTTTGGGTCAATAGAAACAGCTTTTGGTAGGTGAGGGGATAGGTATTTTTCTTTTTGTCTTTGTCCTTTTCTGTATTTTCCAAATATTAGGCAATAACTATGTATTTATTTGTTTTGTAATTTGAAGAGGAAATGCTTTTAGAAAAGTGGGAAAGTGAGTGTCACAAATAGGAAATCTATATCACTGTGAGACTTTGTTTGAAACTTATTTTTTCTTTTCCAGGGGTGACAGACGTTTTGAAAAACCAGGACGAAAAGATGTAGGTAAGGTTCTTACCTACACACATAAGGATAAATTTATTAAAAATGGACTCAGTTACCTGCACCTCTCCAGTAGATGGGGCTGCAGCATTTCCTGCATTTAAACTTCCATGGTTATTTGAAGTCTCTGCTGCATGAAACCAGAGATGAATACAGCCATTAGGATTCACTTGACTTACTTGGTCTGTGTGTTCTTTGCAAGGCATGTATTCTTTATTAAGGCCAGTTTGTGAACTGAAGACTCAAGTTAGGAAACAATCTACTAACTCTTTTTCTAGTGTCGATAGCATCTCACAGATGAGAAGAAATGGGCAAATGCTAAAATCTTTGCTTTTGTATCAGAGAACAAAGGCCAAAACTATGAATGTTCTTAATTTACTAATTTATTCATCTGGACTTTTTGCTGTATAGTCCTTTTTTTTTTTTTCTTGTTTTGTGATGAGAACAAAAAAAATTAACTCAGATAAATTACAGTTAAGGTAGCCACTGAAGAGGAACATAATAAAGGAACAGGATTTCATTGTTTATGATGAATTAATCATAATTTATATTTAAATTTGTATTTAAATATGTAATTTATATTTAAAGAATTTATACTGTTAAGATGAGCTACCTAACTGATTAAAGGTACTGCCTTACAAACTACCAGTAGGTGTTAACATCTGAGAGAAAATAATGCCAATTCGTAGTACCATGAATTGGTACTATGAAAATTATCATTACAAGTTCCAAATCCTGCAAGTGCTAAAAAAGTTCTCCAGAGCATGATTATAACTGATAATGGTAATCATTTCTTGTTTGTGGTTTTTTTGTTTTGTTTTGTTTTGTTTTGTTTTTGGAGCAGAGTCTCAAAGGCTGGAGACTCTGTCGCCCAGGTTGGAGTGCAGTGGTGTGATCTTGGCTCACTGCAGCCTCTGCCTCCCGGGTTCAAGTGGTTCTCCTGCCTCAGCCTCCCGAGTAGTTGGGACTACAGGTGCGTGCCACCACACCTGGCTAATTTTTGTATTTTTAGTAGAGATGGGGTTTCACTATATTGGCCAGGCTGGTCTTGAACTCCTGACCTCACGATCCACCCGCCTCATCCTCCCAAAATGCTGGGATTACAGGCATGAGCCACCGTGCCCGGGCAGTGGTAAATATTTCTTGTAAACGTATGTTAAATATGTAAATACCATTCACAGACTGATTTGCAGATTGTTTTAAAAACTAAGTAATTATAACAGCTTTGTATCACTGTTTCTGTTAAAAACTTAAAGATATTAGTAATTAAAATTTCTCATTTATGAATGTGGCACTGGGAATACATAGTTGTATTTACATTAATGAAAACCATTAAGGCCCAGTGTGGTAGCTCATGCCTTAATCCCAGTGCTTTGGGAGGCCACGGCTGGACAGCCTGGGCTACCTGGTGAAACCCTGTCTCTACAAAAAAGTACAAAAATTAGACATGCATGGTGGTGTGTGCCTGTAGTCCCAGCTGCTTGGGAGGCCATCATGGGATGAGAGGATAGCTTGAGTCCAAGAGGTTGAGGCTGCAATGAGCCGTGATCACACCATTGCACTCTGTAGGCCAGGTGGCAGAGTGAAATCCTGTCCAAAAAAAAAAAAAATTAAAGGTGTATAGCATGAAGAAATTTGGAACAGACTAGGTGGATAGTTTATTGTTAGCTTTAACCATTTTGTAGACTATTGGGTTAACATAATCATGGGGTGCTTGTCAAGACCTGTGCTCCCATCCTTGTCTGATTCAGTACTTTTGCCATGAATATGTAGAGGGGATGAGCAGTAGTTTAAAGAGTACAGGATTTGGAATCAGAAGATCATGGTTATTCTAAACTCTCAGATCTCATTAGTCTTGTAATAAAATGAGTGATAATGCCTTACAGAATTTTTAGGATTATAGTAGTTCTCCCACTTTATTTGTGGGAGATACATTTCAAGACCCCCAGTGGATACCTGAAACCACAGATAGTACTGAATCCCATAAATACTGTTTTTCTGTACATATATACCTATGATAAAGTTTAATTTATAAATTAGGCACAGTAAGAGATTAACAGTAATAACTAATAAAATAGAACAATTATAATATACTGTAATAAAAGTTATGTGAGGCCAGGCACAGTGGCTCACACCTGTAGTCCCAAAACTTTGGGAGGCTGAGGTGGGCGGATCACTTGAGATCAGGAGTTTGAGACCAGGTTGGCCAACATGGTGAAACCCTGACTCTACTAAAAATACAAAAAAAATTAGCCAGGCGTGGTGGTGAGCACCTGTAATCCCAGCTACTGAGGGAGGCTGAGGCAGGGGAGTCGCTTGAACCCGGGAGGTGGAGGCTGCAGTGAGCTGAAATTGTGCCACTGCACTCCAGCATGGCTGACAAAGCAAGACTCTGTCTCCAAAAAAAAAAAAAAAAAAAGTTATGTGAATGTAGTCTGTCTCTCTTTCTCAAAGTACTGTAATATTTTTGGATCACGATTGACCGTAGTTAACTGAAACTGTAAAGCAAAACTGTGGATAAGGCGGGATTACTGTAAATAAGAGCATATGAACTCATTCATTCAACAAATACTGAATTCCCACTTATGTGCTGGGTGTAAAATATTTCTTTAGAGGATATTGTGGTGTGCTGATCAGATTTTCTAATCATTCAATATTGTAAGGGATAGCTATGGAGTGGAACAGTAGGGACATGGGATCAGAATCAAGGTGAATCAAGAGACCAAATGTAATCAAATGGGGAGTTTTAACAGCAGAAATGAAAAGTCTTACATAAGGAAATTACAGAATTTAAGGAGTGGCTGCATGTAAAAGCAGCCTCCTGTGGAAAGATTACAACCATCTCAGTGACTCTGGGCTTCATGTTCATCAGTGGTGTGCTGATGTCCTCTCAGCCATGGGCAGTATTTCCTAAAGTGTCCTCAGTGAGTCAGATGATAGGCCCATTGTCTTTTATGTTGTCAAGGCAAGTCTAAGCATTGTGTTCACTTCTGGGACCACACCTTGAAAGGGTCCACACATTGGAGTAGGATGGCTGGAGCATTTGAAGCCTTGTGATGGGAACTGTGTGAAGAAAATGGAGCTGTTTAGATAGGAGACAACATTGTGGACAGGGCAGAGTGGGGAGGAGGGCTTATAGGGTCACTGTCTATCAATACCTGCTTACTAATCATGATCATGTGAGTGAGGACTTAGACTTGATCTGTAAGAGTCTAAAGGGCAGAAAGAGGCTGACTGTTGGAAGGTTCAAGGAGGCAGGTATTGGACACAGTCTTAAAAGATCTAATAATTAGAGTTGTCTGAAAATGGCCTGGGTTGCCTTGGGAAAGTAGAGAGTTGCTAGAATAAGAATAGCCTGATTTTAACTATTCACACATATTCACACTTTGGTGGTTTGGAATGTTCAAGTTTAGTCATCATTATTTGTGGTTTTCATATTTTAACTACATTAATCCAATGAGGGTAACTTTCTTAGCCACCCTCTATTAAAGGTAAAGGTTCTTTTCCTTACATCCCATTGGTATATATTTGAAAAGGCAAGTTCCATAAAACTAAACTGACATAAAGTATCTCAGAATATTAAGGATACTAACTTCTAGTTAGTATCTACTGTTATGTATTATAACTGCTAGTATACTAAAATATGGTAATTTCCACATGCATATATATTCTAATATGTCATAGTGACTTTGAATGCTTTTTGAAAAGATGCTCACTTCAGATTAACTGTGCTAAAAATTCTGAGCTTTTAGTTTTTGGAAGTAACCCACTTTTGTTGATGATAATGTAGATCTTTATAAAACATTGTTCATAATTATATCTTACACTCTCTAAGAGTAGCAATACTAAACTAGTTTGTTCAGACACACTGATATGTTGATCAGTGTGAGATCAATATGAGTATATTGTGAGATGTCCGATGACATCACATTAAGACAGTTAATCCCAGCACTTTGGGAGGCCGAGACGGGCGGATCACGAGGTCAGGAGATCGAGACCATCCTGGCTCACACCGTGAAACCCCGTCTCTACTAAAAAAATACAAAAAACTAGCTGGGCGAGGTGGCGGGCGCCTGTAGTCCCAGCTGCTTGGGAGGCTGAGGCAGGAGAATGGCGTAAACCCAGGAGGCGGAGCTTGCAGTGAGCTGAGATCTGGCCACTGCACTCCAGCCTGGGCGACAGAGCGAGACTCCGTCTCAAAAAAAAAAAAAAAAAAAAAAAAAAAAAGACAGTTCGAGTACTGAAGGTTCCAGGATGATCTGTTCTTTTTAAAATTAGGAATTATGCTTACCATGTATTTGCTTCTTATGAAAAGAGAAATGGGTAGAATTACAGACATCTGGGTAAGAAGCTTACATAATCCCTGTGAACAACTGTAGGAGAATGTGAAGGTGGAAAAAGGTCTTTGATACTAGAGTTAGAATTCCTATTCAGTAGGAATTGATTGTGCACAGGGGGAGATCAGTTCTGGTGCTCATCTTGTAGTATAATAATGTAAGGGTGAAATGAAAGGATTATTAAAAAATAATCCAGATGATACCAGTACACTCAGCCCACTGCAATACGAATTAGTGTATTTTGGTATGAAATACTTGTTAATAGACATAGCAGTTTTTGGTTATAGACTCTTCTGGTAGTTGGTAGTATGGGCTTGTACATACATAAAACTAGGCCCCTAAGATTTTTGGTAACTACATGTCTCCAGTTTGTTGGAACTGTCATGCTATCTTTATCAGTTTCCAAAGGAACGTTTAATGTTAGTTCCAAAGTAGTCTTCCTGATCATGTATGCAAGACTCCATGACCAAGCGCCCAGATGATCCAGGTTAGTGAGCTGCACATCCAGGAAGACAGAGCAGCCATTCCTACCTCCCAGTAATTTCCCGCCTTTTTCCTTTTACTTCATTTTCCTCAGAGGATAATGGTCTTTCTATAGAAAACCTAATCCTTAACCTAGAAACTATGATTTGAAATAAGTGAAAGAAACAACGAACAGTCCTCCCAGAAGCTTTCTATCTCCTGCAAAAAAGTTTTGGATCGTGTTTCTTATAGATTTATAAAATGTTTATTAAATAACAGTAGTTTACCAATAGTTTTTTTTGGCATGTGTAGGGGAAGTCATATTTAGCTTTCAAATGCCAAATTTATGTGTAAACACTAAGTATAATACGAAACTCATTTGACTTGAATGGAACCTTAGATCCCAGGTTTTACTCATTCACTTATGTCACCCTGGGCAGCTTCACTTAACTAGTGAGAGTGTGATCTGTGTAAGTGATGTAGTCCCTTTAGGAAAAAACATACCATGTGAGTCTTCAGTACTACTTTATTTTCACAGATTAGGTGAATCTTGTTAATTTATTATAGAAATAAGAATTCTTGCCGTCTTTATGTGTTACAGTAGTCTTGGGTTGGGAAAATCTGTTGGTCTGATTTCTACTTAAGAATGAATGTCTAAGATTTTCAAACAGCAAAAGCTCACAATAATTAAGTTTCTGTGTTCTTGATATTCTTCTGCTATTATCAGTCTTAGACCACTCCAGAGTTCTTCTTTATTTTCTTTTCCTTTCGGTCAAATAGTAGAAAAATGTGACTTGCTGCTGAGCCCTGCTCTTCACACCTGCTTGCCTTTACTCAGCTAGTATTTATTTCAAGAGATGATTCCTGCCTAGGTCATCACCAGTGGGGAAGGTTAATCTTTCATTTTTCCCACAGAAACCTGAATAAGGGAAATTTCAGAAAAGAACAGCCACAAATCTGTTTGAAACCTGATAGGGTGACTTTTGGTTTTTGGTTTGTTTAAGGACAGTTTCTGTTTTTTTTTATTGAAATGAAAATCATGCAAATGATCATTTTAAACTGGACATAAAGGAAAGGGCTCGTTTTAGCATAGATAAAATAAAAAATGAAACAGGAAGCATAATTTTTATGGATTATTAGATTTAGAAAGAAATAATAGAGTTCATCTAGTCCAACCTCCTACTGGTGAGTAAACACTCATTTTGTGTTTATAGAAAAAACTATTTGAAGTTGGAAACAGGAATTTGGGTTTGAAAATGCTTTGTTGCCTAATTATCTTTTGCTTTATCTACTGTAGATTTTTTTTCCCTACTCACTGAAGTTATATCTAAGTAAAGCTTTATATCTATAAAGACTTAAATATATTTTTGTATTTATGAATTAGAGCCTTCATGGTGTTTTATATGATCAAATCAATCATACATAGGAGGGGAATGTTTTTACTTAGGTTGCTAGAAGTCATTTAGATGAATCACTGTTTGATTATTATGAGGACAATTTTAAAGTAAATAAAATTTTGCATCTCCTTGCAATGCAAAATACCACCCTGCAGATTCCATTTGGGCTGGAGCTAATCTGATCACCTTTTGCCACAAATATATGAACATATGTATGTGTTTGGGTGTCATGTTGAAATGCTTTTAGGTTTATATATAAATCTGTACTTTGTTGCTTTTCTCGTTAATTTTTGTTCTTAGTTGTTAAAAATTAAGGAGGTAATACTTACTCAAGTTTCATAGTATAAAGAACCAAATGAATGATCTTTGTTGTCTTGAAAAAATCCCAGCTTTTAAAGGATATTCACTAAGTATAGTGAAGTCATCATTCCACCCAGGGAGCTAGGTTTGAAACTAAACTGTTGCTTCAATTTGCAGATGAAAATGAGAGATTAATGGTTGATTTTCTTGGAGTTCAGTTGTGTTAAACTTCACTGTCCATTTTGCCTTCATTACTAGTATCATACCACATTCTTATAAATTCACCAGCAACATTTCTGTATAAGTGTCTGTCAAGTTGAGTTATATTGATTTCAGCAAGTAACAAACTTTGTAATACAGTGTTATATTTCCAGAATGTGTATTGTTAGCTCAGCCATTTTTATGTGGGCGTAGGCATGATTACCATGATGTAATCAGAGAGCTGTAATTAGCATTGAAAAAAGAAAACATAAGATACAGTGAAGAAAAAGTAGCTGCATAACTGGCTGGGTGTATTTAATACATTAAAAAATGGATAAGTCTTATTCTGTCAGTCCTGTCTCAGAGATCTGAAAATTGTCAATGCTTTGTCCATTGATGCGGATATCCAGGTCAGTCCTGTTTGGGCTTTTAGAAACCAGAGGAGTTGGAAATTCAGGGACAGTCTTGTCAAAATTCTCCATCTTGATTTGATATTCACCTTTGGAACCTCGGGTCAACAGAGATGCAAAACAGTGATGTAACATGATCTCAGAGGGTAGGTAGGATGTCCTCCTTTGGCATATTTCTCCAGTACCCTCCTGCATTGCTGAAAGGAATACAACTAATTCAAAGTGGGAAGGATTTTCATGCTGGAGCAGAGTAGCCAGAGGACTTGATGGTGTAATGGAGTGATAGTAGGTTAGTGGAAAGATAAAGAATGGACATTCCTCAGAACTGATGCCATCAAGGTGGAAATCTACACTGGTCTGGTAGAGTTTGCCATTTTCTCTTTCCTGATAGAGTACAGCTGAGACTCGGACACTGGTTAGAGGGCTAGGTCGGGTGTTGGCCACTTGGAAGATAAGATTAGGTTTGCCATCTATGTGAGCTACTACTGCCGTGTCAGTAAAGCGAATTGAGAAAGCTCGATTTTTTGGCCGGGCAATCTTCGCCACAAAGGCACCTAAATAAGAAATTATTGAATTTTTTTTAGCATGAAGACTTTAAACATCAATACTTTTTCTGAATGAGAAGGGTATATCAACTATTTACACATTTCTTGGTGCCATGCCTTTCAGTGAGTCAGGAATTGAAGTCATTGTTAATTTGGTTAGTCTTATTTGCCTGAAGCATTTTTCAAAGTATATTTCTGTTTAAAAACCATGATTTCAAAATGAATAAGCAAAATGATTTTGTTACAGAGAAATGTAAAACTTCGTCCTCTAGTGTCTTACCAAGTCAAAGAAGTGGTCACTTCCTATATTCCTGCCTGTGCTTAAGAAAAAGTAATAGAAAATAAATGCAACTTGGCTACAGCCAGATTAAGTTGAAGCAGAGACTAGGTTCAGAGTAGAATGCTTTGGGATGGAGAGGGGACCAGTAGAATGAATGATATTTTGGCTGGGCACGGTGGCTAACGCCTGTAATCCCAGCACTTTGGGAGGCTGAGGCGGGCGGGTCACTTGAGGTCAGGAGTTTGAGACCAGCCTGGCCAACATGATGAAACCCTCTCTCTACTGATAATACAAAAATTAGCTGGGTCTGGTGGTGCATGCCTGTAATCCAGCTACTCAGGAGGCTGAGGCAGGAGATTGCAGAGAGCCAAGTTTGTACTGTACAGCTGCACTCCAGCCTGGGCAACAGAGCAAGACTCCATCTCAAAAAAAAAAAAAAAAATGAGGGATACTTTGAAGAATTTTTAAACTTTGAAATGTACCTTTTCTGGGGCAAGGGAGGACTGACTATCAGGTAATTTCAGTGCACCTTTCAGGTGTATCTTCCTTGCGCCCTAAGCTATAGATAAGAGTTTCTTAAATCAGTTTTGTGCCACAGATTTTGTTGACAGGCTGTTGGTAAGGTCTAAGAAGTAAGTACTTATCAGAATTACGTTTTAAGTGCTTAAAATATAAAAGAAACCAAATTATTGAAATTCAGTTGAACATTTAAGAAATGATACTATAGTACCATATGTACCTTACTGATACATTAAATAACAGTCTAGTGGTGGGTTTATTACTGTGATTTTGAAGTATTCTGGTTTGGTATGACAAAATATGTATGATTTCTGTTTGAATCAAAGCTAGTAATACTGCTGATGATACTGTTTTTTGTTGCCTGTAGGAAATGCCAAGTTTCAATTAGTGGTTTGTGCCAAGAGATATAAGTTTTTCCCATCTAAGTTTATAAACCCCCTTAATTGTATCCAAAGAACTGACCCAGTGTAGGAACTCTTGTTGTAGAAGTTTGTGATTTGCGGGTTATAGAGCTGGTTGGTAGCACATTGGGATTTCATTCCAGATCATTCTGCATACGGCCCAATGCTTACCTTCTCAGATTATTATTGAATAGTATATTAAAGCCAAGTTTTCTTTTAAAAGTATGTATGTCACATAAAAGGGGCACTAGTCCTTCTTTAAAGGAAAGAGTTTTTTGTGTTCATGAGCAAAATTTCATAATCTTTGTGGACATATTTCCAGTGCATTTTGCTAAGAATGTGTGTACGTAACTTGTTCTCTAACATATAATGCTGACTGTGGTGTTCTGGGCTCACTGGCATGAAGTAAATGTTGAAAAGATGAACTCATAGGAGGGAATTCTAGCCCAGTGAAGGAAAAAAGAACAAATTCCTGTGTTAGGTAAAATGACTGTCAAAATATATATTGAATGTATTTATTCATTTGTTTGACAAAATGATTAGCTTCAGTGAAAACCTTTTAAACCTTTTGTTAATTTTTTTTTTTTTATATAGGATATGTCTGCAGTTTAGTGTCATACTGATCTCTTTTTTCTTAAGTAGTTCCAGTAAGTAAAATTTCGGCATTGAGACAGGTTCCTAATGCATTTCTCCTTTTTTTTTTTTGGCTCTAAACTGTTTCTTTTCTATCTTAGATGTTACCTGCTATTAATATAGATAAATTATTCTGTAACAGTATTACTTATAACTGACTATACCCTTTCCAAACACCTGTTTTTTTTTTTTTTTTTTTTAAGAACAAAGACAAAATTACCTGTGATAAAAGCCTCTAGCATGAGGCCTAGGAGCATTTGTATGGCAAGTAAGGCGATTGCACTTGGACAGTCACCACTGGGGAACATGGTACCATAACCAATTGTGAGTTGTGTCTCCAGGGAGAAGGAGAATGCAGCTGTGAAACTGGTGATATACTTGACACAGATAGTGTGGTTTTCAGGTGGGGCATCATGATCTAGTTCCAGATCACCATTCATCTCAGCTAGAACATACCAGAGCACTGCAAAGACAAGCCAGTGGAGAACAAAAGAAGCAGAAAAGACCAACATCATCCAACGCCAGCGCATGTCCATTAGGATTCCCCAAGCATCTCGAAGATATGCAAGACCTCTTTGAGCGCCATCCATTTGAAGTGTGCTGTGGCCATCCTTGGTGACCATCCTCTGGTATCTTTGACTTAGGAGGGGAGCAATAACTTTGCAATTACTGCTGTCCATTTCAGGCTGTATTTCTCTGAAATCAAGAGTAAATTAGTAAGCTCTTAACTGTTTTACAGTTAATGTTTGTGAATTTGGAGACCTCATGCACTTTCTGCTTTCTTGGGAGTGCTTCTCTAACCACAACTTTGCCAACTCTCTCGCTTTTCTCTTTATGTAAGGGGGCATTTACAAAGTCATTCATTTGGGAGCTAATAGTGTGTTACCTTAAAATATCTCTTCCATTGTTTCTTTGAATGACTGTTAAGATATTGTTTAACATTTAAACATTTTCTAAGTATATTTTAAAATTCCTGTGGGTAGAGATTATATACCCCTGTGTCCTCCTTGCACAAGTCCAGGTGTCAGGCATTTATTGATTTGACCAAATATTATGTGTAAAGACTGGCATTTCATAGTTAATTTATAATTATGCATTATTCATAATTAAAAGGGGGTATGTTTAAATATGTAAGTGTTCTTCTGTGTAAATAATTAGAAGTCATTTGGAAGCTTATTTTTAAACTATCTGCAAATCTTTTGAAGCCAAATTTAGTGCTAGGACAAGGCTTGCATTTGTGGTAAGCGTTTAGAGGTCTGTGGTTCTAATGTATGCCTTATAATTAGCCTATTCAGAGTTTGATTTATTGATTTGTATTTTTAGAGGCAGAGTCTTGCTCTGTCTCCTAGGCTGGAGTGCAGTGGCACAATCATAGCTCACTGTAACCTCGGCTAATTTTTAAAATTTTAATTTTTGTTGGTACTGGGTCTCAATATATTGCCTAGGCTGATCTTGAACTCCTGTTCTCAAGCCTTCCTCTCACTTCAGCTTTCCAAAGCACTGGGATTACAAGGTTGAGCTACCACACCTGGCCTTGTTTATAGTTTTATGATTAGGCTTTATTTGTTTTTGTCATTTTGCAACCATGTTCGTGGATTCTTTCTGTCCTGGATGATAGATTGCTGTCTTTTTGCATATTCTAGGCTCTGATTAGATTGTGGGGTAGAAAGAGAATTGTTTTCTTGGCAAAATAAGAAATTCCAGGTAGACATTTCTAGATAGCATTAGCTTTAAAGGTAAGTAAACCAGAAGAAAAAGTTTTAAGAGTTTAATGAACTAAAATAATCATTAAGGGGTTAAATAAGAATTTTAAAAAGATAAAATTGGTATAATTAATTTTCTACTGCAAACAGTTTTCAGCAGTGGTTATCCTTTTCTCAAGGTGGTGAGTAGAAATCTAACGTATGCCTTCCTTGTAATCATCCTTGCGTATAAGAAAGGTGTCTTAAGACTTCAGTGTAGCAGTTATCAGGAACAGAACAGGAAATGCAGCTTTGCTTCCCTTGAGTGAGCCTCTCTTCTTTGCTACAATCCAGGACTATGAGTTTATATTTGACTCTCCTTTGCCTCTTCCTTCAGTGGTAGATACCCTTGAGAGTGCTGCATACCCACTTCCTGCCTTTTAATGGGGCTTAGGAAGGGCACTACAAATGTGTGGAACTAGGTTGTTGCTTGGGTTTCCTAGTTCCTGTATCTAGGGACTTTGGGGCTTTAGAGGCTGCCTTTCTGTGTTGTTGGAATTGGATATTGGCCAGCTGGGTATATACAACTTTCTTCTTTTGCTCTGAGGTAACTTAACATTTATTGGTGATTAACTAGAGACATTTTCTTGTATTTTCTTCAGATTTGAGCTGATGAAACACTGGGATGATTTATTTATTTAGATTAGATGGCGATTTCAGTTTCATATGATAGACTTTAAAAAGTCTTAGTGCATTATTTTAATGTTTTATAGCTTATGACCCTAACAAGTTGTCATAATCTTTTAGTGTATTATTTTTTCTTGGCATAGCTACTTAATGACCCTTATTTTGTTGGATTATTTTTAAATAATGTAACCTGATCTCTATGCTTTGGAAACAACAACAACAAAATCTTCATAGGCACTGTGATAACTGCTTTCATACTGTATTATCTCTTAATTCTTTGGTATCTCAACTAGATAGCTATTGTTCCCATTTTCAGATGAAGTCACTGGTGCTCAGACAGATAAAAGAAATTTACGCAAGGCAAATTGGAGCTTTGGATTATTTGGATGATTCAAGTTTAGCTAACTTCAAAGCCAGTTATTTTTTTTTTAACTGCAGGAAGCGTTTGGTGAAATAAGTCTTTCCACAAATGATCGGTATTGCATTCTCAAGATAGTCTTTGACAGCCAAATTTCTAGCACCTTTAGTAGATGCCTTTCTTGCCCCTATAACTGTCTCAAGTATCTATATTAAACCATTGTTAACTTTATTCATGATTCTTATGATAGTAATGATTAATAATATTAGCTAATATATATATTGTTTAGCATGTGCCAGGAGTCATACCAAATACTTCATATGTACAAACTGATGTGAAGCCAGTGGCCAGTGTCTGGCACAGAGTAAGCTCTCAGTAAAGTATTAGTTGCTTTATTGTTATTAAAAATGTGTCTGGCTCGCAGCACTTTGGGAGACCAAGACAGGAGGATTGCTTGAGCCCAGGAGTTTGAGACCAGCCTAGGCAACGTAGTGAGACTTTGTCTCTCTTTAAAGAAAAAAAAAAATGTGTCTTAGGTTTCACAGTAGTAGAATAAGTACCACTGGTAGTCCCATTTTACAGATAATGAAAGTGAGGAACCAGGCATGGTGGCTCATGCCTGTAATGCTAGCACTTTGGGAGGCTAAGGTGGGAGGATTGCTTGAGGTTGGGAATTCAAGACCAGTCTGGCCAACACAGCGAGACCCTATCTCTAAAAAAAAAAAAAAGAAGGAAAATGAGGTAGTAAGTGGTGGAGATGAATCCCATATATTCTGAGTTCAGAGTTAGTGCCATATTGCCTCCAAAACAGACATTTGACCCTGCTTAGCTTTTGTAAATAATACTGTTTCATTTGATTAGTTTTGTTCAAGAGCCACTCCAGAATATTTGTTCTTCAGTAATGTTGGTTAGGTTCAGACCTGTTATTTGTAGGTTAAAAATAGATTTTCAGTGAAGAAAGACTTCTTTCAAGACTTGAAGATTATTACAGTCTGAATTATTAGTCTAGTTGTGTTTTGCACATCAGTAAAATTAAAGCAATGTAGAGAGGAGAGTTATGACATAACATTGCCAAGTTTATATTTTGCCAGATGAGAAGACAATTTTAGAAGTATAATGCTGTCATAAATAAAATTATGACATAATAAAAGATTTTGACACTTGGAAGAAGGATATAACAATGAAAGGATATTTGGTTGCCTTCAGAATGGTGGGTGAACAACTTTGTCATTCTCCACTGTTGTTGCTTCCTGTCTGTGTGAAAATGCCCCTCATGCTCCTGGACACTGGTGCTTGTTCCACATGTGGAGTTACTCTCCTACTGAATGCTGCGAAATGCTTAGTGTTTCACAAAAGCTTGAGGAAGATAAAGCTCCATGATTCTTTTTTATTTTCAACCTACTTTATGAAAGTTCTAAAATTCCTTGCTTAGAGAGAGCGTTTCTGTGTAGACTATAACTAACAAAATTCATCATTCTCATTTGGGCCTTTTCAGGACTGTTGTTACTTCTTACCTACAACTTTTGTAGCACTCTTACTCTAGGCTCTTTACAATTTTATTTTATTTTTCTCTTGCAACTAAATACATGGAAAAACCTGTGAACAGGGAAGTCAAAAGGCTAATAATCAGAATAGTTAAGCAGCATTTTTTTTTTTTTAAAAACCTAACACTGCTGGATTTGATTTGGATTGTGCTGGCAAATGGAGTAGTATAGAGAAGGAAGATTGATTTCTAATTCCCACTTAACCAATTACCCTGAATAACTATTCTGTGGACTCCTACAGTCAGTGTGGTTTAGTGTAGAGAACGCAGGATAAGGGGATATGGCCTTCAGGCTCTGGCACTGTTGGTTACATAGCTGTGTTATTTTGGGCAAACCACTCAATCCCCTTTGCCTGGCATCCTTAGATTAAAACAAAGAAAGTGAAAAAAGAGGGAATTATGGTAATAAGATTTCTTAAAGCTCTACAGACTTATGTAAACAAACATATTTCCACTTCCTACAACGGATACAAGTTTCCTATATGATTTCTTTTATTTCTGTATAGCTTGATGTCTGCTTGTATAGTTTAAAAAATTATATTATTGTTACCTGATATTTAAGTCTCATCAACTGATCCCAATAGAAAGTGGAGTGGAAGGTTGGGGAGGTTTGCTTCTATTGCCGTGTGTGGGCTGTAAAATATTTCCCCATTTATAAATTATTTGGAGGAAAAATAGTACCTATTAAAAAATGATAGGCAGCTTAATTGATCATCAAAATTCATTCTACTCATTGGGTTGTAGCACTTACAATTATGTCTTTTCTATTGCCATGATATCAAATAGTATAGTTCATACTAAGGAGCCAAGATAAAAGCTATAACTAACAAACATTAAATGAACATGGTATTACTATGTATTTGTTCGCGTCTGGTGTAAATACTTGATATTGAAAGTCTTATAATGATTTCTCCTGCCCTCCATAATTAGGGCAAACACTATGAGTTCTAACCCTATTATATAAGCTCAGAGATTCTGTTTTACTTTCTTAATTGCAGAAGTATCTACTAATTTCAGCAATAATTCCATGCTTAAAAACTTACAATTAGGATACTCATCACTTTCTTCTTAGATTAAAGAAATAAAAACAGAGTGGCTTATATCTTTTGGCATTTGTTTTTTTATGCTCATTTTGAGTTTTTGAAATTCCTTCCAAAAGAAAAAGACTTTTTCTCAAGCCACTGAATTTTTTTTTTCTAAGGCCTTTATCCTCTACTGGTATATTATAATAGAAAATAGTGTACACTTAAAGCAGTTAAGAAGAAAATATCTAGTAATGCATTCAATATGGCTGTTATTCCATTTTTAAAATTTAAGGAAAAAGAATATAGAAATCTTACTATACTACCCTATAGATAATGTCGTTGTTTTAAAAATCTATTGGAAGTAATCTAGCTCTGTTCCTATTCGCCAGTCAGTTTCTTTCCCTGTTTCCCATAAGGAAAGAAATAAGAGTGGATATTATTGCATGTACTCACCAGTTCTTTTGCTGGGTCAGCCTTTATGCCAAGGTAGGTCTTAAGGAAATTTATAGAGTCTGCCTTTTTGATCAGATAATTTTAATCTACAAGTCTAGTTTGTAGGTTCTCTTCTTGGACTGATTTTACAGCTTACATTCCTGTGTTTATAATGTTGTGGGGGCTGGTTTCAGCTGAAGTTGATGTGATTGGTCACTTAGCCTGCAGGGGGGCCAATTAGCTCTGATCATGTGGAAAAGAATGCTGGTTTGTTAGGAGGTCTTTCTTTACCCAACACAAACCTTAACAACTCTGGAGAAAGCCTCCAGAACTGACTTGGAGAAGGGGTGCATTTTTTCCCTCTAATCAGGACCGGTCTTTAGTAAGTTTGCATAATCTTACTTAAGAGTTTATTTGAAAGTTCAAAGGGATGAAATTCCCTGCAAGATTTATTTTCAGCCGTCTTTCCTTATGTAGCATGTTGAAGTGTGAGATACTTCCTTTACTAATCTTTTTTCTTTTTTTTCCACCATGTGTTTGGGGAAGATTTATTTGGATAAAGACTTATTGGCATAAATTAATGCATTGATGTTCTTAGTTTTCTTCTCATGTGTCATCAGAATGGCTACCATTAGTTCCAGAACTAGTAATATAGATAATTTAGTTATCTGAAATCTTTTATTTTTTTGCTTAGGAAACAAACTTTTTTTTTTTTTTTAAGGCTGTATGCAAAGACCTTGAATAGAAATAAAATTAATTGTTCTGCACCTGACACTTTAAAAAATACACACCTGTGTGAAAGAACTGAAGAATTTTCTTAAGGCTTATTTTAGTGATGTTTAGGAGATGTTTCCCTGATCACTGTGATGAAGTATAGTATTAATAAAACGCAGTGTACAATGTACAGAAAATGTAACACAACACTGAAATAGCGTTTAGCTGGAAAATGTGATCCAGCTTGTCGGAATCCTGAAACGTGCTGTGATATGGCTTTGTGCAATGCCTTAGTGAACAGTACTTTTCTCCTCCTCCGTTAGCTGCTGATTTTAAAACTTTGACCAGACCTCAGATCACATGTAAGAGGATCTGAGAAACAAAGACTGTGATTGTTCAAAGTAAAATCTTGGAAGGCCTGCTGGGAAAATTATTAATGTAGACTAATATAATGCTACTTAGAAAGTGAAATCCGCCTTTGTAGAATCCTCTCCGTCCCGCCCCCCCCATTTAAAAAATATATTAATTCCTTCTTTGTTTTATTAATACCAAATACTTCAACACAAGTTCAGACACAGCATTTAGAAATACTGACCTTCAGAACTAGGGAAGGTAAAGTATAAAGAAGGGATTTGTGGTGTGATGCTCATTCCCTGCTTGCACTGGTAGGAATTATAATGTATATCAATTCCCAGCTAACTAATTGAAGAAAAACAGAACAACACAACAAAAAAATACTAGAACAAGTATAGCATAATCCTGCTTATAGGAAGCAGAAGCACTTGAGTGTATCTGTCATGTGTTTTGAATATACATTATATATTTTTTATTTTCATTTTTTTAGACATAGAGTCTTGCTGTGTCACCCAGGCTGGAGTGCAGTGGTGTGATCACAGCTCACTGCAGCCTCGACCTCCCAGGCTCAAGTGATCCTCCCACCTAATCCCCCACCCCTGTAGTAATGCCACCACATCTGGCTAATTTTTTATTTTTTGTAGAGGCAGGGTCTTGCTGTGTTGTCTAGGCTGGTCTTGAACTCCTGGGCTCAAGCTGTTCTCTCAGTGCAGCCTCCCAAAGTCCTGGGATTACAGGCATGAGCCACTTCACCTGGCCTGAGAATACATATTATAGTGGGCAAGACAGATAAGGATTTTATTAAACTTAAAAGTCTTTTTACATAGTATACTTGGTTTCAATATATTGAGACAAAAATGATTTGGCAAAATGATCTTCAATTAAGAAGGAAATGTCTTTAAGTGAAGCTTTCTAATTTCTGGATTTCTACAATTTGAAAGTCTTGCTATGGTCTATAAACAGTGATTCCTAACTGCTAACTGTGAATATTATAGACCAGCTCTGAAGTGCCCACTCAGGAGCATAGCACTCCCATTACAATAGCCTGAGCATTTAAAGTCATTTCTGGTTGAAGTTACCAGGTTAGCTGGTGTAGGGGAAAGAGAAGACCTTCTCTCTTCCTTTTGAAGGTTTGAATAATTGAGTCCAAAATATAAACCAACAGTAGGTAGACTTAACAGAAGAAAAACAGTTTACATGCTTATGCACAAGAGTCCCACAAAACATGAGACTCGAGGAAGGACCAGATGATTGAAGTTCTTATAGCATTGGAATAGGGATATGGAGGTCCTGGGGGAAGGTATTGACACGCTATGGGAAAATGAGGGGAGGAAATGTATGATGAACAAAAGTCGTCAAGTTGAGACAAAGTCTTTCAGGTATTAAAAATTAACTTGAGGAAGATTGTTACTGGACCTTTTAATCTCTTATGTGATAAGGTTAATCTTCCCTGATTGATGAAATTCTAGGGAGGGGACAAAGGCATTTTTTGAGTTAAGGGGGCATCAGAGAAAGCCCCTCCCTGTACTTGCTGTTCCTCAAGTTTTCTCAGTTTGCAGTAATGAGCATACCAAAGCAGCATATTTTGGGGTGGTATTTCCTGGGGCTCCTTCACTGAGATGACACGGATATTGGCACAGATGATATGCCACCTTCACCCAAAAACTCATGGTCCTTCCCATCTAGACAATTTGTTATTTCTGTTGTAGCTGTTTTACAGTAAGGTAATTGGAGATGGCTCTAAAACATTTCTTCTGTGAATGAACATAAATGCTAAATACCTGTTCATAGATTGATGGATTGTGTCTCCAAAATTATAAAGATTAAATTAAGCAAGGTTCCAAGACCAGGTAAATTATTCTATATTAAATCTAGTCCTCTGTCCCTAAAGACATTTGATTTTCTTTCCGACTGAAATAATTCACTATATATCTATAAATGTATCACATTTTTCTTGAGAACAATAACATCTTCAGTTGGAGTGTGATTTCTGGCCTATGTAAATAGGTAATCTCACAGCTTTAAAACTTTAGCCCTGGTCTCCATGTTCTTGCTTACATAGTGTACTTAGCTTTCTTTTGAAGATGTGTAGTCTCTTTCCATTTCCACATGTCCAAGCCAACTACTAATTGCCTTCCCACAGATTTCAGGCAGCCTCTGGGTGTGTACCAGCAGACAGCTGAGCATGAGGGCTGTAGGGTTATGGTACATATTCAAATGGCCTGAGGACCTTTTTCTGAGATTCTGATACACTGCAGCTTCTACAGTCTCTACCGTTTTTTCAGGACTCATATTAACCAGCTGAGCAGGTTATTTATTCCTCAGGGAGAAAGTTGTAACTCTCTTGGTATAGAATTTAAACTGCTCTGTCCTAGCCACCGTGAGTTTTGTATATAAGTAATTGTAGGGGAGAAGGGTGGTAAATATCAACACTTGGGTGGGATGCCCTTTCACTGTTTACTTTGGTATTAGAATATTTTTTTGGTGTTGATCAGAGAATATATATCTGAATAGAGTAATACAAAGTCACTCCTTAAAAAATTTGTACATAAACAAGCTTCAAAGTCTGTCCCATAATTCCACTTTTGCTTGTGGAGATTGGGCAGTTGTAAGCTCCAAGTCTCACAGCTGTAGATTTTGTTGGCTGAGTGCCTCTTTGCTCCATCTGAAGTTTTCCATAAACACTATTTTTGGCCGTGGGTCAAACATGCACACAGGTGCCCTTTTACTGCTCTTTCTCCTTAGGAAGTCCACTCAGTTAGACCAGGCAAAAACCAACACTGCATTTTAATTTAATTTAATTTTTAGATGAATCCTATTTGGACTTAATACGCTGAGATTGTAACAACCAAGTGTTTATTACCACTGGGAAAATTATTTATATATGTAGTACATATGTATTTTAGCACCTTTACACAATTTGCTTTTAACATAAGGACATAAAATATACGTTTTCCTCATAGTCATGTTTGCTGTATTGAACGGAAAAAAAGACATTTAAAATTTGTGTTTCTTTGCCTTTTGAGGGTCACAGACACCTTTAAAATTCTGATGAAAGCCGTAGACCCTTTTCCCTCAAAGAAGAAGAAAGCACGCCAGCACAGAGTGCACTTCCAGTGCAAGGCTTCACAGCCCTGAGCTCATTCACTGACTGTAGATTAGGAATATTTGGTCCAGGCATGAGTTTGTAAATAATTCAATACGGTTTACTTTAAAATCATCTTGTTTGTAAATCTGTTAAGATTTTAAAAATAAGTCAACTGAAATACAGTATTTGGTTAGTCGACTTAGTCATGGTGCTGACGTTACAGAAGGAGGAAGCCTTTGATTTTGAATGCTGAGGAAGGGCCATGTAACTCTCGCTCAGTTTAGTCTTCGTTACTATGAATTGTTGGAATTTTTAGACGTGAAGGGAACTTAGAGGTCATCTTCTAAACTGCCCATGAATGACTAATATTTATCATTTATTTATTTTTATTTTATTATTATTTTTGGAGACAGAGTCTCGCTGTGTTGCCCAGGCTGGAGTGCAGTGGTGCAATCTTGGCTCACTGCAACCTCCATCTCCTCGGTTCAAGCGATTCTCCTGCCTCAGCCTCCTGAGTAGCTGGTACTACAGGCATACACTACCAGGCCAGGCTAATTTTTAGTATTTTTAGTAGAAACTGGGTTTTGTCATGTTGGCCATGCTGGTCTCAAACTCCTGACCTCAGGTGATCTGCTCGCCTTGGCCTCCCAAAGTGCTGGGATTATAGGAATGAGCCAACATGCCTGACCTATTATTTATTTTAAATTATATCAGGAATACATATACATATATATTTTTTTAAATTCAAATTACAAAGATGACGGTCTCCTTGGCACTCCCACCCACCCATCCAAATTTACACAAGTAAATCTGTAATCAATTTGGTTAGAAGGGATTTATTTTAATATTTTACGGGATCGCTTAGATACAGTATAATTTTTAGTTATAGTAGTAGTAATTGGAAATGTGCGTTTTTATGACTGTGTTTGAAGTCACCTTCTAAATAATTTCTAGAATAAAATTTTTATATTGAGGAGGTTGGTCTTAACCATTTTTTTTTTCAGGAGCATACGTTTTGAAATCATTCTGTGGGAAGATGAAAACAAATTTAGTTCTATGTCTCCCCTTTTTAGAGATGTTGACACTTTCCCCAAGATGTACCATGCATGATTTGTCTACTACCCTTTTAGCTTGTTATACTTAAATCCCAGATCTCCTTCTTCCCATTTCAGTTTCTCTAGAATTTCTGGCTGCTTCCGGTGGGTCAAATTTATGAGTGAACCATTAAGAATCATTTAGTGTAGAAATAAACCATAGGTTAGGTGTTTGAACACTGCCTAGGTTCTGTTTCTGATTTGGTTATGATTCAGCTGTGTGGCCTTGGGAAACCACCTTTCAGGTATCCCTGTCCTTGCAGAAGCAAGAGAGTTAATGATGGTTGACTTAATCTCTTGTGGTTATTATGAAGATCAGATGAGATATATTAACACATTTTGTCAGCTGAATTAGGTTGTTTATTTACCTATGTGTCCATGGACCTAGAGATCAGGTGCTGTGTCTGAGCCTTATCTTTGTTTTTAATCCTGTGTCTCTAATTGTGTTTGTCTGTAAAGGAGTGAGTCATTTAATGATTGCTAGAGGTTTGAGTAAAACAAACAAGCAAACAAATGGTGAATTAGTACTATTTCTTTCTTAAAATTTTTTTACGTTTTAAAAATTATAGGTAAATATAGAGATGAGGTCTTATCATGTTGCCCAGCCTGGTTTCAAACTCCTAAACTCAAGTGATCCTCCCTCCTTGGCCTCCCAAAGTGCTAGGATTACAGGCACGAGCCACCATGCCTGGCTGGTAGTACTATTTCTTTGGAAAAATACTCAGTAGTAGTAAACTAAGTTGAGCATACTGCGACCTAGCAGTATTGATGCTAAATATATAGCCAACAGAAATCCAAACATATACTTACCAAACTCATGTCCAAGAATATTCATAGAAGCACAATTCTTATGATAGCAAAAAGGTAGAAAACAACCTAAATGTCTCTAAGCAGTAGAATAAGAGTAATACAGTGTGGTTTGTTTATACAGTGAGATCCTGCATAGCAACGTAAAAGACCAAAATATTCCCTGTAACAATGAGAATGAATCTCCCGTGCTTGCTTCGGCAGCACATGCACTAAAATCAGAACGATACAGAGAAGATTAGCATGGCCCCCGTGCAGGGAGAATGAGTCTTTCATAATGTTCAGCAAAAGAAGCCAGATATAAGTGAATATTCTATTTTATTAAAAAGTTTAAAAGCAGACAAAGCTAATATTTGGTGCTCGATACTAGGATACTAGGATAGTGTTTATCTTGGGAAGGGCTGATTTGGGAGGACACATGAAGATTTTTGAGGCTCCTTAAAATCTTTTTTTAAAAATCTAAGGTGGTAGTTAAATTATATGTATTTGCTTTATGAAAACTCTTTGACATTTGTGATTAGTGTACTTTTAAAAAATGTTTTCTTAAAGAGGTGGGGAGATGAGTGAAGTCCATTTAAAAGTTCTTAAGGTCTTTTCACCCTTATGAAAATGAGCACGGCCCCTGGAGGCAGAACTTACATGGCTTGATGAAAAATGTGGCTGTACTAACAAAAGAGAAACAAATTTAAAACAACCTTGTGATTCTCAAACCGTTGGAAAACCTGTAGCTCATAAAGTTTGAATGACCAATTCTACATTCCTTGTTTCAAAAAGGATTTGAGGCAGAAAATTTGAAGATAAAGAGGAAAGCAACACCAAAGAAAGAATGATGAGATTTGGAGTCATTAGACCTGGTTTCAAATTCTGGCTCCAATTATTTTTTGTTTTGTTTTGTTTATTATTTTTGTTTCTTTTATTTATTTTTTAAGTATTTTGTTTTTCTTTTTTTTTTGGCTCCAGTTCTTATCTGCACACCTTGACTAGTGAAGACCCATTTCCTCATTTGTGAAGGAGGGGGTGGAGGTGTTGTGGAGAATGAAGTAGCCTGAATTTACATGAATACTAGTTCCAAACCATTCTACATGAATATTGGTTCAACCCATTTTGAACAATACTTGTTAAGAAATTTCTATAAAGGAGCTTAAATTTTGTTTCTAGGTGATTATTTACACATAATAACTTCTTTTTTTTTTTTTTAGTTTACTAAGTCAGATCTAGGGGTGTGTGTGTTTGTTTGTTTGAGACAGAGTTTCACTCTTGTTGCCCACGCTGGAGTGCAATGGCACGATCTCAGCTTAACGCAACCTCTGCCACCCGGTTCAAGTGATTCTCCTGCCTCAGCCTCCCGAGTAGCTGGGATTACAGGTGTGCGACACCATGCCCGGCTGATTTTTTTGTATTTCAGTAGAGACGGGGTTTCTCCATGTTGGTTAGGCTGGTCTTGAACTTCTGACCTCAGGTGATCCGCCTGCTTCGGCCTCCCAAAGTGCAGGAATTACAGGTGTGAGCCACCACGCCCAGCCTCAGATCTTTTTTTTTACTTGTAGTGTCAATAAAGTTTACTTATGTACCAGTAACAATTACATACAAGGTTCAAAAATTTAGCTCCCTGAAATTCAGCATCCCTGAAATTCAATGGATGGGATTTTCTCATAACATGATCACATTTTTAAACAGCCTGTTTAGGGCAACAGTTGGAAATATGTGGTGAAGAAACTGAATAAATTATGCAGAAGTGCCGTTCTACATAATTTACTAAGAGATCAAGGCAGAAGGATCACTTGAGGCCAGGAGTTCAAGACCAACCTAAACAACATAGCAAGACCCCCATCTCTGCAAAAATTAAATGAAATGAAATTTTAAAATTAGCTGAGTGTGGTGGCATGTGCCTGAGGTTCTAGCTACTTACACAAAATAATTTCTAAAAGCTGCAATATAGTTTTTGATATATCAGATATTACATAATAGCCACAATAGATTTAGATTATGACTTCTCAGGTGATATAATTTGGATGTTTGTCCCCTCCAGATCTCATGTTGAAATGTGATCCCCAGTGTTGGAGGTGGGGCCTGGTAGGAGGTGTTTGGGTCATGAGGGTGGATCCCTCGTCCCCTCCCCACTGTAATGAGTTCAAGAGTCTGGGATCTCTGTCATCTTTCTGGTTCCCTCTCTCACCACGTGACATACTTGCTCTCACTTCACCTTGCACAACGAGTGACAGCTTCCTGAGGTGTCACTGGAAGCCATGCAGATCCTGGTGCCATGCTTGTATAGCCTGCAGAACCATGAGCCAAATAGACTTTTTTTTTTTTTTTTTTTTTTTTAAATAAATTACCCAGCCTCAGGTATTCCTTTATAGCCATGCAAAATGGACTAATAAACCAAGGAAAGCCAGAATATAATTCTGACATTCCAGACACATCCTGCAAGTAAGAGCAAGGTCATAGATAATAAAACCCTTGCCTGGTGGTTGAAAACAGCAAACATTTATTATCTCAGTTTCTGTGGGTTGGGAATCTAGAAACATCTTATCCTAGCTGGGTGGTTCTGACCCAGGGTTCTTGTAAGGCTGCACTCAAGGTGTCAGCCCATGCTGCAGTCTCTCAAAGCTCAACTGGGGTTCCATCCACTTCCAGACTCACTCGTGTTTCTGGTGGTAAGCCTCAGTTCTTTGCCATGCGAGCTTCTCCACAAGGTCTGTGTCACTACATGGCAACTAGTGTCCTTCAGAGAAAGTGTCCAAGATGGAAACTGCAGTCGTCTTTAATATTGTAAGTGGCATCTCATCACTTCAGCTGCGTTCTGTTAGTCCAGCTCATAATTAGAGGTAGAGGATTCCACAGAGATCAGCAGGCTAGGATTGTTGGTGAGCTCTTAGAGGCTGCCCACCACAATAAGAAAGCAGCAGATCATGTCTTCCCATTCTTCCAAGATATTTTATCTTTCAATAGAATGATACCTTAGTAGCAGACTAACAACCATATGGGCAAGCAGGATGCTGAATCTCAATATATGTAAGATGGAATATAACAGAATGACCAGAAATTAGAATCTCATTTTCATATGCTGTTGTTCAATTTTTTTTTCACTTTTAGTATGGATTAATTAAAAGGATTGAGTTTGTCATTACGAGAACGTGAACTTTTATTGTCATAAACTGAGGACATCAATGTATGTTATTCTGGATTTCCAACTATTTTGATGTGAGATTTTATGAATGTTATGAGTTATGTATGTTAGCACATGTGGAATGGTGACTGAATAATTTGTTTGCACAATTTAGAATGATCTTGTCCTTTTAAAATAGCAGTTTAGTTTACTTGTTGTACCAGGCTCTCTTGACATTAATGTAACTTTTTAGATATTAAGTTAGATATGCCTTAACTTTGAATTTTGTTCAAAAGCAATTTATGGTATGCCTGTATTGTATTAGGTGCTAGAGTAAATGAGGTTATACTACTTTTCAATTTTTATTTTTATTTTTGGGGGGCAGTGGGGGACGGAGTCTCGCTCTGTCGCCCAGGCTGGAGTATAGCGGTACGATCTCTGCTTACTGCAACCTCCGCCTCCTGGGTTCAAGTGATTCTCCTGCCTCAGCCTCTTGAGTAGCTGGAATTACAGGCACTTGCCACCACACCCAGCTAATTTTTGTGTTTTGAGTAGACACGAGGTTGCACTGTATTGGCCACGCTGGTCTCCAACTCCTGACCTGTGATCTGCCCTCCTCGGCCTCCCAAAGTGCTGGGATTATAGGCGTGAGCCACCATGCGGCCTACTTTTCAGTTTATAATCTGTTTTGGAATAAAAGAGGGCCTGACATGTACAGATACCATGTTTAGGCAGAATCACCAGTAGGTGTTGGTTATATAAAGTATGTTGTATAATGAAAAATATCGTATAATTTTAAAAAGTATGTGCTGGTAAGGAGGGATTGGCAAGATACAGTGTTAGTGAAAACAGCAAACAAAACAACATTTATAACATCCAGAGGGTGGCGTTTGTGCGTGTGGATGAGGGAGCTATGTATACATGTGTAAGTGTACCCACAGACAGTGTTTGGAAGACTTTATAAGAAACTTGATGATGGTTACTTCTGGGGAATATGACTGTGAGGGTCTTGTGTAGGAAGATGGACTTTCCATTGCATGGCTTTTTAAAAAAAAAAAAAACTGTACATAATATTTTTGTTAAAAAATAATTGCACAGTCTGTGAACATTCAGCCTTAAGAAATGTGTCTAATAATATATGCAAATACCCACAGTTATTTTAGTGATTTTTTCCTGAATATTGAAATGGACACATTTGCAGGAAAGCTTGATTTGAACTGTGAAGTTTGTTTTCAAAATCTTTACTGGCAGAGGCTCATGGTTACTTACCATATTATTTTCTTTATAGGGAGACCAAATTTTGAGGAAGGTGGACCAGCATCAGTAGGGAGAAAGCATGAATTTATACGCTCAGAAAGTGAAAATTGGCGCATCTTTAGAGAGGAACAAAATGGAGAAGATGAAGATGGAGGTTGGCGACTAGCTGGATCAAGGAGGGATGGAGAGAGGTGGCGACCTCACAGTCCTGGTAAGAATTCTGAGTAAAGGTCCATAGGGACTGAAATAAGGGGAAATTTGATGGAAATAGGGATTAAATGGAAAAGATAAACTGGCTTAAAAAAGGTGGGGGAGGATTCATATTATTTATGCTGTCACAGTTTTATTACTAGAAAAAATTGCAACATAAAAATTTCCTGCTACATCTGTTCAGTTGATTGAAATCACTTTTCTATTTTTCTGGGGCAAATAGTGTAGTTTAATGGGAAGCACCTGCTCTCAACTGGAAAAATGAGGGTTTCATTCAGTTTTGTCTACCTCTAAATCTTTGAATCTTTTTTCAGCATTCTTTAAGATTTATAAATGTATAAAAATTATACACTTGAAATATGTGCTTCCCTCCCCAACAGTGGGTGTTTTTCCTAACAAGAAAGGGTTTATTCTTTCATTTTTTCCCCTTGAAAATGTGATTTAACCTTATTTGAAGAATAAGCTTTAAAGCTAGGTCAGAAACATAATCACAAGTTCATTCTTATGTCCTTCTAACTTTAGAAGAAGGAGAGAGAATAGTACTGATTAGTGGTTTTTAAAGTTCTTCTGTTTGTCTCTTAAGAATGCTTCAAACTGTTCTTCTTGGACATTAGATATGCTGGTAATTGAAGACACTAGTGCTTTGTGTTAAAGTTCATATCCTACCACAGTGCTGATTCCATGCCTCATGATAATCAGATGCAACTGTAGTTCCAATCGTGGGGTCATGCAAAACTGAAGCACACAAAGTATGTGCATGCCCTATGAATTTCATGTGTATGACAGTATTTTATCAACCATGTGCCAGAGAGGCTTACCTTTAATACAGGAAATCATGATAATGTAAACTGTTTTCACTTTTAAAAATCAAATTATTAGCAAAACCACTAGCTTAGATCTGGGTAGACATTATAACAGGCATTCAGAGTATTTTAAGGAAGTGGTAGGTAGATAGAAACATACTGAAGTTAATGTTTGGGTAGGGTTAGGATGCTCTATACCAACTCTTCATGGCTGCCTCTTGGGTGGGTTTTCTGTCATTAGTGGGCATTGTTTACATCACAAGATCTAGACAATTTTCATTAGTCTGTGTCCTGAGCCAAATGTTATAGTTCTTTAAAAGGCATTTTATGCTGAGCTTGTCCGTAGGCAGAGGGTTTGTAGACTATGTTCCCAACAAGCATTCAGTGAAGAATGGATAGGATCTGGGTTGAGAGAGAAACGAAATTCCAGCTGGTCAAAAACAAACAAGGTGAATGTTTTGGAAGATGAACAATGTTTTTTGAGCCCTAATGTCTGATGTTGATTCTATTAAAGGGAGTTTATCAAAGTACCTCCCACCCAACAACTTAGAATTTGGATATATATTATTTTCTCATCTTTTCTAAATCTTTTTTTCCCCCTAATATTTGACTTTCATGTCATTTTTGTCATCAACTTGTGTATCTTCCAGAACTTTTAATCCATATACATATATGTTTTTTCAGTCACACCTGTGGCTGAAATCCATATATTTTTAAAAGATAGTTTGGGGGATACAAAGATATATGGGTCTGAAAAAACAGTGTAAATGCATTTTAAATAAAGAATACTATTCACTTTTTAAACCCAGTATATTCAAAGTATAGCCTGATTATAGCAGTTTTCATATGTTAACTCTTAACATTTGTTAGTTTATGGTTAATCTTTTATTAAGATTTGAGTAAAACTTTAAAGTATTTTAACTGCTTTTATCTTTATGAAAACAGGATCCAACTTTAGTTTAGATGCAGGGTCTGTAAATCAGCAGTTGGCCTTAATAAGTACCTTACATGTCTTACTTGCTGTATTTAGTTTTGTGAGTAAAATTTTATGAACTACTGGTAAGATAACATTATGGGATATAAAATAGGGCTTCCAGCTGGATGCGTATGGAGTTGGGACCATTAAGGACAGGAAGGCATCCAGTCTGGGAGCTGAACCTAAGAAACTCAGTAAGAGGAAGCATGAGCCAGGTACCTAGAAGGATAGATTCCTATCATGATGTACATTTAGACTGTTAGAAATGAAAGCAGTACAGAGGGCTCTGGAATTCATTTGATCATGAAGACTTTTTTCGCATAATGGCTCAAGGTTTCCATGTAAGCAGTCTGGGTATAAAATTCCTTAGTTCTCATAGGAATTAGTAAATAGTGTTTTGTTGTTGTTACATGAAGGGATGGGAGTGTGGGAATAAGATATTTTTTTTGTGAGTGGCTTATCAGATGCTACCTGTATTTGGCTTTTTAACATTTTGCCCTTTGTTTTCCAATTTGATTTTTAGATTGCTGGTTTTTGCAAATTTTGTCTCAATAGTGAGAACATTTAGCTCTGGCCACATTTCTTTTTCTTATCCCCCACAGAGAATGCAGTCAAGGATGGAAAATTCTAATAGGTTAAAGCCTGCTTTTTTTTTAAGACTCTTTAAGACTCTGTCAGAGTCTAGGTCTGTCAGATTTTAACAAGAGTTTCCGTTTCTTTTTTTTTTTTTAGAAAAATACCTTAAGTGGGATCTTTTATTATTAGGCAGTCTTTTTTTCTGTTGGGAAATGTAGATTTAGGAATGTCCCTGGGAGTGTTATATGGATAGGGAGAATTAAGAGATGAGAAAGAAGGGAAAGGAGAGTAAACATGTTATTGTGGAACAAGCAGCAGAGGGTACAGAATTGGATTTTAGTTCTACTTTGCCATATGCGAGTTACTTCTGCTGGCAAAGTTTTAGTTTCTCCTTAAACTATAAAATTAGGATAGTGGACTTTATAAAATCTCTGTGACAACTTTCAGCGCTGTAAATTTCATGAATTTTGGGGGGAGAATCAGAATTACAAGTGGGAACCTGGCATTAATAAATAGGCATGATGAGTTTGATATTATAAATCGACACAGGGAGCTGATTTTATCCATAAACGATATTTTCATGGGAAGAAAGAAAATGCTTTAAGATTGGGCAAAGGGAAGGTATAATCTTCAGTATGGAAGGATGTCTAGTGCATTAAGTCTGGATGAGGATTTGGCGGCTAATTGGTATTTTAATCAAGTACCTAGGACTTATTAAAAGTGCTTACTTGGAATACAGTGTCCTTTAAATGTGCTTCATTTTAGATTTATCTTTTAAAGCTTTAGAGTATGTTGCATGGCTCAGTACTTAAGTACTGTTGTCGTCTCATAATGGTATGTATACTCTGAACTCTGAACTTACATTTAGTTGCCTAATGTTCTCTTTACTAGGTCAGTCCATTTGAGTTTGCAGTCACTTGTAGTTTTCTCCTTTATTTTCTATTCCTGATTTTCTTTTTCAAATACTGTCATAAAACTTTTCTAAGGTTTGTGTCCTCCTTCTCATCTCAGATGGCCCTCGTTCTGCAGGCTGGCGGGAACACATGGAACGACGTCGAAGGTTCGAGTTTGATTTTCGAGATAGAGATGATGAAAGGGGTTACCGAAGGGTTCGCTCTGGCAGTGGGAGCATAGATGATGACAGGGATAGCTTGCCCGAATGGTGCTTAGAGGATGCTGAAGAAGAAATGGGCACATTTGACTCATCTGGAGCATTCCTCTCTCTAAAAGTAAGAAATGTGTTTTAAATGTCATGACCAACATTAACCTTATACCAAAGCCAAATCTGCTGTTGATCTTTGGTTTTATTCTCTTGCTACAGAAAGTGCAGAAAGAGCCTATTCCAGAAGAGCAGGAGATGGACTTCCGGCCTGTGGACGAAGGGGAGGAGTGCTCTGACTCTGAGGGTAGCCATAATGAAGAGGCCAAAGAACCTGATAAGACAAATAAGAAAGAAGGAGAGAAAACAGATAGAATAGGAGTTGGTAAGGCCTCTTCTTGCCCTTTACCTTTTTTTTCCTCCATCAAACCAAAACTTTCCTAAGTTCAACTAAGATTACTTCGTGTTCCAGAAGCTAGTGAGGAAACTCCCCAGACCTCATTATCATCTGCTAGACCAGGCACTCCTTCAGACCATCAGTCTCAGGAAGCATCACAGTTTGAGAGGAAAGATGAACCAAAAACCGAGCAAACGGAAAAAGCTGAAGAGGAGACTCGGATGGAAAATAGTCTACCAGCCAAAGTGCCCAGCAGAGCGGATGGTATGTATTTGTGGGAATAGACAAGCTAAAATAGGATTCTCCTGAGGCCAGTGATCATTGATAAGATAGGCTTCTACTTATGCCTCCTAGAACTGCTTTTAGTGGGTGAATTATCAGAATAGATTATTTTACCAGTAAACCCAGTCAAGGAGGGCTTCTCACTTATGTGTCCGTCTCAGAATTTACCAAAACAGAGAATCTGCAAGGGTGGAGCTCTGGAATCTCCTGTCCTAAGGTGTTATGACATAGCCACCGTGTCATTACTAGTGAACTGGGTGTCAGATCCTTTGCATTAGTTTGATTCCCATATCAGACAGTTACCTTCCTTTCATGTGTTGACTGATTATGTGCCCAGCTTAAATTACCAGATGACACACCAAAATGCCATTGTTCTAAAAGAGGCCAAGAAGAGAACATATATGAATCTGTGGCACAATAAGCTTAAAATATATCTCTTTTTCAGTGTTAATGTATTGGTTTAAGTTGCTCATACACTTTATTAGGCAATATTAATGCTCATTTCCATGTTTCTTCTTGTACATATTAGAAAATGTCATTGTAATGCCTGACGTTGAAGGGTTGCTTGATTCATTTACCGTAAAAATTCATACCTTTTAACATGACATATGAGACACTGCACAATCTGGCATCTGCTTCCCTTTGTGCAGTTTCATTGCCAGCCTCTTTACCTCCCTCACATTCTACTCACCAGCCTCAAAGCCTTCTAGGTCCTGAAATATCTCCTGTTTTCTAGGGTTCATACCTTAGCGCATCGTTTTCTCTGTTCTTGAAACTCTCTTCCATCCAAAGCCCCCAGACTAGGGTAGGTGTCTTCTTCCTTTGTTTCTTAAACAATCAGCCTTATTTCTAACATAGCATTATAATATCATAAAGATGTTTATTACCTTTTTTCCCAGTAGACTGATACTTTGAGAACTCAAACCAAGAATTTTTCAATTTTTTAAATGTCTAGAACAAAGCTGATTTTTTTTTTTTTTTAAAGAGATGAGATTCACTGGGTGTGATGGCATGTGCTTGTAATCCCAGCTACTCGGAAAGCTGAAATGGGGGAGATCACTTGAGCCCAGGAGTTTGAGAACAGCGTGGACAACATAGCAAGACCCCTGTCTCTAAAAACAAAACGAACAACAACAAAAATGAGACAAGGCCTCGCTATGTTGCTCAGGCTGGATCCGAACTCCTGGGCTCAAGTGATCCTCCTGCCCTTAGCTTCTTGAGTAGCTCAGCAAGTACTTGAATCTGTACTCTACATAGCAGGCACTGTGAGACTGGTATATCTTTGAGACAGTTTGATTTGTAGTAGGATATGCCCCAGAACTACTTGTGGTACATTCTTTTGAATAAACATGCTTGAAGCCTTATTCAGGAGATTCTTGGATCAAGTCTAGATATGCATATTCTGAGATGGCTTCAGAGATGTACATTAAAGGTCAAAACTCCAGATTTATAGTGTGTAGGGGAGATAAAGCGTGCGTGTATCACTATTCCAGAGCACAAAGTAAGATAAGGGTTCACTGCTGGCAGACTCTTTGGGATACTTCAGGAAGTAGGTGGTCTCTGAACACGTCTTGGAATAGTAAGTAGAATTTGGAGGTAAGTGTAGCTAGATGAATTGGGAGAAGGCATTCCAGTACTAGGGAGCAGTGAAAGCTGAAGTGAAGAAGTGGGACTGATCCAGGCTTGGGCAGCAAATCAGCTCTTGTTTTTATTTGATGAAATATGAAGTGTGAAAAGGAGGATATTGAGAAACATGGTTAGAACATGGATTTGACAGCGGGGTGTAGACTATCTTGTGATGACAGTTCGGCTTCACTCTGACCACTTAGACTCCTGAGCAGTCACTATGGGGTAGGTAGTAGTACACCTGTAAAGGGATGTTGTGGCAGAGGAGATGTTAAAATAAGTATTGGCAGGACTCAGTCATTGACTGGATATCAGGTTAAAGAAGAGGCAAGAGCCAGAGAGGATTATAAGAGGATTATGGTGCCATTCTCATGAAAAGAAGAGGGAAGAGCCAAAGAGCCTGAGAGGATTAGGGTGCCATTCACCATAGAGTGGAAGTCGAGGAGCACACTGGGGAGGGAAGAGAATAGATTCAGTTTTGAACAGTAATTCTGAGGTGTTGATGAGAAGAAATTAAGTGGAGATGGCCAGAGAGCAGTTGTGAATGAGGGACTGTAGCTAGATGGGAAGAGTTTAGGGCTAGAGAGAGAATAAAAATTGAAAATTCTGCATGCACTTATTAGGGGTAAGAAGAAAAGTGGACTGAGATTAGAACTTTGAGTAAATCCCATTTTTAAAGGGTAAAGGAAGAGGAACCAGAGAAAAATCCTCAGAGGTAAAAGTAGAGATAGGAGAGTAGAGTGCAGGGAAACTAAGGAATGGGTTAGCTTAGAATTGAGTTGATAATGTCAGATGCTACTAAGAGATTGGATGAGGAAGACTAGGAAAAGCCATTGTATTTGGCAACTTTGTGTCACTGCTTATCTTTGAGAGAGGAGCTTTACTGCAGAGATGAGAGTAGAAGTCCCCTTACAGCAGGTGTGCGTGAAGTGGAGACAGCATGTATAGACTATCCTTTTAAAAAGTATGGCAAAGAATGAGTCAGTGAGAGGAGCAGGAATTTGGAGAAGCTATCTGTAATTGAACAAACAAGATTTCAAAGGGGAAACTGTAATTATACCTAATTATTCCATCCCCCTTTTCCTTCTTAAGAGCCTGCACACTGAGAGGTTAGAAATAGGAACCAAGACAGAACCTCTTTTGTAATTTGTATTCCTATTGAGAAGAACATCCTGCGCTGTACAGGTAGACTCCAAGTGCTTCTCATTATCCTACAAGATGTAATGTATTGAATTATATTAATCATGACTTGAAACAGGTACTTAAGGAACATAATCATTGATATTTTCAGTAAAGGTTTTGATGAGAGATGACATATCTTTGAGAAGATTTAGGGTGCATTGATAACTATCCTTTACAATTGGAGACATGTTATGAAGAAAGGATTAGACTGATTGTTTTTAAGAGGTCAGCCTATAACTGGGTAGGTGCTCTGGTGACACAGGTAAGCCCTGGAGAATCACCTTTTAGGTACCTTTTAACTCTTACCTTTTGTCATTCTGTGTAGGTAATTTTGTCATTCTAGGAAGCAATATTACATTTTTCCATAGAAGTAGCTTCACTGTTCATGACAGGGCTCACATTTCTGTTGGACCCAGTTAGCTGGCTGTGCGACTTCATAATGTAGTTATGTAGCCTTCATACAAGTCTCTGTATTTCAAAGGATTTTCATCTTATTTTTTTCCCCCTAGAAATGGTTGCTGATGTCCAGCAGCCCCTGTCGCAGATTGCTTCAGATACAGCCTCTCCTCTTCTCATACTTCCACCTCCTGTTCCCAATCCTAGTCCTACCCTCCGGCCAGTTGAAACGCCAGTTGTAGGTGCTCCTGGTATGGGCAGTGTTTCCACAGAACCCGATGATGAAGAAGGTCTCAAACATTTGGAGCAGGTAGAAATCCTGTTAATTCTTTTTGTCTCCTCTTAAACTGCCATAAAAATTAGCAGGCATTACATGAATATTCAAATATAAAACTTTTGTCACTAGATTTTAAGTACTGGAAAAATTGGAAATTTAGTGTTTATTTGTATAAGTAATTGTCTTTCAATTCATTTCATGCTTATAAGTTTCTGCTATGTAGTAGTCATTATGTCAGGTTATTTTTTGCTCTTAGGTGGCCCCTAGCTATTTACTTTTCTTTTTTCTTTTTGGACATTAGTGGAATGCCAAAAATGGTGAGTACAAGCAGCTGTGGATGGTCACTGTATCTTCTGTAATTTTTGCTTCAAGTATAACGGGGAAAATAGTTAAACTGTCAGAGTATTAACATCTTATTCATGTCTCTAAATTTCCCCAAGATTGTGTACACCATTGTTATATGTAAAGTAAGTGATAGCTTGCTTTTCTGTGAAAGAATTTCTCTTCCCTTTGGGTTGGGATGGTTAGTGGCAGGAAATGTTGAAGAAAGGAAAAAGTGAGATATAGTGTCTTAGTAAAACTTGTAAGAGATTTTATTTATAATTTATTAATTGAGCCTTTTGTTCTATTAACATTCTTTTTACAGGTTTAGTTTATACCGTTTAGAGTTGACCAATAGCTTATTAGTTTAAAAAGTACTCTTAGCCAGGCAAGGTGGTGCGTGTCTGTAGACCCAGCTGCTTGGGGAGACTGAGGTAGGTGGATCGCTTGATCCCAGGAATTCAAGAACAGTCTGGGTAGCATGATGAGACCTCGTCTCTATTAAAAACAAGCAAAGTACTCTTACTAGTGTTGATTTGAACCCTGGGCTTTGATCCAGAGCAGTTTTTGTTTTAATCTTAGTTGATTTGATTAGTAATTTTGAGACCTTGAGCAAGATTTGGCATCTCTGAGCCTTAGTTTCCCCCTCTGTAAAATGAGGATAGTACCTGTTTCATGGCATTGTTGGGAGAAGTTACCTGCCATGTCCTTTGCATAGTGACTTTCATAGATCAAGTAGTCCAAAAAAAAAAAAAGGGAAGTCATTGTTACTATGTGTACAAGTACTAATTTAGGATCATTTGTTTCCTTGATTTCTGTTTTTCTGTTATTAGCAAGCTGAGAAAATGGTGGCTTATCTCCAAGACAGTGCACTAGATGATGAAAGATTGGCATCAAAACTGCAGGAGCACAGAGCTAAAGGAGTGTCAATTCCATTGATGCATGAAGCAATGCAGAAGTGGTATTACAAAGATCCTCAGGGAGAAATTCAAGGCAAGTTGTTCCTTTCTCCTTTAAGTACTGAAGTGTGTGCCATTACTTCCAGAATCTCTAAGAAGGGATTTGTTTAATTTGAATTATAGTAGAAAAAGAAGTCAACAAGCACACGCGCGCACACACACGTAGACTAGAAGTGTTTCTGATTTCAGGTGTTTTTAGATTCCTTCCCGATTTTGGAATAATTGCATTGTACATACCAGTTGAGCATGCCTAATCTGAGAAATCCAAATTCCATAATGCTCCATTGAATGTTTCCTTTGTGTGATGCTCAAAAAGTTTCAGATTTTAGAGCATTTTGGACTTCAGATTTTTGTATTAGAGATAGTCAACCTATGTGAAAATAATTTGAATACAGCCTGGTGTGGTGGCTCACGCCTGTAATCCCAGCACTTTGGGAAGCTGAGGTGGGTGGATCACCTGAGGTCAGGAGTTTGAGACCAGACCGGCCAACATAGTGAAACTCCATCTCTACTAAAAATACAAAATTAGCCGGATGTGGTGGTGGGTGCCTGTAATCCCAGCTTCTCAGGAGGGTGGCAGGAGAACCGCTTGAACCCAGGAGGCAGAGCCTGCAGTGACCCAAGATCACGCCACTGCACTCCAGCCTGGGCGACAGAGTGAGATGCTGTCTCAAAAAAAAAAAAAAAAATTTGAATACAAGGCAGAATGTGATGACAAATATGACAGGGATAATATTTAAGCAAATGTTTCAGACTTTTTAAAACTTAAGCAAAATGTTTAAGACTGTCAGCTCTGGCATCTCAGTTGGTTAAGGAGGCAGGTAACCTCCTCACTTTCTCTGTGTTTCCATTTCCCTCACTGTGAAAAGATGATGGCAGCAGTAGTGTTGAAGGACCTTAACTGTTTTGTTTTCAAGTGGAGTTGATAAAAATGGTAGAGAACTACTAAAAATGTCAGATAAAAGATAGTACTGTGTTACACATGAATCCCTTAGAAGATTTGTGTGGTGTATAAGTTCGATTAGAATGGGCACAGAGTGCTATCTATCTATAAAGGATATTTGTTGATTCTTCATTTCTGCTTTTGAAATCTGTCCTGTTACCCTGAAATTGGTTGGTCACTTCATATTAATGTAATTTTAATGATAGCATTTTACTGTGTGCCTACCCTGTGAGCTCTCTCCAGTGAATTAACTCCCCATTCCACTCTCAATCCCCTTACCCTGCCTATTCTTCACAGCGTTTATTACTACCTGGCATTTTACATATTTGTTCATTGTTTACAGTCTGGTAAGATATATGAGAGCAGGGCTTTGTGTGTGTGTCTGTGTGTGTTTTAATCAAATTTATTTTGGGATAATCATAGCTATATATGTAATTATAAGGAATAATACAGAAAGATTACATATACCCTTTACACAGCTTCCCCTGGTGGTAGCCTCTTGCAGAACTATAGTACAGTAACATAAGTGGGACATTGACATTTGTACAGTCAAGATTCAGAACATGGCTGATTGTGGTGGCTCATGCCTGTAATCCCAGCATTTGGAAGGCCAAGGTGGGTGGCCCACTTGAGGCCAGGAGTTCAAGACCAGACTGGCCAACATGGTGAAACCCCATCTCTACTAAAAATACAAAAATTAGCTGGATGTCGTGTCATGCGCCTGTAGTTCCAGCTGCTTGGGTGGCTGAGGCATGAGAATCACTTGAACCCAGGAGGCAGAGGTTGCCATGAGCCGAGATTGTGCCACTGCACTTTAACGTGGGTGACAGAGTGAGATTGTGTCTCCAAAAAAAAAAAAAGATTCAGAACTTTTCCATCTCCACAGAGATTCTTCAGGTTGCTCTTTTGTAGCCACCTGAGCTTCCCTTCTACCCCCGCTCCTTTGTTAGCCTCTAGCAATGACTCATCTGTTCTCCAGCTCTGTGTTTTGTCATTGCAAGAATGGAATGGAATCACACTTTTGGAGATTGGTTCTATTCACTCAGCATAATTCTCTGGAGATTAATCCAGGTTATTGCATATATCAATAGTTTGTGTCTTTTTATTACTGAGTAGTATTGTGTGATATGAATGTTATCAAAGTTTGTTTAACCATTCACCCATTGAAGGACATCTGGGTTGTTGAAGTTTTAGGGCTATAATGAATAAAGCTGCTATAAACATTTATGGACATGTTTTTGAGGGAACATAAGTGTTCGTTCCTCTGGGCTAAGTGCCCAGGAGTGCAGTTGCTGAGTTGTATGGTAGTTGTATGCTTAGTTTTAAAAGAAACTGCCAAACTGTTTTCCAGAGTGGCTATACCATTTCATATGCCCACCAACAATCTATGAGTGATGCAGTTTCTCCACATCCTTATCAGCATTTGATGTTGTTGCTATTTTTCTGTTTTAACCATTCTGACAGGTGTGTGGTGATATCTCATTGGGGTTTTAAATTTACATTTCCCTAATGGCTAATGATGTTGATCATCTTTGCATGTTCTTACTGGCCATCTGTTTGTCCTGTTCATTCAAGTTTTTCTTCATGTTTCATGTCTTTTTTTGTTCATGTCCTAATTGGATTGTTCGCTTATTTTACGTTTTTTTTTTTAATTCATTTTAAATATTGTGTTAAAATACACATAAAATTTACCATCTTAGCCATTTTTAAATGTATGGTTCAGTGGTATTAAATACATTTTTAATGTTGTGCAACCATCATCCGTCTCCATAACTCTTTCATCTTCCCAAATTGGAACTGTATACGTTAAACGATAATTCCTCATTTTCTCCAGTCCCTGGCAATTACCATTATACTATCTGTTTCTATGAATTTTACTATTCTAAGCACCTTATGTAAGTGGAATTGTACAGTATTTGTCTTTTGACTGGCTTATTTCACTTAGCATAATGTCTTCAAGGTTCATTCATGTTGTAGCGTGTGTCAAAATTTTCTTCCTTTTTAAGACTGAATAGTATTCCCCTGTAGGTGTATTACACATTTTGCTTATCCATTTCATCTATTGATGGACACTTGGGTTGTTTTCATGTTGCAGTTATTGTGAATAATGTTGCTATGGGCCAGGTGCGGTGTGGTTCACGCCTGTAATTCTGACCCTTTGGGAGCCTGAGGTGGGAGGATTGCTTGAGCCCAGGAGTTTGAGACCAGCGTGGGAAACATGGAGAGACCTTGTCTCTATAAAAAAAAATTAAAAATTAACTGGGTGTGGGATGGTGTGTGCCTGTAGTCCCAGCTACACAGGAGACTGTGGCAGGAGGATCACTTGAGCCCAGGAGTTGGAGGCCACAGTGAGCTGTGATAGTGCCACTGCACTCCAGCCTAGGTGACAGAGCAAGACCCTGTCTTTAAAATAATAATAATAATAATAATAATAATAATACTGATTTGAACATGAAGGTACAACTATCTCTTTTGAGACCCTGTTCTCAATCCTTTTGGGTATATACCAAGAAGCAGAATTGCTTGATCATGTGGTAGTTATATTTTTAATTTTTTGAGGAGCTACCATACTATTTTCCACAGTGACTGTACCATTTTACATTCTCAAAAACAGTCCACAAGGGTTTTAATTTCACCAAATTCTCACCAACACTTTTTTAATAGTAGCCATCCTAATGGGTGTGAGGTGGTATCTCATTGTAGTTTTCATTTGCATTTTCCTAATGATAAGGAATGTTCAGCATCTTTTCATGTGCTTATTAGCCGTTTGTATACCTTCTTTGGTGAAATGTCTATTCAAGTCCTTTGCCTTTTTTTTTTTTTTTTTTTTTTTAATTGGGTTGTTAATTTTTTTGTTGCTGAGTTTCAGTTCTCTTTATATTCTGGATGCTAATCCCTTATCAGATACATGATTTGTAAATATTTTCTCCCATTCTTTGGGTTGCCTTTTTATTCTGCTGATAATGTCTTATGCACTTTTTTTTTTAATTTTCAAGAAGTCCAATTTGTCTATTTTTGCTTTGTTGCCTATGCTTTTGGTGTCATATCCTAGAAATCATTATTGTATCCAATGTTGTATAAAGCATTTGCCCTGTGTTTTCTTCTGAGAGTTTTACCGATTTAGGTCATGCACTTAGATCTTTGATCCATTTTGAGTTTTTGAATATGGTGTTAGGTAAGAATCCAATTTCATTCTTTTGCATGTAGATATCCAATTTTCCAAGTACCATTTGTTAAAAAGACTGTCCTTTTTCCATGGAATAGTCTTAGCATCCTTTTCAAAATATTTGACCATGTACTCTGGTTCATTTTGGGGCTCTCTGTTCTATTTTATTGGTCTATATGTCTGTCTTTATGTTGGCATTACACTGTTTTGATTACTCTTTGTAGTAAATTTTGAAATCAGAAAATGTGAGTCCTCCAGCTTTTTCTTTTCTTTTTAGACAGGGTCTTTCTCTGTTGCCCAGGCTGGAGTGCAGTAGTATGATAATGGCTCACCATAGCCTTAAACTCCTGGACTTAAGTGATCCCACCCCAGCCTCTTTAGAACAAGCACACACCACTACATTCAGCTAATTATTTTTCTTTTTTAGAGACGAGGTCTTAGCTGACATGTACTGGCTCATGCCTGTAATCCCATTGCTTTGGGAGGCTGAGACCAGAGACCAGAGACCAGAGGACTGCTTGAGTCTGGGAGCTTGAGATCAGTCCGGGCAACATAGTGAGACCCTGTCTCTCACTTTTTTATTGTATTTTATTTTTTGTTGTTGTTGGAGACAGAGCCTTGCTCTGTCACCCAGGCTGGAATGCAGTGGGGCGGTCTTGGCTCACTGCAACCTCTGCCTTCTGGGTTCAAGCAATTCTTTTGCCTCAGCCACCCAAGTAGCTGGGATTACAGGCATGAACCATTGCGCCCAGCCAAGAGATCCCACCTCATCTTAAAAAGAAAAAAAGAGACAAATTCTTGCTATGTTGACCAGGCTGGTTTTGAACTCCTGGCTGTAAGTGGTACTCCCTGTCTTTCTTCTGCCATCTTGGCCTCCCAAAGGGGGATTATAGATGTGAGCCACTGTGCCTGGCCAAAAAATTTTATTAATTACATTTTTAAATTGTCACATAAGAGACTGGGCGTGGTGGCTCATGTCTGTAATCTCTGCACTTTGGGAGTCTGAGGCGGGAGGATCACTTGAGTCCAAGAGTTTGAGACCAGCCTGGGCAACATAAGTGAGACCCTGTCTCTACAGATAATAAAAAATTAGCCAGGTGTGGTGGTACGCACCTGTATACCCAGCTACTTGGGAGGCTGAGGCAGGAGAATAGCTAGAGCCTAGGAAGTTGAGGCTGCAGTGAGTACAGCACTCGGCTTGAGTATCAGAGACCCTGTCTTTAAAAAAAAAAAAAAAAGACATATATATTATATATTTGCTGTATACGACATGATGTTTTTAAATATGCATACATATTATGGATGGCTAAATCAGTTTGATTAACATAAGCGTACTAATCATTTTTTGTAGTGAGAGCACTTAAAAAATCTACTTGGCAGTGTTTTTTAAGAGTACAATACATTGTTATTAACTATAGTCATTGTTGCATGATAGATCTCTTGCTCTTTTTCAAGAAAGAAACATTGTTTTGGCCATTTGCCCTCTTTTGAGATTTCGTATGTATTTTAGGATGGATTTTCTGTTTCTGCAACAAGCATCATTGGGATTTTAATAGGGATTACCTTTAATCTGGAGATTGCTTTGTAACATTGTAACAATGTTAAGTCTTCCAGTCTGTGAACATGGATGTGTTTCCATTTATTTAGGTCTTTAATTTCTTTTAGCAGTGTTTTGTAGTTTTCTTTGTACAAGATTTTTACATCCTTAGTTAATCCCTAAGTATGTTATTCTTTTTGATGTTATTGTAAGGGAAATATTTTCCTAATTTTCTTTTCAGATTGTTCATTGTTAGTGTATAGAAATGCAACTGATTTTTGTGTCTTGACTTTGTGTCCTGCCACTTTGCTGAATTTGTTTCTTACTTCTAACCTGTTTTTGGAAAAATAGAATCTAGAATTTTCTGCATAAAAGACTATATATTATCTGTGAACAGACTTCTTCCTAATTTGGATGCTTTTTTTTCTTCTTCTTCTTGCCCAGTTGCTCTGACTTGAACGTTTGGTACTATCTTGAATAGAGAGGTGGTGAAGGTGGGCATCCTTCCCTAGCTCCTGATGTTAGAGGAAAAGCTTTCAGTCTTTCACTATTGAATATGATGTCCACTGTGGGATTTTTATATATGACTTTTATTGTATTGAGGTAGATCTCTCTATTCTTAGTTTGTTGACCCTTATGAAAAGGTGATACTACTTCTGTGTCAATTAAGATGACCATGTGGTTTTTTCCCCCTTATTTTGTTAATATGGTAAATTACATTGATCAATTTTCATATATTGATGCCTTGAACCATCCTTGCATTCTAGGAATAAATAAATCCCACTTGGATTATAGTGTATAATCTTTTTAATATATTACTGAATTTGCTTTGCTAGTATTTTGTTAAGAATTTTTGCATCAATGTTCATAAAGGATATTTGTCTATATTTTTCTTTAGAACCTTTGACTGACTTTGATACCAGGGTAATTTTGGCTTCATAGAATTAGTTAGGAAGTATAGGCAGTCTTCCTTCCTTTTCAGTTTTTGGAAAAAGTTTGAGAAGGATTATGATTAGTTTTTCCTTAAATATTTGGTACGTTTTCACCAGAGAAGTCATCAGGGCAGGTCTTTCCTTTGTCCAGAGATTTTTTTTTTTTTCTAAGACAGAGTCTAGTCAGCCAGGCTGGAGTGCAGTGGCACGATCTCAGCTCACAGCAACCGCCGTCTCCCAGGCTCAAGCAGTTTTCCTGCCTCAGCCTCCTGAGTAGCTGGGATTACAGGCGTGTGCCACCATGCCTGGCTAATTTTTATATTTTTAGTAGAGACGGGATTTTGCCATGTTGGCCAGGCTGGTCTCGAACTCCTGACCTCAGGTAATCCGTCTGCCTCGGCCTCCCAAAGTGCTGGGATTACTGGCGTGAGCCACTGTGCCCAGCCTGTTCAGAGATTTTTGATTGCTGATTCTAGATACTAGTCCCTTGATGGATATGTGGTTTGCACATATTTTTTGTCAGTCTTTATCTTCTCATTTCATTCTCTTAATAGGGTCTTTCACAGAGCAAAAAGTTGTAAATTTTGATGAATACAATAGATATATGTTTTTCTTTTATAGGTGGTTCTTTTTTGTATTAAGTTTAACAAGAACACTTTGCCTAAGCTTTAGATTCCAACAGTTTTTTTTTTCATGGAAAAATTTTATAGTTTTTATATTTTACATTTAAGTTCGCGGTCCATTTTAAATTAATTTTCGTGTAAGCTAGTTTTTTTTTTGCTGTTTTTTTCTCAGTGTCCATTTGCTTCAGGACCAAGAATGTCTTTTCTCTCTTAAATTGTTTTCTTTCACCTTTGTTAAAATTTAGTTAAGCATATTTGTGTGGGTCTATTTCTTTGTGGTTCTGTTTCTATTTCTACTTCTTAATCTTGTCCTATAGATCACTGTCTCTTCCTTCACCAGTACTATACAATCTTGATTACTGTAGCTGTATAATATGTCTTGAAATTGGGTAGACTGATTCTTCCCAGTTTAATCTTGTTTTTAAAAATTTTTTTTAACTTTGTAGTTCCTTTGCCTTTCCATAAAAATTTTTAGGATAATCTTGTCTGTATTTACTAAAAATCTTGTTGAGATTCTGATAGGAATTATGTTGAACCTCTGTATCAGTTTGAGAAGAATTGATGTCTTTACCATGTTAGTCTTTTAGTTCATGAACTTGGTGTGTCTGTCTGTGTCATTAGATCTTTGATTTCTTTCATCAGTGTTGTGTAGTTTTCAGCATACATTCTATATGTGTAGATTTACATCTGAGCATCTCAGTTTTTTGTTTTTGTTTTTTTTTTCCCAGTGATAGTAAATGTTTGAGCTCATTTATTAGCTCAAGGAGTTCTTTTTGCTTTCTGTTCTTTGGGTAGTTTCCTTGAGATTTTACATAGACAGTCATATTTATCCATAAATAGGGGCAGCTTTATATCTTCATTTTAAATCTGTATGCCTTTTATTTGTTTTTGTTGCCTTATTGTGTGTTTGATCACTATATTGAGTGAGAGTGGTGAGAGTAGACATCCTTCCCTTGTTTTCCTGTGTTCTTTTAAAGGGAATACATTCAGTCTTTAATAATTAAATGTAATGTTAGCTGTAAGGTTTTTATAGATGTTCTTTATCAAGTTGAGGAAGTACCCATTCATTCCTGTTTTCTGAGAGTTTTTATTGTGAGTGGGTATTGGATTTTGTCAGATGCTTTTCCTGCCTCTGTTGATTGATCGTGTGATTTTTCTTTAACCGTTTCATGTGGTGGGTTATATTGATTGCTGTTCGAATATTGAACTAGCTTTGCATCCTTGAAATAAATACCACTTGGTCATGATACATAATCTTTTGTAGATACTGGTGAATTATATTTTCCAATATTTTGGTAAAGATTTTTGTATCTGTATTCATGAGGGATGTTTTATTTATTTATTTATTTATTTATTTATTTTTTTGAGACTGAGTCTGGCTCTGTCGCCCAGGCTGGAGTGCGGTGGCCGGATCTCAGCTCACTGCAAGCTCCACCTCCCGGGTTTACGCCATTCTCCTGCCTCAGCCTCCGGAGTAGCTGGGACCACAGGCGCCTGCCACCTCGCCCGGCTAGTTTTTTGTATTTTTTAGTAGAGACGGGGTTTCACCGTATTAGCCAGGATGGTCTCGATCTCCTGACCTTGTGATCCGCCCGTCTCAGCCTCCCAAAGTGCTGGGATTACAGGCTTGAGCCACCGTGCCCGGCTGAGGGATGTTGTTTTATAGTTTTGTTTTTTGTGTAGTTTTAGTATCAGGGTAATATTAGCTTCATAAAATGAATGGGAAAGTATGTCTTCCCCTTTTATTTTCTGAAAGAGGTTTTTTTAGAATTGGCGTTAATTCTTTAAATGTTTGATGGAGTTCTCCATTGAACCCACCTGGAGCCTTCTTTTTTGGAAATTAAAAAATTGTATTTTCTATTTCCCTAGTAGTTTTAAAGTTATTTAAATGATCTATTTTATGTGAGTGAGTTGTGGTAGTTTGTGTTTTTAAATGAATTGGTCCATTTTGTCTAAGATATCAAATGTATATGTGTAGAGTTGTTTGTAGTATTTCCTTATTATCCTTTTGATGTCTGCAGTTTCTGTAGTGATACCTCATTTCTGATATTGGAAATGTGTGTATTTCTCTTTTTTTCTTGTCAGTCTTGCTAGAGGTTTCTCAGTTATACTGAAATTTTCTAAAAATCGGTTCTTTATTTCACTGCATTTTCTCTCTTGCACTGAAATAGAGAGTTGTTCTTATTTTCAGTTTTATTTCTACTCATTTCTTTCCTTCTGATTGCTTAGGGTTTATTTTATTTTATTCTATTTTATTTTATTTTATTCTATTTTATTTTATTTCTTTTCTTTTTGGAGACAGTCTTACTCTGTCACCCAGGCTAGTGTACAGTGGCGTGATCTTGGCTCACTGTAACCTCTGCCTCCTGGGTTCAAGTGATTCTTGTGCCTTGGCCTCCCAAGTAGCTGGGATTACAGGCACGTGCCGCCACACCCAGTTAATTTTTGTATTTTTAGTAGAAATGGGCTTTCACCATGTTGGCCAGGCTTATCTCAAGTGATCTGCCTGCCTTGGCCTCCCAGAGTGCTGAGATTGCAGGCATGAGCCACCATGCCCGGCTTTATTTTGTTCTTTTTAGATTTATGAAGTGGGAGCTTAGATTATTGATTTGGAACTTTTTCTCTTTTCTAATGGAAACATTTAATACTATACATTTCTCTCTCAGCACTTCTTTAGTTGTATCCCACAAAATTAGATATGTGTATTTTCATTATTTTCATTTTCTTTCTTTGTTTTTTTGAGACTGAGTCTCACTCTGTCACCCAGGCTGGAGTGTGGTGGTGCGATCTTGGCTCACTGCAACCTCTGCTTCCCAGATTCAAGCGATTCTCCTGCCTCAGCCTCCCAAGTAGCTGGGACTACAGGCATGCACCACCATGCCCAGCTAATTTTTGTGTTTTTTAGTAGAGACATGGTTTCACCATGTTGGCCAGGCTGGTCTCGAACTCCTGACCTCGGGTGATCTTCCCACCTTGGCCTCCTAAAGTGCTGGGATTAGAGACATGAGCTGCTGTGCCCAGCCTGTATTTTTATTTCCATTCAGTTCTGTGTATTTTAATTTCCCTTGAGACTTCCTCTTTTACCCTTGGATTATTTTGAAGTATATTTTGGGGTTTCTAAGTGTTTGGAAGATTTCCTGTTATTTTTCTTGTATTGCTAGCTTGATTCTTGGTGGTCAAAGAACATACTATATGTGATTTTTTTTTTTATTATTTCCATAGGTTTTTGGGGGAACAGGTGATACTTGGTTACATGAGTAAGTTATTTAGTGGTGATCTGTGAGATTTTGGTACACCCATCACTCGAGCAGTATGCACTGAATATGATTTCAATTTTTAAAAATCTTTTTATGTTTGTTTTATTGCCCCAAATATGTTCTATTATTGCTGTATGTTCTGTGGTTAGTTGAAAAGAATATGTATTTTTCTATATTTGGAATGTTCTGTAAAGTAATTTCACTTCTGTTGGTTGATTGTGTTGTTGAATTCTGTAATCTTGCAGATTTTCTGCTAGTTGGTTACGTCTTCAAATTGTGGATTTGTCTGTTTCTTTTTTTCAGTTCTGTCAGATCCTGCTCCGTATATTTTGGAGATTTGTTGTTTGGTACATACATATTACAATTCCTGCATCTTCTATGTGTATTGACCCTTCTTTATTACATCTCTCTGTCTCCGATAATTTTCTTTGTTCTGAAGTCAACGGTATCAAACATGAAGATAGCTTACTTTAAGTTAATATTTGCATGATATATCTTTTTATCTCCTCAATCTGCCTACTTTGTTATATTTTGTGTGACTTTCTTGTAGATAGCATATAATTAGGTCATGTATTTTGGTTGCTGACTTCTTCATCTCCAAATCTGTGATATATGCTATCAAAAGAAAAACCAGGGAATTCATGATCATGTCATCACTGAGACCCCTAGTCAGCCTACCTTCTTCTCTCCACCTTTCAGTGTTACTTGTTTTATATATTAATACAGTGTCCAGGGTTTCTAGTTGTACTTAAAGGAGGAATAGGGAAAAGCACATCTACTTAATCTTCTGAAGTGGAAGTTCCAGGGGTTTGCTTTATTTATTGCCATATCCCTACTGTCTACATCATATATCATCAATGTTAAGTAAATATTTGTTGAATGAATTAATGGTTTTTGTTCAGAGTGAATTTGTATGTTAATTTTATGTATATGAAATACTTGATTATGTCTTTTTTGTATATGAAATACTTGATTATGTCATATTATAAAACATTCAGAGAATACTCGTTTTTTCCCCACTACCAAGGTCGGAGAGTGAATTATAATTTGTCTTAATTATTATTTACATTTTGCCCCACTTTCACTAATCTATGGCAGAAAATGAAAATTGGAGAACGTTTTCAGCCTTGCATGTTTATATTCTTTATGCCTAAATGATACAAAGTCTAGTAAATACTTAACTCTTCAATTGTATCATACTTTACTGACACATGAATTGTTGTGGAGATTGAGATAGAGACAGTTATGCTCCTTATAATTGAAGTACTGCTGATAATTTGGGATGTATAAACAGACTTTATTTCTAAATTATTTTATTAGAAGTCTGTTAGCTACCTTTAGAGGTGAATTAAATTAGATGGTATATTTTGACAGATGCCACCTCAATGAGGATCAGATGCAGGAAATATTTTTTTTCTCTGAATCTGAAAGATTTCTTATTGTCCTTCTGTTTAATTGGTGCTATTATAGGTCCCTTCAATAATCAGGAGATGGCAGAATGGTTTCAGGCGGGCTATTTTACTATGTCTTTATTGGTGAAGAGAGCATGTGATGAAAGCTTCCAACCTCTTGGCGATATCATGAAAATGTGGGGAAGGGTTCCCTTTTCCCCAGGTCCAGCTCCCCCTCCCCATATGGTAAGTACCTTCCACCTTACCTGAAATACATATTAGTCACAGAAACACTTGATTCTCTTTGAAAACACAACCCAGATATATCATCTAATGAAGGAATTGTAGTTCTTTGAAATGAATGGAAATAGTAAGGGAAAGTCTGAATGGAAGACTGAATACTTAGCTATAATGATCTTAACCTGTGCCTGTCCTCTTCACACCCCACCTCCTCCCCAACAGAGAAATGGAATCCTTCAGTAACATTCCAGCAAATGTAAAATGAAGACCGACACCTTGTCCTGGCCTACCTACCAGGTCCTGCAATGCCTGGCACCTTACCTTTCTAAGCTCATTTCAGAGCTTTTACCTTTATCTGCTAGGCTTCAACACAGTTGACCTCTTTGACTTTCTTTGCTGCCTCTAGTTAGAATAAACATTCCCCTCTCTTCCACTTGATTTGCCTCTTGCCTTCTCACTCATAATGTTTCTAAATTTGAGGTTTGCCTTAAAATAAATGTTACCAGTGCTTCAAAAATATTTTGAGGACTTAAAAAAATTTAGTTACTGGTATTTTAATTAAAAAATGGAACCATGGCTGGGCACATTGGCTCACTTCTGTAATCCCAGTGTGGGAGGGATTTGGGAGGCCAGAGTTGGAGGATTGCTTGAGCCCAGGAGTTTAAAACCACCCTGGACAATGAAGTGAGACCTGTCTCTACAGATAGTAACAAAATAATAATCATAAAAAACTAGCCAGATGTGGCAATCAGTGACAGAGGTGGGATGATCACTTGAGCCTAGAAGTCGAGGCTGCAGTGAGTCGTGATTGCGCCATTGCACTGCAGCTTGGGCAACAGAGTGAGACCCTGTCTCAAAAAAATAATAAAAGGAACCTTAATGCTGGTGATCTCCCTAGGGCTCTGACACTGGGGTACTATTGGCAGGGACATCCTTCTTCCTCTTGCGGCTGCTCTTGGACTCTCTCAGTAGTGTTCCTTTTGGAGGTCTGTCACCTGTACCTCATTTTTTCTTCTCCAGGTTAGACTGTCTGGTGACGGGCTATAGTTAAAAGTTACCATAAACCTTTTTTTTTTTCCTGTTTTTTAAAGAGATGGAGTCTCGCCATGTTGCCCAGGCCAGTCTCAAACTCCTGGGCTCAGGTGGTCCTCGCACCTCGGCCTTCCAAAGTGCTGGATTTCAGGAATGAGCCACTGTACCCAGCCCATAAACCTTTAGTATGGACACTGCGTTTCTACAGTAAAGTCACCATTGACTTATTCATCAATTGTATATTGAGGGCCTGTGCCAGGCCTCCTAGTAGGTTCTTAGGAGATGAAGATGAGTAAGACCTATACTCTGTAGTCAAGGGAGTGTGTAGGTGAGGAAAGTGGCTTTTTTTCCATTTTTTTTTTCTTTTAAATGTTGATCTTAACCCAGTATTTGATTTTAAAATCCACTAATGTGTTGAGACCTATAGTTTATGGAGAGCAGTGGTCTAGAATGGAAGATTCCTAGGTGAGAGGAATTTTTTCTCACACCATCCTAGTTGTTTTAAGTCACGAGAAAAATTATACTGTGTATTGCAGCATATAAATTTAACTTATATATCAAGTTTAAGCTTTATTTCCCTTCTCTGAAATTAAGATGGGCTTTGATCTTGCACATCGCAGAAGCTGAAAGCTCATCTCTTGGATATTGGTGTGCTTGCAGTAGTCCACTTCCCAGTTTCCAGTTAGAGGAGCTGAGCCTCAGTCATACCTGTGTAGGAGGGAAACTGTGCAAAGCCCTGCTTCCTGTCTGTTATTGTCTTTGCCCTGAATATTGTTGATTAAGAGAGCCCCCCTTCATGATGAATGTATACCTTGAAACTTAGTTTTTCATGTAGACATTTTAGATGAACCTAAGGTACTAGCTATCCTCCAGTATTGAACAAGCAAGAAAAATGTCTCTGAATTTCAGATAATCCCTACCCCAAGAAATTGTGTATCAAATGTCTTATTTCAAACTATAATCAATATATAATAAAGATATAAACTTATGATTTACCTAGTCTGTCATACTTACACTTTTTCTTCTGTTATCTTATACTTCATATTTCTTTCTCCTAATTGTAACTTTTCATAATTTAAATTCCAGTCATATTATTTCACATATAAGCTAAAAAAATTGGTTTTATTTTACTGCAACTTATTTTTTCTAACTCATGATGTATTAATAGCAACAGAAACACTTCATTTTGGGGGAGTTATAGTTATCAAAGTGTGTGTGTGTGTGTGTGTGTGTGTGTGTGTGTATATATATATATATTTTTTTTTTTTTTTGGTTTTTGAGATGGAGTCTTGCTCTATCACCCAGGCTAGAGTGCAGTGGCACAGTCTAGGCTCACTGCAACCTCCACCTCCCAGGTTCAAGTGATTCTCCTGCCTCAGCCTCCTGAGTAGCTAAGACTATAGGTGTGTGCCACCACACCCAGCTAATTTTTGTATTTTTAGTGAAGACAGGGTTTCATCATGTTGGCCAGACTGGTCTCAAACCCCTGACCTCGTGATCCACCCGCCTTGGCCTCCCAAAGTGCTGGGATTACAGGTGTGAGCCACTGCGCTTGACCTCTTTTTATATTCTTAACATCTTTAAGATAGATACTGGCTCCCTGCATTCCTTATATACCATTATAAAATTATATAGCATTTCCTTTGACCTTTAGATACTTTTACATTTTTCTGTATTATATCAAGTTTATCTAATTTCTGCATTATCTAATTATACAGTCTTTCAGTTACAGTAATAACTCTGGAGTACAGTTGAACATTCAGCTTTAAGGGCAGGAATGGAGAATGGCAGCTGAAATAAGGACCCTTTGTCACTTCAGGGAATCTTTTATAATATTTACACCACTGTTTCCACTAGAAGGCGCTGTTTAGTTTTTAAAGATGTCTGAGTTTTTACTCAAGTGTTTGGTTAAAAGGGTAGAGTGGGAGGTAAAGATCTTAGATTTATTTTGATTTCAGATACCTGTACTAAGTGGCTTTTAGGTTCTTTGCAGTTTATTTAATGGTATTTATTTCCTCACCACTTTATTCCTAGGGAGAACTGGACCAGGAACGACTGACCAGGCAGCAAGAACTCACAGCCTTATACCAGATGCAGCACCTGCAGTACCAGCAGTTTTTAATACAGTAAGAAGAGTTATGCAGTAGGATGTACTGCAGCTTGAAAACAGACTTTAAATAGAATCTGCTCTCAAGTCTCACCTTTTACAGCAGAGAGAACTAATGGCTTATATGGCACTTCAGTTGGCCAGCTAGTGGCATCTTACTGCCATACATTCTAATTTTAGTCTTGTCATTTATTTGTTTGTTTGTTTATTTATTTATTTATTAGAACCTCACTCTGTCATCCAGGCTGAGTACAGTGACATGATCTCGGCTCACTGCAACCTCCACCTCCCTGGTTCAAGTGATTCATGTGCCTCAGCCTCCTGAGTAGCTGGGACTAACAGGCATGTGCCACCACGCCCAGCCTATTTTTGTATTTTTAGTAGAGATAGGGTTTCACTGTGTTGGCAAGGCTGGCCTCGAACTCCCACCCTCAAGTGATCTGCCTGCCTCGCCTCCCAAAGTGCTGGGATTACAGGTGTGAGCCATCACTCCTGGCTTATCTTACTTTTAAATACCAGAAGTTTAGAAGATGACACATAACTTTAATTTTGTAAGCTCTTTAGTTTCTAAGTGCCTCCTGAGTGGCTCAGCTTTGAATGCCACAGAGGAAAAAAAACATATATATATATATAAAAAATATAAGCGAGAGGGTGGGAAAGAAGTGAAGGTTAATTCTTTTAGGAGTGGTGTGGAATGACAGCAAAGTCAGTCAGGTTTTGTTGTATCCCTTTTGTAGAAGAAATGAGACTTGCAGTTATGTGGTGCAGAGGTTGGCAAAGTCTGACCTTTGGGCTAAATCTGGCCTGCTCTGTATTTTTATAAGCAAAGTGTTACGGAAACAGACACACCTTTTGGTTTGTGGGATGTGTATTGCTGCTTTTGCCTTACGATGGTAGAATTGAGTAGTTGCAACAGACAGTATATGACCTGCAGCGATGAAACTATTTACTCTCTGGCCCATTACAAAAGTTTAACCCTGATCTAGTGAAGAAAAATTACCTAAATTTTTCCAAGGTGAAGACTATCAATGTATGAATTTTTATAGAAATGTTACATTTTTTACAAAGGGTGCATCGTATGGAAAAAGCTACTAATTTGAATCTTTTGTTTTTCATTTGATTTCTGATAAAAGATTATCTTTGGAGTTTACCAGTTTTTGACATTTGTGATTTTTAAAATATTTTCTCTGAATAGACCACTTTGCACTGAATTGTGAATTTTTTTGCTATCCTCTTTCACCTGGAAACATGCCATCTATGAGTTCAGTTCTTTCTAGAATGAAGCATTTCTATATGTCTGTTATAATGAAGAATTATAAAATATATTTGATAGCTATTTCTAATAATGTTTCCAGGGGCGGGGGGGGGGGCGCTTTGAATGGAACTTTGTCTTTCAACATCTCAGCCATGTGAAATAAATGTGGATTGACAGATTATACCTTTTTTTACTTTTTGAAGACAACAATATGCACAGGTTTTGGCCCAACAGCAGAAAGCAGCCCTGTCTTCCCAGCAGCAACAGCAGTTGGCACTTCTTCTTCAGCAGTTTCAGGCCCTGAAGATGAGGTTGGTGGTCATTCCATTATGTGTCATATTGGGTGCATGTGTTGTGAAAGAAAGAGAAGAAAGGAGAAATTCTGGTATAGTGTGTGATTTCTGGGACTGGAACACTCCCAACACATAGCTGCATGTTGTATGTAAAAACAATACATTTTTAAAAAATATTTCAGGTAGAGATAAGCGTTTATTTGGTATTTTACTCATAGAGATAAATTTTGATTAATCAAAAGACCTAAGAGTAATGAGCACCCTTGAGAAACAGTGTCATCTTATGGAACCTGCAACAGAAAAACTGTAGCCTAGGATTTTAATTTCACTTTTACCCATAGTATCTCAAAGTATTAGCCACACCACACAAGGTTTTAATTTTCTAGAACTCAAAAGCCATTAAGGTAGGTCTAAGGAAAAGGAAATTATGCTAGAAGTCTAGAAGAAATTTCTGCTGTTTCAGATTATCATTCAGAGTAATATTTCTCCTGAACAAGTATCAGTCACTGCTCTTAAAAATCTTATTGTCTCATTCAGCCAAAACTGTTTGTATTTCTTTTGAGCCTTAACACATCCTGTGAGGTAGGCAGTTTACGTGGTAGGAGCTCCATTTTATGGATGGGCAAACTGGGACTCTGAGAGGTTGGTTATAGGACTTGATTAATATAACACACAGGAAACTCAGGCTAAAATGCAGACCTTTTATCTTAAAGTGCATTGAGTTTTTCATTATAATATGCTGTCTCTGTGACTTCTATTGAGATGATTTGGTTTTTTTTTTTAAGATACGGATATACAGTATCTTTAAGGTATACATATCTTTAAGATATGAATATACAGTAGGTATATCCATCATTTAGAAGTCAGTATTACCATAGAGGATTCCAGAAGTGTGATCATTGTGCCCTTCTCTTTGTTCCACTCTAAATTGCTTTGGTGTAGTGTTAGGTTTTAGTAAAAGAGTGAAGGCGTTTTCTAGCCAGATAACCTGGAGAACCTACATATAATCTAGAAATTCCTCTTCCTCTTTTTTTTTTTTTTTTTTTGCAAATGATAAGAACAAGTTAATTTTTTATTTCCCTTTTGCAGAATATCTGATCAGAACATCATTCCCTCAGTAACTAGGTCTGTGTCGGTACCAGATACTGGCTCTATCTGGGAGCTTCAGCCAACAGCTTCACAGCCTACAGGTAAAAACTTAGATTAACCTTTAGTACCACTCTGAGGATTTAGATATTATTAATAATTTTACAATTCAATTCTTAAAACATATATTAGGTTTCTGAATCCATTTGTATTTGATGTTAACAAAAAGGTTCATTTTTTACTAGATCCAGGCAATATTGAAGGTGTTACTGAAAATATACTTTTAAGGATTTGTTTGAATTTATTTAGTGGATTTTTTTTTTTTTTTTTTTTTTTTTTTTTTTTTTTTTTTTTTGAGTCAGCGTCTCTTTTATGTTGCTGTGATCAGTGTGGAAAAATCGTTTAAATTATTTTCGATCTTTTTAGCCAGATGGGGAAAAAAAGCGTACCTAAAAAGGTAAGTAGTGGTAATCTATTCTCTTGAGTTAGAAATTAACACAAGCTAGGCATGGTGGTGTGTGCCTGTAGTGCTAGCTACTCAGGAGGCTGAGGTGGAGGATTGCTTGAGCCCAGGAGTTCCAGGCTGCAGTGAGCTATGATCATGCCAAGCCTTTTTAGCCTTGGCAACGGAACAAGGCTCTGTCTCTAAGAAAGTAAAAAAAAAAAAAAAAAAAAAAAGAATTGATGTTAACAAACACTCTAGGTACCCAGAAATTTTGGGAAAAGAAAAACCTGCTATGAATTGAGCACCTTTTCTCACTTTTATCTTTTTACATCGAATTAGAAAATTTGGGGTTGAGATTTTTTTAAGTCTTGGTATTGGTGGAGGACCACTGTTTTTCTTTCTTTTTTTTTTCCTGAGACAGACTCTTGCACTGTCGCCCAGGCTGGAGTGCAGTGATGCGTTCTCAGCTTACTGCAACCTCCACTTCCTGGGTTCAAGCAATTCTCCTGCCTCAGCCTCCTAAGTAGCTGGGATTACTTACAGGTGTACGCTATCACCCCTGACTAATTTTTGTATTTTTAGTAGAGACAGGATTTCACCTTTGTGGCCAGTCTGGTTTCAAAGTGACCTCAAATGATCTGCCCACCTTGGCCTCCCAAAGTGCTGGGATTACAGGTGTGAGCCACTGCGCCCAGCTGAGCACCTCTGTTTCTTATGGTCTGAGTACCTGCAGAGATGGATAGTTTGATCCATGGGTAGTCCTTTCAAGAGATTATAGTTGGTGTTGAAGATCCTCAAGAATTATAGGCCTTGGTGGAGTTTTTCTAGAGCTGTTCAGCCATTCAGGTCATGGTTCTGTTGTTAACATTGACCCTGCAGATTTTTGCAGAAGGATGATTGTCTTCCCTTATCAACTTTCCTTGCTGTTTGTACCTTATTTTTTCTTGGTAGCCATTTATAGTTAGGATGTTAAGAATAGAGGTTGAGCACCCATCCCTAATCCAAAAGTCCACAATCCAAAATGCTTCAAAATCTAAAACTTTTTGAGCATTGACATGATTTCACAAGTGGAATTTTTTTTTTTTTAGACAGTATTGCTGTGTTGCCGAGGCTGGCATGTAGTGGCGCAATCTCGGCTCACTGCAACCTCTGCCTCCTGGGTTCAAGAGGTTCCCTTGCCTCAGCCTCCCGAGTAGCTGGGATTACAGGCACCTACCACCACGCTTGGCTAATTTTTGTAGTTTTAGTAGAGATGGGGTTTCACCACATTGGCCAGGCTGATCTCAAATTCCTGGCCTCAAGTGATCTGCCCGCCTCGGCCTCCCAAACTACTAGGATTACAAGCATGAGACATGGTGCCCAGTCCACGATTGGACAATTTTACACATAAATACTTAACACAAACATTTTTTTCATGCCCCAAATTATTTAAAAATGTTGCATTAAACTACCTTCAGGCTGACTGGGCACAGTGGCTCACGCCTGCAATCCCAGCACTTTGGGAGGCCGAGACAGGTGGATTACGAGGTCAGAAGTTCAAGACCAGCCTGGCCAAGATGGTGAAACCCCGTCTCTACTAAAAATAAAAAAAAATTAGCCAGGCGTGGTGGCGGGCGCCTATAATCCCAGCTACTCTGGAGGCTGAGGCAGGAGAATCGCTTGAACCCTGGCGGAGGTTGCAGTGAGCCGAGATCGCACCACTGCACTCCAGCTGGGGTGACAGAGTGTGACTCCATCTCAAAAAAAAAAAAAAAAAAAAAGTACCTTCAGGCTGTGTCTACAAAGTGTATATGAAAGATTAATGAATTTTTTGTTGGATCTCATCTCAGAGGTAGCTCATTATGTATATGCAAATATTTCAAAATCTGAAAAAATCCAAAATTTGAAATGCTTCTGATCCCAAGCATTTTAGGTAATGGATACTCAACCTGTATTCTGCAGTGTTTTGGAAACTTTTAAGTACTGTATTAAACTATTTCTCTCTTTGGATTTATATGCAGTCAAGGTCCTTTAAAAGTAGTCCATTGGTTTCATACAGACAGTATTTGATAGTGTATAATTAGACTATGGTAGGAATGTAGAAGACAGAGAATGCTGAAAAATGGTGCTAGCAAACTTCAAGCCATTATCTGTTTACTTCCAAATGTGATCTTGCAGTGCCCTTCAGGTTAGCAGGACCAGGTCTCACTTGTAAGACTTGCCTGGCCTTTCCAGAGGTCTCCACAGCTCCAGCTGTAATGCTTACTTTCACTCTCTCTTTATTGAGATGAAATTCACTTAACACAAAATTAACCATTTTAAAGTGAACACTTGAGTGGCATTCACAATATTGTGCAACCACCTACTTCTCTCTAGTTGGTGTGCAGTCAGAGGCTATATGGTTACTGGAAATCTATGTGGAGTCTTAATACATTGGGATTTAAATCCTGGCATGGCCACATGCTTGCCATGTGCCCTTGGGAGTGTTAGAAACTACTTCTGACCCTTAGTTTGTTCATCTGTAAAAATGAGGGTATGAATAGAAACCTTATAGAGCTTTGTAAGGATGCAGTTAATTCCCTAATAAATGCCTGGTACTTCCCTTCATTCTAGATGTGTTGAAGGATATTCATAGAAACTAGAGTCCATTGGCAGTTCAGTCTCCTCAGAGGCAAAACAGATGTGTTTGGTGGAGCTCATTTAGGCACAGGGAAGCAGCTTTTTTCATGATTCCTATGGATATGTCACCATGTGTGTAAGCTCTGTCATCCCTCGTTCTTTCTTTTGTTGTCTTACAGTTTGGGAAGGCGGTAGTGTATGGGATCTTCCTCTGGACACCACGACACCAGGCCCTGCCCTGGAACAGCTTCAGCAGCTAGAGAAGGCCAAAGCTGCAAAGGTCTGAAACTCATTCTTCTACAACAGTGCATTGTCATCTGGCTACAGGACATGAACATTGCTGTTTATTCATCTCTCTAGCTAGCTATAGTTTTTACTTTTTACTTTCAGTTTACTGCTGCTTAGCTGTTGTAAGTACATTCATGTTGTATATTTACTGTGCTCTCTTCTCCCAAAAAAAAAAAAAAACCTCAAAACAGAATTTAAATTAATGTTTGGTTTGATTAGTTGGCACATTGTTGATTATAGACACATACATATTTTAGTTACGTTATTCATGGTATGAACATTTGTTATAAGTAACAAGAATGTGAGAAAATATCCACTACATTATTTATGAGGCTCGTGATATGTGGCTTGAGTTCTCCCATTGAATCTTTATAGTGGTATTTGTTTATATTTCTTAGTATCCACAGATGTAGCAGACAAAAAGCCCAACATCAACATTAGATTGTGTGTTCCATTCACATTTTTTGGAGGAACTAAATCTTGAATTTTGGTTTTAGTACTTGACAGAATAGAATGTCTACATCAGTACCTAGTGTCATTGTAATGATTTCTAGGTTCTCATGTATGCAAGAGAGTGTTGTTGCTGTTTTATTCTTAATGCATTCTTATCCCCTGAGGTTGTGACAGCCCCCTTAGAGTGCCCAGAATGTGGAAAGGTTCATGCAACATTGCTGTTAAAACATTACAGCCACACTGTTAAATGTTCAATCAGAAAATGATTTGTAGGGATGAGTAAAGAAGTACCATCCAAGAGCATTCTGATGTTACTCTCTTGTGTGGTAAAATGGTAATGTGGAGTGTGGAGGCAAGTACAGGTGGGAGGAAAGTGCGTTCAATTGAGACAATCATAAAATTCTTCTAATTACTGTGATGTGTCACAGCTTAGAGTTGTTATAGGGTGTTCATGTTGTAGCATATGTCAGAATTTCCTTCCTTTTAAAGGTTGAGTAATATTAATATTCCATTGTATGTATATAACATATTTTGTTTATCTATTGATCTTTTGGATCACCTGGTTGCAGTACAGTACAAGCAGCTGATTGAATGAGCGAATATTACTGGTCAGTGCTTTTGGAGTGTTCCTGTGCTTGGTTTCAAGTTTCTAAGAACACTCTTGTGTAATCACAGCTAGAGCAAGAAAGAAGAGAGGCAGAAATGAGGGCGAAACGGGAAGAGGAAGAGCGAAAGAGGCAAGAAGAACTCCGAAGACAACAGGAGGAAATTCTTCGGCGACAGCAGGAGGAAGAAAGGAAAAGGCGAGAGGAAGAAGAACTTGCCCGAAGGAAACAGGTATATGTCTGGGGACTCTGATCATAGGATTAGTGCTTGATGAGGGCTTTCAGGCTGCCTTCTTTCATCATTTCACAGATACTCCTGAAGGCCATAGGATTGGGGTTAGAACCTTAGAATACTCACTCACCTTTGGAAAGAATCTCTGTTTTCCACCAACCCACTGTAGGGATATTCTTCAGTCCTAGTAAACCACTGGAATTGATTTGCTTTGCATATTTCCTAGGGTTTTATAAACCAGTTAGATTTCAGAAGTTCTGTCCTTCTGTCTAAAAACAATGAGAAAGTAACTTTGATGTGCAGCATTAAATGTCAAAATTTAAAAGTTACATGGGCTTTAAAAAAATTGTGCTAAAATATACATAACATAAAATTTACCATTTTAAGTGTACTTTCAGTGGTGTCAAGTATATTCATTCATATTGCTGTGCAACCCTCACAAACATGTCTGTAGAACTTCTCCAGTTTTGCAAACTACATACCCATTAAACAAGGAGCCCCACTCCCTCCATCTCATAGCTCCTAGTAACCACTATTCTTCTTTCTTTGTCTGTGAATTTAAGCTAAATCAATTTCTTATGTAAGTAGAATTATACAATATTTGTCCTTTTGTGTTGGGCTTATTTCACTTAAGGTTTATTCATGTTGCAGCGTGTATCAGAATTTCCTTCCTTCTAAAGGTTGAATAATATTCCGTTGTGTGTTTATCCATTCCTCTGTTGATGGACATTTAGATGACTTCCACGTTTTAGCTATTGTGAATAATGCTGCTGTGAACATGGGTGTATAGATATCTGTTTGAGCCCTTGCTTTCAACACTTTTGCATATATACCTAGAAGTGGAATTGCTGGATCATATGGTCATTCTCTTTTGAATTTTTTTAAGAACTGCCATATTGTTTCCCACAGCTGCTGCACCACTTTATATTCCTACTGGCAATGCACAGCAATTCCACTGTCTCCACATTCTCACCAACACTTGTTATTTTATTTTATTTTTTTGGTTTTGCTTTGTTTCTTTTTGATAATAACTTTTTTAAATGGGTATGAAGTGGTATTTCATTGTGGTTTTGATTTACATTTCTCTAATGATTAGTGTTGTTGGGCATCTTTTCACATGCTTATTGACCATTCAAATGTACTTTTAAAAAGTATCTTTGACTAAGACCTCTACCTTCTCTTTATTCTTTCCCTTAATGAACCTCTTCTCTCTATTTTAGTGTTTCTAAATAGGGAGCAAAAAAACCTCTACACATATATTTGCTTTACAACGTTTTCCCTGTATAACTGAGCAAAAACCAGAAAGATAAGACACGTTTTATTTTTCCCCTAGAAAGCAGGTTTTCATTTGAAGAAATTTAGACAGAAATCACCCAGCAATAATTTTGAATGTAATGATTTTTGTATATGGTGTGAGATGAGGGTCTGATTTCATTCTTCTGCCTGTGGATATCCAGTTTTCCCACCACCATTTGTTAAAGAGACTGTCCTTTCCCCCATTGTGTGTTTGTGGCATCTATGTCAAAAATCAATTGAGTATAAGTGTGTGGATTTATTTCTGGGCTTTGTATTCTCTTTTTGGTTTCTTCTTTTTATTTTTTTGGAGACAGAGTCTCACTCTGTCACCCAGGTTGGAGGTATATATTATTTGTACTTACATTTTATAACCCTTCTTTTGACATGAATTATGTCATATTTCCATGTCAAATGTGTATCTAAAAATCTACATCATCATATTTGCTAGCTGTATTAAATTTCATTTTATAAGTAAATTATAATAAGTTAACCAGTTCCCTATTGTTGGACATGAGGGTTGTTTCTAGTTCTTCACTGTTAGATAAGTGTTTGAATGAAAGTCCTTGTAGCTAAGTCTTTGCTTAAGGATTTATAACTAGTGAGGCATAACACTTTTAATGTTTTTTGGTTTTTTTTTTTTTGGTCGGGAATTCACCATTCATGTGCTTGGCTCATTTTTCCATTGGGGTTTTCCTAGACTTCGCTTGAAAGGATCCACTCTCTTAATAGCCCCACAGTCTAGCCTTTACCACTTGTTTCCTACTTTTTGGCCCCAAGAGGTGCTCTGTGAAAAACAAAAAAGATCCATGCTGAAATGAAATGAGAACTACTGTTAATTCTTAGCGTCACACTATACCGCAGCATATAGAGGCTCTAAGGAGTATTGCAGTAAAGAAGTATGTTTAATTCTGTGTTGCTCAGTTTTCCATAAATGGTCTCAACAATGGGACCTCTTTCTGTGTAATACTTAATAGTATTGGTGGAACTTTTGATCTTCAGAATATGTTCTGCCACATGGCTTTACTCAGTACTTCTGACTGGGAGAATTTATCTTACACCAAAATTTTTGGTGGCCATGATTTGCCAACTTTATGCCTTAAGTTCCCAGTTGATTAAAAAAAATAGGGATTAAAAATACCAAAGGAGAAACCAAAGCTTTAATTCTAATGTAGCTCTTTATAGGGTTAATCAGTAAATGATGTGGCTAATACAGAAACCAGGATAGACTTCGCAGTTTATTGTAATTTAACTACTAATATTTTAAATTCAATTTTCTTTTTATTGTAATGTGTCCAGTTCCCCAATTTACATGTATACTTTTTACTCTAGATCGTGATTACTTTTATGTTTACTGTTTAACAGAGTCTTAGCAGCACATAGCCTATTACTTTCCAAATATGACATAATAAATTGAATGATAGACCTGAGTCCCTCCCCCACCCCCCACCCTCCATCTTTTTTCCTTAGGAAGAGGCTCTGCGTCGCCAGCGGGAGCAAGAAATTGCATTAAGGCGACAGCGAGAAGAGGAAGAAAGACAGCAGCAAGAAGAAGCTCTTAGAAGACTGGAAGAGAGGAGAAGAGAAGAGGAAGAAAGGCGGAAGCAGGAAGAATTGTTACGCAAACAGGTGACCAGATGGTTTTCTCTTCTAATTGTTCCTTTGAAGCTGGGAATTAGTGATTTAGAAAATACTAGGACATTAAGATAGCCTATCTAAAATTTTTTCAGGTTGCTGAAAATTACCAAAAGAAACCTAACTGGCTCTTACTACTTCTGTCTAAATTTCTTCAAATGAAAACCTGTTTTCTAGAGGAAAAATAAAATTTGTCTTATCTTTCTGGTTTTTGCTAAACTATATAGTGGAAATGTTGTAAAATACATGGTTTTTTTTAAAGCAAGTTTCAGACTGAAGCAGAATAGTAGTACAACAAATTCCCATAAATCACCCAGCAATAATTTCTTTTTCTTTTTCTTTTTTTTTTCTTCCTGACACAAGTCTCACTTTGTGGCCCAGGCTGGAGTGCAGTGGCGTGATCTCGGCTCACTGCAAGCTCTACCTCCTGGGTTCATGCCGTTCTCCTGCTTCAGCCTCCCGAGTAGCTGGGACTACAGGTGCCCACCACCTCTCCCGGCTAATTTTTTGTATTTTTAGTAGAGACGGGGTTTCACCTTGTTAGCCAGGATTATCTCAATCTCCTGACCTCGTGATCTGCCCGCCTCAGCCTCCCAAAGTGCTGAGATTACAGGCGTGAGCCACTGCGCCCGGCCATCACCCAGCAATAATTTCTAACGTAATGATTTTCATGTATGGTATGAGATGAGGCTCTGATTTCATTCTTCTGCCTATGAATATCTAGTTTTCCCACCACCATTTATTAAAGAGACTGTTCTTTCCCCATTGTGTGTTTTTGGCATCTATGTCAGTGAGCATAAATGTGTAGATTTATTTCTGGGCTTTATATTCTCTTATTGCCTTTTTTTTTTTTTTTTTTTTTTTTTTTTTTTTGGGAGATCAAGAGCCTCACTCTGCTGCCCAGGCTGGAGTGCAGTGGCGCCATCTCGGCTCACTGCAACCTTCACCTCCCCAGCTCAAGCGATTCTCGTGTCTAAGCCTCCCAAGTACCTGGGACTACAGGCAAGCATCACCACGTCCGGCTAATTTTTTTGTATTTTTAGTAGAGGCGGGGTTTTGCCTTGTTGGCCGGTCTGGTCTCAACTCCTGGCCTCAGATGATCTGCCTGCCTCGGCCTCCCAAATGCTGGGATTACAGGTGTGTCTTTTTGCTTTCTTGACAGTGTTCTTTTAAACATGTAAATTTTTCACTTTAATAATGTCCAATTTATCTTTTTTATTTTATTTTATTTTTTATTTACTTACTTACTTTCTTATTTTAAGACACAGTCTCGCTCTGTTGCCTAGGCTGGAGCGCAGTGGTGCGATCTTGGCTCACTGTAGCCTCTGCCTCCCAGGTTCAGGCAGTTCTGCCTCAGCCTCCCGAGTAGCTGGGACTACAGGCATGTGCTGCCAAGCTCGGCTAATTTTTGTATTTTTGATAGAGATGGGGTTTCGCCATGTTGGCCGGGCTGGTCTTGACCTCCTAACCTCAGGTGATCTCTCACCTTGGCCTCCTAAAGTGTTGGGGTACAGACATGAGCCACCGCGCCTGGCCAATAATGTCCAATTTATCTATTTTTTTCTTACAAGTTGTATACTTTTAGCCCTTACTTTTAGGTTTGGATTCCTTATATTCTCAGTACATGTTCTTTGTTGGATAAATGTTGTGCATACTTTCCTCCAGGCTATAGCATGTCTATTTATTTTCCTAGGGGATCTTTTGATAAGTACAGATTTTTAATTTTGATGAAATCCTATTACATTTGTCTTTTATTAGTGTTTTTTTGTTTCTATATAAGAACTATTTGCCAGCCTACAGATTATTAAAATATCTCCTGTATTTTTTTAAAGCTTTATAGTTTTGGTTTTACAAATAGTTAGAATTGTTTTTTCTGTATGATATGAGGTATGAGTTGTTCCAGTGCCTGTTTTTGCAAAGTCTTTACTTTTTCTATTGAATTTTTGGTGCTTTTGTCAAAGTCAATTGTATAAAATTTTTTTTTTTTTTTTTACTGGACTCTTCCCTTTTGTTCCACTGATAAGTTTGCCTGTCCTTAAACGAGTATGCACTATTTGATTACTACTGTAGCTTTATAGTAACTACAAGTAAGTCAAATATGTCTTCGAGCTTTGCCTTTTTATTCAAGACTGCTGACTAAGATCTTTTCCCTTCCTATTAAAATTTAAAATTATCTTCTTAATTTCTGTATAAGTAAAAGCCTACTGTGATTATGATTTGGATTGTGTGGAATCTAAATTGAAGAGAATTCACATTTTAAGATATACTGAGTCTTCCAGGCAATGAACATGGTATATCTTTCCATTTATTTATGTTTTCCTTGTTTTTTTCTCAGTGCCATTTTGTTTTCATTATACAGGTTATGTACATCTTTTAAAAATTGAGTTTTTTCTTTTTTGCTATTATAAATGGAATTTTAAAAGTTTATTTTCCCGCAGGTCAGGTGCGGTGGCTCATGCCTGTAATCCCAGCACTTTGGGAGGTCAAGGCAGGCGGATCACGAGGTCAGAAGTTCGAGACCAGCCTGGCCAACAGGGTGATACCCTGTGTCTACTAAAAATACAAAAATTAGCTGGGCGTGGTATCGCGCTCCTATAATCCCAGTTACTTGGGTTGCTGAGGCAGGAGAATTGCTTGAACCTGGGAGGCAGAGGTTGCAGTGAGCTGAGATGGCATCCCTGCATTCCAGCCTGGGCGACAGGGCAAGACTCCGTCTCAGCGGGGGAACTGTTTATTTTCCAGTTCTATATGGAAATGGAATTGATTGGTTTTCATATATACATCTTATATTCTGACACTTTGTGAAACTCAACTTACTACCTCTAATAGTACTTTTGTTGATTCCTCAGATTTTCTATGGAATCTTATTGATAAATGGGAGCAGTTTTAATTCTTCCTTTCCAACCTTGGATAGAAGTGGTTAAAATGGATAATAGCCTTATTTCCAGTATTAGGGAGAAAATGTCCAGTATTTCACCATTAAATATGTTGATCGTTTTTCATAGGCATCCATTATCCAACTGAAGAAGTTTCTTTCCACTCCTAGTTTACTGAAAGTTTTTCAATGAATAGATACTGAGGTTGTAAAATGGTTTATCTGCGTTGATTGATAATCATTTACTTTTTTCATTCTGCTCATATAGTGAATTATTAATAATTAATATTAATAACAGTTATTAGTAACTATTGATAACTGAGTTTTGAAGGTTAAGCCAACTTTGTGTTCCTGGATTACCACCCTACTTGATACATATGTTAACCTAATTTGGTACTGTTTTGTTAAGAATATTTACATCTATGTTCATGAAGGAGAGAGAGGTCTATAATTTCCTTTCTCTTTTTCCTTTCTTTTCTTGGCTCACTACAGCCTCGACCTCCCATGCTCAATCAAGCCTCCCACCTCAGCTGCCTTAGTAGCTTGGGCCACAGGCGCATGCCACCACACCTGGCTAATTTTTTTATTTTTCGTGGAGATATGGTTTCTTGCCGTGTTGCCCAGGCTGGTCTTGAATTCCTGGACTCAAGCAGTTTTCTTGTCTTGGCCTTCTAAAGTGGTAGGATTAGAGGAGTGAGCCACCACACCTGACCTATAATTTTCTTGTAATGCTTTTGTCCCCTTTTGGTGTTAGGTTTATACTGGCCTCTTAAATTAGAATGTGATACTTTCATTGTTTTCTGAAAAAGTTTGTATAAGATTAGAATTATTTCTTCATTGAATACAGGCATACCTCATTTTGTTGTGCTTCACTTTCTTGTGCTTTGCACGTATTTCATTTATTACAAATTGGAGGGCTTGTGGCAGCCCTGCATCGACCAAGTCTGTTGGCCAGCAGCGTGTGCTCACTTTGTCTCTGTGTGACACTTTGGTAATTCTTGCAATGTTTCAGATTTTTTTTAACTGTTATATCTGTTACGGTAATCTGTAATAAGTGAGTTTTGATGTCATTATTGAAATTGTTGTGGAGTGCCATGAACTGTGCCCACATAAGGCAGCAAACTTAATCCATACCTATTGTGTATGTTCTGACTACTGACTGGCTATTCCCTGTCTCTCTTCCTCTCCTTGGACCTCCCTATTCACTGAGTCACATCATTATTGAAATTAGACTGATTAATAACCCTATAGTGGCCTCTAAGGGTTCAAGTGAAAGGAAGAGTCATGTCTCACACTTTAAATTGAATGCTAGAAATGATTAAGCTTAGTGAGGAAGGCATGTCAGAAACCAAGATAGGCCAAAGGCTAGGACCCCCTATGCCAGTTAGCTAAGTTGTAAATGCAAAGGAAAAGTTATTGAAGAAAATTAAAAGTGCTACTCCAGTGAACACATGAATGACAAGAAAGCGAAACAGCCTTATTGCTGATATGAGGTAGTTTTAGTGGTCTGGATAGAAGATCAGACCAGCTGCAATGTTCCCTTAGGCCAAAGCCTAATCCAGAACAAGGCCTTAAAACTCTCTTCAGTTCTGTGAAAGCCAAGAGAGGTGATGAAGCTGAAGAAGAAAAGTTTGAAGCTAGCAGAGGTTGGTTCATGAAGTTTAAGGAAAGAAGCCATTTCCATAACATAAAAGCACAAGGTGAAGCAGCCAGTGCTGATGTAGAAGCTGCAGCAAGTTATCCAGAAGCCCTACTTAAGATCATTGATGAAGGTGGCTGCACTAAGCAACAGATTTTCAGTATAGATGAAACAGCCTTCTAATAGAAGAAGATATTATCTAGGACTTTCATAGCTAGATTGGAGAAGTCAGTGCCTGGCTTCAAAGCTTTAAAGGACAGGCTGACTCTCTTGTTAGGGGCTAATGCAGCTGGTGACTTAAAGTTGAAGCCCATGCTTATTTACCATTTGAAAATCCTAGGGTCCTTAAGAATTATACTAAACCTACTTTGCCTGTACCGTATAAATGGAACAGCAAAGCCTGGATGATAGCACATCTGTTTACAGTGTGGTATATTGAATATTTTAAACTCACCGTTGAAGACCTACTGCTCCTTTCAAAATATTTCTGCTCTTTGACAATGCCGCGAGTCATCCAAGAGCTCTGATGGAGATGTACAAGGAAATTAATGTTGTTTTCATCCGTGCCAATATTCATTCTGCAGCCTATGGATCAAGGATTAATTTTGATGTTCAAGTGTCATTATTTAAGAAATAATGCTCTGTGTACCATGGGTAGTGATTCCTCTGATGGATCTGGGCAAAGTAAATTGAAAACCTTCTGGAAAGGATTCACCATTCCAGATGCCATTAAAGAACATTAGTGATTCATGAGAGGAAGTCAAAATGTCACCATTAACAGGAGTTTGGAAAAAGTTGATTCCCACCCTCCTGGATGACCGTGAGGGGTTCAAGACTTCCGTGGAGGAAGTAACTGCAGATGTGGTGGAAATAGCAAGAGAACTAGAATCAGAAGTAGAGCCTGAAGATGTGACTGAATTGCTATAATCTCGTGGTAAAGTTTGAATGTGTCAGCAGTTGCTTCTTATGGAGTCAGCTACTTTCCATAAGCGAAGAAAGTGGTTTCTTAAGATGGCATCTATACCTGGTGAAGATGTCGTGAACATTGTTGAAATGACAACAAAGGATTTAGAATGTTACATAAACTTAGTTGATAAAGCAGTGACAGGGTTTGAGAGATTGACTCCAGTTTTTTTTTTTTAATTAAGTTTTAGTGTACATGTGCATAATGTGCAGATTTGTTACATAGGTATACATGTGCCACATTGGTTTGCTGCACCCATCAACTCATCATTTACATTAGGTATTTCTCCTAATGCTATCCCTCCCCCAGCCCCCCACCCCCCAACAGGCCCTGGTGTGTGATGTTCCCTGCCCTGTGTCCACAGGTTGTCATTGTTCAACTTCCACCTGTGAGTGAGAACATGTGGTGTTTGGTTTTCTGTCCTTGTGACAGTTTGCTTAGAATGATGATTTCCAGCTTCATCCATGTCCCTGCAAAGGACATGAACTCATCCTTTTTTATGGCTGCATAGTATTCTATGGTGTATATATACCACATTTTCTTAATCCAGTCTGTCATTGATGGACATTTGGGTTGGTTCTAAGTCTTTGCTATTGTGAATAGTGCCACAATAAACATACGTGTGCATGTGTCTTTATAGTAGCATGATTTATAATCCTTTGGGTATATACCCAGTAATGGGATCACTGGGTCAAATAGTATTTCTAGTTCTGGATCCTTGAGGAATTGCCACACTGTCTTCCACAATGGTTAAACTAATTTACACTCCCACCAGCAGTGTAAAAGTGTTCCTATTTCTCCACATCCTCTCTAGCATGTTGTTTCCCTGACTTTTTAATGATTGCCGTTCTAACTGGCATGAGATGGTATCTCATTGTGGTTTTGATTTGCATTTCTGTGATGATCAGTGATAATGGGCATTTTTTCTTTTGCATAAATGTCTTGTTTTGAGAAGTGTACAAAAGCCAAAATAGACAAACGAGTTCTAATTAAACAGCTTCTGCCCAGCTAAAGAAACTGCCATCAGAGTGAACAGGCATCCTACAGAATGGTAGAAAATCTTTGCAGTCTACCCATCTGACAAAGGGCTAATATCCAGAACCTACAAAGAACTTAAACAAATTTACAAGAAAAAACAACCCCATCAAAAAGTGGGCAAAGGATATGATTGACTCCAATTTTGAAAGAAGTTCTACCCTAGATAAAATGCTATCAAACAGCATCACGTACTGCAGAGAAATCTTTCGTAGAAATTAGAGTCAGTCAATGCAGCACACTTCACTGATGTCTTATTTTAAGAAATTGCTGCAGTCATCCCAGCCTTCAGCAACCACCACCCTGATCAGCAGCCACCACCCTGATCAGCAGCCATCAACATCAAGCCAAGACCATCAAAAAAGAATACAACTCTCTGAAAGCTCAGGTGATTGTTGCATTTTTTAAGCAACAGATTTTCAATGTAGGTGAAACAGCCTTCTAATAAAAGAAGAGATCATCTAGGACTGTCATAGCTAGAGAGGAGAAGTTAGTACCTGGTTTCCAAGCCTCGAAAGGACAGGCTGACTCTCTTGTTAAGGGCTAATGCAGCTGGTGACTAAGTTGAAGCCAGTGCTCATTTATCATTTTGAAAATCCTAGGGATTTTCAAGGTATAGACATTATTTTTTAAGACATAATGCGGTTGAACACCTAATAGACTACTTTAGAGTATAAACATTTATATGCACCGGGAAACCAAAAGTTTCGTACAACTTGCTTTATTGCAGTCTTCACTCTATTGCAGTAGCCTGGTACTGAACCTGCAGTATCTTCGAGGCCTGCTTGTTTTTGATAGAGTTCACCATTGAGACCATCAGAGCTTAGTGTTTTCTTTGTGGAGAGATTTTTTATAAAGTTCAGTTTCTTTGAATTATGTGGCTAATCAGGTTGTCTTGTCAGTGTTTGTAATCTGTGTCCTTTTAACAAAGTTGTCAAATTCAATAGCACAGTTTTATTCATTGTTATTCTTTTTATGTTTGTTTGGTCTGTAGCAATAGTCCTCCTTTTATTCTGCATATTGGTAGTTTGTGTTCCGTTTATCAATCTTTTGAAAGATTGAACAAAGAACCAACTTTTGACTTTGTTACTTATTTATCTTTTCATTGATTCCTGCCACACAGTTGTTTTCTGTCTTCTACTTTGAGTTGAATTTGCGTGTCTTTTTCTAGTTTCTTAAGACAAAAATTTAGAGAATAAAATTTAAACCTTTCTTCCTTTTTAATAAATACATGTAAAGCAACATTTCTTTCTGAGCACTTCTTTACATGTCACAATTTTTAGTATGTTGCATTTTTATTATTTAGTTTAAAGTACTTTTGAATTTTTTTTGTAATTTCCACTTTGGCTTATGAGTTATTTGAGAATGGGTTATTTAATTTCCAAGTATTTAGGAGCCTTTTCCAGGTAATCTTATTTATATTCTTTTTTTTTTTTTTTTTTTTTTTTTTTTTTTTTTTTTTTTTGAGACAGGGCCTCGTTCTGTCATCTGGGCTGGAGTACAGTGGTATGGTCACAGCTCATTGCAGCCTTTACCTCCCTGGGCTCAGGTGATCCTCTAACCTAAGTCTCCTGAGTAGATGGGACCACAGATGTATGCCACTATACCTGGTTAATTTTTGTATTTTTTGAAGACATAGGGTTTTGCCATGTTTCCCAGGCTGGTCTTGAATTCCCAGGCTCAAGCAATCAGCCCTCTTTGGTCTCCCAAAGTTCTGGGATTACAGGCGTGAGTCATGGTGCCTAGCCCCTTACTTATATTTAGTTCTAACTTAGTTTTATGTTGTAGTCAGAGAACATAATCTGTAAGATCCCAATTTTTAAAAATGTATTCACCCCTTTTGGTTCAGTATATGGCTTGTCTTGGTGAATTATTCCATGTGCATTTGTGGGTGGTTTGTTTGTTTGTTTGTTTGTTTGTTTGTTTGAGTCCAGGTCTCACTCTGTTGCCCACAGTGAAGTGCAGTGGTGTGATCATAGCTCACTGCAGCCTAGAACTCCTTGTCTCAAGCTATTCTCCCACTTCAGCCTCCAGAGTAGCTGGAACTACAAGCATATACCACCATGCATGGCTAATTTTTAAAAAAGTTTTTATAGAGGTGGAGTCTTGGCTGGTCTGATGGTAGTGAGTTATCAGAATTTATTAAAATTATTAGTGTCACTGAAGTTAGTATATAACTCCCCACTATTAATCTAACTACTTTTTTAAAAAAGGAAAAAAATTTAAAAATATATAGAGTGTGTAGAGATGGGGTCTTGCTATATTGCCCAGGCTGGTCTTGAATTCCTGGCCTCAAACAATCCTCCTGCCTCAGCCCCACAAAGTGCTAGAGTTATAGGCAGGACCTACCAAGCCTGGCCGCCTACATTTGTAAAGAATCCATATTTCTCCATTGTTGAGTGTAGTGTTTCATGAATGACAATTAGGTCAGGGTGGCTGATAACATTTAAATATTTTATATCCTTACTTAATTTTTATCTAGTTGTCATATTGATTCCTGGGAGAGATGCTAAACTTTTTTCAAAATTAGCCACGCATTTTCATCTTAAGAAAACAGATGCTAAAATCTGAAACTGCAGTTTTTGATTTGTTCATTTCTCCCTTTAGATATTAGTATTTGCTCTTGTGTCTTGAGGCTCTGTTATTACTCGCATATACATTTATATAGTTTTGTCTTCTTAGTGAACCTTTTATTGTTACGAAATGTTCCTATTTACCTCTGATTGTATTCCTTGTCTTAAAGTCTATTAAATTGATGTTAAGGTTGCCATTCTAGTTGTCTTTGGTGTTTGCATGGTATATATTTTTTCATTATTCCATTTTTGTGTATATCTAGTGATTTTTGTAATAAAAAAATTGTATAAGGAACATTCTGAATGGTAGATTATAGAGATTATGCATTCTGGTTTGTCCCTTTAAAGAGAGAGTTTAGTTCTGGCTGGCACTTACCTTGATGAATTCAGTCTTCAGCATTGTACCACACTCATGGTAGAACAGCAGAAATCTCTAATCTCAGTTACTGAGTTTTTCCAGCTTCCAGCTGCACCTTTTAGCTTGATCCCGAGGTCTACTTCATGCCTGTAGTTTGTGAGCCAGCCAAGGATTTCTGCAGATTTGGGGGCTCATCTCTTTTCTGGTTCCCTTCCTTCTGATGGTCCCCCCTTCCAGATTTTCCCCCAGGTTAATGTCTGCTTGTCTATCCCAGAACTCTCTCTTTAGACCAACAGAACTGCTAGTAATGCTTCGAGTCCCTTGCTGGTGAATGGGGGAGTGCCCTTAGGCAAAACATAAATAAAAATCTTACATGTATTTTTTCAACGGTATGCTTTTTGATTAATAGACAGTTGGTGGGTGGGGAAGGGTATACTCTTCTTTGATTTCTGTCTGGTGTTTGTTTGTTTTTATTGACGGTATCCCACTCTGTCACCCAGGCTGGAGTGCAGTGGTGTGATTATAACTCACTACAACCTTGTATTCCTGGGCTCGAGTGATCCTCCTGTCTCAGCCTCTCAAGTACCTGGGACTGCAGGCACATGCCCCATGCCTGGCTAATTTTTACTTTATGTTTTTGGAGACAGGGGTCTCACTGTATTGCCCAGTGTGGTCTCAAATTCCTGGCCTCATGTGACCCTCTCGCTTCAGCTTCCTTAGTAGTTGGGATTACAGGCGCAAACCACTGGGCCTGGCTCAGTATACCTGTTCTTTTTTTTCTGTTTTTATTTCACTGGTATTTAGTTCAGCTTTTATAATTACGTGTGTGACAGTCCAACCGTGGTACTCTGTCGTTACAAGAAACTAGAACTCCCAAATCATTTTAATGTTTAAGAACATAGATTTTTTTTATTGATAGACTTTATTTTTAGAACAGTATTAGATTTTCAGAGAAACTGGGAGTATAATACATAGAGCTTCCATATTTCCCCTTGCACACAGTTTCCCCTACTATTAATATCTTACATGAGTATGGTACATTTGTTACAACTGATAAACCAGTACTGATGGCATTATTATTAACTAACATCCATTGTTTATTGAGATTTTTAAAGCTTTTCCCTAATGTCCTTTTTCTGTTCCAGGATTCCATTCAGAATATCATATTAGCTGGGCACAGTGGCTAACACTTGTAATCCCCACGACTCAAGAGGCTGAGGCAGAAGGATCGCTGAGGCCAGGAGTTCGAGAACATCCTGAGCAACATAGCGAGACCCTGTCTCTACAAAAAAATAATAATAACTTGTAAAAAAGAGAATATCATATTGCATTTAGCTGTCATGTCTCTTTAGGCCCTTCTTGGCTATGACAGTTTCTTAGACTTTCCTTGTTTTTGATGACCTTGACAGTTTTAAGAAATATTGGTTAGTATGTTATAGGGTACCCCTTGATTGGAATTTATCTGAAGTTTTTCTCATGAACTGTACTGACTCCTTGGCAGTCACTCTGTGCAGTCCACACTTAAGAATGTAGAGTTTTGCTTACTTTTGCCTGTGTTCTAAATTGAGATTTTTTCAGAAACCTGAATTCTATTAGAGATAGATAGCTTCCAAGTTAGATTGTGTGTTGATTCATTCTTTGGTTTATTCATTTAACAGTTAACAACATGTTTAGTTAATGTACTACTTGCTAGTTATTGTGCTTGTTTTCTGGTGGAGTATAAGACTTTTTGGGAAATTATTTCTGTCCTCAAGAAGCACAGCCTATGTGTGTGATGAATACACAAGAAGTAAGCACCATCATTAGGATACTTTCAGCTCCAAAATAAAAATACCCGTCTAAGGTAGCTTAAATAAATGAAATTGTTGCCTCACACTCTGAGGTGGTCTGCCCATCAGCCTGTTATACACTTGCTTCAGTGACTCAGTGAATGCTATTAAGGATTGACAGCCTTTGCGTACTCCTCCTCTGCTATTTCCTGGTGTGTTGACTTTTGAGTTCAGATGTTTCATGTCATGGTTAAGAGTTTTGGATATCACACTGTTTGCAACCTGTATCCATATAGGGAATGGTCCTTCTCTCATGCTTTCTTCCTTTTATCTGGGAAAAATTTCTTCCTTAGAGGTCTCCCAGTAGACATCTCTTTGACCCCAATTGGATCACATGGCTACCCCTAGTTACACTGGGAGCTTAAAAGCAAAATCTGACATTTTAAACCTCTGATGTGGCAGGAGGCTTTGTCTACAAGGAAGAAGCCTGACAAAGGTAGTGGTTGTTGAACAGGTAGAAGCAGGAGCTGCCATAGGTGGACTAGAAGCAAATAGATAAGGACAGGGTATAGTTGACCTTAATCAAAAGGCAAAGGTGAAGTATACCTCCTAAAGGCTAGGCGAGTCTCCGAGTGGCTGACTTCTCTCTGACCTACGCTTTAGAGAATGAAGCAGAGGAATGTGATATGGGTAAGACAAAGCATTGCAGGCACAGCAGACAGACTGCACAGATGAAGGGAATTTCTTAGTGAAATGAGTTTCGCGGGGCACAATGGAATGGTTTTGAGGGAAGGAAGCAGAAGGAAAATGAGCCCAGGTGAGGGCAAATGTAGTAGATGGTGGAGGACTGCTTGAGGAGAGATGTTCTGAAGGGCCTATAAGCCACAAGGGGCAAGAGCCAGGGATGGAATTCTGTGGTCTTGGAAAGTTGCTTTGGTTCCAGGACTGGCTGATGCTTTCATGGTAATCAGCATCCTTACAAGGTATTGGTAGCTCTTAGCGCTCAGCACCCTGAAAGGCTTGCTCACCTCAGATGTTGAAGCAGTGTTTCCAGGAGACTTTCTTGCAGTTGATGGTGAGCTGCTTCGAGATCAGGGCTTTGACTGCACATGTTTAAAGTGGTAGTCCTTTAATAAAAATTTCGTCCTGTAAGCATACCAGGCCTTTGTGGCTACTATGAATATATTTTAAAAGAAAAGTTACTTCTACCTTGCGTCATCATGAACAGAGTTTCTGCTTTCTCTGTCATTTCTATAGCCATTTGACAGAAGCTTTCAAAAGTGAGTCAGATTTTTTCCCCTCACAATTAATAAAATTTTTATCTCTTTAATTTTTCCTTCTGGAAAGGAAGAGGAGGCTGCAAAATGGGCCCGGGAAGAAGAAGAAGCCCAGCGTCGATTAGAGGAGAACCGGCTGCGGATGGAAGAGGAGGCAGCCAGACTCCGGCATGAGGAAGAAGAAAGGAAGAGGAAGGAGCTGGAGGTCCAGCGGCAGAAGGAGTTAATGCGCCAGAGGCAGCAGCAGCAGGAGGCTCTCCGGAGGTTGCAGCAGCAGCAGCAGCAACAACAACTGGCGCAGATGAAGGTAAAGCCCGAGGCATCAACCTTAGGAGCTCCTTGCTAACATTTTTTAGTTAGGTAGGTGCTGGCTGTACCAGTAGAAGTAAAACTGTACTTTCTTTCTTTTTTTTATATTAAAGTATTTGAAATTATTTATTTATTTTTGAGACTGGTACTTACTCCCATCACCCAGGCTAGAGTGCAGTGGCATGATCTTGGTTCACTGTAACCTTGACTTCCTGGGCAGCTCATATGATCCTCCCACCTCAGCTTCCCCAATAGCTGAGACTACAGGCGCGCGCCGCCACACCTAACTAGTTTTTTATATTTTTAGTAGAGATGGTGTTTCACTATGTTTCCCAGGCTTGAACTTCTGGACTCAAGCAGTCTGCTCACCTCAGCCTTCCAAAGTGCTGGGATTACAGGCGTGAACCACTGTGCCCGGCACTTTATCATTGAATATTACTACTTTGGTTTTTTGATCATCAATAAGATACATAATGCACGTACTTTAAATGAGAGTGGAGTAAACAAGAGGATAGGACATGAGCAACAATTTGTTGCAGACAAAACGTGTAAATCTGTTTGGTTCGTAAATTTAATGTGGCCCAGTAAACACCGGAGTGCCTATTCTGTACCAGTTCAGCACTGCTGAGACAAAGATAAATGAGACAAGGCAGTTGCTCCCAGAGAGCTCACAAACTTAAAAATATAGTCATGTAAACATTCATATGTGTAAATGGGAACTAGAATATAGGGCTTGAAACAGAGTTGGCCATGGGCATTTATTGAAAGTTACATTAAGAGGTGATATATACAAAGTGTTGTTTTAAGGAGGATTCAAAACTTTTTTTTTTTTTTTTTAAATAAGGAGAAAGTGAATACTGGGTAAACAGCCCAGTAAAGAGGCTATGTTGGTGCTGGTGTGAATGAATAGGAGAGGCCAGCAGGAGGGAGCTGGCCTGATAGCAGTCAGCAAGACTTAATTACTCTCTGGAGCTGAGGGAGGAAGGCAGAAGCTGGGGTGCCTGTCAGAATAAGTTTCAGGACTGAGAAGATAGTGGAACTGTTGATGGAATTGGAGTAATTGGGAAGGGAGGAGCAGATTTATGGCAGGTTCTGCTAACTTCATGCTGGGTCTGCAGTGAGCAGTAAGGCTTAGTGTCCCCTATCTTCAAGGAACTCACAGGTTAGACATATAAACCAGAAAGTAGAATATAGTATGGTGAATGTAGTGGGAGAGGTGGCATGGAGTCAGTCATTCTCAGAGTTCCGTCACTTGGGAACTTGTGAGATGTGCAGATTCACACCCCAGACCTATTGAATCAGAACCTCTAGGGGTAGAACTGAGAAATCTTGTATTTAAACAAACCCATGCTCTCCAAAATGTGAGAACCACTGTCCATCTGGGAAGTTTGGAAAGGATTCTTGAAAAAAAGGTAACTTCCAAACTGAGTCTGGCTTTCAGCATTTTTACTATGATATGTCTGTTTATGAGTCTCCTTGTGTTTAATCTACTCAGAAGTCATGGCACTTCCTGAATGTGTAGATTAGTGTTTTTCCATAAAGTGGAGAAGTTTTTAGCCATTATTTCTTCAGTTCTATGTTCTGTTCCTTTCTCTCTCTCCTTCAGGCACTTGAGTGATGCTTATGTTGATGTACTTCATGCACTTAGTGGTGTCTCATTTCTCTAAGGCTCTCTTCAGTTTTCTTCATGTTCTTCTCTCTGTTCTTTGTCTAATCTGTATTGATCTATCTTTAAGTTTATTTCTTTCTCTTGCCAGTTCAGATGTACTGTAGTGTACCTCTAGTGATTTTTTTTTAACTAAAAAATTTTTATATATATTTAGGGCATACAAGTGTAGGTTTCTTAATTGCATATGTTACATAGTGGTGAAGTCCAGGCTTTTTGTGTACTTATCTCCTAAATAGTGAGCATTGTATCCAGTAGGATACTGGATTGTTCACCCCTTACTTACCTCCTATTCTCCCAGCTTTTGGGGTCTCCAGTGTCCATTATTCCACTTCATATGCCTATTTGTATCCACTGTTTAGCCCCCACTTATACGTGAGAACATGTAGTATTTGACTTTCTGTTTCTGGGTTACCTTACTTAGGATAATAGTCTCCAGTTCCATCTGTGTTGCTGTGAAAGACAAGATTTCATTCTTTTTTGTGGCTGAGTAGCATTCCATGCTTTATGTAAACACCATATTTTCTTTATCCAATCCTCCATTGATGGGCAGAGTTTTTAATTTCAGTTATTATACTCCAGAATTTCCTTTTGGTTTCTTAAAAAATGTCATCTATGTCTTTATCAGTCTTCTTTATTTGGTGTGACACTGTCATCATGCCTTCCTTTACTACTTTAGTCATAGCTTTCTTAGGTTCCCTGAAACAGCTTTTATAACATATGTGAAGTCTTTGTTAAGTCTGACATCTTGTTCATTGTCACAGGCAGTTTTTGTTGCCTGCTTTTTTCCCCAGTGTATAGGTTGTACTTTCCTGTTTCTTGCATGTCTCGTAAGTTTTTATTGGCAGCTGGACTTTTTGATAATGTCTTTTAGCAACTCTGGGTATTTCCATCCACCCCTCCCAGCTTGATTTTCTTGTTCGTTTATTTGTTTTGTGACTGGATAGATTATTTTAGTGGAGTCCAACTCTCCCCTCCTCCCCCCGACCATGTTGAAGACTTTGCTGTTGCCCATGCTGGGAGTACAGCACTGGGTGTGCCCAGAGTGACTCCGAGGTGACATTGGGTTTGGCAGGGCTCTCTTTGATTGTCTTTTCCACACTCAGCTATTTCACTCCACTTATTGCTAGCCGATTGCTCTGTTGTTCTTAACCCGTTTCCTGTTTGCCCTGAGAATATTCCTGGTGGTGCATGTGGCTGCAGCGCTGACCCTGAGGTAACTCTCGGATTACAGTCCTAACCTTACCCCTAAATGCTTTTCAGAGAATTACATCCAAACAGCACTGATGCAGTTAGGACAGCTTGTTGGAACAGAAAACAGATGCCAAATGATCTAGAAAAAAAAAAACCTGCGAGTTAGCTCTGGGTAAATGCTGCAGCTGCACATGCTGCCAGCAAATATTCTCGGGGCAGATGGGAAATGGGTTAAAATTGTCCTGGGCTGGGTGCAGTGGCTCACACCTATAATCCCAGCACTTTGGGAGGCCGAGGCTGGTGGATTGCTGGAGCTCAGGAATTCAGGACGAGCCTGAGCAACATGGTGAAACTCCATCTCTACCAAAAAAAAAAAAAAAAAAAAAAAAAACTTACTCAGGCATGGTGATGTGTGCCTGTGGTCCCAGCTACCTGGGAGGCTGAGGTGGGAAGATTGCTTGAGCATGGAAGACGGATGTTGTAGTGAGCCAAAATCACACCACTGCACTCCAACCTGGATGACGGAGTAAGACCCTGTCTCAAAAAAAAAAAAAAAAAAAAGTCCCTTGGAACATACACTGACAGACTGATCCACTTAAATTCAGGTTTCTTTGAAAAAATAGCTCCTGAGGTCGATATATGAAATTTGTTTTGACTCCAGGAGGATTTCTTCCAGTTTTCTTTAGTTTTCTCAGATAAGGTAGCAGCCTCCTACAGTTTAGCCTGTATCTCCTATGAATCTACCTGTCTCCTTCCAATTGCCTTTTACCCCAACTTCTACTGTTTCTGAAAACACCATTAGGCTTGAACTCCTCCACTATCTGTTGCAAATAAAGTCACTTCCTTTGGGAAGAAACCTGGAGCTTTCTGTTTTCTACCTATTTCCTACACTCCTACCCTCAGACAAAAATCTCTCAGTCAGCTCTGGAAGTGGGCACAGTGGTCTGCTTTCCTCTAACATTTGCTGAAGGGTGAGCAGAATAGTAGCCTCAGGTCTCCTTGGCTTGCTTCTCCTGGTGACTTGGCCCAGCCAGCCCTATTGGTGATCACGGCCCTAGTGTTGGTGTTGCTGTGGTCAAGAGTTTCCATCCTATGAGTGGGGCTGGGCACAAGAAGAGAGCCCCCACATCAGTTGCACTTGTTTGGAACTTAGCATTTGTCACAGGTAACTGGCATCAGGGTGAGACACACTGATGTGCTTTTCCCAGGAAGAAAGCCTACTGACTGATGACTGAGAGGAGAAGGGAGCCGTGTCTTGACTGTACCAGTCTAGAATGGAGTTTCTGTCTCATTAAGCTGAGAGGAGAGAAGGAGAGAGTAGGTCTTGGTTTAAGTATCACAAACTCTTGCTGTTCTTACTGAGTTTTAGCAAATACTCTTGAATAAACTTTTTTTTTTTTTTTCCATTTGCTTTATGTCCTTAGGAGTATTACCAGAGACTTTATTTATTTTTTTGAGACAGGGTCTGGCTCTGCTGCCCAGGCTGGAGTGCAGTGGCACGATCTCGGCTCTCTGCAACCTCCGCCTCAGCAATCTTCCTGCCTCAGCCTCCCGAGTAGCTGGATTACAGGTGTGCGCCACCACACCCAGCTACGTTTTTTTTATTTTTAGTAGAGATGGGGTTTTGCCATGTTGGCCAGGCTGATGTCAAACTTCTGACCTCAAGGGATCGCCTGCCTCGGCCTCCCAAAGTGCTGGGATTACAGGTGTGAGGCCCTGCTGCCAGTCAGAGAGTTTAAATGATTATTTTAAAAATGATCTTCACCAGTTTTGCCAGGGAGCAGGTCCACGCAGCTCCTCATGCTGTCATTCTGACAGTGAAACAGTTATTTCTTAAAGCAAAACCAGTGTTGAAATGTAAGGTAGCAATGTCAGGGCAGAACAAGAATATAGTTTCAAAAATCAGTGAAGGATATTAGACATTCAGGGGTCCCTGTTTTCTTTTGATTTGTCAAAAGTTTGTTCTGAGAAGCATGATTGACACACTGCAGTTCTCCTGAGTGGGCATTATAGGGTGATGGTTGGGCTGGTAAGTGTCATGAGGCAATGTTGAAAGAGTTCTGGGATATTATTTCCAATATACAAGGAAGATTTAAGGAAAATGAAAGCTATCAACAGACATAAGTCTATATAAGGAATACTTAAGTTTGGTCTGCAGTTACCTTAGAGAGCAGACCTATGAAATATGGAGTATGTACTTTGTGTGTATATATACCTAGAGAGAGAGCATGTGTGTGTGTGTGTGTGTGTGTGTGTATGTGTATATATGTGTGTGTATAGAGAGAGAAATAGAGAGTAGGGCCAGGGAGGAGGAGAGAATAAATATATATTGGCACAGCAATAGGAAGATTCTCAGAGGTGTCCGTGAGGATAGATGGCTGTTTCTGGAGGCATTGCCTCTATTCCTGGTGCTGACTGAGTTCTGCTGAAGCGGGCTTGAAAGATTGTTTCCTGGTTATCATGGGGTGACACATCTACTGTGATATTAGACAGCATCAGTGGTTACTGGCTGCATCAGAATGATTAAAATATGCTGATTCTCCTGCCTTCCCTTCTGATCTTCTGATTGATTAGGTGTGGTAGAGCCAGGGCCTCTACATTTTTATAGGTCCCTTCAGGTTATGCTGCCAGTTTGAGATCTACTGCCTTACTTGATCTTGATAGTGCCTTCAAATGAGTCATTTCCTATGGAGAAAAAGTTAATTTTTGCTCAGTTTTGCCTCTCAACACCTCCCTCTGCACCCCTCCCCAACCCCAGGGCAGGTGCATTTTGAGAGAATTGCCCTATTGTCTATCTTATTGGCCAAAAAATGTTAAGGGTTGATTATGTTCAGTAGTGTTGAAGACATTCATTTGATGAGTTGTTTGGCAATATCAGTGGTGGTTTAAACTGTTTATACCCTTTATCCTATCAGTAGCCACTGTTAACAGATTTCTGCTGTAGGTCCATTCTTTTGGGGGACTATTTGGGATTTTTTTTGTTTTGATCTATATGCGTGTATTATTTTTATTAAACACATTTTTTAAGTCTGGTTAGGTTTCTTTTTTATTGTGTTTACTTGTTTGATGCCTCAGTATTAAAAGTGTATCTTTTTCTGGCCAGGAAGAGCAAGGGTTTCTCTGAGAATAATCAGGCTTTGAGAATATTGAAATATTCAGGACCCAGATATTTATACTCTATTTTAGTCAATAATCTTAAGGGATGGGAAAAATAAAATTATTGATTAAAAGCAGCTTAATGCTCATGACTAGAAGCTACAGCCTAGTTAACAGTGGCTCCCTTTCATAAAGGCTGATCAAGAACTGTGCCAGCATCTCTCATGAGATGAGAAATCTCACGGTGCTACCCTCAGAAATCATGCCCTTAACCCTTTCACTGGACAGCAGCATATCATGTCCTTTGTTGCTTTTGTCAGTTAAAAAATCCTTAAGCCAATTTAGTGATTCTTTTGTTTACTCCTCTTTATGGTTATATATTGCTGTTTATGTCAGTACCAGATGTAACAAATTTGTTGTCACCAAGTATTAGATCAAATATAAGTGTATATGTGTATTATAAGTTGTTTTAAAATAAACAGGTTTGGAGCAGTGACAAAAACTTAAGCAAAAGGAGCTGAGAGGATAGTAAGTAAAAGCAATGAAGAAGGAAATTTGAATTGAATGTGGTAAATGGAGTTGAGAGAAATGCATTTGTTCTGGGTGTACATAATGCATTATTGCTTCTTTGTTTCCTGTCCACATTTCCTCATGAACTTTCCTGCCTTCCCTTTTTTGTTAGCTTCCCTCTTCTTCAACGTGGGGCCAGCAGTCCAATACAACAGCATGTCAGTCCCAGGCCACCCTGTCGTTGGCTGAAATCCAAAAACTAGAGGAAGAACGAGAACGGCAGCTTCGAGAAGAGGTAAAATTTTAAAGTAAAAGGGATCTAGTCAAGCAATGTTCCAGAATATCTAGTGTGCATTATGGATTAGTGGTTACTGAGGACAGTTACTGTCAGAATTGTTGTGTGTCTGAATTGGACTTTCATTATTAAACTTCATCTCATAATTTGGTTACCCTAGCAAATGTGAAGTATCTCGTAGGAATAGCATGAAGATTGAGAGATTGAGTAACATAACTGTCAGTTTTCTTAAGCATTTTACTGTAGTTTTTGAGAAGACCTCGTAAATAAAAGTGCATGGGTTGTTCAAAATTGTGGGTGAGTTGTGTGCAGATAATCTTTTTTAAGTCTGATGTCTAGAAAGTAGAATATATTTTTCTCCAAAGACACTGGGTTCCCTGACTAGTCTAGAAAAATATGACAGAAATAAAGTACCTCTGCTTTTAAGTGTATGTCCTGCAGTTTATCATTAGGGAAAGAAGGATACAAAAGAGTGTAAAAGGGAAGGGGAGTAACACAGCTTTTGACAGAGAGGAGAAAGTGAATAATTCATAGTTTGGTTCAGTATGCCATTTGGTACCTCATTCATTCATTCATTCATTCAACACATGCTTACTGAATACCTACCTACTTACTTAAGGTCTGGGGATATAGCTGAGTCTAAAACAGGCAAGATTTTCTGCATTCATGAAGCTGACCCTCTGGTTGAGGAGAGAAAAGTAGAAAATATAGCGTATGAGAGGTTGATAAGTGTCAGAGAGATAACAAGGGAAGGTGGGTAGAGAGAGTGTTGGGAATCAGGGGTGGTGATGGTGTGGTGGATTGTCCAGATTTTTAGGTAGTGTGGTCTGAGAGGGCCTCTGAAAAGGTGACATAATATAGCAGAGTCCTGAAGAGTATTTATGTGGATATGATTTGAGGTAGAGCTGTCAATTTGTTAGAGAATGTAAGTTGTCATTTTTGGATTTGGGTCATGTGGTTTACTGAAATTAGGAGGGCTTTGGATACACAAGGAGAAGTGGAAATTATCTATATGTGTTTACCATGTAGTGTGTTTGAAGTCATCCAGTAAGAGAAGATGTTTCTTCACACTTGAAGATGACCTTATTTCCTACCTTTATTTAAAAAAAAAAAAAAGGATTGAACTTTCTCTGGAATCATCTTTCTCTAAAAGGTTATCAACAAATGGATGCAGAACAGAGTACATCTCTCCCTTCATGGCTAAAAATTATTCCACTGATTTTGGTCCCTACCAAATGAAAATATAATAATAGTGGTGATGACAAGGAATCCCAGGTCTCCTCCCGCCTGCCAGAAGTTAATAATTATTTCATTTGTATTTTATTTTTCTTTTTTTCCTTTTAGAGACTGAGTCTCGCTCTGTCACCCAGGCAGGAGTGCAGTGGCGCAATCTCGGCTCACTGCAACCTCCACCTCCTGGGTTCAAGTGATTCTCCTGCCTCAGCCTCCCAAGTAGCTGGGATTACAGGCACTTGCCACCACCACCAGCTAATTTTATTTTATTTTATTTTATTTTATTTTATTTTATTTTATTTTATTTTATTTTTTTATTTTTAGTAGAGATGGGGTTTCACCATGTTGGCCAGGCTGATTTCAAACTCCTGACCTCAAGTGATCCACCCGCCTCAGCCTCCCAAAGTGTTGGGATAACAGGCATGAACCACCGTGCCCAGCCTTCATTTGTATTTTCATTTAATTTTCTTGGAACTTTTAAGTCTTCCCATACCCTTCATAAGAGTGCCTCTTAATACATATTTCTTACATAGAAAAACCTAAGATAATTTTATTTCATTGTCATCCCTGGAGGCATCCTTTCTGGGGGCCTCTAACCTGTTCTAATCTGGACACACTCAGCTTGCTACATAGCTGCTGTTTTATTTTTCTTGGGTTCTTGTTATTTACATGTTTCTCCCAGGACTGATTTTTACTTTCTCATGTTTTTTCTCCCATTTTCCATCTCTGTGCGTTTATCTTTTTTGATAAAGTCTCGCTCTGTCTCCTGGGCTGGAATGTAGCTAGGACTACAGGCATGTGCCACCATGCCTGGCTAATTTAAATTTTTTTTTTTTTTTTTAAGACAGGTGTCTTTTTTTTTAAGACATTACCCAGGCTGCCCTCAGAATCCTGAGCTCAAGCGATCTTCCCACCTTGGCCTCCCAAAGTGTTGGGATTATAGGCACGAGCCACTGCACCTTGCCCGTTTTATCTTTTCTATGGGGCATTTTCTCAGTTTTACCTCCAGTCCTTCTATTGGGCTTCTCCTCTTAGAAACAGGGTCTTGCTCTGTCACCCAGGCTGGAGTGCAGTGGTGTGATGGTAACTCACTGTATTCTTGAACTCCTGAGCTCAAATGATTGTCCTGCCTAGGCTTCCCTAAATGTTGGGTATTACAGGCATGAGCTACCACACCCGGCCATGTTGAGCTTTTAATATGTGCTATCTTATATCAAACGTCTGTGAGTCCTTATTTTGTTCTTTTAAGTATTTTTTATAGCCTTTTATTCTTGTTTCATTGAATACAGCATCTTATCTCTCTAAGGATATTACTTACTGATAGCTTCTTAAAAAGCCAACTCCTATTTTCCTGTTCTCTTATTTCTATTTCTGCTGAATTATTTTTGTTTGTTTTTGTCTTTGGCTTTTATGTTAGAAGTTTATGTCAAATGTTAGGTAATTCTGGGCTGTTTGTTCCTATTTACAAATAAGGCACTGAAAAGCTGATTGGAGATTCTGGTATGTGCAGCACCTTGATGGACTTTCCTGTAATCGTTTCTGGCTGGGTTGTTCTGTTGGGGACGTCCACCCCCCACCCCTGCCCCAATTTGTTGGTACCTACCTATAGGTGTGTTTTCTTGTCAAGCTGGTTGGCTTCCCCACAGGATAATGTGCCAGTCTGGTTTGGCTTCTTCAGACAGGGAATGTTCAATTTTCTGCTGTGTTGAGGGAGAGTGAATTGCCTAACTGCGTAGAGTGCAGGAGGCAATTTGGAGTCTTACTGCTTCTTTTTACAGCCTTTCAGCCAGTCTTCCTCTGTTGGAGAGACTCAGCACGTCCAGTTTCTGAGCCTTCTTTATGAATCTGCCTGTTTCTGAGCTCCTTTACTTAGATTTTAATTTATTGGATCTGTTACATTGGTTCTCATTATTTATCTGCTTTTCAGATTTTAAAAAATCTGTTCTGTTTTCTTTGTCCTTATGGGTTTATGCTGTGTGTGTGTGTGTGTGTGTGTGTGTGTGTGTGTGTGTGTATAAATTGTCATTTTGGTGGGGGTTTTAGGAAGTAAATATGTGTTTTATTTCTATGCTTAACCAAAGGCCTACTTAATTTTTAAGAAGTAATTCTGGCCGGGTGCAGTGGCTCACGCCTGTAATCCCAGCACTTTGGGAGGCCAAGTTGGGTGGATTACGAGGTCAGGAGTTCGAGACCAGCCTGACCAACATGGTGAAACCCTGTCTCTACTAAAAATACAAAAATTAGCCAGGCATGGTGGCAGGTGCCTATAATCCCAACTACTCAGGAGGCCGAGGCAGGAGAATCACTTGAACCTGGGAAGTGGAGGTTACAGTGAGCTGAGATCGTGCCATTGCACTCCAGCCTGGGTGACAGAGTGAGGCCCTCTCTCCAAAATAAATAAATAAATAAAAAGGTAATTCTGAGGCCAGGCACGGTGGCTCATGCCTGTAATCCCAGCACTTTGGGAAGCCGAGGTGGGTGGATCGCTTGAGGCCAGGAGTTCAAGACCAGCCTGGCCAATACGGTGAAATCCCATCTCTACTAAAAATACAAAAAATTAACCGGGCATCGTAGCTTGAACCTGGGAGGCAGAGGTTGCAGTGGGCTGAGAGTGTGCCACTGCATTTCAGCCTGGGTGAAAGACTGAGACACCGTCTCAACAACAAAAAAAGAAGTAATTTTGCATTTGATGTTTTTATTCTCCTTTTTAATACTGTTAGCGATTTACATTTTTATTTGCAACAGCAGAATTTAATCCCATCAAGTTAATTTTATGTAGCTACTATGTGTTTGTATTCCATTTAGTATACTGGATATTTATAACTATTATCTAAAAACAAGAATCCTCAGCTAGGTTCTATTTTCATGCAACAGCAAAGGCGCCAGCAGAGGGAGTTGATGAAAGCTCTCCAGCAGCAGCAGCAGCAGCAACAGCAGAAACTGTCAGGTTGGGGGAATGTCAGCAAACCTTCAGGTACCACGAAATCTCTTCTGGAGATCCAGCAGGAAGAGGCCAGGCAAATGCAAAAGCAGCAGCAGCAGCAGCAGCAGCACCAGCAACCAAACAGAGCTCGTAACAATACGGTGTGTGCATTTTCCTAAGCTGTCGTTTTATGGACTAGTATTATCTTTTCTGACTGTCTTTTTATCTTTTTAACATGATTAACGATAATCATTTTTCTCTTTTTCTTTAACAGCATTCCAACCTGCACACCAGCATTGGGAATTCTGTTTGGGGCTCTATAAATACTGGTCCTCCTAACCAGTGGGCATCTGACCTAGTCAGTAGTATTTGGAGTAATGCTGACACTAAAAACTCCAACATGGGATTCTGGGATGATGCAGTTAAAGAGGTGGGACCTAGGAATTCAACAAATAAAAATAAAAACAACGCCAGTCTCAGGTAGGGCTCAAAATGACCACACCTATGCACCTTGGTTGGTTGGGAGGTGAGGATGGAGGAAGTTTGATGTTGGGTGGGCAGGAAAAGGTAGTTATTTAGTTTTTACTTACCGTTTTCATCTGTGTTCAAGCACATGCAGTCATAATTATGGTGATTGCTTTCTTCCCCATAGAAACATATTCGTATTATTTCTTGGGGCTCCTTCTGCTGAGCACTTATTCTATCGCCTAGCGCATGGTAACCACTTAATAAATATTAGGAATAGTATAATGTTTTTGTTGTGTTGTTGAACATTTCTCCAAGGTATTCTTTAGATACCTTAGCATTTTTCCTAAATTTGTATTTTTAAGTGATTCATACTATTAATATGAGTATTATAAAATACCTCTGTAATGACCTTAAACCTATTTATTTTTATAAGTTAGTTACATTTTCATCTTCATCTTTCTTTCCTCAGTATACAGTGTTGTTGAACGAGCATGGGTTTTAGTGTTAAATACATGAACTCAAATCCCAGCACTACCACTTATTAGCTGTGTGACCTTGGGCAAGAGGGAACCTCTTTGGGCCTCAGTTCCCTCATCGGTAAAATGAAGATAATAATAACAACTTTATGCATGTAATTGCAAAGATTAAATGAATACATGATAAGTAGTAAGTGCCTGGCACATAGTAACTACTTAATAAATGGTAGTGTTGTCAGATTGTTTCTTCTTGATTTAGGGCCTAACATATGAATATAGGACAATAAATTTTTGTTAGTTTATTGAGCATCTTTGCCAGGCACTGTGCTATAGGCCTTCTCATACAATATCTATTACTTATGATAACCCAAAAAAGTGTTAGTACCATTTTACAGATGAGGAGACTGAGGCTTAGTAAAATTAAACAACTTACCTAAGGACACATAGGAAGAATTTCATCCTTTTTTCTAAATAGATGCCCTTTATCCAGAAATTAAGATATATTAACTGAGACTAGATGTTAAGGGTATATCCAATCCAAATATTTGAATTTTTTTCTTTTTTGGAGCCAAGCATTGGATTACTGGACATCCATCCAGTGTTGCCAAGACATTATTTATGGTGTTGTGCTATAATCATATAGTAACAGTTTCTGGGAATATAATATCGCCCTATTGTTTTGCTTTAGTAAATCTGTAGGTGTGTCTAACCGGCAGAATAAGAAAGTAGAAGAAGAAGAAAAGTTGCTGAAGCTCTTTCAGGGAGTAAATAAAGCCCAAGATGGATTTACCCAGTGGTGTGAACAGATGCTTCATGCCCTTAATACGGCAAATAACTTGGATGGTAAGAATTGGGGAGGGAAACCCGGCATGTGGAATGACAGAGCAGGACCCACAGAGAGGCTGGCAAATTTGAACAGTGGTCCAGAAGTCAAAAGATGAAATCTAAGGAGATCAACTCCTGCACCTGCCGTGGGAACTTGACTCTTTAATAGTATTACTTGTGAGAAAAGTCTAGTAATACTAAACTCAAATAGGTTATTGGTGGTTGTCAAAAATTAAATGCCGTCTTAGACTGCCTTAATGATACACAGGACAGAGGAGGTCTTAGTTCCATACTGTTCATTTTATGGGGAACATTGCCAGCTATGTCAGGTTAAAAAAAAAGTAACTGTCATGCTGGAGACAAAGGTCAACCTGGACAGGTGATGGCTGAGGTGATGTGACATCATTCCCTTTCTACGTTTTGGGGAGGGAGTGGGAATTGTGATAAAGCAAGTACACTTATTTTGTGTGAGGTAAAACTAGGACCAATGTGCAGAAGTGAAAAGGCTTTGGCACAGTTTAGAGAAAAACTTGCTGATGGTTAGCTGTTTACAAACAGAACTGTCTCCCATCCCTGAATGTTTGAAGAGAGACTGGTCATGTCAGGATTCCCATAACTAACAGGCTGAGTTGATTAGTCCACCTCTGATACCCTGTCTAAAACCAAGAAACTGTGAAAAACAGCAGTAAAGGATTTAAAGGGTTCCTTTGCAGCAGTGTAACAATATCTAATGATTTACAGAGAAAACAATTTTAAATAACAGTAATGGCTGCCATGCATTAAGCACCTACCATGTGCTAGGCACGCTCTTGAAGTTAACATGTAGTATCCCAGTTATTTGATTAGCAGTGATTTTTGAAGATACCTTTACAAGATAGGTGATATTATCCCCATTTTATAAATTAGGAAACAGAGGCTCAGAATGGTTAAATAACTCATCAAGGTCACACAGCCAGCAAATTTCGGAGTCAGGTTTTAAACCCATGTTTGTCTAACTCTGATACTCATGCTTTTCTCCTATAACACACACTGCTTACATTTTCCATTTGATTTCTCTCTAAGAAAAATCTCAGTGGATTGAAAGTTCCAGGAGGATATAGCTGTTTTCTTTAGTATATGTTGTAGTGCCTGGCACACATCATAGGAGTTAATAAATACTTATTGAATTTGGGGATTTTTAAGGAAAGAATGAATCCCCAAATTACTTCAGCCTTAGTCAAATAACTGTTTCAGTCAGTGTAACATTCAGTGAAATTAAACATGTGATATGGGTGTTATGATCATAGTGTTTTTTTCATTTCTGTAGGGTAGATTAAAGAATATTTAAACACAATTGCTGCATACTTATCAAGTTGCTGTCGTTAATGTTTGATTAGGTATAAAGATATATTAAAAATGGAAACTGATTTTTATATGTTCTCTTTCATTATTTCATTGTTACCCTTGTCTTCTCCCCTCCCATTTTGCAGTTCCCACATTTGTTTCTTTCCTGAAAGAAGTAGAATCTCCTTATGAGGTCCATGATTATATCAGGGCCTATTTGGGAGATACTTCTGAGGCCAAGGAGTTTGCCAAGCAGTTCCTTGAGCGCCGTGCCAAACAGAAAGCCAACCAGCAGCGGCAGCAGCAGCAGCAGCAGCAGCAGCCACAGCAACAGCCACCACAGCAGCCACAGCAGCAGCCGCAACAGCAGCCGCAGCAGCAGGTATAAAGTAGTGTAGTGTATGCAGTACCTCTGAGGATTAATACCTTTAGATGTTGAGTAACCCAAGAAATACAAAGGTACCATTTTTGTATATCCAGTAACCATGCTTTTAAAAATGTGTAGACTTCATATTTTCAAATTATTTGTCCAGATACCTTTGTGTATCTCCCAAATAGCAAGTTACGACCATTCATTTTACACTAGGTTTACCAGTTGCATTTTTCTTGGTTCGTATTTGTGTCATAGTTAGATTGCACATTTCAACGTGTCAAACCCATAGATCTGGTTTTGAAAAGTTAAAACTTAAAATGTTGAATTCTCCTGTGTTCAGGATGCACTGTACTCAGTACTGACAACACTGCAGCATGCCAGATACTTCATGTTGCTGGGGATGTAAAAGATACAGCAATGATTCTCATTATTCACAGTAGTTATATTCTGTAAAGTCCCCATGAACACTGAATTTGAGCAAATACTGAACCATTGCTCCTAGGGGATATATAGGGTTAGGTTCCCATAAACCTCTAGTCACAACATTTTCCTCACCTGATCAGTACATAATCTTGTTTTGTGTGTGTGTCTTTTTAAAGACACCTCATTTCATATATGTTGATTCATTAATATTGAGTTCACAACCAATAGCACTACTATTCCTGCCCAAATGAAGCTTATCCAGCACACATATTTTCTTCCTAAGGCACCTCACAGCCTTCCTGTACTTAGGAACACCAACCAGTTCCTCAGCACTATAGTTGAGGGCCACTTTAAACAGTGAAATCTGGTGGCTCATGCCTGTAATCCCAGCAGTTTGGGAGGCCGAGGTGGGTGGATCATGAGGTCAGTAGTTCAAGACCAGCTTGGCCAACATGGTGAAATACCGTCTCTACAAAAAATACAAAAATTAGCCAGGCATGGTGATGTGCTCTTATGGTCCCAGCTACTCAGGAGGCTGAGGCAGGAGAATTGCTTGAACCTGGGAGGCAGAGGTTGCAGTGAGCCAAGATCTCACCACAGTACTCCAGCCTGGGTGACAGAGTGAGACTCTGCCTCAAAAAAAAAAAAAAAAAAAAAAAAAAAGTGAAATCATTAATAAAAAGCGCAAAAATTTGGAAAACATGGCACTTTAGACCACAAAAAGAGCACTTGTTGGCAGTATTGAGAACTGTAATAAGAAGGCATTGTTTCCTTATTCTATCTTGACTGGGAATATACGCCTTTAGCATCTCACGTTTTTTGCTCTGAGTATGTGTATTTCTAGAATGACCATAAAAGCACTACAAGTATTCATTTTGGGGTTACAAATACATTTTAACAAGTAGGTGAATTCACAAATACAGAATCTGTGAGAATCAATTGTACAAGTTTTCTGAAAGACAAGTTGGCAAGGCTTATGGAAGGGCGTAAAGATATTCATATCCTTTCCTCCTGTAATTGTTTTTCTAGAGAGAATCAGTATTCATTATGGGTCACTTCCAGTGAGGATGTGGAAGATACAGAGAAGTACAAGGCATTTAACATCCAACTGGGTAATGGGCTAACAGGCATAAATTGAAGGAAAGTGAAAGATGTAAACACTGAAACACTAGGAAAGTATTTTATTTATTTGTTTTTTTTAGACGAAGTGTCACTCTGTTGCCCAGGCTGGAGTGCAGTGGCACGATCTCTGCTCACTGCAACCTCCAACTCCCAGGTTCAAATGATTGTCCTTTCTCAGCCTCCCGAGTAGCTGGGACTACAGGCACACACCACCATGCGTGGCTAATTTTTTGTATTTTTAGTAGAGATGGGGTTTAACTATGTTGGCCAGGCTGGTCTTGAATTCCCGACCTCATGATCCGCCTGCCTCAGCCTCCCAAAGTGCTGGGATTACAGGCATGCGCTACCACGCCCAGCCCTAGGAAAAATACTTTAAGGAGAAGGCATCATATAGCAATATAGAAGACTGTTTGCATTTGTGAAATGGCTCCACTGTAGGCTAAAACAGGAAGGTGGAAGCCCAGTAAGCACGTGCACCCATGGGCACACGCATACACACATGCTCACACCAGGTTTGTCCTTCCACAGAGCTTTTTCCACTTCTCCCCCACTACTACCACCTGTGCCTTCAACTGGCTCATTGGCTAATAAGAGGCATGAAGGGCTAGTAGGCAATTTCACAGTGTAACCAGTTGGTAGAAAGTATACAAACAGTATTTTGGGGTCAGATCCTTTCTGGGATTGCTGATAGGAATAAGGTACACGACTTTAACTTTGGTAGTATGCCACCCCTGTCCTCTCTGTCCTGGGGCCCAGGGAACAAAGAGGTTTTCTGCTCTTAGTTAGGTGAGAGATGTATATTGCTAGGGTGCAGTGATCTGCTCATGATTATTTACAGTATTCATTTCCTAATGTTTGGTACAGACTCTGTATATACCAGAGAAGTTCTGCCATCACAGCAGGGTAGAAACCCAGAGTTAGCCAGGACAGGCTTTGTGGAGGCACTGAGCCCTGAGTGGGATGTCTCAGTCTAAATAGAGGAGAATGGTGGCTCAGTGGCCTGCTCTTGGTTTTATTATTAGAACATGTGATGATAAGCTTTTTGTTTTTCTGCTTTTAAGCTTGTACTTGATTAGGTGAGGACAAGCCAAACATTTTCCTAAGGTGAGCCAAGTCTGAATCTGCTGCGTAATCTCAGTCATGCTGCTTATTTCGCAGGACTCTGTGTGGGGGATGAACCACAGTACACTCCATTCAGTATTTCAGACCAATCAAAGCAACAACCAACAATCCAATTTTGAGGCTGTGCAGAGTGGCAAGAAGAAGAAAAAGCAGAAGATGGTCCGAGCAGATCCCAGTTTATTAGGTGAGCACAGTCTTAAAGTCTTAGCTGAGTGTTGGAGGAGTGCAGGTGATACCAGTTATCCTGTGTGAGTCTCTATGGAGCATTGTTTTTCAAGAAGGAAAATAATTCTTTTTATCAATAACTAATGTTTTAACTGGTTCAAAATAATTAGCCAGTATTTACTGGGCGTTTCAGTGCAGGAGCTGTGCCTCATCTAATTAACAACTTATATTGTATGGTGCTTTAAAGTATTGTTTCATATTTAATATGAATTTCCCTGGAGGACCTTTAGTAATTTAGTTGGAAAATGATGCTAATAATGGATGGTACTAAAAGTATGTTAAAAACTTAAATGCTTATTTGTATTGAAAGCAGACCATTAATCCGATCAGGTGTTCCAAGAAGAGAACCAATATGTGTTTGTAATCACTCTATATATCATATATATCATATAATTACTTTGCATTATGAGGTGACATCCCAGTTTTACCAGTAATGAGTAGACCAAGGCGCAGAGATTCAGAACATTTCCCAGTGTTACATAGCTTTCTGCTATGGGAGGCTGGGCTTTCAGGACAGGCCTGTTTTCTTTCCACCCTTCTGTGTTACCCACGGCTATTTTTGTCTGTCTTTATGGACCATGCAAGGCAGGCTTGGGCACAGTGGTTCATTTTGGGAAGCTGAGGTGGGTGGGTCACTTGAGGCCAGGAGTTTGAGACCAGCTGGGATAACATAATGAGACCATATCCCTACAAAAAATTTTAAAAATAGGCATGGTGGTGCACACCTTTAGTCTCAGCTACTTGGGAGAATGAGGCAGGGGGATTCCTTGACCAGGAGTTAAAGGCTGCAGTGAACTGTGATCATGCCACTGCACTCTAGCTTCTTGGAAAAGGTGACATCTGAATTTGGGCTTTGAAAGAATGGCAGAAAGGATGGGGAATACTGCTTCAGGAATAACACAGTATAGGCTGCCCATGTTTTTTGCAATAGTGAAACTAACTTTTTTTTTTCTTTTTCTTTGAGATGGAGTCTCACTGTTGCTCAGGCTGGAGTGTAGTGGCGTGATCTCAGCTCACTGCAACCTCTGCCTCCTGGGTTCAAGTGATTCTCTTGCCTCAGCTTCTTAAGTAGCTGAGACTAACAGGCACATGCCGCCACACCCGGCTAATTTTTGTATTTTTAGTAGAGATGGGGTTTTGCCATGTTGGCCAGGCTGGTCTTGAACTCCTGACTTCAGGTGATCTGCCCGCCTTGGCCTCCCAGAGTGCAATAGAATATATTCGCAAAGATGGAAGTTCCGGTTGTTGTCCTGTCAGGAGGGCAGAACAGTGAGGAGGCTGCTAGACTAGGTAAAAGATACCAGTGACTTGGAATAGGGTTTTGGTAGTGGGGATGAAAAGGAGTTAGATGGATTTCAGAAATGTAGGGGATAGAATTAACTGGACAAGAAGAGTGGAAAGGTCTCAGGCTTGGGGAGCAGGATGGATGGATGGTGTTGCCATTTGCTGTGAAATGGTAAGCGGTGGAACATGGAACAGGCTGAGGGGAATTGAGTGTTGACTGGGTTGAGTTTGAAGTCCCTATGGGACATCATGAAGAGCCTGAGACCCCACACAGTGAGAGGCAGGCAGTAACCTACTGTGCCCTTGGTAGGATTCTCTCTTTCCCTCAGAGCCTTCCGGCCCTGGTGAAAACAACATGACAGTAAAACCTAACTTTCAGGACTGTCCTTTAGAATTGGTGCCTAAAGCCAGATGCAGTAACTCAACGCCTGTAATCCCAGATCTTTGGGAGGCTGAGGCGTGTGGATCACTTGAGGTCAGGAGTTAGAGACCAGCCTGGCCAACATGGGGAAACCCCGTCTCTAGTAAAAATACAAAATTAGCTGGGCATGGTAGTGGGCACCTATAATCGCAGCTACTCGGGAGGCTGAGGCAGGAGAATCACTTGAGCCTGGGAGGTGGAGGTTGCAGTGAGCTGAGATCACGCCACTACACTCCAGCCTGTGCAACAGAGTGCGACTCCATCTCAAAAAAATAATAATTTAAAAATAATAATATTTAAAATATTTTAAAATAATAGTAATAAAGAATTGGTGCCTGAAAGCTGGGTTTGGGAGCTTGTAGATCTGGTGTGATTCTGTTTTCGTCTGCTTATCTCAAAAGTTGATGTTAAGGATGGATGGAGCAGCCTGAAATTTTTTCCAATTTGTATTGAAATAGGTGAATAGATTTTAAAACATTCCTTAAATTCTAACTGTGGTTTCTAGCTAAGAATCTTTCGGACTTGAGGATAAGCTGTTAAGGAAAAGGTTGCTCTGAAAATGAAGTCAGACCATTTGGACTTAAATATTCCCTTGGATCTCATCTTCTATTTATAGATCTAAGAAAGGAAGGGACTTTAAAAACCTCACTATAAGGGTGGGAGATAGGTCATCCTAGGAGTAGAGTTTAAGGAATCCATATACCTTGAAGGGGAAGAAAAACAAATGTTGAACAAAGTATTGAGGATACTCACTGAGTTTATGAAAATTATTGCTCACCTAAACCTCAGTCTGGAAATTCCTCTCATAATTGCTCATTTTTGTCCTGTACTTACTCATTTCATTTTCACTTATTATTTTTTAATTTACATATTTCATATAATTTGTATACTGAGAAAAAATTATCCATTAGCTACACATTCCCCATGCATAAAATGGGAAAATGGGAAGTCTTCATTGAAAAAGCAGTCACTGATGGAAAGAGAATTTTGCTTCTAAACAAACCAGCTGAGGGGGGCCACAACCTCATTTTATTTACCAATATTCTCCAATATCTCCTATCTCCAATAGCCTTCCTCTTTTTTTCCCTTTTTTTTTGAGACAGGAGTCTTGCTCTGTCGCCAGACTGGAGCGCAGTGGCGCAGTCTTAGCTCACGGCAAACTCCCTCTCCTGGGTTCAAGTGATTTCCCCTGCCTCAGCCTCCCAAGTAGCTGGGACTACAGGTGCATGCCACCACGCCAGCTAATTTTTGTATTTTGGTAGAGACGGGGTTTCACCATGTTGACTAGGATGGTCTTGATCTCCTGACCTCATGATCTGCCCACCTTGGCCTCCCAAAGTGCTGGGATTACAAAGGTGAGCCACCACGCCCGGCTGGCTTCCTCTTTTTAGAGCTCTTCTGGTGGTCATTGTGAATCAGCAGCCTGCACTCGGATGTGATAAACACACAATACAGTTTCCCCCAGACTTTCCTTATAAGGACAACTTCACAAATCTTAAAGAACTCATGTGAGTGAGACTATGCTCTGAACCTCACAGAATATCATCTTTAGAGCCAGGCATAGTGGATTGAATCCTTGTTTGTGTTGCTTTGGGTTTCATGGTACCCAGAACTTTCCCTTACATCAAATGGCTGAATTTGATAAAGAATGGCATTCAGCCAATGGATGAATGCATACCTTGCCAGTTTTTTAAATGACAGTTGAATGAGAATGTCTGTTTGCTAAAAGCCTAGACTGATAATTAACATATTAATCAACTTTTTTTGGCCACAGACTTTTCCCTTCCTGTCTTTGCATGAGTAAAATTAATTTAGCTTTTAAATTATACTTCCACTTCTTTTGCATGTAGTTCATTATTGCCTTTTATCACATTTTATCTGTTTTTAAGATATACATGAAGTCAATGAAAAGCCTGCCTCAGAATAGAGTAATATTTTATTTCACAGACTGTTTGGCCTTTAGGTTCTTGTACTTGCCTAATTAACTGTTACTTTAAAAACATAAATATTAGGGCCAGGCACGGTGGCTCATGCCTGTAATCCCAGCACTTTGGGAGGCCAGCTTGGGCAGATTGCTTGAATCCAGGAGTTGGGGACCAGCCTGGGCTACATGCCGAAACCCTGTCTCTACAAAAATTACAAAAATGACTTGGGTGTGGTGGCACATGCTTGTAGTTCCAGCTACTGGGGAGGCTGAGGTGGGAGGATCGCTTCAGCCAGGGAGATGGAAGTTGCAGTGAGCCAAGATCGCACCACTGCACTCCAGCCTGGGTGACAGAGTGAGACCCTGTCTTTAAAAATACATATATATATATATATTATATAAAAACACTAAGGCTTTCATTATTTTCAAGGAGGAAGAAAAAGACTGTGTTATTGAAACACAGTTGATGGGGTCAAACTCAGGATGGGGTTTGGAATCCTAGCCTCTCCCTGTGTTTGGTCTTGTAAGCAATTTGTACCACAACTTTTTTGGTTGATAAATAGGCATGTTTGTTTTTTTGAATCATGATATTTTTGAGTCAGTTAATTAAGGTATTTTTATGTAAGGCATTTTTGTTTGTTACTGTTACATTTCAAATGTGTATTTATTTGAAAACTTGAATTTTAAAAAACAAGAGGCTGCAGAAAACCCAGCTAATATTAACAGAACTGCTTTTAGAATAAGGACATTGCCTGTTTACTTTTTGGTATTCAAATAGCTAAAACAATTTGGGATTTTATTCAAGGTAGAGGAACTGGAACATTTTTGGGGAGTCAGTCAGTTTAAAGAGGCATTGTTCATCATAATTTTTATCAACCTTCAATTATAGAAGTTTTGGAAAAATTACATACATGTGACCATTGGGCATTTGGCATTAGATTTTCATTTTTTCTTTTCCTTTTTTTGAGACAAGGTCTCACTCTATTGCCCAGGCTGGAGTGCAGTGATGTGTTCTCAGCTCACTGCCTCCTGGGTTCAAGCGATTCTCGTGCCTCAGCTTCCCGGCTGGGATTTCAGGCATGCAGCATCACGCCCAGCTAATTTTTTGTATTTTGAGTAGAGACAGGTTTTTGCCATGTTGACCAGTCTGATCTCGAACTCCTGGCCTCAAGTAATCCACCCACCGCGCCCAGCCAGCATTAGGTTTTCAACTGTCTGTTGTGTTTGTGAGTACTGCTTATTGCCTTCAATGGGTATGCTAGTACTGCTTTTTCTAAACCAAATTCTATTTTGGTTAATCAGATATTACTAACTGAAATCCTTTCCTTTGCAGATATATTTACAGTAGATCGAGTTAGAGTACTTTAGTCTTCTTGCTTTGTCTACTCTGGGAAAGAGAATATGCGAGGACTCTAAGGATCTTATAGTGTGTCTTCCCTGGAGCCTCTCACCCTGAGTGTCAAAAGCTCTGGGCCAGAACTTTCATAAAGTTTTTGACTGGTGGGAAGAAGTATTTCCATTAAAGTGGGTTGAGGTTTAAAGGGGTATTAATCCCACTCAGATTTCAAAGTTATATGATCAAGTAGTTACAAAGAACTTAGTGTGTACAACCCTCCATGGTAACCCGCCTGCCCACTCCCATTTCTTTTAAGGTAGACCTCCTGCATGAACTTTCCCCCAGGGCCTGCCCAGCCTGTCCTTGATACATACTCACGTCCTATTATTTTCTCTGATTCTCTAAAGCAGTGGTTTGCAGGGTTTTTTTTGTTTTGAGACAGAGTCTCGCTCTGTCGCCCAGGCTGGAGTGAAGTGGCGCGATCCTGGCTCACTGCAAGCTCTGTCGCCCAGGTTCAAGCAATTATTCTGCCTCAGCCTCCCAAGTAGCTGGGACTACAGGCACCCACCACCACACCCAGCTAATTTTCTTCGTATTTTTAGTAGAGACGGGGTTTCACCATGTTAGCCAGGATGGTCTTGATCTCCTGACCTCGTGATCCGCCTGCCTCAGCCTCCCAGAGTGCTGGGATTAAGGCATGAGCCACCGCGCCCGGCCTGCAGTTCTTTTTAATTGGTGCGATGTTATTTTGTTTTATTTTCCTTCCTAATTAAGTTATATCAGAACCCTAAGAAAATAAAGAATTTCTCTCATTGGAAGAACAGAAAGCTACTGCTGTGACCTTTATCTTTATTTTGTCTTATACTTCTTGGTATGCTCAAAAACAAAAGACTGGCCAGGCGCGGTGGCTCACGCCTGTAATCCCAGTACTTTGAGAGGCCGAGGCAGGTGGATCATTTGAGGTCAGGAGTTCAAGACCAGACTGGCTAACACAGTGAAACCCTATCTCTACTAAAAATACAAAAAAATGAGCCGGGCATGGTGGCATGTGCCTGTAATCCAGCTACTTGGGAGGTAAGGTATGAGAATTGCTTGAAACCAGGAGGTGGAGGTTACAGTGAGCTGAGATCACGCCACTGCACTCCAGCCTGGACAAACGAACACAGACTTACATTCCAGCTCACTGCCTAGAATTTGAGCAACTTGGTTGCCTGAGTGTGGTCACTCATAGCCAGTTTTTTTTTTTTTTTTTTTTTTTTTTTTTTTTTTTTGTTTTTTTTTTTTGCAGGATTTTCAGTCAATGCATCATCGGAGCGACTCAACATGGGTGAAATCGAGACGTTGGATGACTACTGAGCACCTGCCAGTGGACTGGCCATCCCTCTCCTGTCTGCCGACTATGGAGTCTCCACCTTTGGACACAACACTTACTCACCATTTACTCTTTTTATCACTCTGCAACAAATCACAGAACCGATCATCTCAGGCTTTTTCTTCTGGCCCTTTGTGTCCAAGATTCTTTAATCCATTTTTGTTGGTGAACATCTCAGACTATAGATAAGTGGACTGGACCCTGTGTCTTGCGGGTGGCAGTTGGGATTACTCCCCACCAAGGCTGATTTTAGGCAGCATGTGTTCACTGTGCTGTGATTTCATCTACTGTCTCCCAGAAAGTGTGTTGGGATCGGCCATTAGCAGCTTGCTTTCTCTTGTCACTTTTTTTTCTTCTATTTTTTTTCTTCTTCTTTTTCCCCCTATCAGGGCAAGAGGTCTAACTGGTGCAATCATGAAGAGAGTTAATGGTTAACAGACATTGGCCAGTAACAAAACACCCCATGGACTGTGACTCGAGTATCCAGCAGGCAGTCAGAGCTCTCCTGGTCTAAAAGTTGCATTGCCACTGCTAACTTTGGGATTGCATCAGAGAGGCCCTGAGTGGGGTTGAGATGAGGTTGGATTGGTTTGATGTTACACACTCCTCACCTGTTCTTTCTGAGCGTCCTTTCTCTGAAAGGATTTGTGTTTTTCTTCGTTAGATAGTGACTTCTGAGCAAGCTGATCTCCCCTGGCATACTCCAACCTGATTGGACAAAGGAAACTGTATGGCCTGGGAGAGAGACTATTCTTAATTTTTCTTTCTTACAAAAACTGATTTTTCCCATAAATATTTTTACTTCAGAGGACTAGGACCATTTTGTTTTGGGCCCTTCTGCTGAAAATTTGTCTCGTTTAAGAGGCAGCTAGGATCTTTACCATATGTATGAATTTGTATAATTTCGTTTTTGGATAGGGATAAACTTTTGCTTCCGATAAAAGCCTGGAATTTCATCTGGTCCTCAGAGCATTGCGTGTGTGTCTTGCTGTAGCCTGGAAAAGGTTTTGTGTAAAGATTCTGGGATGGCAAGTTGCTTGCCTTTTCTGAAAAGAGAACATACAGAACCTGTCCATCTTTAAGACCTTCATCCATGGAATCTACTATACAGGAGGATGCAGTGGGCTGGAGGGGATGGGCAAAAACGGGAGTGGGAAGCCTGGCCTGGCTTCTGGTCATGGCCTCCTAATACCTTTCACTTCAAGTAGAAATGTACTCAAGCCCTATTTATAAACAAATACTCTTCCTGCCTCCACCAGACCCCTACAGAACATCACCTGGAATTGCCAGTCACACTGGGTTGGAGTCATTGGGCAGCTGTGCCTGTGCGAGAGGTGCTGTGGTCTGGGCAGCCCCTGGAAAAGCACCTTTACTTCCTGTCATTGTTGCCTGAAGAAGGCTGGAGTTGCTCTGAGGGCAGTTTGGGTTTGGAGTATTATATTTGGCTTCTATTTTTATTATTTTGGATCACCAGTCTCCCTATCCCTTCTTGCCTCCCTCCCTTCTAAACATGTATAATAGCTATACAGAGACTGCTACAAAATTGTATATAGTTTTTGGATCAAATAGCATGAGGGGAGAGGAAACCATTAAAAATTTGGGCTCCTACTCTCCTTTGCTTTGTAAATTCAAAAGTGGGGGGTGGGTAAGAGGGATAGTTAAAATGTTTACAAAACTTTAGGCTCCCTCGGAACTTTTGCCAGTGTGGAGGAAAATAAAAAAGAAGTTAAATAAAACCTGATTGTATGCTATCTGAGTGCACCTCTTGTACTCACCTTTATGGAGGGTGAGTTCTGCACTAAACTGTTCCTCTTGGTACCATGGAAAAGCTCCAAGCACCCAAGACATGGAGGCAACCATGGCTTCTTTCTCTGCCAGACCACATAGCACTGGCTGGTTCTGTATTTGAGAATGTAGAGGTCAAGGCAGATGTCGGTAAGTTTGACCAAGTATCTTTTTTCTTTTGACTGTCCCTTTCTGCTACCATGTGGATCAGCTCCTGCCCTCATGCCACAGACACACCCCCTCTGAACACACGCCTCCAGAGCTTGCCCACACCTTCCCAACTAGACTCTGTGTGTGTATTCAGGAAAAATGAAAATAAATTTTAAAAAATTGGGAGTGGAATGGGCAGATAAGGGGGAACAAAGTCATTTTGGTCACAGAACATCCATTTGCTTAACCAAGGAGACTTGCTTCTATCTGAAGAATTTCCCACTTAGTAGAAATAAACCACTCTTCCTTGGGAATGTTTGTTTCTCTCTCTCTCAGTTCTTCTCTCTTTCATATTCTCATTTGCTCATCCTTTCACTTAGAGCCACTGTTTTCTCATCCCATTCTATTAACTTATTTCCAAGTTCTCCTAACTCTTCCTGAGTTTTGAAGTATTTATTTTGTACACTCTTTGCTTCCAGTTTTTTGTTTGGTTGACTTTTTTGGAGATGGGGTCTTGTGTTGTTGCCCATGCTGGTCTCAAACCCCTGGGCTCAAGTGATCCTCTCACCTCAGCCTCCTGAGTATCTAGGACTACAGGTGTGTGCCACCATGCCCAGCTCCAGTTTTGTTGGTTGATTTGTTTAAATTCAGAGATGTAAGAACATCCCAGACAAGATAGTTTGATTATGGAGACCGTCTGCAAGCAGATTGGTGTGCTGGTGGCTGCTGTGCATAACAAATTCCCTCCAGATTGGCTTACAACAGCCCTTCATTCTGTGGATCAGGAATTTGGATAGGGCTCAGCTGGGTGGTTCTTCTCCTGGGGTCTTCTTTGGTTGTGGTCAGATGTTTTCTGGGGCAGCATTCCTATGAAGGCTTAATGAATTAGGGCAAGCTGTCCAAGATGGCTCACTCATGTAATGATAGTTGGCGTTGGCTGTAGGCTGGGAACTCAGCTGGGTTGATGACTGGAGGAGCTATGTGTGTCCTCTCCAGAATAGCAGCTTCAGAGGAGTTGAACTTGTTAAGTGGTGATTGGCTTCCCCCAGAGAACCAGGCAGAAGCTGTGTTACCTTTTTTGAGCTCTTAGCTCAGGAGTCACATAGAGTCACTTCTGTGACACTTTATTCCATCAGAGTAGTCACAAACCCACTCAGATTCAAGAGAAGGGAGTATGGGCCTCTCACTGCAACCCCCCTTGATGAAAGGAGTGGCAAGGTCACATTGGAGAAGAGCATGTGGGATGGGAGATATTATAGCCATTTTGGGGAAATATCTGCATAAAATGAGTTTATGCATACATGAAGGACTTTTATTTTCATTGGCTTTAAGTTGAGGGTTTTTGTTTTTGTTTTGGAGATGGGTTCTTACTTTGTTGCCCAGGCTGGTCTCAAACCCCTGGGCTCAAGTGGTCCTGCTGCCTCAGCCTCTCAAGTAGCTGGGACTACAGCTATGTGCCAGTGCACCCAGCTTGTTTTTTTAAATTTTAGGATAGATAATGGTACTTCTAGCTTTATTTAAATAATTTTTTTAGGGAAACCATTGTATTTATACATGCATATATTTTTATATATACAAATATGTATATAAAAGTATATGTTTTACATTTTCAATATATATATAATATATACATATATGTTATATACGTATATATATTGCATCCTACTTTAAAATTCACTGATAAGAAAATTGGTAATTTTGTAAAAAATGCCCAACTGTGCATTATTAATAAAAGTATGTGAATGACTCTAATTAAACAGAAGTGATTCTTTGAAGTGAACGTATTTCTATACTTCCAATATGTGACTTAGACCATTTTCAACAGAGTAGCAGGCAAGCGCATTCTACAGGGAGTAAAGTACAACCAGAGCACATTCCAAATGGAAGTTGACTTTATAGTTGATGAGTTTCTTAGAATACAAAAGCCCAGCTATGAAGGGTGAGTTTGGTCCTGCATGAGTTCAGTCTCTGGTGAGGAAGCTGCAATGCTTTCTAGGACCCTGGAGAGTCTGAGAACCTTGAAGCAGCCAGATGTGTGATACTTATTTGCAGGTGTTGCCTGAGAACGATGGACACGTATAGCTTTTGGTAGTGCTGGTTCTGGCCTGGAAGCCTAAAACTTTCAAGAGGACAGTTTCCCTCCAAAGAATTTATCAGTGGGAATGTTTTGCAACAGAAGTATCAACCATAGCAGTGGGGCACCACATGGGAGAAACAGCACATAGATGCTGGGAAGGAAGAAGTGGGCTCTTTACCTAATAGCTGATCTTCGACCTAAAAGCTGTCATTGCGTTCCCTTTCATTGCTGCCAAAGTGATGACATCCTGGAGATGGAACTCACAATCACCTTCACACTTGGTTCAGTCCACCTGATCATAAGAAGCAGAGACATCACCTCTTAAGGACTGTTTATTGTCCCCCAATTGTAGGAGTAGAAGGTTAGTTTCCCTTGGCAGCAAATTGCCTTTTTATTCGAATTTCTCCTTTAGCATGAGGCATGCTCCTGGGAATGGTCAGTGGGTCAGTATTGGGTTTGGTTGCATCTGACAGAAAATAAAAAGCAGTAACAATAAAATTGCTTATTTTCAAGTGAACTAGGTCGTTGGTCCAAGGCTTGTGGGGTGGCCCAGGGACCCAGATTCTTTCTGTTTCAGCATCCTGATTGTGGCTTGCTTCTTCTGACTTATGATCCAAGGTGACTGTTACAGCACCAGGCATCATGCCTATATTCCAGCAGGAGGAAGGAGTGGGGTGAGGCAAACAGCACACCTCCCTGCTCAGCCCTGTTTAAGGAGCTTTTTGGGGAGCCCTATCCAACATCTTAAGTCTTACCAGCCAGAATGTAAATACATAACTACAGTTGTAGACGTTTTGGGATTTTAGTTGAGTGCTTTCATCCCCAAATGTCATTGGGATCCTGTTACTGAGAAATTGGGAAAACGGATGCTACATTGGCAGTTGCAGTCTCTACCACATCCTTTGCAGTCTTCTGTTTTAAAGTGGGCAACGTGGGATAGTTTGTGCACGCTAATCATGAGATAAGAGTCTTCCTGGGTACGCTAGTTTTGCCTGTGGACTGAGGATCTTAGGCTTTCCCAATGAGGGGACTCAGTAAGCTCTGGTTTCTGTTTCTGTGCAGTCAGGGACCCAGAGCAGGTGCCAGTGACCCAACCTTACTGTGTATTTTATTTCCTAATTCTACATAGCATCTGGGGTTTTTTTTGTTTTGTTTTTTGTTTTGTTTTGAGACAGTTTCACTCTGTCACCCAGGCTGGAGTGCAATGGCTCGATCTTGGCTCACTGCAACCTCCACCTCCCAGGTTCAAGGGATTCTCCTGCCTCAGCTTCACAAGTAGCTGGGATTACAGGCGCCCACCACCATGCCTGGCTAAATTTTGTATTTTTAGTAGAGACAGGGTTCACCATGTTGACCAGGCTGGTTTCAAACTCCTGACCTCAGGTGATCCACCCGCCTTGGCCTCCCAAAGTGCTAGGATTACAGGCGTGAGCCACCACGCCCGGCCTGGGGTTTGTTTAAGTACCCTATGGAGTGAACCTGGGACTGGTTTTGTGCATGGGAGCCCTGGAATCAAAACTGTCAGATTTGCATGTTGATCAGTTACTTGGGGCAAGTTTCTGTCGGTATTTTTCTCCCATCTGTGAAACGAGAACTATCAGGGAGTTGTGATCAATAAAATTGTTATTACATAGTACGTTCCCAGCACAGAAATGCTTGACAAGGCTGGGAGCAGTGGCTAACATCTGTAATCCCAGCACTTTGGGAGGCCAAGGCGGGTGGATCACCTAAGGTCAGGAGTTTGAGACCAGCCTGGCCAGCAAGGAGAAACCCTGTCTCTACTAAAAAATTGCAAAAATTAGCCGGGCTTGGTGGCACCGCTTATAATCCCAGCTACTCAGGAGGCTGAGGCAGGAGACCAGGAGGTGGAGGTTGCAGTGAGCAGAGATCGTGCCATTGCACTCTAGCCTGGGCAACAAAGCGAGACTCTGAAGAAAAAAAAAAAAAGCTTGACAAATACTTTTTTTTTTTCTTTCCTTTTTTTTGAGACAGAGTTTTACTCTGTCGCCCAGGCTGGAGTGCACTGGTGCGATCTCGGCTGACTGCAACCTCCACCTCCGAGGTTCAAGCCATTCTCCTGCCTCTGCCTCCCAAGTAGCTGGGATTGCAGGCATGTGCCACCACGCCCGGCTAATTTTTGTATTTTTGGTAGAGATGGTGTTTCACCATGTTGGCCAGGCTGGTCTTGAATTCCCAGCCTCAGGTGATAAGCCTGCCTCGGCCTCCCAGAGTGCTGGGATTACAGGCGTGAGCCACCAGGCCCGGCGACAAATACTACTTGTAGGCCATTTTGCAAGTGAGAAGGGCGTTCATGGGCACATATGTAGATGCAGTAGAGCATATGAAATCAGAGTAAACACCTTCTTAGATGTCTTATAATTAGTGCAAAGAAGTAACCCTTAGGCAGTGTGGTATAGGTTCCAGGAGGCTGCATGTAAGTACTAGCCTCATTATTAACCAATTTTTTTCTGTCCTGTCTCTGGTCCTCAGTTTCATTGTTAGATGAGGTGGTTGGCCCAGATCACCTAAGGAACTTGAAATAAAAATCAGTCCCTTAGCTCCATGTCCCAGAGTCTATAATCTGGGGTGGGACTGTGCATTGGAAATTATTTTCAAATTCCCCAGAGTTCTAAATGGACAGCCTCAGTGGGGACCCACCAGCCTCGCCTAACTCTGAGATTTCAGCTCCAGCTTCCTTCCAGTAAACTGCTGACACTTGGCCTCTTGATGGTGCGTGACGAGTAACCCTTTGCAGTTTTACTGAAGGAGACCCAAGTTGAAAGGCAAGCATGGTGAGCCTTGCGCAGGGGGACAGTCACCTGCCTGGATTTTATGACTTTGGTAACATGAAATGGGGCCTTAAGCAGGTCAGGATCCTATCGTGAAACAGAAACCACCCTAGATGAGCATAAAAAAGAAAAAGAATTGGTGTTTGAAGTGTTGGGAGCAACATGGGGGAAAGTTAATGAACGGTTAGTAATGGTAGGGAAACCATTAACACTCTGTCCACTCGTCCCATCCATTAGTTATGTCCATTTTTAGGTGATACTAACTTCAAGTTCAGTCTCACCTGACTATTTGATATCTTAAGGAATACATTGTATTTATGTAAATTAGTAGGGGAAAGTAGAGAAAAGTTGGTTCGTATCTGCAAACGTGTGTATATATAAGAAGGAATAAAATGCACATCGCTGCCACGGTTCTTGTTTCTGTCCCTGGTCACAAGGTTGTGGAGGGTGTTGGCTTAAAGCCTTTACTAAGTTCCACTCACCCTTTGCCAGCCCCTCATCTGTTGGGTGGCCTGAACCTTCATTTGTGAGCGGTCTGAGTCTTCAGCAGTCCTGAGGTCACAGGGTTGTGGTCATCTTCAATTCGTTTTTTCCCAAGGCCATTTTTTCTTTTTAATGAAAATATTCTAGGGAGTGATGGAAAATGTGAAAGCTGGGAAAAAAAAAAAAGAAAAAGAAAAAAACATACATAGAAGTAGACTAGTGTAACAAACTCCTACCTAATATAATCTGGCTTCAACAATTATTGACATTTTGCCCATTTTGTTGTATTTATCCCACTTTGTTCTCTTAGAATATTTTAAACCAAATCCTAGGTATTATGTCACTCATGAATCTTTTAATACATATGATAAAAGAGGACATCTTGGAAAAAGCAACCCACAGTGCCTTATCACGTTAACAACACATCAGGTCCGTAGATGACTTTCTCAGATTGTCTCACAGGTGCCTTTTTACAAAGTTTGAATGCAAATCAAAACAATGTTCATTGCATTTGGTTGATAGACTTTAAGTCTCCTTTAGTCTTAACAGTTCTCTCTACAAAAAAGAAAAAGTTGAAAAACTGGATCATTTATTCATAGCACATTCCATATTCTCTGGATTTAGCAAGAAGTGTCTTAATGGTGTCGATTTCTTTATCCCCCCCTACCCCCGCACCTCGCCATGTTTTCTGTGAATTAGAAAACGTGACTTGAGCCATTAGAAGCCATTAGAAAACTGGCTTGACTAAAACCAGGTTCTCCCTTCCCCACCTCTCACAAGAACCCTTTGTTGGTGGTGTGGTGTCCTTCCCACTGTATCGCAGTCACACTCTATTCAGTCTGGTTGTTCCAGTTTTACTAATGTCACAGTTCATCAGTTCTGTTGCTATCAGATTGATTCATCCATTATAAAAGTCCTATTGCTCTTACATGTAGCAGGTTTAACATTCCTTGAAGACAATTGCCTAGATATATAATTAGTTGAAATTTGTGATTTTTGGTGGGGAGAGTTACTTTTATTTTGGAATAATTTGACTTTAAGTTGCAAGAACAGTACAAAGGACTTGCACATAACCTTCAACCAAGTTCTCTAGTTGTTAACATTGGACCATACCTGCTTTATTTTCTCTCAATAACTATAATCTCATGATAACTTTTTTTTTTAATGTGAACCATTTGTGACTAAGTTGCATACATCATGTCCCTTATCCCTGAACCCTGGTGTGTTTCCTCAAAATGAGGACATGCTCCCACATACCACAATACAGTTATCAAAATTAGTAAATTAACAATATGATACTGTTAATAGCCAAGCTTCATTCATATTTCATCAATTGTTCCACTATTTTTTTTTTTTTTTTCCAAACAAGGTCTCAGTCTGTCACCCAAGCTGGAGTGCAGTGGCCTGATCATAGCCTATTGCGGCCTCGAACTCCTGGGCTCCAGCCATCCTCGCCTCAGCCTCTTGAGTAGCTGGGACTATGGGCACATGCCACCATACCAACTAACACTATTATTTTTGGTAGAGACAGAGTCTCACCATGTTGCCCAGGTTGGTCTCAAATTCCTGGCCTCAAGCAATCCTCACACCTTGGCCTCCCAAAGTGCTGGGATTATAGGCATGAGCCACTGCACCCAGGCCACTAACATTTTTAATAAAAGCAAAAAGGCACCGGATGTCATTCATGATCACTTTTTGTGTTTAGTTGTCATGCTTTTGAATCTCCTTTAATCTGGAACAGGTCCTCAGTCTGTCTGAATCTTTCACATCTTAACGTTTTTTTAAGAGTAGAGGGCGATTGTTTTTTAGAATGCCCTCCATTTGGATTTGTCTGATATTTTCTCATGATTTGATTGTGATTCTGCAGTTTTGACAGGAATACTACAGAAGTGATGTTATGTCCTCAGTTCATCACATCAGGAGACACATGAAATCCATTTGAGCCATACTGGTGATGTTCACTTGGTTTAGGTGGTGTCTGCCAGATGCCTCTACTGTAAAGTAACAGTGTTTGTCTTTATGAGAGACACTGTTGAGACTACATTTCTTCATCAAACTTTTATCCATTGATGGTTCTTAATTGAACATTTACCAAGGTGCTTGCCAAGCGCTGGGATTACAGGCATGAGACGGGCTGGAAAGCCTGGCCAGGAAGAGTTTTTCATACACGCACGCATGCATACCCTCTATATATTAGCCACAATCTGTTACTATTCTTCATGCACACATTGTCCATTTGGAGCTGGCTTCTGTGTCCTTTTGCCATATTCCCATCATTATTTAGCACTTTTTCACTTTGGCACCAGAAATTGTAGGCCTATCATCTACTTTTCCTTTATCGTATGTGGAATTAGTCATTTCTCCAAAGAGCACTGTCTCCTTTTAGTGGGAAATGGTAGCTGAAAACCAAAACCTGGCCACTGGATGGGCTCATTGCTAGTGTGGTGTCATTGCTTCTAGACTGTCCACAGTGAGATAGGGTGTTGATGTATGCGTATAGGTACAGAAACACTTGTGTATCAACAGCTCTCTATGTATTCATGCTGAGATCTGCAATTCCAGTACAAATGCTACAGGATTCATTCTAATCTCTTCTTTCCATATTTGTAATTCCCTTCAGCAGTGAGAAACCTCACACTCTCTCAGCCTCAGTGTTTTTGCTTTTGCTCGTTAACACAAACTTTATTGGCTTTATCCTTGCTTTCTTACTTGCCCCACTTTTTTGCTTGTGCTTTCTGGGATCACCACCTATATAAGTTCCCTGTGCCCAGGTCTTTGTCTTAAGGTCTGCCTTAGGGAAACCCAAACGCAGATAGCTCCCAGCAGTTTCCATTGTTAAATTCGTTTTGTGGGATATATTGACTTTGGCCAAGGACTACACCCTTCCTTTGGTAGCTGTGTAACTGCACTCAATAACTGCTTATTGAATAACTGATATGTTTTGAGAAAAATTTTAGTATTTACCAAGAATCTAAGTTTTTAGTAAGTTAAAGGAAATTCTATGGTATTTTTTTTTTTTTTTTTTTTTTTTTTTTTTTTTTTTTGAGACTGAGTCTCGCTCTGTCGCCCAGGCTGGAGTGCCTGGCCGGATCTCAGCTCACTGCAAGCTCCGCCTCCCGGGTTTACGCCATTCTCCTGCCTCAGCCTCCCGAGTAGCTGGGACTACAGGCGCCCGCCACCTCGCCCGGCTAAGTTTTTGTATATTTTTTAGTAGAGACGGGGTTTCACCGTGTCAGCCAGGATGGTCTCGATCTCCTGACCTCGTGATCCGCCCGTCTTGGCCTCCCAAAGTGCTGGGATTACAGGCTTGAGCCACCGCGCCCGGCCTCTATGGTATTTTTCACCATAGCTTATGAGATTAATTTTCTCTTTGCTCCTATTAGGTTCCAGTTTGGGACACACATGCACAAAAGTCTGAACATGCTTTGAAAAGAAAAATATGGGTTTTGTTTTTGGTTTTGTTTTGTTTTGATACCGAGTCTTGCTCTGTCCCCCAGGCTGGAGTGCAGTGGCACGATCTCAGCTCACTGCAACCTCTGCCTCCCGGGTTCAAGCAATTTTCCTGCCTCAGCCTCCTGAGTAACTGGGATTATAGGTGCCCACCCCCATACCTAGATAATTTTTATATTTTTAGTAGAGACTATTATAAAGACATTATAAAAATGTTTGTATTTTTAGTAGAGTCAGAGTTTCACCATGTCTCTCACATTCAGTAGAGATGAGTTTTACCATGTTGGCCAGGCTGGTCTTGAACTCATGACCTCAAGTGATCCTCCCATCTCGGCCTCCCAAAGTGTTGGGATTACAGGCGTGAGCCACCGTGCCCAGCCAAGCCTGAACTCCCTTTGGAAAATTTAGCCTAGGTACTAAAACGTGTGAAAATGAGCCATAAATTGGGTTTATTTCTAAAAATATCTTCACACTTCCCTTGGTGTTTTTGTTGGGGAATCACCTGTCTATCGAATGGCTAGTACTACTGTGCACTTCCATAATCCTCAGTATTTCCTTATTTGCTAAATTCTAGGATATACCAAAGTGGTTACAGAATTGCTAACCCATACCAAGAGAGACAAGCTTTCTAAACTAGAGTTCTATACCTGTTAGCTCTAACGAGAGACGAGTTTTCCAAGTAGAGTTCTATACTTGTTTAAAGACACTCCAACATTATAAAAATACATATGTACAGGCTTATTCATTGCAGCTATCTGTAATTTTAGACTTTTTGTCTGGTCTAAGAATATTTTTTTCTATCTTTAGCATGGTTATAACAATCATTTGAAATACAATTCATTGTCTTGAAATTCTTAATTTTATCTTTGAAATTTGAGTTCTATAAGTAAAGTCTGATGGACTCGTGGAGCACGCAGCAACAGCTTGCAGCCTTGGCTCACGCCTCATCCTGCCTCCCCAAGATGGGTTCTCAGCCCACTCATGCCCCTGGGCAGCCTCCCTCCCTCCCTATCATCCATATATCACTTGACTTCCATACATTCTCACTTTGGTAAACACAGTGGCATTTTGAGTATCCAAAGATGAGTGTCAACAAAAAGCCAATGTCTAGTGATCCCTGAAATACATATGCATCTGCTTTCCACCAGTGCTCAACTATTCTGGTCCACGACTGCCTAAACCTTTGAGGAAGATTTGGAAAAGATTTACTGTCTATGCTTGTGGCCATCTTGCAGGGTCCTTCCTAAAAGATAAATTGCCTCCCTTTCTATCAAGAGATTTTGGTTCTGGGAACCAAGTGAGAACCTTGATGCTCCATTATAGTAAATACAGATTTCTGCTCACCTGTTTATTTTTGTAGATCAAGTAATACATTAGTAGACTGGCTGTCTGTTTTATTCCTAGGGATCAAAATATTCTGAAGGTCATTTCATCTTTTTTTTTAAATTTTTTTGAGATGCAACCTCCGCCTCCTGAGCTCAAGCAATTCTTGTGCCTCAGCCTCCCGAGTAGCTGAGACTACAGGTGTGTACCACCACGCCTGGCTAATTTTTGTATTTTTAGTGGAGATGAGTTTTCGCCATGTTGGCCAGGCTGGTCTTGAACTCCTGACCTCAAGTGATCCGCCTGTCTCGGCCTCCCAAAGTGCTGGGATTCTAGGCGGGAGCCACCGCACCTGGCCAGGCCATTTCATCTTCTCCATCCATGGCAGGGTTTGCATCCACCCGGCCTCTGACAGTTCAGTGCTGCCGCTTGGCCTCTGTAGCTTCAGAATCACGTTATTTCCTCTGAAATCAGTGATCCCATCATCAACTCTGGCCTACAAAAAACAGCCACAACCTATCTTTTTAAAGTTGCCGGTCTGAACTAGTGCATCTCTCAGTGCCTCAGTGAATAGAGTGTACTATGGGACCTCCTGAGAACTTAGTTGGATCGTCGAAGATAAATCTACCCCAACATTCCTTTCTTACTAAGCCATTGCTATGCCCTTCTTCATTAAATGAGGCTTCTCAATCTCATTGCATCCAGGCTATTATTGAGCCTAGGTTTTGGTCAGCCAGCCAAACAGAGCTGCTCCTAGATGCTTAGACTGAAACATTAAATTCAGACTTCACTAAGCACATCCCTGTCTAGAATGTGGCCTGATCTAATGTCATACTCACATCCTGCCTAGTTAGTCTGACACCTTAGAATTCATTCCCACACCAGGTTTCTATTAATATAAATTAGCAAAATTCGTATCTTACTAACTTGATACTAATTTATTGCTAGCAAAGATTAACAGTAGTTTTAGTTTTTGCTGATTTCCTCCTAAGTCAGACTTTGTGCTTACTCTCCCTAGGAATGCTGATACCTGATTCTAGTTATGGATATGGAGGCAAGGAGAAGTTGTTAGGGTAGGTCTTGACAACACCCTAAAATGGGGTTGTCCCTTGCAACAACCCTATTTTCTTGCAAGGGAACTTAACAGATTATTATTCAAACAACAAAAGGCTATTCAGACAGGGGAGAAGTGCCTGTTGCTTCTGCAAGGGAGGCCTGAAGATTTGTGGGTGGAAGATCCTCATATTTACATTGTAACTCTCAATATCTCACTCCTTTCCAATCAGTGCCTTAAGGGAACTTTGGGCAAGGCTATGAATTTGTCTTGACATTGCAGTTCTGCAACATGCATAATTAAATTTTGGGACTGATTTGCTGCCAATCATGCCATTTGCTACAAAAAAAAAAAAAAAAAAAGATCTTGGCTGGATGTGATGCCTCACACTTGTAATCCCAGCGCTTTGGGAGGCCAAAAGTTGGGCAGATTGCTTGAGCCCGGGAGTTCGAGACCAGCCTGAGAAACAGTGAAACCCTGTCTCTACAAAAAATACAAAAATTATCCAGGCATGGTGGTGCGTGCCTGTAGTCTCAGCTACTTGGGAGGCTGAGGTGGGAGAATGACCTGAGCCCATGAGTTTGAGGCTGCAGTGAGCTGAGATCATGCCACTGCATTCCAGCCTGGGCAATGGCAGTGAGACCTTGTGTTAAAAAAAAGAAAAAAAGATATTTAAAAGACTACCATAGAAATGCTCTAGTTATCTGATCATGCCTTGACCTTAGAATTGAAAGCCTGAGCTTGTCATTTTCTTTCTGTGAACACGCAAAGCTGTAAAAAGTAGCCAGTTTACTTCACTATCCTTTTGCTCGTTATCACCACCATAAACGTCAAGTGCAGCATCCTTGGTTCTTTAATTCTTGTCTTCAGTGGATACTTCATGCTGAGCAGCCACAAATATTTACATATTGACATGCCATATATTGCCAGTATCTCATTTTTCACTGGCAATGAGTTCTTCACTGCATTCAACCTCAAGCAAGAAAGAGATCTTTGAGGGTCTCTCTTCTGGGGCCATTCCGGGTACCAAGTATAATACTGTACTGGTCAGAGTCTGACTAGGAAACAGAGACCACTTTAAGTATTTCAAACAGAAGAGATTTAACACAGGAATTTGTTACAACAATGTTTAAAGGACTGAAGGAACAAAAGAGGGAAGGTAAGGTTACTCAAAGTCACTTTAGGTCAGGCGTGGTGGCTCACACTTGTAATCCCAGTGCTTTGGGAGGGCAAGTCAAGGGGGATGGCTTGAGCACAGGAATTCAAGACCAGCCTGGATCACAACAGAGTGAGACCCCATCTCTACAAAAAACAAATAATTATCCAGTCCCAGCTGAGGTGGGAGGATTGCTTGAGCCCAGGAGTTCAAGGCTGCAATGAACTATAACTGTGCCACTGCACGCCGGCCTGGGCAACAGAGAAAGACACTGTCTCAAAAAAAAAAAAAAGAAAAAGAAAAAGGAAAAGACAACTGGCCAGGCAATCTGGCTCATGCCTGTAATCCCAGCACTTTGGGAGACCAAGACCCGCAGATCATTTGAAGTTGGGAGTTCAAGACCAGCTGGCTAACATGCTGAAATGCTATCTCTACTAAAAATACAAAAATTAGCTGGATGTGGTGATGGGCGCCGTGATCCCAGCTACTAGGGAGGCTGAGGCAGGAGAATCACTTGAACCCGGGAGGCGGAGGTTGCAGTGAGCTGAGATTGCGCCACTGTACTCCAGCCTGGACAACAGAGCAAAGTCTCAATTAAAAAAAAAAGTCACAGTAACTTGGAAATCAATAACGCCCTGGACTGAGGAGCAGCAATTACTCAGAGGCCAGAACACTGTCCACTAAGGCTCCTGGTGTCACAGTCCAGCCGCTTTGAGGAGGATCCAGAAGCCTACACTTCTAGCTGTCTGTCGCTGTCCCTGCAGCCACCACCACCTGACTTTTTGTCATTGATGTTGCTCTAGCCAGTGCTGCTGCTGCCACCCAAGACGTCAGAAATCTGAAGCAGAGTCACGTCTCCCTTCCCACCTTCTGTCTCCTGCCACTGCCTTCCACCGGCAGACCCTAACAGGCAGGCAGCTGGCAAGAAAGTGTCAGGAGTGTGACTCCACGTGGCCTTGCTACAGTACATAGTAGAGCACGGAAAGAGGGGCAGGGGATGAGAGCAAACAAGCTAAGAAATGAGTAAACGACGGCCAGGCAAGGTGGCTCACGCCTCTAATCCCAGCACTTTGGGAGGCCAAGGCGGGTGGATCACCTGAGTTCAGGAGTTCGAGACCAGCCTGGCTAACATGGTGAAACCCTGTCTCTACTAAAAATACAAAAAGCAGCTGGGTGTGGTGGCGGGTGCCTGGAATCCTAGCTACTCGGGAGGCTGAGGCAGGAGAATCACTTGAACCCGGGAGGCAGACGTTGCAGTGAGCCGAGATTCTACCTCTGCACTCCATCTTGGGTGATAGAGTGAGACTTAAGTCTCAAAAAAAAAAAAAAAAAAAAAGTCCGGGCATGGTGGCTCATGCCTGTAATCCCAGCACTTTGGGAGGCCAAGGCATGCGGATCACGAGGTCAGGAGATCGAGACCATCCTGCCTAACATGGTGAAACCCCGTCTCTACTAAAAATACAAAAAAAAAAAAAAATTAGCCAGGTGTGGTGGTGGGTACCTGTAGTTCCAGCTACTCGGGAGGCTGAGGCAGGAGAATGGCGTGAACCCGGGAGGTGGAGCTTACAGCGAGTGTAGATCGTGCCACTACACTCCAGCCTGGGTGACAGAGTGAGACTCCGTCTCAGAAAGAAAGAAAAAAGGAAAAGAAAAAGAAATGAGTGAGAAAATTTTTTTTTTTTTTTTTTTTTTTTTTTTTTGAGACGGAGTCTCGCTCTGTCACCCAGGCTGGAGTGCAGTGGCGCGATCTCGGCTCACTGCAAGCTCCGCCTCCCGGGTTCACGCCATTCTCCTGCCTCAGCCTCCCGAGTAGCTGGGACTACAGGCGCCCACAACCGTGCCCGGCTAATTTTTTGTATTTTTAGTAGAGACGGGGTTTCACCGTGGTCTCGATCTCCTGACCTTGTGATCCGCCCGCCTCGGCCTCCCAAAGCGCTGGGATTACAGGCGTGAGCCACCGCGCCCGGCCGAGAAAATATTTAATGTTAAATCTATCCCAGAAGTTCCTGCTGATGGGATTCACATATGAAGTTTCTGCTGTGAGGCTCGGCATGGTGCTAGATTCTGGGACTGCACTGGTAAACACAAAAAGCCCCCACTCTCCTTGAACAATCACAGGGTGAAGACAGACGAAAAAGCAACCCTTCATCTGGAGGCACCATTACATACACCTGACAAAGGATTTTTACCTGGAATATACCAAAAACTCTCAAACTAAATTTTAAGATGTAGACCACCCTAAGAAATACATAGGCAAAAAAGTGGAGCAGCCCCTTCACATAAGTGAATATTCCTGGGGCCAATAAACACAGAAAGGTGTTCAACTTTATTAGTCACGGAAGTGCAAATTAAAACCACAATAAGATACCACTACATACCTATCAGAATGACTATAGATAAAAAGACTGGCAATGCCTAGTAATGATGAGGATGTGGGGCAACTGGAACTCTCCTGCTGGTGAGAGCAGAGACTGGAGCACACACTTTGGAGAACTGCTTAGCAGTATCTAGAGCATCTAAGCATGTACTTACCCTTGACCTAGCTATTCCATCTTTAGTTATACAACTGAGGGAAATTAGCACCTCCATCAACAAAAAGACATGCACAAGAATATTCATTAGAGCTGCATTCATAAAAGCCCAAACCTAGAAACAACTCAGATGGAGATGGAGAAATAAATGCATGAAGTGGGTAAGAGAATGGGTAAACTGGCATATTCATATAGTTGAATACTATTCAGCAGGAAAGATGAATGAGCTACTGCTACACGCAACAACGTGGATGAAGCTCATAGACAATGTTGAATTAACATAGCCGGACACAAGAGTTCGTATGAGTCCATTTTTTGAAGTTCCAAGAGTAGACGAATGAAGCTGTGGAGGTAGAAGACGGAAGAGAACATTGCGGGTATGACTGGGGTGGGCACAGGGAGCCCTGCTGCTGTGCTGGGAAGGGCCTCTATTGATTTGGGTGGTACTAAACCTCATCAATCGGTAAACATAAGATTTGTTCAGGCTGGGCGCGGTAGCACATGCCTGTAATCCCAGCACTTTGGGAGGCTGAGGCGGGTGGGTCACCTGAGGATGGGAGTTTGAGACCAGCCTGACCAACATGGAGAAGCACCATCTCTACTAAAAATACAAAATTAGCCGGGCGTGGTGGTGGGCGCCTGTAATCTCAGCTACTCGGGAGGCTGAGGCAGGAGAATTGCTTGAACCCGGGAGGCAGAGGTTGCCGTGAGCCGAGATCGTGCCATTGCTCTCCAGCCTGGGCAACAAGAGCGAAACTCTGTCTCAAAAAAAAAAAAAAAAATTTGTGTGCTTCACAGAATATGTGTTGCTCCTCAAAAAATTAATAAAAAAGTAAAATGTAATTTCATATAAATATGCACGCTAAAAAGAAATTAAAAGTGAAGTGATGGTGGGATCAAGGGGTTGACTTAGCAAGCTGAGGCTGGAATGGAAGGGGTGGCCACATAATGACCACAGGGACTGCCTTCTGGGAGAGGGAGAGGGGAACGTGCAAAGGCCCTGAGGCAGGATCGGGGGGTTTGTTGGGGGAGCCTAGTCACGGCCAGTGGACTGAAACATAGAACTCGTGGGTGGGGAGCTGAGCAGGGCTGAGGCAAGACCTTAGCGCAGTGGGAAACCATCAAGGTGTGAAGTAGGGGGAGCTGGCAGAACTCTGAGGGCTGGGACGTGGGAAGTGAGAGAAAGAGAGACCTCTGATGACTTCATTGTGTGGCTAGAACATCTGGGAGCAGGGAGACTGGGATTCCATTGACTGAGTGAGGGAAGGGGCAGTGGAGTCAAGGTTTGCTTTGGACACTGTAAGTTGTAGCCGCTCGTCAGATACCCCGTGGAGCTGTTGAGGAGCAGTGGGCAGTGGGGCTGAGTTCTGAGCCAGGCCCAGCCTGGAAATGGATGTCGTAAGTGCACAGGGGTCTAGGGGAGCAGAGAGCAAAAGAGGAGACAGGAGTGTTTTAGGAAAGACTAGAGCTGCCTGAGGGTTTGGATCAAAACTGCTTTAAAAGTCCTTCTTCAACAAGCACTGAGCACCTACTCTGGGCCAGGCATGGAGAACCCAGAGGTGAACGAGTCCATCCTGCACTCAGTGCTGCCTGCTTCAGGCCAAATTTCCCCAAGCCCAGGCCACAGGCACTAACATGCAGATTCCCTGGTCTACCCAAGCCCCACTGAAACACTGTGGCCAGAGGCAGTTGCATGTTTCAAGTTCCCCGGGTGATTCTTTTGCACAAGAAAGCCTGAAAACCTTTCACTTTCAGTGGTCCACGAGTAAGTGTGGGAGGCGCATGTGTGCTGGGGGATGGAGAGAGAGAGAGAGAGAGAGAGAGAGAGAGAGAGAGAGAAAACAGGCAATTTCCTCTTTCCCTCTCCAAGAGTAGGGCTGCTCCCAGGTTCAGGAAAGCAGGTCTGTTCTGTAAGCTCTTGCTGTGTGTGTGGGGGTGGGGGGGGCGGGCACGGTGTCCCAGGAGGACAGAGTTTGCATTGATGAAAACCCTTCCCAGCCCTTTGATGCCTCTTTCTCACTGCCCTGAAGTTAACCAGCGCAGTCCTCCCTGCGTCCCGCTCGCCGCTGCGCTCACTCCCGGCCAGGATGGCATCCTGTCTGGCCCTGCGCATGGCGCTGCTGCTGGTCTCCGGGGTTCTGGTCCCTGCGGTGCTCACAGGTAAGGGGTGAAGGCCCTTGTCTCTGCCACCACTAGCCTCCCAGGGCCGATAACTACCTTGGGGCCAGATTCTTCAGCGTTCACTGGGGAGGAAGCCCCTCACAGGAGATGGGACGACTGTTTGGGGCGATTCTGTGAAGAGCTCTTGTGAGGCCGGCTGGCAGCAGCTGTGTGGGATGCCTGTCTCAGGAAATGGTTAGCAGCAGGGATAATGGCCTCTGAAGAAGGAGGACGACTTGCGGGGCAGGCCCAGGGATGTTCTGCTGTTGGGGGGACATGGGAATTGCTCTAGCACTTTAAAATCTGAAGTCTCCCAGGTCGGGGAGGCAGCCAGGGGTACCAGGCACATGACAAGTGGCTGAGGGGCCAGAGGAGTGCAGAGCCTTGCTGATCACTTTCAAAAGCTTCCCTGCTGGTTTCTGCGATGTCCTTAGAGAATGAGGACCCAGGTACTGTCCCCATCTTGGGAAAGGCTCCAGAGAGAGGGAGAGAGAATACAAGGCCCAAGATCCCTCTGCAAAACGGTGTGGACCTCTGGACTGAGATCGAAGTGGCCAAGTCTGGGGTCCCACGAAAGGGAGGCCTCCGGCAGGCTCCCAAGGGCCCTGTGGGGAGGGGAAGACTGGCCCAGGCTGGCTTCAGAGCCTGAGAGACAAAGGACACTGACGGGTTACAGGTGGTCTTTGCTCCTGTTAGCCAGGAGTTGGACCAAAGGGCAGCCGGCTTCTGTGTCACAGTAGCGGGTTTCAGGGACCCTGCACCCTGGGCCTTCTGGAGCGTGCCCGTGGATCTGTGAGAAAGGTGGACTGTAAGCATGAGAGCATGGCCTGGGGAGAGCTTCTGGGGGACGACAGGCCTGGGGAGGCCCCCTTGGCCACACCCTGGGAGGTCTGGGTGACAGCGAGGAGCCCCGGGGATTATTGGCTTCTCCCTGGATTCCCAGGAAGAAGCTCGAGGCCAGGGTGTGCTCAGTCTTGGCCGGGCGGTTCCTTAAACCTCTCTGTGCCTTCTCATCTGTAGGATGGTGACACCGCCACACTTTGCCTCATTTGCAGGGGGCTGTAAGGCCTCGTGAGTTCAGATGTGCGGAGCTTTTGGGACAGGCCCCACATCCAGTTAGGGCTCAGTGAGCATCAGGGGAATGCGGATTCCGTGGTCTGAGCCCCTCCCTGGCGCCGGGTGGTTTCAGCAGAACTCTCCGTCCGGGAGGGCGCCAGCCTCCCTCGTGGCGGAAGAGGCGCCAGCCTAAGCGAGCCATGCGGTGTCTTCAGGAGTTGGGGGAAGGGACCTAAAGGGGAAGGTGAAATCTTCTATGGCTTGGATCCTGGGGCTGTGATCTTTGCAGCCCCCTCACCGGGATGAAGCTGCTTCTCCAGCCTGGTGGTCCACGTGGGCGGAAGGGGAGGCCCTGGCTCCCGGGCTGCCTGTGGCTCCTGCCCAGGTTCCTGCTCCTGTGTGGCTGACCCTCCCGGCCCAGGCTGCCGGCCAGAGTGCCTGGGCCAGACTGTCCCTAATCAGTGTGGGCGGATGGGCTTCCTCTGCCACCATAGGATGCCTTGGGGACAGCCAGGACCTCACCTGGCCTCACTGCCCCACTTCCCTCCATGTGTTCTACCAAGAGCAGGCGGCTCCCCACAGGGGCCAGACCATGCCATCCCAGCCCCTGAGTCTCTGGGGTTCTGGCTGTTGTTCTTGCCATTCTGGGGGGAAGAGCGTTTGGGAGGCTCTTAGCACCCCACCCCTGGGCTGGGAGCTCTGGGCAGGTGTGTACACGGCCCTCTGCTCTGTGGGCTGGGGTCCTGTAGCAGACAGGAAGGGAAGGAGTGGCCTTGCGGGCCGAGGCCCAGGCCCCATCTGAGGCTCAGGCCCTCCCTGTTGGGAGCCTGTGGCCTCAGCCACTGAGGTGGTAGCGGGCTGGGCTGAGTGGGCAGGAGGCCAGGGCAGGGATGAAAAGGCCCTTCACGGCCCACACAAAGGGTGTCTGTGAGCACAGGCGCCTGGCCTCAGGGCCCTGTGGTCAAACAAACTTATTTACCAAAAGGCAGGGCGGCTGGGGCCAGTGGGGCTGGGAGAGAGCCCGTGGTGCCCAGGCCTGTGGCAGTGCCACCAGCCCCCGCTTTCCTGGGTCAGAGCGCGTAGTCACATCACATGGCTAATTCTGGTCAATGGATTCTGGGCCTCGGTACCGCCAAGGCAGATAGAACTTTCTTGGGGTCCTCGGTGCCCCCACCTCTTTGCCACCCTCACTTTCTGTCACCCTGGCCTATTCACTGCCTGCCTGGCATGCCATGAGTTCCGTCCTCCACACCTTCGCTCCTGCCCCATCTCCGCCTTCCCCGGACAGGACTCCTGCTGGGAAACTGCCCTGCTCCCAGCTTCCCAGAGGATGGATTTGGGGGAAGATGGGAACTGCCTTTCAGCTTTGCTTTCCCTTCTTACTGGAGCAAATTCTAGAAACACAGATGAGGATAAGAAGTGCCTGGGCTCCTCCATGGCTGCGGCACCCCTTTTCCTGGTGGGTCAGTGACTGAGTGCAGGCTGTCATTTCGAGCCCATGTGTCTGCCACTTGGGCACCAGACTAGGTTGGCAGAGAGCTGGTGGCCCCTGGGGCCCTGGCTGCTTGGGTACAGATGGGTCCTGGGCCAGCCTGTGAGGGATTCCTGTGGTGGCCAGCGGCTGCAGACCCATAGCAACTGGGCTTGCGTCCAGAGCTGTGCCCCAGGCCAGAGGCAGCAGCTGAAGATGCTGGTGTTCACACAGTTACCTCCTTGTGCAAGATGCTTGACAGCATAGTCTGAACCCCCATCTCAAAAGTCAGGAAGGTGGATTGGGGCATGAAGTCCAGGGTGAGAGCCTGATGGAGCAAGGATAGGCCCCAGCCCTCCTGATTAGGAAGCTTCATGGCCTGGCTGGGCAGGAGGGGGCTGTGTACAGTGGGAGGAGGCCAGGGCAGGTATGTCTGGTGGTGGGGGCAGCAGAGACAGGCTGGGTCATGGGGGACAGACAGGGACAGGGCCTGAGTGGGGCTCCCCACTGCCCTGCTCAGAGGATACCCTCATGGGTGGCAGCTCACCCCTGCTGCGCTGGCCCGGGGACTGAGCCCTGCCTTCGCAGGGGCTGGAGGTCTGCCACTCCTTGGCTGATTCCCACAGATGCCACCCGGGTCAGCTGGGCCTGGTACCCAGCAGCCCTGTCGCGGCCTCCAGATGCAGGGAGGTGCCTGCCTGCCAGTCTGTCTTGGGTGTGTCATTTGTGCCATTTCTTTGGACATGTTCAGGCAGTCAGCGAGCCTAGACACTGGCGCCTGCCAGGCGGTGGGCACACTCAGGCCTTTTACCTGCCCAGCCCCCAGAAGCCTGAGGCAGCATGCCAGGGGCCTGAGACTTTCCATGGGGGCTGCATGGCTGCAGACCCCTGCCTCTCTGGCTGCGACACGGGAGGCCTGGCTGGGCCACTTCCCTCCTCTCAGACATCAGTGCTGCAGTCCAGCCTTGGGCCCCTCGGGAGGGAAGCCTCCCCGACTTGGGGGCCAGTGGGCCTTCCACCCCTGGGGCCTCCTGCCAGAGCTCTTTTCTGGAAAGGGGTTCTCCCTTGGGCCAGCCCTGGGGAACGTGGCAGGTCAGTTGAAAGGTCAGCAAGCTGAGTCTCGGAGCTGAGCCTTGCAACTGACCTCTCCAGGCTTGAGAGAGGCCCGGAAGCCAGGGACCTGCTAACATTTTATTGTGGAAAGATGTGAACTTTACAATCCAATGAACTCCAGGAGTCCATCCACCTAGTCTCACCAACTGCCAACATTTTGCTACATTGCTGACTCCTCTTTCTATCTGAATGCTGAATCATTTGAGAGTAAATTGAGGCCGGGAGCGGTGGCTCAAGCCTGTAATCCCAGCACTTTGGGAGGCCGAGACGGGCGGATCACGAGGTCAGGAGATCGAGACCATCCTGGCTAACACGGTGAAACCCCGTCTCTACTAAAAAATACAAAAAACTAGCCGGGCGAGGTGGCAGGCGCCTGTAGTCCCAGCTACTCGGGAGGCTGAGGCAGGAGAATGGCGTGAACCCGGGAGGCGGAGCTTGCAGTGAGCTGAGATCTGGCCATTGCACTCCAGCCTGGGTGACAGAGCAAGACTCCGTCTCAAAAAAAAAAAAAAAAAAAAAGAGAGTAAGTTGCAGAAGTCATGTTCCTTTGCCCCTAAATTCTTCCTAAGAACAAGGACATTCTCGTACACACCAGAGTCAGCTATCAAAATCAGGAAATAAGCACTGAGGCAGTCCTAAGCCACACCCTGTTCAAACTTCACCAATGGACCCCAGCGTCTCCAATCACAGGCCTGTCCCTCCCCGTCCAGTAACATTGAGTTGTCTCCTTAGTCTCTGATCTGGAACCTTTCAGTCTTTCTTCATTTTTCCTGACTTTGACATTTGGGAAGGCCCATTTACTTTAAGACTGACCCTGAGTCTGGATTGGCCGATGTTTCTGCGTGGTTTGCCCTAGATGGACACAACTGGCCGGAAAACCCAGGAAGGACCTCTGTGTCCTCTCGAGCATCCCCCTCTCTGGGTGCTGGTGAGCCTAACAGGAGGGCAAGTGTCTGGCTTCAGTCTTGCCCCAGCGCTCAGGGATGGAACCCGCAGGGACAAAAGGTGCCCTAGGGTCACAGGCTGGCCAGCAGGGTCTGTTCACAGAATGGCAACCTCCCTACACCGTTTCTGGGCAGCACAACCACTCCCACAACCGTCCAAGGGCTTCAGCCCACCTGTGCTCACCATCGTGGCACCTTATCCCCAGGCTTTGGCTTTCTTGTCTCTGAAATGGGATAAAAGCAGTTCCCACACCACAGAGTAGCTGGAGTCAAAGAGATGAGGTGTCAGGACATCCCCAAGCTCATCCAAGGGACCTGTTTGAGGGTCGAGTGTCCCTGGATCAGTCTCTATCCCAGTTGAGATTAGGGCATGGGGCTGGCTGCAGTGGCTCACACCTGTAATCACAGCACTTTGGGAGGCTGAAGAAGGCGGATCACCTGAGGTCAGGAGTTGGAAATCAGCCTGGCCAACATGGCAAAACCCTGTCTCAACTAAAAATACAAAAATTAGCTGGGCATAGTGGCAGGTGCCTGTAGTCCCAGATACTCTGCAGGCTGAGGCAGGAGAATCGCTTGAACCTGGGCGGCAGAGGCTGCAGTGAGCCGAGAACCTACCACTTCACTCCAGCCTGGGCGACACAGCAAGACTGTTTCAAAGAAAAAAGAGAGAGAGAGAGAGAGAGAATCGGACATGGGCAGGCCCTGCTCTGCCAACACTGTGATGTCTGATGGTCTGGCTGGGCTGGAGAGGCCAAGAGCCGACCTACCATCCCCATCTTGAGCTTTCCAGCGTTTCTGGGGCCTCCCATCCGGTTGCGGGGGATGGATGGCCCAGCGTTGGGATGATGGGCGGGAGAGGACAACTGAGGTGGGCTGACTGGTGAGGGTACAGGGCGGGGTTATCATGTAGGCGTCTCAGCCTGTGCTTTCTGCGGGACTGAGAATGTCTCCTTCCTGCTCTCTGGTCCCTGGGTACCCCAAATCTTGCCAACTCCCAACCCTATGAGCAGAGAAGGGCTTTCCGGGGGCACCTCCCTTACACTGACCAGACACTCCTGCCCACCCACCGGCCTTGCCCTACAGGAGGCAGCAATGCACTGGCTTCAGCTTCCCAGCCTCGGAAATGTCAGGGCTAGTGCAGCGCTGAGCCCAGACCCCTCATACAGCGCTACCTGCAACTTGCAACTTGCTTAACCTAGAGGTAGGGGGTGACGTCCCTGTCGGCCCTGTCACCTGGGGCCCCAGCGCCTCCCGTTGGCTTTGCAGATGATGTTCCACAGGAGCCCGTGCCCACGCTGTGGAACGAGCCGGCCGAGCTGCCGTCGGGAGAAGGCCCCGTGGAGAGCACCAGCCCCGGCCGGGAGCCCGTAGACACCGGTCCCCCAGCTCCCACCGTCGCGCCAGGACCCGAGGACAGCACCGCGCAGGAGCGGCTGGACCAGGGCGGCGGTACGAGCGGGGCGGGGGAGGGAGAAATGAGGAGGGGCGGGAGGCGCGGGGAGGAGGGCCGGCCGGGCCGGGGCTGGCAGGTGACGTGGTCCTCCGTCCTCCGCAGGGTCGCTGGGGCCCGGCGCCATCGCGGCCATCGTGATCGCCGCCCTGCTGGCCACCTGCGTGGTGCTGGCGCTCGTGGTCGTCGCGCTGAGAAAGTTTTCCGCCTCCTGAAGCGAATAAAGGGGCCGCGCCCGGCCGCGGCGCGACTCGGCTGCACTCCTCGCGCGCCCGTATGTCTGCGCGTGCGTGTCCGCGCGTGCAGGTGTGCCAGAGAGTGAACGCGCGCAGGCGCGGGCTCAGGACGGGGGTGGGCGCGGGGGCGAGGGTGGGTGCCGTGCGCGCGCGTGGGGCCGGAGTCGCGCCCGAATTCCCCGCAGGGGCGCCGGGACGTGCGTGAGCACACAGCGTGTCCCAGCCCGCGCGCGTGTGGCGTGCACGTGAGCGCGCGCAGGGCCGCGCGACCCGGCGTCCGCGTGCACCACGGCTGGAGTGCCGCAGGAGCGCGCCGCATGTGCGTGCGCGGTGCGCGTGCGCCGGAGCCGCCAGGGCATCGGAGCCGGTGTGCGGCCAGCGGTCTTAGCCCGGCCTGGGGCACCGTTACTGCCGGGGCCACGGGTGGCCCGTTCTCCCGGCGCCGCCTCCTCTGCCTGGGCCCGGGCCGAGGCGCTCACCGCGCTCCCCGGGGCCTGCCCCCCATCCCGCTCCGCTGGAGTTCAGAGCGTTCTGTGAGGAGGGAAGCGCGAGGGCAGGAGAGGCCGACGGAGACCCCGGGACCTGCCGCTCCCTGAGGCCGGGCTTGGGGAGGGCGGGGGCCGTCGGCGCTCCCAGCCAGAGGCCGCGTTATTTTGGGGGACGTCTTGTGACTCTGAGTCCCGCAGCCAGGGCCCCATCCGAGGGCTCAGACCCGCAGCCCCAGGCCCCCAGGTAACCCCTCTGCCTAGGGAGCCTCAGGAGCAGGATGAGTCGAGGGTGGATGCTGGACGCTGCCCGCCCCTGCTTCCTACTCTCCCCCCCTGGCCTGGCTGGGCCGAACCGGCAGCCCCCACACCTACGGTTCGTCTGTTCAGGGAGAGAAAACGGCTTTCCCAGCTCTTCTTACCCCACTTCACTCTCAGAGCGTCGGGGCGGAGTGAGGGTGAGGAGCCTGGTCCATGGTCCCCACCTCGGAAGCATTTAGAGATGTAAACTTCGATCCTTTGATCATTTAACCTGCTCGGCGTAGCAGGGAAGCGGGAACTTGGGCCCTACCCCCGTCCCCAGAGACTTTGGAGGGAAGGGCTGGACAGTTTGGAGGCCAGCAGACCCCTTGGGGACAGCTTAATGCTTCTGAAGATTCCTGAGTGGTAATGCTGCTGGAGGGCAAGCTGCTCCTCTTTTTCAAAAACTCATTTTCTCTAGCAGCTGTTTTGGCCTCTTTGGTGTCCCTGAGATCCCCATGGCAGTTTCCTGCCATGACTTTCTCCTCCTGGACACTCGGGGAGCCCAGGTGGTGCCCGCGCACCTCTCACACACTGGGGGATGGGGTCCAAGGCCTCATCCAAGTCTGTTAACAGCTTTCCACTCGACCAGTCTCCCCAAAACACACTAAGTTAAACGATTCTGCTTATAAAGGAGTGCTATGAAACTGACCTATTTTCCTAATTGGTTAACTTCATCTCACATAACCTTGAGTAACCAAAGCCTTCATCAGACCGGATGATCCAACTCAACACGCTGTTTTCCAGCCTCAAAAGGCACGGGGATAAATGGCCACCCAACTCCTTCCCAACCCTCCCCTCCAGGGACAAGAGATGGCCCCCTCTTTCCCTTTCCTCACTCTGCAAGCACTCTCCTACCAACGGGTGCATCACAGCCCCTCACTGGGACCAGGGGGGCCTCCCTCTCCAGTGGAACCAGTGTCACATGCCTGGCATCCCTGTGATTCTCAGAGGGTCTGAGGTCCCAGGACCAACAAGCACCCTTTTGTGGCTTGTGGGAAGACGCTACAAAGTCCCACTGGATCTGAACCAGAGGCCTGTTCTGGAGAGCAGGGAAACTGTGTCCTGGCAGAGAGTGTGGTCCTTGGCACACAGGACCCCTTGGCAGGCTGAGGTGGAGCTGGGGCGAGGGGCGGGAGTGGAGCTCTGGGTAGCTGAGGGTGTGAAGGGCCCAGGGCCTGTGTCTGGGCAGTGTGGAAGTCCCAGCCCCACGCCTGTGGTGAGATCCCCATAGGGCCCCCCACCATGGACACTTCGGGGCCTCTGCGGTCTTCCAAAGCTGTGTCCTCACTTCCACTGCAGCAGAGGGGCGTCCACGGCTCTGTCAAACAGCCCTTTCTGTTTCTGGAGTCCTACAAGTGGAGGCCCAAATCTGCTCCCATGCTGAGACAAGGCCCCGGCTGCTCCTTTCTCCTCGGGAAACCGCCTTGAGCCCTTCCTTTGGGGAGTGCCTCCTCCACCCGCCTTGAAGGGGTGCCCCTCTCTCTGCCTGGAACCAAACACCCCCTTCCTTTGTGTACCAGGGCAATAAAGAGTAGACCTTCATCTCTTTTATTTTATATATGATGCTTCTTTTAATGCAGCCAAAAGTGATATTTGCTTTTCTCAGAACCATAATCGATACAAGATGCAGTGACCAATTCATTCCTTAAAACACCTGGGCTCCTTAAGGGACTAGAAGACACAAGTTACCTCCAGCCCATCAGGGAGCCAGAGGTGGGAGGGGTCCCCAGCCAAGCTCTGGCAGGCCTGCTGTGGAGCAGGGCCTGACCGTGCAGCCAGAGGCTGGCAGAGGCCCGGGGAAGGGTGAACAGGGGCAGCTGGGCTCTCAGTCCTGGGAACTGGAGACCAAGGGCTACTCATCAAGCTCCGTCAGGCAAGGGCGGCCCCATCTGTGCCTGGTGGATTCTAACTGCTTCCAAGGTAGAGGAGGACGCGTGCAGGAAATCATGTCAACTGTCACCTTCTGCCGGTCTCCCACGGGGACACTCTGGGTTGGGAGCCTCTTCTAGTCCCGGGGGCCAGGGGCACGGGGGGCCCTGGAGCGTGCCCACCCCCTTCCACCCCCTCGGAGGCACGAGGGAGATGGTGTAATACTGCTGAAACCTTCTTGTTTACAAATGCATCAGGAGAGGCTTGGGCACCCTTTATCCAGTTTGCGAGCAAGGGGCCAAGACACGTGAGCACGCACTGTGTGGGCAGGGATGAGGGCCGGGCACCCCAAGCCAGATCCTGCCACCTGGGGAGGTGCTGGCCTGTGCTTCCCAGAGCCCCCACCTTCTGTCAGGGTCTCATGCAGGCCTTGCTCGCGCCAGCCCCCTGGGGGGGGGGGTCATTGCCGATTCCGGCTGCCCAGCTTCCTGCGGTCCTTGTTCTGGCTGCGCTGAGGGTCATCCATCTTGTGGACACGGAAACATTCCTTGAGGTTCTGGGACCGGATCTTGGGATTCAAGATCTCCTCAGTCATGGAGCTGGGGAACCAGCCTCTCTCCTGGTCGTGCAGACGCTCGCCAAAGATCCACCCTGTGCAGGGAGGGGAGGGAGGGAAAGTTAGGTGCCCCTGCAGGGCGCAGGCTGCACAGAGGCTCCCTCCCAGCCAGGGCCCCCATCTGTGTGCAGGACACTAGGGATCCAGCTGGCCTTTCCCAAAACGCAGCAGCTCTGCACACCTCTGCCGAGATGCTCAGACCGGATTCACCCCCATAAGCTGGGAGGTGCGTGGGCATCTGCACAGAACAAGACCTGCTCCGTGCCACGCAGTTCCACATTGACTTTGGAACCCGCTCTGGGACCCTTGGCAATTCTGTGCTGCCCTACATGAGCCCAGGAGACCCAAGGGCCACTGCAAAGAGCTGGGGGCATTCAAGGGGCTGGTGGGGGTGGCAGCTGAGTGCGTGGTTAGCCGGTCTGGACTGTGTCATTAGCCTCTTGCTGAGCAGATCCTCCCAGGCTTGGCCTCGTCAGGGCCGGTGTGGTCAGTGGAGAGGGCCCATCGTGAACTGGCAACACCAGTAGTCTCAGTGTCACCTGGCTTCTCCCTGCCCTGTTTCTCCACCTCTCCCCTCCCCTGGAGATCACCAGGTCTTTGCTCAGACCTTGTGGCTGATCGGAGCTAAGAAGCCTGGGGCATGCCCTCTGCAGGTCTCATTTGGGAGGGGAGCAGGCTAGTTATATTCCATGGGAAGAGGGCAGGAGAGCCCCTGGGCCTTTGGGAACAGCTCACAAGAGGGACTCCTTGGAGAAGGCCTCCCCTGGAGGTCCCAGCCTGAGGCCTTCCACCAGGACCCAGCAGGAGAGGAGGCGGCGGGGAAGATGCGGTTGTATACTTTGGGGATTTGGATCAGGAGCAATTACTGTAGAGACAGGGATGTGATTTGAAAAGAGAAAGGGGGTCCGTGTTCAATTCTACAGGGGCTGGGAGGAACTTCACTTGGTACTGATGACACCAGCAGGGGTGGCCAGGAGCTGGGGGCGGCTTCTTGGCCCACATGGGGCACCGAGCCTGGTGGTCACAGGCTTACCTGAAGCTGCAAGTACGGGTCTGGGTGAGGGCAGGGTCGGGTCTGGGTGAGGTCAGGGTTAGGATGTTCCTGGTTGTCCCCTCACACTGTGATGGAGGCGCTGAGGCCAGGACCAGGGGAAGGGGACACGAAGCCACCCGCTTGGGCTGGGCCCACTGTGAAGGAGGAAAGGTGGGGCCTCCCAGCTCTAGGGGAGGACAGGGAGACACTGGAAACAATTCCTCCTTTATGCTGAGGAAAGGCCAATGAAGCCAGGATGGACGGTGTCCAAGCAGAACGTCTCAGGGAGCAAGAGACATGGCAGGGCACCCGCCGCTCAGCCAGTGGTGATGCTTCTCCACCTCCCCGTCATCTCTTGCCGGGCAAGGCTCCGTGCGGCGTCCCCTGGGGGCCCCGAGGGGAGGTCCCTGGGCCTCACCGTCGTCAGTCTTGTCCAGGATGTTGAGGATGTCGGCGAGCTCCAGCGTCAGCTCGTCTGGCTGCTGAGCCACGTATGGGTGCACGCACTGGACCTGGGGGCAGTCTGAGGGACAAGAGGCACAGGTACGTCCCCACCACTGCGCCACCCACCTGCCTGCTCCCACCAAGCCCGCAGCTGAGCTCTGCCTAGAATAAGAAAACTCCCACAGCAACTGGAGAAGGGCTCATCTGAGGAAGAGGAGGATTTGTTTCCAAAGAAAACGTTATTAACATAGCCAGGAGTTCTGGGAAGAAATACATGCATAAAGGCTGTGAGGGGCCTTAGTTTCCACTTCAGAAGGAACTTTTTGTACCTGGGATATGGCCCTGGGAGTGGTTTGGGGTGGTCAGGACAGGGTTCATGTGATCAGGGTTAGCAGCTTCTCCATAAGGCTGCTGGACTTGTGCTTTTTTCTTTTTGAGACAGAATCTCCCTCTGTCACCAGGCTGGAGTGCAGTGCAATCTTAGCTCACTGCAACCTCCATATCCCAGGTTCAAGCGATTCTCATGCCTCAGCTTCCAGGTAGTTAGGGCTACCGGCACGCACCACCACACCTGGCTAATTTTTGTATTTTTAGTAGAGACAGGGTTTCGCTGTGTTGGCCAGGCTTGTCTCGAGCTCCTGACCTCAGGTGATCCACCCACCTCGGCCTCCAAAGTTCTGGGATTACAGGCATGAGCCACTGCACCTGGCTTTTTTCTATTTAATAAGCTTTTCGGACAACTGGCAAACCTAAAAACAGCAGTGGAGTTTGGTCCAAATTCCTCCTGGTGACTTGGTGGTACTGTCACCTAAGGCCCATCCAACATTCACACAGCGTGGCCATGCCGCGTTGCTGGCCCGTACTAAGCTTCCAGTAGGAAGCAGCCCCTGGAGGCCCGTGCAGGCCTCTAAGACCACCAGCTCAGGGAGGTCTCCCTCCAGGCAGGGCACACCGTGCACCTGCGGCATCAGGCAGGGCCAGCCCAAGCACAAATGGCGCCCCCTTACCCACCGGTGACTTACCCAATAGCCGGGATGTGAACGAAACAAACTTGGTCCTCCTGTTAGGGGCCAGCGAGGTCATCCAACGCTTCATCTCACTCCTGGCGCAGGGAAGAAGACAGTGCCCCAGCTGCAGCTCAGCGGCGACCCCCCACGATGTGGCACGAGGCTTCCCAGCTAGCCGCCCCTCAGATCTGCGTCCACCATCCTGAGCACCGCTCCAGCCCACCCCAGGGACAGCTTGGGGGAGCCACAGAAACGGGCTGGTCCAGGGTCTGACACACACACGAACCCACGGAAGGGCACGGGGGAGCCCCTCAATTATGTTCCCGTGTGATGCTTTCAAAAGTCAAGCAGTAAGAGTGAGGCCACAAGGTAACAAGTCCCACCAAGTAACGCGTAAGAGCGCATTCCGTGGCCACAGCCACACCACCAAAGCCACAGTTTCTCATCCCGACAGGTCAGCCCCAGGTCTGGGCAGGGGAGGATATCTGGTGAGTTGTGTGTAAGGGGCAGCTTTGGGGCCATGGCGGGAGGAGGGCAGAGCCTCAGCTCCGCAGGCCACAAGGGAGTTCCACTCCACGAGTGCAGTGCAATCTCAGCTCACTGCAACCTCCACAGTTTCAGGCTCAGGGCCTGCAAAGCATCTCTCCCCACATTTAGCTTGCTTGTCCCTCTTGGGGGGCCTAGGGCTGCAGGGCAGGGGTCCCAGCTGCTCAGAGAGGTGAAATGAGCTCAAGGCCACAAGCAAGTGGCAGCAGGAAGGAGGAGGATGGTGGTTCCCTACTTAGCCTGACTCAAGGGCTCTAAAAGGGCTCATCCAAAAAGAGGGACTTGCCCAGAGTCTGAAGCCCCACGGGAATGAACACACATACACACACGTGCACACACAGGTACACACATGCACACACACACGTGCACACACAGGTACACGCATCCAGGAACCTGCAGCCACCCCCAGAGGCGCCACAGAAAGTACTGGCGCAGGGTCTGGATGGGCAGGTTGGCCCCATGCAGAGCGTGTGGTGCCTTGTTCCACCTGGGGACAGGCCTGTAGGGATTGAGGCCACACGGAAAGGTGCCACGGGTGGCACTGGGCATGTGGCGGCGAGGCACTCACTGAGAGGATGCCTTTAGCATGTAGGTGGCCTCCCGGTCATCTGCGTTCTCCAGCAGCCGCAGGATGAACACATTGGCCAGCGTCTGGCCCTGGTCCTCCAGCTCCTCCACACGCAGCAGTCCCCGTGGAGCTGAGTCGAATACCTGGTACTTGTCTCTGGAGATCAGGGAGAAGGGCAGGTGTGTCAGCCCCAAGGAGGCCCATGGAGGTCCCAGGAGAGCCCCACTTGGCAGGCCAGCAAGCCTGGCTCCACGGCACTGGCTCATCTTCACCTCCTTCCGAAGCTCCCACCTGAACGCCTGTCTCCCGCACCCCAAAAGGGCGACCCGTCCCAGGTGCGGACAGTGGACAGCACCATGGTCCTGCCAACCCTGATGACCCTACCATGGCCACCCTGCTGCTGGGCTGGGCCCTTCACGGCCCTAGCAGTAAAACCCCCACTTTACAGGAGGGGAAACTGAGGCTTAGGAACGTGAAATAACCTTGGCTAAAGGCCCAAAGCTGGGCCTCAGCAGAACAGACTTTTAAACCCGATCCAAAAGTCCAAGCTCTGTCCCGAACCCCCAACCTCCGGGCCCCAATCAAACCCAGTGCCCAGCACACTCCTCCGCCCGCCAGAGTGCCTGGTGCCCTGGGCCCCAATCAAACCCAGTGCCCAGCACACTCCTCCGCCCGCCAGAGCGCCTGGCACCCCGGCCCCAGTCAAACCCAGTGCCCAGCACACTCCTCCGCCCGCCAGAGCGCCTGGCACCCCGGCCCCAGTCAAACCCAGTGCCCAGCACACTCCCCGCCCGCCAGAGCGCCTGGCACCCCAGCCCCAATCAAACCCAGTGCCCAGCACACTCCTCCGCCCGCCAGAGCCCCCAGCACCCCGGCCCCAGTCAAACCCAGTGCCCAGCACACTCCCCGCCCGCCAGAGCGCCTGGCGCCCCGGGCCCCAACTCACCCTGGAATCTGCCGGCAGATCACCAGCAGGTCGTTGAACAGGAAGAGGTAAATTTCGTGGAAGAGCTTCTTGGTTCGCAGGGTCCGGGAGGTCTTGGGGCCTGACATCTGCTGCAGCTCACCCTGCTTTAGCAGCCAGCGGGAGTGGGAGATGATGGGTACCGACTGCAGCGGGGAAAGGGTGTCAGGCGGGCTGTGCCCACAGTGTCCCTCCCCAGGACACGCCCCCAGTGCTGCATCTGTCACATTCCCTGACACCTGCCCAGGGCCCCGACACATGAGGCACAAGTGGGCAGAATGGCTGAGTTCTGGACGGATGCAGAGAAATGGCAGGACTGTGTGTGTGCGTGTGTGTGTGTGTGTGTGTGTGTGTGTGTGTGAGAGAAGGTGCACCCTGCGGGCATGAGTGTGCTGTGTGTGTGTGTGTGAGAGAAGGTGCACCCTGCGGGCATGAGTGTGCTGTGCGTGTGTGTGCGTGTGTGTGAGAGAAGGTACCCCTGCGGGCATGGGTGTGCTGTGCGTGTGTGCGCGCGTGTGCTGTGTATGTGTGCGTGTGTGTGCGTGTGTGTGAGAGAAGGTACCCCTGCGGGCATGGGTGTGCTGTGCGTGTGTGTGTGCTGTACATGTGGGCTTGTGTCTATGTGTGTGGACTGTGTTCTGTGTACCCCCATGTGAGCTTTAAGTGTATGTGCATGTGTGTGCATGTACACTGCTGTTTACATGTGTGCACTGCTGTGTGGATACCGTGTGCCTGTGAATGTGGCAGCTAGTGTGTGTCATCATTGCCCCCACCAAGCTCTGCCTGTGGGATGCAGAATCAGAGAAGGGGCTGAGTTCACAGTGGAGAGGAAAGAATGGGACCCACGGGGCAAGGAGGCCAGGCCTGCAGCTGAACGGCCGCTTGGCAGGTGATACAACTCAGGGGCAGGCGCCTGGCACCCAGCGGTCAGCCGAGCTCCATGGGATGCCCAGAAGACCGCCTCTGCCTCCTCGAGTGGGGCTCAGCTCCCAAACCAAGCCTGGTCTCAGGGACCCGCTGCGGGCACAGTGTGCTGCTGTGGCCGAGTTCCCAGAAAGTCAGGCCCCAGGGGACCTTAGGGACTCACAAGTGCCTGAAGTTTCCTGTGAAGTTTGGGGGAGGCTGGTCACTTCCAAATCCTCCTGGTTTGAGGATCCCTGGAGTAGCCCCCACCACGTCCTCCACGTAAACTGACTGCTCCAGGCCACGCGGCTGGCAGGTGAGAGCAGGATCCACACCCCGCGTGGCTCTAGGCTGCACACTAGCCCTGCACTCCCGTCTCTCAGGAGACAGGTCTGGGCCACCGTGGTGGTGTTTCATGCCTGGTGGCAGGTTGGGTGGCTTCAGCTGGGGAGGGGGCAGAGGGGACCCTAAGTGTGGCCAGTGACCAAGGACCTAAGGAAGGCCAGCCAGGCGTGGTGATCTGTGCCTCTGGGGCAGGGCGGGGCCAGGGGCCCGTGCATAGGTACAGGCTGACACCAATTGCTCCAGTTCACCTTGATCTTGAACTCCATCTTCTTCTGAATGCAGATCATCTGCTCCGTGCGGCTCATCTTCCTCACGCCCTCATTGCATGCCTTCACCACCTGGGACAAGAAGGAGGGCCCATCAGGCCACCAGAGCCAGCTGTCCCAGCCCCTTCCTCCCGCTCCGTCAGGCCACAGAGAGGGCTCAGTGACCACTGTGACCAGGCACTGTGCCCACAGCTGAGGCTGGCCGGCCAGTCTCAATCGGGCTGGAGCTCCTCTTTCTAGCACCTTGTGGCACAATGGCAAGTGGGAAAACCTGTTAGTTTCGGTGGAGAAAGTTGGTGCCTTGTCCTCGCTAGGAAGCAAACTCCAGAAAAGACACGCGTGAGGCAGCCCTCCTCCTCCGCAGGCTGGACGGCCCGGCAGGGCTCCGGGCTGTTCTCCCCACACCCTCCTGGGAGGCAACCCAGGCACCAAGGGGCCTAACAATTCCACACTTTCTGGGACTCCTGAGGACTCGTACTGAAGAAAGAAAATTCCGCACTGACGCATGGGGTCTGGCACAGGGCCAGGCTCGCCGCAGGCTCTCAGTCAGGCACATAAATGAGCACCATGCCCTGAGAAGTGTGCGTAAGGGGCTCCCTGCTGTGTTGTCTAGAATGAGAAACACGATTGTCAGCCTCAAGAATCAGCAACAGATTTGATTAAAATGATTATGATCTACGCATATATGCAAGGACAGAAATCCAGGACAGAGGCAGGGACTCCGCATGAATGCGGGGACTCCACATGCTCCACTCGAATGCAGGGCACAGCTGTTTCTAAACCACAAGCCCTTTTTGTAAAGAATACAGTGGTGTGTGTGTGCTGTGTGCCATGCGTGCCGTGGTGCATGCATGTGCTGTGTATATACAGTGTGTGCTGAGCATACGTGCAGTGTCATATGTGTATGTGTGCTGTGTATGCATGTGCAGTGTGTACTGTGTGTGATATGTGTGTGCCATGTGTGTGCATGTGTGCTGTGTATATGCAGTGTGTGCAGTATTATGTGTGTGTGCTGTGCATATTTGCAGTGTGTGCGTGTGTGTGCTGTATGCATGTGCACTGTGTACTGTGTGTGATATGTACGTGCCATGCACGTGTGTGCTGCATGTACTGTGTGTGATAAGCATGTGCTGTGTGTATGTGCAGTGTGTACTGTGTGATATATAGGGGCCGTGTATGTGTGTGTGCAGTATGTACTGTGTGTGATATGTATGGGCATGTGTGTGCTGTGTGTACTGTGTGTATGTGCAGTGTGTACTGTGTGATCTATAGGGGCCGTGTATGTGTGTGTGCAGTGTGTACTGTGTGATATGTACGTGTCATGCATGTGTGTGCTGTGTGTGTGTGCAGTGTGTACTGTGTGATCTATAGGGGCCGTGTATGTGTGTGTGCAGTGTGTACCGTGTGTGATATGTATGGGCGTGTATGTGCTGGGCGTGTGTCATGTGTATGTCTGTTTCGGGGCGAGCTGCGGCATGTCCGCGCCCTGCGAGTGTGCTGTGCACAGGTGTCTGTTCAGGGCGAGCTGCAGCCTGTTGGCAGGGAGGGCGAAGTGGTACTGAAGTTTATTGTTTTCTTTTTACTTACAAGCATTTTCTGAGTTTCCTGGTATTGAGTAAAATTACTTTTATAAATCAGAGAAAAAACAAACCTTTATTTTTAAAAAACAAGCCTGTTAGAAACAGAGAATACCTTTCATTATAAGGAAAATGAAGATGAAAGGAAAAAAATGAAGATGAAAGTAGAAAAGAACCGTTTACTAAAAATACAAAAAAAGCCGGGCGCGGGGAAGCTCTGCTACTCAGAGGTGGGCATGGGACCCGGGAGGCGGAGCTTGCAGTGAGCCGAGATCGCGCCATGCTAGCCTGGGCAACCTGGCTCTCAGAAAAGTCACGGATGTCCCCTGGCTACCCTGCTTGAGGTACCAGCCTTTCCCCACTAGGCACAGCGTGTCACTACCAGAGGAATTTTGGTGGCCAAATGGTCTGGGAAAGGGACAGGAGGAGAGGCCCGAGGTGGGAACCAACTGCATTAGGGTAGGAAGTCCTCATGTCTCAGTGTGGCTGAGAATGACCATCAGATGCCCACTGAGGGTGATACTCTTTTTGCTAAGCTTCTGCCATGGGGTGACAAAGAAGTGGAATATGGATGTCCCCCACCTTGCTCTCCACCATGACGGCATCACTGGCTCAATGGAGGTGCCCTAGCACAGCTGCCAAAAGCTGGCTCTCAGCTCCAGCTGATGCCAGGAGCCAAACGCGGCAGAGCGCATGGTAAGAGCTCCTGAGGACTGAAACGTACTCGCTGGCCCTTCCTGCACAACCCCTGCTCTGCTCCAAAGCTCCAGGAGGAGCCGTCTCTCTCTGAGAGTCAGGAGATGGTCCTTGCACTCTTGGGCAGCGCCGGTGAATCTCCTCACAGAGATGCACAGGCGCGACTGAGCTCCAGGGAACGGGAGAGTGGCGTGGGGGGATGGGTTCAGAGTAAAGGGCTCCGTCAGGGCACAGGGAGAGTGGGAACCAGCCTTGGTGAGCCTCACAGGAGGGAGGAGAGACTGCTTCTGACATGGAGAAACAGGCAAAGGCAAGCCTGGGGTCTGTGTGCACCCCAGATGCCTGCATAGAACAATACCAGGCGGCTGATGAGAGGAGTCAGGGCCTGTGCATGATCGCAGAGCTCCACACCGGTGTAGAGTGTCCTGAGGGCCGTGCTGCGGTACAGTAACAGACAGGGTATGTAAGGCTGGAGCCAGGAAGCAGGGTGAAGAAGGCTCTACACAAGCCACACCTGGTGTATATTTTTTAAGTCCCAGTGACTCTTCTGGATTGTAAAAGTGAATTTTAAAATAAATTTGCATTTACTTTTTTTTTTTTTTTTTTGAGATGGAGTCTCGCTCTGTCACCCAGGCTGGAGTGCAGTGGCCGGATCTCAGCTCACTGCAAGCTCCGCCTCCCGGGTTCACGCCATTCTCCTGCCTCAGCCTCCCGAGTAGCTGGGACTACAGGCGCCTGCACCTCGCCCGGCTAAGTTTTTGTATTTTTAGTAGAGACGGGGTTTCACTGTGTTAGCCAGGATGGTCTCGATCTCCTGACCTCGTGATCCGCCCGTCTCGGCCTCCCAAAGTGCTGGGATTACAGGCTTGAGCCACCGCGCCCGGCCAAATTTGCATTTTCTAAAAAGACACATGGACACGTGGGGAGCAGGGCCGGAAAGGTGCTCCTGGATGAGGAAAGCAGTGCATTGGGATACAGCACAAGAGGCGGCGAAACTCACCATTTCCAGCTCCTTGTGGGCATCCAAGGCAGTGCACTCCCGCTCAGACCTCTCTTCTACCCTCTTCAGGATGTTCTACGCACAGGGAAAGGCTGCGTTAACTTTAATCTTTTCTGATCTTTCCTCCCATTTCTCATCTTGACCGTAACTGCCTCCCTACTGCACCAGTCCAGCCCCATGCTGCAGCACGCACACACACACATGCATGCAGACCTGCGTGCACACATACGTGCATACATACTTGCGCACACGTGCACACGATGCATGCACACCTGCAAACACACAGTGCACACACAAGCACACGTGTACAAACATGCATACAAGCACACGTGCACATACATACATACATGCACCTACATACATGCATACCTGCACACATGCATGCACACACACACATGCACACAGTCTCCATCTGACAAATGGAGGGCAAGAGAGCCCGCATCCAGCATCCAGCAGTGAGGACTGTCACGCACTCAGTCAGGGTCAGCTCTGTCCCCAAGGGGAGCTAAATGCTTACGGGACAGGGGTAGGGAGACCAAGGGCTTCCCTCTCCTCCCTGGGATTGTCATTGGGCCCCGAAACTTTGTTAACTTTGGTCTTATCCATGAAAGTGTATGAAAGAGTCTTTTCTCCAATTGTTCAGTTTTCTTCAATTAACGAAAAATTATGCCCACACTGCTTTCACCTGTAAATTATGATTTTGGCATTGCTCTATAAACTCTACATGGTTTCTTCCTAGCAATCACCACCATGCCCATGTTTTCCAACTGGCTTTTGTCCTGTAGGCAGGCTGGGTGCATCTGAGCACCAACCACCTGTCCTCCCGGCTGCCGGGTGCCACGGCAGCACAGACGCCTCCCCTGACAGCAGCCCAAGCCTCTCCTGTGGTCACTTGCCCGCCTCTGCCTGGCAGCCAAGCCAGAGACCTTCGAGACCCACAGCAGCCTTCCTGTTTCTTCCGCCCTGTATGTGGTCACCTCGCCTGTCATTAACTGTCCCCCTACTTCCAAATCCTGGCTAAACAGCACAGTCCAGGCGCATCTTTTCTCACAGGCATAAAAGCTGCATCTGACCAGGTGGCATGGGTGGCCTCACATGGAGGACAGTATGGGTTCCTTAGCCTGGTGCGTGCTCTCCCACGCCAGCCTCCTCTCAGTATGTCCCCAGCATGCTGCCTGATGCGGAGACTTGCTGTTCTCTCTGGAATGGTCCCTGACCCACCACCCCTTTCTCTGAGCCCTTCCCTGAGCGCCCACCCCAGCTGTCCCCATTCCACCATTTCCTAATCACTGCATTCCCATTGCTTTTAATCTTATTGTTGGTTTTCATCTTACAGAAGCTAAGGTTTTAATATATCCATATGCACTTTCCCTATAAAGTGTCCTAAAATATTTTTCACTGCATAATTAGGAAATGTTACTGTCTTCTGTTTCACTTTTTCTAAGTTAAAAAAAAAATTCCCATGGAATTGCGTTCATCACAGGTGTCTTCTGGTTTGGGGTCGCCGCCCCGGCTGTGACTCACGTTGGTATCTCTGTTAGCTTCTCCTGACACCTGCTTCCTTGGCCTCATGCTCCCAAGCCCTTTCCTCCTGGGACGGGCCTCCTCTCTAATTCTGCTCTTTTGGAGTAGCTGCCTCTAGGTCTTTGGCCGCTCACCTGTCTGACCTCTGACCTCTGCTACCTGTGGCTCTAAGGTCCCCCTCAGCTCATGCCCCTCAGGACCACAGCTGCACTCTACACCGTCCACTTCACGAGCCCAGCTGCCAATGGCTCCCTCTGCCCAGGGCATCAGTAGACAGGGCCCCGGCACCTGTGAGGCGGAGGGGGTCTCTGTCCTGCCTCACTGGGCCTGTCAGGCGGAGGGGGTCTCCATCTTGTCTCACTGGGCCTGTCAGGCGGAGGGGGTCTCGGTCCTGCCTCCGGGCCTGTCAGGCGGAGGGGGTCTCGGTCCTGCCTCCACTGTCAGGCGGAGGGGGTCTCGGTCCTGCCTCGGGCCTGTCAGGCGGAGGGGGTCTCGGTCCTGCCTCCGGGCCTGTCAGGCGGAGGGGGTCTCGGTCCTGCCTCCGGGCCTGTCAGGCGGAGGGGGTCTCGGTCCTGCCTCCGGGCCTGTCAGGCGGAGGGGGTCTCGGTCCTGCCTCCGGGCCTGTCAGGCGGACGGGGTCTCGGTCCTGCCTCCGGGCCTGTCAGGCGGACGGGGGGTCTCGGTCCTGCCTCCGGGCCTGTCAGGCGGAGGGGGTCTCGGTCCTGCCTCTGGGCCTGTCAGGCGGAGGGGGTCTCGGTCCTGCCTCTGGGCCTGTCAGGCGGAGGGGGTCTCGGTCCTGCCTCTGGGCCTGTCAGGCGGAGGGGGTCTCGGTCCTGCCTCTGGGCCTGTCAGGCGGGGGGGGTCTCGGTCCTGCCTCTGGGCCTGTGAGGCGGAGGGGGTCTCTGTCCTGCCTCACTGGGCCTGTCAGGCGGAGGGGGTCTCCATCTTGTCTCACTGGGCCTGTCAGGCAGAGGGGGTCTCCGTCCTGCCTCACTAAGCCTGTCAGGCGGAGGAGGTCTCCGTCCTGCCTCTGGGCCTGTCAGGTGGAGGGGGTCTCGGTCCTGTCTCACTGGGCCTGTCAGGTGGAGGGGGTCTCGGTCCTGTCTCACTGGGCCTGTCAGGCGGAGGGGGTCTCGGTCCTGCCTCTGGGCCTGTCAGGCGGAGGGGGTCTCGGTCCTGCCTCTGGGCCTGTCAGGCGGAGGGGGTCTCGGTCCTGCCTCTGGGCCTGTCAGGCGGACGGGGTCTCGGTCCTGCCTCTGGGCCTGTCAGGCGGACGGGGTCTCGGTCCTGCCTCTGGGCCTGTCAGGCGGAGGGGGTCTCGGTCCTGCCTCTGGGCCTGTCAGGTGGAGGGGGTCTTGGGCCTGCCTCTGGGTCTGGCTGGAGCCTCCCTTTTCTGGAAGCCCCATGCCCCGCAGTCTCCCACGCCTCCAGCTCTGTGGGTTTCCTCCTCCCTCATCGCTGTTCCTTCCCAGGCCTGGCTACGTCCCTGAGTTTGGTCTCAGGCCCCTTTCTCTCCTTCCTTGGCGGTCTCTTCCGTTAATTACCACCTTGATGCCAACGGGTCCTGCCCGACTTCTCCCTTTAACTCTGACCTCTGACACTGAACTGTCCAAAGTCACCTCAAACTCAGGTCATCCTGCCCTGAATCCCGAGTCCTCCATGCCCCAAGACTTCCCCATCTCAGCAATGGCCGCACACCCCCAAACTGCTCAAGGTAAAAACTGAAGAGTCACTCTCGGTCCTTCTCTCATCCAGTCACTGATTTCAATTCCCTGACATCCCTGCCGGGCCCCCACTCCCCGGCCCAGCCCCACAGGCCAGTGTAACCCCTTCCCTGTTTCCGTCACCCTCTGGAGCAGCCAGGGCCAGCTCCTAAAAGTGGGTCCGATCAGGTGACTCCCGTCACACTGAGGACAGGACCCCATGTCTTCCCTGGACCTGCCTCTGTCCCCATCTCCACACCCACTCCCATCCCCGTCATGCTCCCGAGCTTGCTGCTGGCCTTTCTGGCCATGAACCTTGCAGTCTCGGGGCCTTTGCACAAGCGGTTCCCTCTGCGTGGAATGTTCTTTCCTCTACCTGCCCCCACCAGCTCCTCCCTGTCAGCCAGGTCTCAGCTTACACGTCACGTGTCTTTCCTGATCCGCCCCCACCCCTGCAACTGGCAGTGGCCAGCCAGCCACCCCTGTCATGTGGGCCCATTTGGCTGTCCCCACAGCCATGCCCACTTCCTGGCTGTGCATGGATCAGTCTGTCCCCCCTGCGATGGGGCTCCCTGGGAGCAGAGGTGGTGCCCTCACTGCCCAGGAACGTGCTTGGCACGCATGGGAGGAGCTTAGATAGTATCTGTTGAACCAATAGACCTCCTAGAAAGCCAATGACCCAGAACAGGGCCCCGGAATGACCACAGGAAAGCCTGGGAAACCCCGTCTGTGGGTCAGGTGGAGGAGGCTGTACCTGGACCAACAGCTTGAGGCGTGTGATCCTCTGGAAAGGCAGGATGAGGAAGGAGGAGAAGGGCAGCCCCTTGCACTTGGGGTCGAGCTCTAGCTGCGAGATCAGCTCCCGAAAAGCCGCCTTCTCCTGGCTGGGGACACAGACACGTGGAGTAGGTCTCTGAGCTGCAGGAGGCATGAACTGGAGACTCCTCCTCCCCGTTCACAGCCTCTCAGGATCCACACGACCCACGGGCTCAGAAAACATGTTGATTTCTTTGTGTTTTTTTTCAAAAGGAAAATAGACTGTTCACATACAAGTCAAATAACAATAGTGGTTTCACATGCCTGGCCTTGAAGACTTGGCACAATATGCTGTCTGTGGGAGGACAAGGATTCCTCGTGTGGCCAAGACGCACAATTAAATGATTTCACCCAGCAGGAAACCGTGGCAAGGTAAACCCACATAGTGACAGGAATGGGCAGCAGGCTATAGACATCGACAGGACAGCCTGCACTATTTCTGACAGGGGGGCTTGGCGGTGGGCCGGGCTGCAGCGCGGATGAGGGCTGGGAGAGCTGGAGGTGAGCTCAGCCCCATGCATGTCAGCAGGAATGGCAGGGACAGCGGGACGGCAGGGACAGTGGGAGGGCAGGGACAGCGGGACGGCAGGGTCGGGCGCTCTGCCTGTCACTCAGCCTCTGTGCTCACGAGGCCTGGCGGGGGCCACAGCATGGGCTCTTGGGAGCTGTGAGTGCTTCCTAATCTGCCATGTGCTTGCCTTCTCAATGTTTATCCCCCAAAAATTGCATCCTTATTCCCTCCAGTTCCAATTTTCCTTCACCAACTGTTAAAATATCCAAATGCCCAAAGACTCAGGCTCGAAACGGGCACCATGAACTCCATGTCTTGGTGGAAAAGCCAGTGAGGTGCAATGTGCAGACGCTGCGACTGGAAAAATCCCTCGGTGCTTCTGTGCGGAGCCGGGATGGCCTCCCCAGCTAACCCCAGTCACTGAAGCGCGAACCTCAGTGCAGAGAATTCAGAAGAGGCACGCTGGCTGGAAAATTACCTTGTCAACTAAACCTCAGAGAAAGTTTTCAAAACGGGCAGCTTAGCAATCAATGCCCCGGCGCTGCTCAAGAGCCCCACCAAGGCTCCTTCCCACCCCGTCCCTGCCCCTGTCGCTAGTTCAAACCCAGTCTCTGATGTCCAGGGTTCTGAATTGTCCACGTGACCTCACTTGACCTCACGCTGTCTTTTCTAACTGCACAGTGCTCTGCTCGGCCGTTGGATCCAGGTCCAGTGGATGCTACGCTGATTCTCTTGGGGACTGGCTGGGCTAATGTTTCTCTAGTGACACCAAAACACCCTGGAACGTGCTGGGTTGGGATACTGTCACCAGCCTGGCCAACTCGGGTGGCCTATGTGGACCTTGGGAACACAGAGGTGAAGGACCATGAAGCACCACCGTGTAAGGAGCCTGGGCCAGCACTGGTATGGCTGTGCTGGGCGCCGCCCCTGCCCCAGCCCCTCGCCGGGCACACTCACAGCAGCTGCTTGTAGGCCCGCTCCTGGTAGGTCTGATTGCTGACATAGGTGATGTAGACGGAGAAGTGGTCGGCCGCGTAACGGTACACGATGTCGCACACGTCGGAGATGACAATGTTCTCCTCCATCCGGTGCTCCAGCTCCAGGAGGAACCTGCGAGAGGCAGCGGCTTGGGGTGGAGGGTGCCCAGGGGGGAGGGTGGGGGATTGTCTCACCAAGGGCAGCGTGAGAGCCTGACTGAGACATACCAGTGCGCGTGGTGAGTGTACAGGCCGACAAGATCCGTCGGCAGGGCCACTGAGCACTGGTGGTGTATTTGGTCATCTTGAAGAATTACTGTGTTTTCACAGGGCTGATAGCGCTGGGAGCACCGAGAGCCCTTACCTTTCAGGTGTGTGCTGATGTGTTTGAAGATAAAATAGATGACCACGGGAATCTGCTTCAGAAGGGTCCCCTGGGGGGTGGGGACTGGCCCCTGGGCTGACCACTGCTGATGCTGGTGTCCAGCGCACATGGACGTCTACCTCTCTCTGCATGCTTGGAATTTTCCACAGTAAAATACAAATAAGTACATAAGACAGAAGTGTCGTGGCAGGGCCAGGCGCGGTGGCTCACGCCTGTAATCCCAACACTTTCAGAGGCCAAGGCTGGTGGATCATCTGAGGTCAGGAGTTTGAGACCAGCCTGGCCAACATGGTGAAACCCTGTCTCTACTAAAAATACAAAAAATTAGCCGAGCGTGGTGGTGGACGCCTGTAGTGCCAGCTACTCAGGAGATCGAGGCAGGAGAATTGAACCCAGGAGGCGGAGATTGCCATGAGTCGAAATCGCGCCATTGCACTCCAGCCTGGGCAACAAGAGTGAAACTGTCTCAAAAAAAAAAAAAAAAGTGCCGCGGCAGAAGCCCAGGGGCCTCACAGGCCACTCTGACCCCAGTCAGCCATCACCTCCCAAATCCACTAGAATAGGCTGCCATGAGGGGGTGAGGGGGCTGCAAACAGAAGTGAGAGTGTCAATGCGGAGAAGAGACCCACTTGGAGGCCACAGACAGCGAGCAGCTCCCAGGGTGCCACATGTGATGCTGAGCAGATCCCCACTGCTCAGAGCGGGGCTGCGCCGGGCCCCACCTCGGTTTCCCATCTGATCACCAGGCCCTGTCCCAGCTGAGCCCATGTGGCTTCTGGCTGCAGAACTCCGTGGCCTGCCCTGGGGAAGGTAAGTGCTCTTTCACCCTGGCCACACAATTTGGTTCCTTTCCTTTTCACAGGATTCAGTGGACAGATGTCTGTCTACTCTTCCTCCGCTGCAGCTCAGCCCAGGCTTCACACAGTCCCTGCTGGAAGCACAGCTCCCAGACCACTTCCACCAGTCATGGCAAACGCACTCAGGAGGTGAGGACGTGGGAATCCAGGGCTGCACCTGCACAGGGCCTGGGGGCCCTGCATGCGCCATTGGGACTTTCTGCTAGGGTAAGGAGCAGCTTACACGGACACCTTCTGTCCCTGTCACAAGACTCCCGTGGACCTGCCTGGTTTAAACCTGTCCAACCATGGGTATGATGCTTGAGAGAGCTGGACTCAGTGTCACTCCACCCTGGGGCCAGCAGGATGCTCAGCGCAGAGCTTTGTGTGGGGCACAGGTGCTCATGAGAAGGGACGCAAGGGGACGTGACTGGCCACCCTGCCAGGAGGGGTGGTGAGGTTTGGATTTATGTGTTCATTTATTTATATTTTATTATGGAACATTCCAAACATCTGGACATAGAGAAGCCAGTATCAAGCACTTGTCACCAGTGTCTCAAGCATGTGCCCCGGGATGAAGAAGGGCCCTGAGGGAGGTGACTATCTCCCCCGTCCTCACCGCTCACTGACGGCCAGCACGTCCAGGACGTTGGAGAAGAGGATGTGCGCCTCGGACGGGTGCAGGATCTTCCTCATCCGCTCGTTCTCCATGAAGTGGGACACGAGCAGGTTCAGGCTCTTGTAGTAGGACGCCTCGGAAGTGACCAGCTCAAACATGGCCTGTGGCAGGGAGACCCCATGGTTACCGCCCGAAGTTGGCCTTCCACGAAGGCACTAGCCTCGTGCTGAGACAGAGAGGAGCAGAGAGACACTCAGCAGGGCGCTGAAAGGGAAAAATCGCCTCCTGCTGGGGCCTGGGATGGCTGCTGCGGGAGCAGCTGGTAACACCTGCGGCCGGGGATGGCAGTCAGGCCGCTCTTCCTGGGGAGCACACTACCCCTAAGGTGACAGGGCACAGAGGCTACTCCCTGTGAGAGAACACTTACCACACTGACACCTGCACACAGCCTAAGATCCAAAATATGAAACAAGACAAAAACAAGACAGGTCAGACTGGGCGTGGCGACTCACTCTTGTAATCCCAGCACTTTAGGAGGCCGAGGTGAGCACATCACGTGAGGTCAGGAGTGCAAGACCACCCAGGCCAACATGGTAAAACCCTGTCTCTACTAAAAATACAAAACTTAGCTGGGTGTGGTGGCACGCGCCTGTAATCCCAGCTGCTTGGGAGGCTGAGGCGTGAGAATCACTTGAACCTGGGAGGCAGAGGCTGCAGTGAGCCCAGATTATGCCACTGCACTCCAGCCTGGGTGACAGAGTGATACTCTGTCTGAAAAAAAAAAAAGAGAGACGTCAGCCACACAATAGCTGCCAAGGGTGGCTCGGCCCATGCGCTGGGTGTGGTGGTTCCGCCTGTGCGCTGGGTGTGGCAGTGGGTGTGGAGCTGGGTGTGGCGGTTCGGCCCATGAGTGGGTGCACACCCACAGGTGGGAGGAATCCTGTTCTTCCACACCCAGAAAAACATCAGGAGGAAACGAGCCAGTGTCAAGCATGAGCATCACAGGGGTGGAATCTGGGGGGATGTTTACTCTTTCTACCTTTTGAATCGCCTGATAATTTAACAATGAACATGTATCATGGTCTGATTTTATAATGGAACCAATAAGGCAATTTTCATTTTGGAAGAGAGAAAGAAATCCATACATAACCTGATCAATTTTCTGGAGGTGCCTTTATTTGATGTCATTATTATTACCTGATTACTGAGCCTCTGAATAGCTGACTAGGAACTAACAGCAGCTCTGCATCTCACCGGTCATTCTGTAAGGGCAGGTGGCAGATCCCGGCTCACCTTCCTCCCTTGTTTACAAATCAACACAATGACCCACCTTCCTCTTCCCCATCACCCTCTGATACTCCTCGACTTAGGGCAGGTTCAGGTCCCTCAGTCGCTTCCCAGGAGGGACAGCATAGGGGGTTGAACTGTGGCCCCGGCAGAAGCTACATCCACGTCCTAACCCCAGTGCCCGTGAGTGGAACCTTATTTGGGAAAAGGGTCTGTACAGACATAATTGAGTCAAGGAGTTCAAGATGAGATCACCCTGGGTTAAGGCTGGTCCCAAACCAATGATGGGTGTCTTTATAAAAGAGACCGAGGGAGATCTGACAATGTGACACAGACACAAAGAGAAGGCACAGGCAGAGATGGGACTGATGCAGGCACCAGCAGTTGGAGTTGGCCAGAAGGATCCTCCGCAGAGCTGTCGGAGGGAGCACGGCCTGCCCAGGCCGTGGGAGAATCAATTCCTGTCATCCTCTGCCACCCGGTTTCTGATAATTTGTTATGGCCACAGAGGAGGGATGGAAACAGAGCAGTGAGGAGCCCGGGGTAGGGGGAAAGGGTGAAGGTGAGGGTAGAGGTGAGGGTGGGGATAGGGGTGAGGCTGAGAGTAGGGGTGAGGGTGAGGGTAGGGGTGAGGGTGAGGGAGGGGGTAGGGGTCAGGGTGGTGGTAGATGTGAGGGAGGGGGTAGGGGGGGGGTGGGGTAGGGGTGGGGGTGAGGGTGAGGGTAGAGGTGAGGGTGGTGGGGGTGAGGGTGAAGGTAGGGGTGAGGGTGAGGGTAGGGGTGAAGGTGGGGGTAGGGGTGAGGGTAGGGGTGAGGGTGAGGGTAGGGGTGAGGGTGGGGGTGAGGGTGGGGGTGAGGGGGGGGGTAGGGGTGAGGGTAGGGGTGAAGGTGAGGTAGGGGTGAGGGTGGAGGTGAGGGTGAGGGTGGGGTGAGGGTAGGGGTGGGGTTAGGGGTGAGGGTGGGCGTGACGGTGAGGGTAGGGGTGGGGGTAAGGTTGAGGGTAGGGGTGAGGATGAGGGTAGAGGTGAGGGTGGGGGTAGGAGTGGGGATAAGGGTGAGGGTAGGGGTAAAGGTGGGAGTAAGGGTGGGGGTGAAGGTAAGGGTGGGGATAGGGGTGGGTGCAGGGGTGAGGGTAAGGGGTGAGGGTGAGGTTAGGGGTAAGGATGAGGGTAGGGGTGAGGTGGGGTAGGAGTGGAGGTGAGGATAGGGATAAGGGTGGGAGTGGAGTGGGGGGTGAGGGTGAGGATGAAGGTGGGGATAGGGGTGGGGGCAGGGGCGAGGGTAGGGGTGGGGCAGGGTGAGGTTTGGGGTGGGGTAGGGGGTGGGGTGGGGTCTGGCCCCTTCCCCAGGGTCCTGCCCATCCCCTGCCTCACTCCTTTTAGGGCCGCCCTCTGGTTTCCCCACTCATCAGAGCCTGACCCAGGGCTCAGGGCTTTGGCATGAACGCAGGAGCTCCAGGATTAGAGGCATTTGTTCCCCGAACGCATGGGCTCTGGAGTGGTGGGGTTTTGCAGGCCGTTTCACTTAATCCCCGCAGGTCCCCCAGGAAGGACAGACAGAAGCTCCCGTTTTACCAAAAGGAAACAGACACAGAGAAGTTGAAGTTGCGTCCCCAAAGTCACATGGCTGGATGCTGGAGGAGCAGAGATGCTGCCACCTCCCAGGCAGCGCAGGGGTTTGCTGGGCATTTGATGCCCGCCTGCGGGAGCTCTCACTGCTGCTTCCCTGCAAAGCTCTGCCCACCCACCCACCTGACAGAGCACTCTAAAATAAGCGACAAATCTGGAAGCTGGGAACACCCCACAGAGCGTTCACAGTGATGTTATTCCAGGACCAGTGGCCAACTGCAGACCCCGAACCACCATTAGCAGCCAGGGCCCACCCGGCCCCCAGGGTCTGCACCTGACTTGAGTCAGCAATGGTCAGAGATGAGACACTCAAATGAGCCTGTGGCCTCTCCGTGGCCATCCCCACGTCACGTCTGCCTCATCTACCTAAAAAGCAGCCACAGCAAGCACACACAGCGGGCCTCAGAGCAGCAGACTGCAGCCCAGCGCTGACTGGCAGCAGACCCCGGGTCGGCCAGTGTCTGCCAACACAAAAGTGAGGCTATGACGGAGAGCCAGTTTCCCGGAAGCTTCTCTGCTACAGATGCTGTTATGAATTCATTTTCCTGCTGCTAAATTTAAGTCTCCTAAGAAAATGTCAAGCAGTTACAGCTCCCAAGTTCTAAGCAAACATAACTCACAAAACTGATACTAACGATACCAAGGGGAAACCCCCATGCCCACAGTGCCACATCATAGAAAAGCATGCCATTAAACCATATGGCCCCGAAGGACGCGTGCTAGAGACACCTGGGGTGACACCCTGGCTCTGGATCACCCAGATCTTCTGGCCGACAGTATCTCTGTCCTGATCTTCAGGGCCGGGGGCAATGGCAGGTAGGGCCTTTCAGCTGTGGGCCTTGGCCTGAATCCCCGCTAATCGGTATGGCTGAATCTCATTTCCTGGACCTCTCACCCCTCCATATCCACTTACAGGCAATGTCACCTGTGAATTTTAGCTTCCAGGCTGTTTGTCTTCATTTTGTATGTCAAATTATTTGTCATGTCGATATGGCTATCTTTCCCTTGTCAGTATTACTGTTGCTCTCATTTAAGCCTCTGCATGGCATCAGAGCGCTGACAAGGGATCCAGGCTCTGCTCACTCTTCATTCATTCACTCGTTCATTCCTTCACTCCACAAATGCTCAGAGCATCTGCTGAGCACCAGGCACTGGTCTAGGCACTGGGCACTCAGCCATGAACACAGCAAGACTGCCCTCCCATGGCACGTTCGTCCCAGGGTAGTGGAAGGCAGTGTGAGCCTGTGAGGGCGAGTGGGAATGAGCGTATGTGTGCATACACATATGCGAGTCAGGGTGTGAGTGTGAAGGAATGAGAGTGCGTATGTGGGAGATTGTGGGTGAATGAGTATATGGGTGTGGCTGTGAGAGCGTGTGTGATTGTGGGTGAATGTGTATGAGTATGTGAGAGCATGTGTATAAGTGATTGTGGGTGAATGTGTATATGGGTGTGTGAGAGCATGTGTATAAGTGATTGTGAGTGAATGTGTATATGGGTGTGTGAGAGCATGTGCACAAGTGATTGTGAGTGAATGTGAATATGGGTGTGTGAGAGCATGTAAGTGACTGTGAGTGAATGTGTATATGGGTGTGGCTGTGTGAGCGTGTGTGATTGTGGGTGAATGTGTATATGAGTGTGTGAGAGCATGTAAGTGAATGTGAGTGAATGTGTATATGGGTGTGTGAGAGCATGTGTATAAGTGATTGTGAGTGAATGTGTATATGGGTGTGTGAGAGCATGTGTATAAGTGATTGTGAGTGAATGTGTATATGGGTGTGTGAGAGCATGTGTGTGAGTGTGTATATGGGTGTGTGTGTAAGTGAATGTGGGTCAATGTGTATATGGGTGTGGCTGTGAGAGTGTGTAAGTGAATGTGTGTGTGGGGGCACGTAGTAGTGTGTATGAGTGTATAGATGTATGAGTGAATGAATGAGCATGCACGTGACTAAATGTGTATGAGGGTGTGAATGTGTGTGAATGCGTGTATGTGACAGTGTGTGAATGAGTGTGTACTAGGGTGGGTGTGAATGAATGTGAATGGGTGCGTATGAGGGTGGGTGTGAATGTGAGTGAATGTGTATGTGTGACTGAGTGTAAATGAGTGTGTATGAGACTGGGTGTTAATGTGTGAATGGGTGGTGTATGAGTGTGTGAACATGTGGGAATGAGTATGTGAGTGAATGTGCGTATGAGGGTGGGTGTAAATGTGTGTGAATGCATTATGTGTGACTGTGTAAATGAGTGTGTATGAAGGTGGGTGTGAATGTGTGAGTGTTAATGTGTGGCTGTGTGTGAAAGAGCGTGAGCGGATGACAGTGGGTGAATGTGTATGGTGTGAGAATGTGTGTGAATGACAGTATGTGACTGTGTGTGTGTGAATGTGTGTGTATCAGGGTGCGTGTGAACATATGTATCACTGCTACAGAAGCTCCTTCTCAGGGAATGCCCAGGTAGCCTGGACCCGACTGTCTGAATCTCCGTTTGGTCTCCGAACGGCGCTCTCAGCTCCGTTGCTATCTGCCAGTATTCTTGTCACACTTCCTGGCTTTCCTAAGCCCATTCCTGGCTTGGATTCCTCGTGAAGATTAAACTCCGATCAAGCCTGGACTTTCTTCAGGGGGCTCAGCCCAGGTGGCCCTGCAATTCGCCAGGACTGAGGCACGCCTGGAGTCCACCATGGGCAGCTGAACAGCAAATGGCCACAGCCTTGACCTTGGGACTGAGCCAGAGTCTCTGCTATGGATGGACCTTGGGACTGAGCCAGAGTCTCTGCTGTGGATGGACCTTGGGACTGAGCCAGAGTCTCTGCTGTGGATGGGATTCCTCAATCCCGCTAAGCCTCAGTTTCCATGTTCTTGCCAAACGGGAAGAACAGTCCTGGCCTCATCAGGCTGTTGCCAGGAAGTGGGGTGCACAATGAGAAACGCTCAGCCTGGGGCCTGGCCGTCTCAGAGCCCTGACAGATGTTCTGGGGTTATGACTGATCCAGCATCTAGGAACGGCCTTCACCAAGGGTGGGATGGGACGCTGCTCTGGCATTGGGGCTGAGTCCCAAAGACGGGCAGGAAAACCCATTCCCAGGGACACCAAGGCCTGTGCAGAGAAGGGGCGGGCGCCACGAGGGGCGGGCGATGGACGGCCGTGGGGGAGGCGGGAGCGGGTGGGAGGCAGGGGCGCTAGGCATGTGCAGGTGCGACAGCACCACCACTGTGAGGACTGAGCAGGGACCTGCAGGCTCTGGCTCCCAATTTTAAGTCCATCCCCTCTGACCGCCGTGTGAGGATGGATCACAGATGGCTGGAATTGCACGGCCTGAGCTAGTGGCCAGCCGGCCCAAGGGGAGAAGCCGGGTCTGTACCCCGTGGCGCTCACCTGCCACATTCAGGGAGAGCTGGGTTGTATTTTTCTCAGGAAATCTTGATTTTCTCTGACTGACACGACTTTGCCCCTCACTGTGGAGAGTCGCAGATAACAGGGGGTTAGCCTCATTCAGGGAGCATCTCCCCGGCCCTCCAGTGACAGGGAGTCCAGAGGATTCCAAGACTGGGGACCCTGGGCCAGCATGGCGCCCATGGGATGGAGAGCGGCCCACAGAGGCACCGGGAGCCACGCCGCCTGCGGGGGCAGGACCAGGACCTGAGGCCAGGTGGGCAGGCCCCCTCTCAGGCAGCGCAAGTCACTGGGCTGCTCTGGGGTGGTGACGCCCTGTGGCCTCAGGACCAGCCAGGTCCCGGAGTTAGGGCCGCCTACACCACCCTGTTCAAGTGACACATTTGAAAAACAAAGGGGACCCCCAACCCATCAGCAGGAGGTCACAAAAGAGGAACCCGGACACCAAAAAAAGTCTGGAGGAAGCTTACCTACTTCTGCTGGAGAAGGGCGGAAGGCCAGGCCTAACACCCACAGAGCGATGGGCTTTCACGCAGCCCGCAGGCCCCAACCCACTGTTATTGAAGGCGGTTCAGCTTGTCCTGCAGGTCACAGTCAAGCACGGGCCATGCTGCCTGGCCAGCCAGGCCCACAGTGTCTGTCCTCGGAGTCCCACTCCTACCTCCGCACCCAGATCAACCCTTCGTTCCCCACCATCAGCAAAGCTCGAGGCCGCACGATTTCTCCTCCCGGCTCTTTACCTACACGGTCTCCTTATGATCCAGGATTCACCGTGGACCCCTGAGCCGTGCATTCCAGCCTGATTTGGGTTGTTTTGTGGCTTCTCCCGACCCCTGTGTTAACAAGTCACTGCTGTCTCTGATGCTGCGACCTTCGATGCCCTGTGATGTGGTGATGCGGCTGCCCCACCAGGGTGACATCTGCCGGGGTCGGAACCAAAGGCCGGCAGACCGTGGACTGAAGGGCGGGCGCACTGGCTGCCCCCCACCTTCCTCACAAGCATGAAACAAAACGTAGCCCCTTCCCTGCAAGGGTTCTGGGAGGTCCCTTCCCATCCACCCATGTGCCAGGCCCTCCCCACACGGGTCACCCCCAGTCCTGGGCATCAGGGTGCTGGCCTAGAGCCCAACTTAGTTCACTGGCTTTTGCCTGGAGGGAGGGAGGGGACGAAGAGAAGGCCAGGCAGAATGCTGAGGGTCTAAGGCGTCCCTCCTGGGCTCCCTTAGAGGCCGTGGGGATGTCACCATGGCACCTCAGCACAGGCCCTACCATCCAGGCACCCTGTCTCCAGTATGCTGGTGGGAGCTATCAGGGCCACCTGGGCCTGCTGAAGATCTGGCCTGAGTCTGTCCTCCGCAGGGCAGTGGCTGGGGTGTGCTGAGGGTTGCTAAGGCACAAGGGGAGTCGCATATTCAACGTAGCCATGGGAGGCAGGCGCTGGGGGCCCAAACCCAAGCCTCAGCACTCACACACATCACAAATGCCAATTACTAAGTTGTGGTGTGGGGACCACCACAGCCCACTCCTCTCTCTCCTCTAGCAGCTGGGGACAGAGCCAGAGCCAGGAGTGGCCAGGTGCTCCCAAGCTCTCCACTCTCTGCTCCGACCCCTCAGGGTCCTCTCACTGCAGCCGCCCTGCCCCTGCCGTGATTCATATCCTCTGTTCCCCAGGATGACTCAGCAGCAAGGTCACAAAGTTGCCTCGGTGCCTGCTGCTGGTGCAGTCATTTATACGCTGCAGGCATCTGGATGCACAGAAGTGACTTTAAAAGGCTTCCAGTTAAGAAGAAACCCCTCAAAGGCTATCCTTCTTCTGCAAACAATGATGATGAAGTCGAACTCCAGAGCCCGAGCCCAGCCGGCTGCAGTGCAGTCTTTAGTGAATTCAAGGCCGGACTGAGCAGGTCCCGTGAGCAGCGTGGGGAGTGGGGGCTCGGCTGTCTGATGGAGGAGCGACAGCTACCCCCTCGGGTTGCTAAGGGATGAGGGGAGTCACATATTCAACGTAACCATGGGATGCTGGCGCTGGGGGCCCGAACCCAAGCCTCAGCATTCACACACATCACAAATGCCAATTACTAAGCTTTCTCAAGATGACCTATTAATAAAATCATTTGCAAAAATGTTTACATACTAAAATAAGTGTGTATACATTTAAAAAGACACATGCTTGAGAACATGTCCAGCCTGCCTCATGGCAAGAGAAATGTTATGTTAAAACCACAACGAAGCCGGGCGCGGTGGCTCACGCCTGTAATCCCAATACTCTGGGAGGCCCAGGCGGGTGGATCACCTGAGACCAGGAGTTTGAGACCATCTTGGCCAATATGGCAAAACCCTGTCTCTACTGAAAATAGAAAAAATTAGCCAGGCGTGGTGGCGGGTGTCTGTAATCCCAGCTACTCGGGAGGCTGCAGTGGAAGAATCGCTTGAACCCGGGAGGTGGAGGTTGCAGTGAGCTGAGATCGCGCCACTGCACTCCAGCCTAAGTGACAGAGTGAGACTCTGTCTTAATACAAAACAAAACAAAAACCATAATGAGATACAATTTTTAATCTAGCACATTGGGTAAAGATGAAACAGCTGGGTCATGAACCACGTTACTGGCAGGGGATAGGCACACTCACATGTGGCTAGTGTGTAAAGGCAATTAGGTGATACCCTCTCAAAATTTAAAGAACATTTAGCCTTTCACCCAACAATCCCACTTAGCAATTCCCTTAGCATTCCACTGTGTAGAGGTTCAATCTTCCATTAGTAAAAATAATGCTGCAACGAACACCCTCGGTACCCAGTATTTCCATCAACGGGGATGGGTTAAATACATTATGGAACATCTAAACAATGGAGGCCAGAAAACTGCCAAAATGAGGGTGCTCTATTTGGATGGAGATGGAAAGTTATGATGAATATTTTGATAGTAGTTTACATTTGTGTGGCATAAGGGCGGGCACACACACACACACACACACACGCACACCTGAATATGTGTCCGACAACGGAACTGGGTGGCCCAGGGACAGGACTGGGAGACTTTCACTGAGAGTCCTTTTGTACCTTTTGAACTTCCTATCAGGTGCATACATTTGTTAACCAAAAGATGATTTAAAAAAAAAAAGCTACTTGCCTACTTTGCTACTTTGTTAAAATAGGTATTGGTATTTGCTTTCTAATGCCTAGCTGATATTTTAGGTAATGGCCACATCCACCTCAAAGCATCAAGAAAAACTCCCAGCCATCTGCCACTGTAGGACTCATCTGCTGAATTGCTGAGGGTTTAATCTAAACAGAAAAACATATAATTCAGTAACAGTTGGTAAATTAAATAATAATCACAATTTAATTTTTTGGATAGAGGAACATCATATTAAAATCCTAAGTAATTTCTGTCTAAAAGGCACAATTTTCTTTTGGGAGTGGGGAAAGTAAATACGTTTAAGTTCTAAGTTGTGAAAACAGGCTAGAAAACAACCAACTCTGTATGTCAGAGGCTGCACAGATGCAGACTGAGCTGCATCGCAACTTACAGCTGCAAAAACTACAGTCCGGGCAACACAGCAAGACCCAGCATCTACCGAAACAAAAGACAATTCGCTGCCCTGTGGTTAGGCTGCATGTGTGGTTAGCCATGAGTCCTGTCTGGGCGTGCAGGGGCCGAGCCGCACCTCCAGCCTGGGCAGGCTGTGCACATGCGAGTGTGTGTCCCGGCTCCCCTGGAGAGCCTCACGTCACCCCTGCTCACTTTTCCAGCTCCATGCCCAGCCCACCAAGACCAGGGACCGTGGCAAGTCCATCTTTCTCTAGCTCCTTTGCAGTGGCAGGTTCTTGCAGAGGCTGGGGACGTGACCCCGCATCACCAAAGGAGTGGCTGCTCCGGGCACCTCCAGTTTCTCCTTCATTTCTTGACACCAGGTTCCCAGTGTTGGAAGGGTTGAGTGCAGCTGACATTCCGTCAGCTGGGATGATGGTCCCCACCCCCTGTAGTCCTACTCTCTTCTCTTTGCCTCTTATTGTCCATCAGGACAATTCTGTGTCCCTCACTTCCCACCACTTTCCAGGAAAGCCCCCTGCCCTCCCATCTTGGGACACCCTACCCTTTCTACACTTGTCTCCTTCCGAACCTTTCTTTTTCTTTTTTTGAGATGGAATCTGGCTGTGTCACCCAGGCTGGAGTGCAGTGGAGCAATCTCAGCTCACTGCAACCTCTGCCTCCTGGGTTCAAGTGATTCTCCTGCCTCAGCCTCTGGAGTAGCTGGGACTACAGGCACGCACCACCACGCCAGGCTAATTTTTGTATTTTTAGTAGAGACGGGGTTTCACCATGTTGGCCAGGCTGGTCTCCAACTCCTGACCTCAGGTGACCCACCGCCTTCGGTCTCCCAAAGTGCTGGGATTACAGGTGTGAGCCACCGTGCCCAGCCCCTTCCCAACCTTTTAATTTGAATCTATGCCTAATTATTTCCTCCAACTGTTGGGTTCTCAAACAGTAACTAAAACACCAACCCCAAAAGGGTGGGACCAAGAGCTTCAGGACAAATTAAAAAACAAAAACTGAGGCCTAGCATGCTGGCTCACACCTATAATCCCAGCGCTTTGGGAGGCTGAGGCAGGAAGATTGCTTGAGCCCAGGAGTTCAAGAATAGCCCGGGCAACACAGCAAGACCCCATCTCTTTAAAAAAATTTTAAAAGTTAGCCTGGGGTGGTGGTGGTGCACACCTGTAGTCCCAGTTACTTGAAAGGCTGAGGCAGGAGGATCACTTGAACCCAGGAGTTCAAGGCTTCAGTGAGCTGTGATCACACCACTGCACTCCCGCCTGGGCCACAGAGTGAGACCTTGTTTCTAAATAAAAAAACAAACAACAACAACAAACTATTAATAAACTGAAAAAGTCCTACACGAGAACTCTTTCCCATTTCAACTAGATAATCTTTACTTTAAAAGGAGGGAAACATACTATAGTATTTTGTTCTGAAATTCTGGCTCCCCCGTGACTGATTAAGCCTACCAAAAGGCCATCATTGTAGGGTGTTTTCCTTGTGTGAACAGTAATTCAGCGCGACCTGCTGCTTTTGTAGCTAAAGAAAAAGAGGAGAGTTCCTGACAATAGATTGTGCTGGCAGTCCAAGTTGCCTGTCTTGCTTTGATAAATAGACTGAAAAAAAAGATCTGATACAGAAGTCACTGATTTGGAACATGCAATCTGAAGATCCCGGTTTTGTGTCCATTATCAGATATTAACAAAAGAGAAGCACATGAAAGGTCTTTAACATAAAAAGTCAGATGATAAAAAATCAGAGTGACATGCTGAAGCCCACGTGCTCACATTATTCACTACGAAATGTGACTGGATTGCGCATCAGTTCGGTCATCCTCATTTATTTTTAAAAATCTACATTTGATTAACTGGAATTTGCAAACATGCAAAAAAGGAAGTAAAAAAATCTTTATTTTCTACGCTTTCTCACTATAGATGAAATGTTCTATTTTGCTTTTTAAAAAACTTTGTATATCTTGAACATTCACGTTATTCATTTTTTAAAAACACGTTTTTAAACGTTTGCCTCTTTGGGCCGGGCACGGTGGCTCATGCCTGTAATCTCAGCACTTTGGGGGGCCGAGACAGGAGATCACCTGAGGTCAAGAGTTCGACACCAGCCTGGCCAACATGGTGAAATTCCATCTCTACCAAAAATACAAAAAATTAGCCAGGTGTTGTGGTGAGTGCTTATAATTCCAGCTACTCACAAGGCTGAGGCAAGAGAATCGCTCGAACCCGGGAGGCGGAGGCTTCAGTGAGCCGAGATCGTACCACTGCACTCCAGTCTGGACAACAGAGTGAGACTCAGCCACAAAAAATAAAAATAAAAAATAAAATAAATACAATGTTTGCATCTTTAAACAACTGTATATCATCTTACTAAACAATCCCCCTGCCATTGGGCATATAGGTTTCTTCTCCTTATTCTTCCCGTAACTTTTTGCTGTGATGAATATGCTAATAAATATTTATACACATGTCTGATTATTTTGCAAGATAAATTTCTAGAAATAGAAGCACTAGAAAGTAAGCAAATATACTATTACTGGAGTTTTGATACAAATATACTCTTCTTATTGGCTGTGTCTGAAAGTGCTCCTTTAGAGTCCCTCAACACTAGGTTTTAAATATATATATTTAAGTCTCTTGTCATTTTGAGAAGCAGAAGATGGTACCTCAATACTGCTTAAGTTTATATTTCTATGACTGTTAGTGAGTTTGATTTTTCTTTCTTTTTTCATGTACTCATTGGCCATTTGTATTAAAATTTTATTTATTTATTTATTTTTGTGGAGATAGGGTCTTGCGATGTTGCCCAGGCTGGTCTCGAACCCCTGGGCTAAAACCACTCCTCCTACCTCAGCCTCCCAAAGTGCTGGGATTATAAGCATGAGCCACCATACTCTGCACCATTTGTACTTTTTTTGCTTTTGTTCTTGGGTTTTTTTTTTTTTTTCATTGCCAGGATATATTCTCATCTGACCCATTTGTACTTTTAAAATGTGAATTGCTTTGCCCAGTTTTCTTTGGGGTACTCATGTTTTTCTTATTGACAGAGCTTTTTAATCGACTGAAATCTGGGTTTTGCTGATGTATATGAAAACAACTAATTTTTGCATGTTTATCTTACAACCAGCACCTCCTGGAACTGCCTTACTAGGTCCGGTACTTTTATTTGATTCCCTCGGGTTTTTTAAGTAGGAAACCATAACTGGTAGATAATGGTAGATAAAGACATTCCTTCTTTCTGGCTTTCTCTCCTACTCCTTTCCTCATCTTATTACCTTGGACAGAGCTTCCAGGGCAACACTGAATCGTGTTAGTAGGCACTGCGTCTTGCCTTTATTGCCACCAACAGTTTTTTATTACGTATGATTTTAGCTATAAATTTGAAATTTTCCTTATAAATCTCAAAACAGTATCCCTCTGAGTTTTATCTAGATGATAATAGTGTACTCCTTTCTTTTTCATCCTCTTTGAAGATCCATGCATTTTTCTCCTCTGACCTATCAGTATGAAATTTTGGCCCCAAATATCTAACTATTAACCTATCTTTGCATTAATTCATCCTTGCTTAATGTATATTATTCATTTAATCTATCTCCAGATTTGATTTGCTTATGTTTTATGTATTTTTTTTTTTTTACCTTAACTCACGGCGAGATAGATCTGCATTTTAATTTTTTTTGGAGGGGGTAATACTTATTTTGTTAGGTCATATACAATAAAATGGAACATATTCAATCTTTTTGATGTTTTACTGCATGATAAAATTATCATGCAGTAAAAAGTGGACTTTTGGGGGGTGTACAGTTCTATGAATTCTAACATATCTGCAGGTTTGTGTAACCCACAATATAATCAGGATGCTCAACAGTTCCAACACTCCCCACAACCCACTCAGCCATCCCGTCTCCCCATGCTCCCCCCACACCTAACCCTTGGGCAACCATCCCATCTCCCCACGTTCCCCCAACACCTAACCCCTGGGCAACCATCCCATCTTGCCACACTTCCCGCATCCTTCACTCCTGGCACCCACTCTTTGCCAACGAGATCTGTTTTCTGCCACTAGTGTGGTCTCTTTCAGAATGTCATAGAAATGGAACCACACCGTGTGGAACCTTTCTCGTTTCTTTCGCTCAACAAGATGCCTTTGAGAAACGTCGATGTTGTCGCATATGAGTAGTTTCATCCTTTTTATTGCATGGTACACACCACCATATGGATGTACTGGTTTATTTTCTCTCTATCTGTTGAAGGACCTTTGGCTCGTTTCCAGTCTTCGGTGATTATAAGCATGCATTCATGTACACGTTTTTCTGTGAACGTAAGTTATTATTTCTCTAGGGCAGTGATTCCCAACCAGGAGCAATTTTGGTCTCCAGGGGACATTCAGCTAAGTTTAGAGACAATTTTGCTTGTCACGATTTGGGGGAGGGTTGCATCTAGTGAGTAGTGGCCAAGGATGCTGCTAGACCAATGGTCCCCAATTTTTTGAACATCAGGGACTGGTTTTGTGAAAGACAATTCTTCCACAGACCAGGGGTTGGAGGGGGCTGGATGAAACTGTTCCACCTCAGATCATCAGGTATTAGATTTTCATAAGGTGCAATTAGAGTCTCATAAGGAGCGCACAACCTAGATCCCTCGCATGTGCAGTTCACAGTAGGGTTCACGCTCCTATGAGAAATATAGCCGTAAATACAGATGAAGCTTTGGTTGCTCACCTGCCACTCACCTCCTGCTGTATGGTGAGGGGGGAGGGCGGGGGGGTAATGGGGGTGGGGGTTGGGGACCCCTGTGCTAGACATCCCATGACACACAAGACAGCCCCAAAGTCAACAGGGCCACTGATGAGATGCTGCTACAGGGCGGGGCGGGGCTGTGTGGTAGTATGATAAATGCATGTTTAACTTGGTAAGAAACCACCAACTCTCATCATGGCTGCACCATTTTGTGACCTCACCAGCCATGTAGGAGAGTTCCAGCAATGTATGCTGTGTGTGCACACCAGCACTTGGGACTGACCTGATTTTAAAGCTTTTTGTAAGGAAGTGTGTAGCACTTACTTGCCTTCTGTATATCTCCTTTGGTGAAGTACCTATTTAAGTCTTTTGCCCATTTTTAAACTAGATTGCTGTTTTTTTACTGTTGAGTTTCGAGTTCTTTTGTGTATTCTGGATGCAAGTCCTTTATCAGTTAAGTAATTTACAAATATTTCCTCCCCATCTGTAGCTTCTCTTTTCATTCTCTTAAGTGTCTTTTGCAGAGCAAAAGTTTTTAACTTTGATCAAGACCAATTGATCAATTTTTTTTGTTTAACCTCAGGTTATAAAGGTTTCTCCTATGTTTTCCTCTAAAAGTTTTAAAGTTTTGCATTTTACATTTAGATGCATGATCCATTTTGAGTTAATTTTTGTATAAGGCATGAGGTTTAAGTTGAGGTTAATATTTTTGCATATATGTATCCAATGGTTCCAGCACCAACGTTCAATATTTGTTGAAAAGACTGTCTTTTTTCCATTAGTTTGCTTTTGTCCTTTTGCCAAAAATCAATCAGCCATATTTGTGTGGGTTTATTTCTATATATAAATCTAGCCATATTTGTGTGGGTTTATTTGAACTTTCTATTCTATTTCACCGATCTATGTGTCTGTAATTTCATGAATACCCCACTGCCTTGACTACTGTAAACTTGTTAGTTGTCTTAAAATCAGATAGTATGACCCCTTTGGCTTTATTATTTTTCAAAACTGTTCAGGGCTATTCTAGTTATCTTGCCTTTTCTGATAAATTTTAGGATAATTTTGTCTATGACCAGAGAAAATACTGAGTTGTTTTTTTTTTTTTTTTTTTTTTTGAGACGGAGTCTCACTCTGTCCCCCTTGCTGGAGTGCAGTGGCCGGATCTCAGCTCACTGCAAGCTCCGCCTCCCGGGTTCAGGCCATTCTCCTGCCTCCGCCTCCCGAGTAGCTGGGACTACAGGCGCCCGCCACCTCGCCCGGCTAGTTTTTTTGTATTTTTTAGTAGAGACGGGGTTTCACTGTGTTAGCCAGGATGGTCTCGATCTCCTGACCTCGTGATCCACCCGTCTCGGCCTCCCAAAGTGCTGGGATTACAGGCTTGAGCCACCGCGCCCGGCCAATATTGAGATTTTGATTGAGTTGCATTGAGTGTATAGATCAATATGGGAAGAGAATTAACTTTACTATGTTGAATCTTTCAATCCATGAACAGTTTGTCTCTTGATTTATTTACATTTTATTTGATTTCTCTCCTCACTGATTTGCGGTTTTCAGCACAGAGATCCTGTACATGTTTTGTTAGATTTATGCCTAAATATTTCATTTTGGGAGCAGCTATTGTAAATGGTATGAGAATTTTAATTTCGGTTTCTAATTGTTCACTGCTAGAATACAGAGATATGACTGATATTTGTATGTTGGCCTCGTATCTGGCAACCTTGCTAAAAATCACTGTTAGTTCTACGAGGTTTTTGTGGTAGATTCTTCGGGATTTTTCAAGTAAACATGTCATCTGTGACTGGGGCAGTTTTACTTATTCCTTTCTAATCTATATGCCTTTTATTTCTTTTTCTTGCCTTACTGCACTGGCTAGGATTTTCACAATGATGTTGAATAGGAATGGGAGCGGTGAAGGAACAGACAGCCTTCCCTTGTTCCTAATCTTACGGGAAAAGCATTCAGTCCTTCACCATTAAGTATGAGGTTTGCCCTAGGTTTTTGGTAGATGTTCCTTATCAGGTCCAGGAATTTCCCTTGTTTTCCTCCTTTGCTGAAAAATTTAATGATGGCTGAATACTGAATTTTGTCAAATGCTTTTACAGCATCAATTGTTGGAGTAACCATGCAGTTTTTTTTTTTTTTTTCTTCTTTAGACTGTTAATATGGTGGGTTACATTAATTGATTTTTCAAATATTTAACTAACCTTGCATTCCCAGGATAAACTCCACTCAGTCTTGCCATATTGCTCTTTTTATACATTGCTGGATTCGAATTGCTATTATTTTTTTACTGAGAATTTAAAAATAAACATTCATGAGGAATATTGGTTTGTAGTTTACTATTATACTGTCTTTCTCTGATTTTTCTATCAGGTGATGCTGGTCTTCTAAAAAGTTGGGAAGCATTCCTTCTTCCATATTTTGGAAAAGAATGGGGAAAACTGATACTATTTTCTACTTTAAATGGTTGGTAGAATTCACCAGTGTAAACTTACGGGCCTAGAGATTGCATATTTTGAAAGATTTTACATAAGAAGTCAATTTCTTTAACAGTTACAAGACTATTCAGGTTATTTATTTCATTTGGGGTGAGTTTTGGTAGCTTTCAGTTTGGGACATTGGTCTCTTTCATTTAAGTTGCCAAATTTATGTGTGTAGAATTGTTTATAATATTTCCTTATTACCCTTTAAATGTCTTGAGGATTCATCCTGTCTCCTTTTTCGTTTCTGATATTGGTCATTTATATCTTCTTCTTTTTGGTCAATCTTGATAGAGATTTATTAATTTTATTAATCTTTTCAAAGAATTCAATTTTGGTTTCACTGATTTTCTCTATATTTTAAAAAATTTTCCACGTTATTGATTCTTGCTCTCATATGTATTATTTCTTTCCTTCCACTTGCTTTGGTTTTGCCCTTTCCCCGGCCCAGTTTCTTAATGTGAAAGCTTAGGTTATTGTTTTGAAAGCTATCTGCTTTCCTAAATAAGTATAATGCTATAAATCTGCTTCAAAACATTGCTTTTGCTGCCTCCCACCAACTTTGGTATGCTGCGGATTCATTTTCAGTCATTTCAAAATATTTATAACTCTCCTTGCAACTTCCTCCTTGACCCAGGGATTATTGAGAAGTGTGTTAATTTCCAAGTGTTTGGAGATTTTCTGTTTTCTTTGTTACTGATTTCTAGTGTAATTCCATTAGGGTCAGAGAACATACTTTCTATGACTTCAGTTCTTTTAAATGTGTTAAGGAGAGTTATGCTTTACCTTGGTGACAGTTCTCTTTGCACTTGAAAATAATGTGTATTCTGCTACTGTTGGGTAGAGTGTTCTAGGAATGTTTATCAGTTCTGTTTGGTTGATGGTGGCCCATTCTTCTATAACCTTACTGATTTTATGTCTCCCAGTTCTGTTGATTACTGAGAGAACAGTGTTCTTGACTGTATATCGACTATATATATACTCTTCTATTATTATTGTGGATTAAAATAATTTTGTAACCGGGTGTGGTGACTCACACCTGCAATCCCAGCACTTTGGGAGGCATGAGGCAGGCGGATCACGATGAGGTCAGGAGATTGAGATCATCTTGGCTAACAAGGTGAAATCCTGCCTCTACTAAAAACACAAAAAATTAGCCAGGCATGGTGGCATGTGCCTGTAATCCCAGTTACTTGGGAGGCTGAGGCAGGAGAATCACTTGAACCCGGGAGGCAGAGGTTGCAGTGAGCCGAGATCCTGCCACTGCACTCCAGTCTGGGCAACAGAGTAAGACTCTATCTCAAAAAATAAAACTAAAATAAAATAAAATAAAATAATTTTGTATGTGTTTGTACTTTAATTTTCAGATTTGGTTATCAATATTATACTATGTTCAAATAATTTGTGTATTTCTCTCATTTCCATGCTTTAGACCAGGGGTCGGCAAACTACAGTCCATGGGCTGGCCACTTGTATTTGTAAATAAAGTTTTACTGGAACACAGCCATACTCATTCCTTTACATAGTGTCTATAGCTGCTGTCACACCACAACGACAGAGCTGAGTAGTTTTGACAGACGGTATGGCCCACAAAGCCTGACGCATTTATTATCTGGCCCTTTAACAGAAAGTTTGATGATCTCTGCTCTAGACTTAATGCTGATCAATACAGTAGCAACTAATATTTGTTGAAACTGGGTGGAATTAAACATTCTGTTCCTTAGTTGCACTGACCAGTTTCAAATGCTCGGTAGCCACATGGAGCTAGTGACTATTGGAGACATGATGTAGAACATTCCATCATTGCCAGGCATGGTGCCTCACAACTGTCTCAGCACTTTGGGAGGCTGAGGCAGGCAGATCACTTGAGTTCAGGAGTTTGAGGTCAGCCTGGTCAACAAGGCAAAACCCTATCTCTACCAAAAATAGAAAAATTAGCCTTGCGTAGTGGTGTGCACCTGTAGTCTCAGCCACTCTGGAGGCTGAGGCATGAGAATCGCTTGAACCCAGGAGGCAGAGGTTACAGCAAGCCAAGATTGTGCCACTGCACTCCAGCCTGGGTGACAGAGTGAGACTGTCTCAAAAAACAATAATAATAAAAATGACATACAAAAGAACATTTCTGCCCAGGTGCAGTGGCCCATGCCTGTAATCCCAGCACTTTAGGAGGCCAAGGCCGGGGCATCACCTGAGGTTGGGAGTTCAAGACCAGCCTGAGCAACATGGAGAAACCCCATCTCTACTAAAAATACAAAATTAGCTGGGCATGGTGGCGCTGTAATCCCAGCTACTCGGGAGGTTGAGGCAGGAGAATCACTTGAGCCTGGGAGGCGGAGGTTGTCGTGAGCCGAGATCAAGCCATTGCGCTCCAGTCTGGGCAACAAGAGTGAAATTCTGTCTCAAAAAAAAAAAAAAAAAAAAAAAAGGCCAGGCGCAGTGGCTCAAGCCTGTAATCTCAGCACTTTGGGAGGCCGAGGTGGGAGGATCACGAGGTGAGGAGTTCAAGACCAGCCTGAGCAACATGGTGAAACCCCTTCTCTACTAAAAATACAAAAATTAGACGGATGTGGTGGTACACACCTGTAATCCCAGCTACTCAGGAGGCTGAGGCAGAAGAATCACTTGAGCCTGGGAGGCAGAGGCTGCAGCAAGCCGAGATCATGCCATTGCTCTCCAGCCTGGGTTACAGAGCAAGACTGTCTCAAAAAAAAAGGAACATTTCCATCATGGCAGGGAATTCCACTGGACAGCTCTGCTGCAGGCCAGCCTAAGTAACACCAGACTCTCCTGGGATTTGAATATGAGTCCTCTGGGTGCAACATCTTTCCTGTAGGTGGTTTTTTGGGGTTACTGGTATATTTTTGCGTATTTAAAATTTTTACTTTTGATTCCATTGTTAGTAGCTTATATTTTCCTAGAAAATCATTCATCTGTTTTTTATCTTATCAAGACTTTTGCAGAGTATCTTCTTGGATCTCTGTCCTCTCTGTTCTCCTTCAGTTTGTTGTGTGTTTTCCCCTGATGTCTCAAGGTGGCATCTCAGAAGTTCATTTAATTTTGTATTTATCTCTTTTGATTCTTTCTATTCTTTGAAATTTGGTGTGCATTTTACACACACACTGCAAGTCAACTGGACTCACCACATGTTGTGCTCAGCAGCCACGGGTGGCTAGTGGCCGCCAGAGCGGGCAAGGCAGCTCCAGAGAGTATAAAGTTCAGTACAAATCTTTTCAACCAACCTAATTATTTCTTTCTGATTCCCCATCTCCCTGCTCTGTCCCACTCCTGTAAGATAGTGGAATGTGCATGGCAACGTCTCCTCTTGTTTCTGACAGATTCTGCTTTTTCTTTTTGGGGGAGTGGAGTCTCGTTCTGTCGCCCAGGCTGGAGTGCAGTAGTATGATCTTGGCTCACTGCAACCTCTGCTTCCCAGGTTCAAGTGATTCTCTTGCCTCAGCCTCCCAAGTAGCTGGGACTACTGGTGCACATCACCACGCCTGGCTAATTTTTGTACTTTTAGTAGAGACAGGGTTTCACCACGTTGACCAGGCTGGTCTCGAACTCCTGACCTCAGGTGATCTACCTGCCTTGGCCTCCCAAAGTGCAGGGATTACAGGCGTGAGCCGCTGGGCCCGGCCTTCTGCTCTATTTTTTTGTCCAGTTCATAACACTCCCAGCTATTACCTTTTCACTGTAAAGTGTACCTCTTGGGAATAGCCTTTCTAATCATAAGACACAATATCTGAAGATTAGGTTTAAATGAATAAAAGTACTGACAGATTTGCTATCAAAATGGAAAAGAGATTTTTATCCAAAAAGAAGATGTCGTGGACCAAGTGAGAGGGCACATAAGCTCTTGATAATGTCAGCTTTTTGCCGCGCACTGTCTTCAGCTCCTTATCTGTGTTACTTATTCAATCTGCACAAGCCTGAGAAGTAGGTACTAGGATTCCCATCTTACAGATAAGGCACAGAGAAGTTAAGTAATTTGCATAAGGTCACACAGCTAAGAAGCAGCTGAGCTGAGAAACCTAGGCAGTTGGGCACCAGTGACTCTGTGCATAAATTGCGTCCCTTATATTATCGTACAGGAGAAAACATTTGAAAATCTTAAAAAAAGAAAAAGAATATCCAGAATGTATAAAAAGCTACTACAAATCAAGAAGATAAATGTAAAGAACCCAATAGAAAAGGGGGAAAAGATAAGAACAGGCACTGATAGATAAAGAAATGGATACAGCCAGTAAACATGTGAAAAGATGCTCAAATTTGCAAGTCATCAAGGAGGGCAGGGTAAGGCAAGATACAATGTTTCACCCAACAGCTTAGAAGTTTGACAGCAGGGCTAGGGAGGGTGAATACAAATAGCCTCTCTTGCACTGCTGGTAGCAATGTGACACTTGTACTGCCTTTTTGAATGGCAATTGGGCAGAGTCCATCACCATTTAAAATGCACTTCATTCGGGACCAGCAGTTCCACTTCCAGGCTACAGCTGGTCTGAGACGAGCACAGAGATGTTCGCGCACACAAACTCTCCTGAGCAACCTCCACTCAACTCACTGGCTGAATACCCCGTACTCTGCTACCCCCCAGGCGCTCAGGGCAGAGGCTACCTGCCTGCCTCTCTCCCCATCTGGCGAGGATGCACCCACTGTCACTTGCATTCCTCAAACTTACTCAAGCCAGTGGCACCTGCGATGCAGTTGTATCATTTAATGATAAAAACCAGTGAATTCTCAGTGGAAAGGGAGTTGTTTTAATGAAAACTGAGCTGAAAGCTCTGACGAGTCCAGGAAAGGCAAGTTGCTAAAAAACCATCACCAAAACCAAGCTGCTACAGAATGTACTGAAACTAGAAGAAGTGTAAAACACTGTAAAAATCTATGAGGATTTTGCCCTTAGCCTGCATAGGCGTCTAAACTCCAAACTTAAACGGTGCATTCTGGCTGTGTCTAATCAGGAGAGAGAAAATAGATAAAGCTGGTCCTCCAGTGAAAACCCATGATCCAAGCAACGGGCTGGACGCATTTGCAGTTTATGTTTTTTTAAACAACGAAAATACACAGAGGAGTCATGTATTTCATTGCAAAACTCTTTTTTTTTTTTTTTTTTTTCCTTCTGAGACGGAGTCTTGCATTGTTGCCCGGGCTGGAGTGCAATGGTGCGATCTTGGCTCACTGCAACCTCCGCCTTCAAGCGATTCTCCTGCCTCAGCCTCCCGTGTAGCTGGAACTACAGGGACCCGCCACCATACCTGGCTAATTTTTTGTATTTTTAGTAGATGAATAAGATGACAAAATAAGATGACTCTGTTCACTTGGGTAATTTTTCTTGCCCTGAACTCTACTCTGATAATATAATGGGTTTAGATTTCTAATCAATTGGATAATTTCATTTTTTATTTTTATTTTTTTCGAGACAGAGTCTTGCTCTGTCACCCAGGCCAGAGGGCAGTGACACCATCTCGGTGCACTGCAACCTCTCCACCTTCTGGGTTCAAACGATTCTCCTGCCTCAGCTTCCCGAGTAGCTGGGATTACAGGCACCCGACACTATGCCCGGCTAATTTTTTTTTTTTTTTTGAGACAGAGCCTCACTCTATGGCCCAGGTTGGAGTGCAGGTGTGTGTGATATTGGCTCACTGCAACCTCTGCCTCCTGGGTTCAAGGGATTCTCCTGCCTCAGCCTCCTGAGTAGAGTAGCTGGGACTATAGGTGGGCACACCATACTAGGCTAATTTTTGTATTTGTAGTAAACATGGTGTTTCACAACATTTGCCAGGCTGGTCTTGAACTCCTGACCTCAAGTGATTCACCCACCTCGGCCTCCCAAAGTGCTGGGATTACAGGCATGAGGCACCGTGCCTGGCCCACCCGGCTAATTTTTGTATTTTTGTAGAGCTGTGGTTTTGCCATGTTGGCCAGAGTGGTCTTGAACTCCTGACCTCAGGTGATCTCCCACCCTGGCCTCCGAAAGTGCTGGGATTACAGGTGTCAGCCACCACACTGAGCTTCAGTTGAAGAACTTCCGTCCTTTAATGGAGGAGTTTCAGCCGTTCGCATGTATTGTTGTAACGGATTTGTTTGCTGTTAAATTTGCCACTAATTTGGTGCTGTTTGTTTTTCATGCTTCTTCACTTTTTGCTGTCCGTTTATGACAAGGGCCTTTTCTCTGCTTTCAGCTTTGCTTATGTTGTAAAAGGTTTCTAACATGTGTTTAAGTTCTACTAGGATTTATTTCTAAGTTTGTTTTTTTTTTGAGATGGGGTCTTGCTCTGTCGCCCAGGCTAGAGTGCAGAGGCACGATCTCGGCTCACTGCAACCTCTGCCTCTGAGTTCAAGCGATTCTCCTGCCTCAGCCTCCCGAGTAGCTGGGATTACAGGCGCCTGCCACCATGCCTGGCTAACTTTTGTATTTTTAGTAGAGACGGGGTTTCACCATCTTGGCCAGGTTGGTTTCGAACTCCTGACCTTGTGATCCACCAGCCTCGGCCTCCCAAAGTGCTGGGGTTACAGGCGCCTGCCACCGTGCCCGGCTAACTTTTGTATTTTTAGTGGAGACAGGGTTTCACCATCTTGGCCAGGCTGGTCTCGAACTCATGACCTCGTGATCCACCAGCCTCAGCCTCCCAAAGTGCTGGGATTACAGGTGTGAGTCACCGCACCCAGTCTTATTTCTAAGTTTTACATTAGAAGTTTTATTAAAAATAAATCGATGTAGCCATTTACAAATCACTGCTCACAAGTTAGGAAGGATGCCAAAGTCTAAACATTTTCCATACTCTACTGGGCACGACACCCAGGTGAAGTCTAGGTGGCCCTTCAAAAATCCACTTTTATCAAGCCTTCCCTAGTAGCAACTCCATTCATCGTAAAACCCAAGTCTCAGGTACATGATGCTGGTCAGGAACAATTCACGGTTTTGGTCATTAATAGTGTATATAGGCTACTGTTTCATGTTTTAAATAAACAAGAGCAAATGTTTCTGTAGAATCTAGCACAGGAGTAATGGGGGGGTAGGGAAAGGCAGGACTTCTGGAGCCACAGCTGCCACAAGAAACAAGCACAAGGATGAGCTTGGACAAGCACGTGAGAGTGCTCAGGAATGCAGGTGAGTGTGGTGGGGGTGAGACGGAGCGGAAGAGGACACAGATGATGGAACTGGGTGGACCAAGTGCTTATAAAAACCAAATCTCTTCTTTTGTTTTTCCCTTCTGTGCCCACTTTCTAAATTTCACAATTAACTCGAACTTGCATATTCACAATTTCTCTCCACCATTCTTCCTGTTTACTCCTGACCATATGCTTGTTTCTCAATACCACAAATTTTCCCTTAATACTCAAATGATCTTTGTTCCGCTAAAACAAACACTTAAATTTCTTATTCATTTGTTACTGTTTTTAATTGATCATTTCTCCCTGCTAGCAACAAACCATCAGGCAACTCAACGATTTCGCCTCAGCCTAATTGACAGTCACTGAAGTCCACCTGAACCATCAAACGAAGGGGCCAGAGACACGAATCCCAGGTTTCTGCAGCATTTCAGGAGCAGGTGGGCAAGCTGAGGGACCTCCTTCAGAGACCCATTCATTCAAAGTTCAGACAGCCCCAAAAGAAAGTGGTGCGATAAGATCGTGAACGCAAAGAGATATGGCAGACCTCCGTCAACCACAGATCACCTGCAGCTATGGCACGGTCACAGTGAGCTCAGCATTGCCTAGTGCCGTGGCATTCACGTGTGATGGAAATATGCAACGATGATAACGAAGGGTGGAAAAACTGCGATCAGACAGCAATGCTTCAGATGCTCAATATTGGGGGTGAGCTATCCTAGAAGGTAAATGGGTGTCTCTTGCTGCCTGTAAAGCCATGTTTATTTTTCTACATGTTCTAGATGGACAACCCTGTCGGCAATTCCTCTGGTGAACCAGCTAGGGCACCTCACCCCCTAGAGGAAGCCTCACCCCCAGCAGTGAGGGTCACTCCTGTGTGCTGTGGGGGAGCCCCCACCCCTCGGCGCTTGTTACCTCTTGCAGCTTAATCTCCTCAGGCTGTAGGATCTCAAGCACCCCACTGCTCCGGATCTCGGGGAGATCCTGCCAGAGGTTGAACCTTGAGTGAGGGTTACTGAGCAGGCAGATCTGGGGCAGAGCCTTCCTCTCTGGTGGGCTGGCCGGTTCCTCCTCCTCCTCTTCCTCTTCCTCCTCCGGGGTGTCCTCACTGGCTGGGGACCCATTGGTATTGTCTTCTATTTCTGCGTCCTGTTGCCTCCTGGTTTCAATTTCTTGGAGAGTCGATTTATCTCGGTATTCCTGATACAGGAGCCCTGAAATCAAAGAGTTGTAAAAAAGAAAAGGAAAAGATCTCAGATGACAATCATTCCAAATCCCTAAGTCAAGGCTTCATGTTCTTATCAAGGGTGGCTGCTGTGTCCAGGAATACACAGTGCAAGCCAGCCCCGCACCTGTCTCAGCGGCAGGCTCCAGGCCACCGGATACACTGCCGTTGTCTTCATTTCTTGGGAAAGACCAGCATGCTTATGTTTTTTCCCAACATATAAAGAAATGCCCGAATGGACTCAAAATCCAATATATGCTTTCCCCACACACACCTGGCAAACAAGAACCTAGAACCTGATGTGTCCACCACCAAGTTGATGGGAATGTCCCAACTGTGTCTCATTATCCCAGCAGGGTAATTTCCGTAGCCCTAAATGCTTCAATATTCAAACTCAGGAATATTCATTTGTGCAGTGAGGGTAGCTGTAAATTCTCATTTTGAAGGAAAAATCAGCATTTTATCAATCTTATGATTTAAAAAGGGAAACATTCCCTTTTTGCTTTCACAGCTGCAGACTTCACTGACCAACTGTACTTGCAATGAATGCTTTCCAGTCTCTCAGGTAGATTTGGGGGTGCGGCTGAATCAGTGCAAATGGAGCACCTCCAAAGGGATAACCCCATTTCCGATGTCCTGGCCTTGGGACACAGGGACTTCCTCTCCGCACAGGCAGCCGTGTCAGGGTGGGGGGTTGCCATGGCTGGGTGGGACAGTGAGGGGTAATCCTGCCTGCTGCAGGCTGGGAGGAAAGAGGTCAGACCCCAAGGTCTTGTCCACGGTGCCACAGAGGCAGGAGGCTAGCCCGAGGGCAAGGGCTAGACAGAGCAAAAACACTCTGTTCTACATTTTATTGTTTTAAAATGTATTTATTTTGAGATTGGGCCTCACTCTGTCACCCAGGCTGGAGGGCAGTGGTGCAATCATAGCTCACTGTAGGCTCCATCTCCTGGGCTCCAGTGATTCTCCTGCCTCGGCCTCCTGAGTAGCTAGGACTACAGGTGCGTGCCACCATGGCCAGCTAGTTTTCTCCTCTTTTTTATTTTTTGGTAGAGATGAGGACTTGCTATGTTGCCAGGCTGGTCTTGAATTTCTGGCCTCAAGCCTCAGTTCCTGGTCTTGAACACCTCTCCCCTCAGCCTCCCACAGTGCTGGATTACAGACCTGAACCCCTGTGCCTGGTCCTGTCTACATTTTAGAAGCATGGACTGGGAGAAACGGGCTGCAGCAGCTCCCTGGAAGAGCCAGGATGGAGGCCTGCACTGAAGGACTGGGAAGGGGATGAAGCCAAGTGCCTGATTCGGGGACAGTTACAAGATACAGGACAGGCCCCGGGCCATGCATAACATTCAGGTGACCAGTGAGGCAGCAGAGACCAGAGGTCCCACTGGAGCAGATGAAGGTCTGGCTGAGGGTGGCGTCGGGGCGGTGAGGATCGAGATGTACCCAGGCACCCAGGTGGAGGTCTCGTGGGTATCAGGATGTCCTGGTCTGGCCCTTGGGACAGTGGCCGAGGCCCCTTGATATGTGCAACTATGAGACAAAGATGATTCCCAGAAAGTTGCAATATGGATGAATATAGCACTTGATAAGCACTTGCTCTTACAACACAGTACAACTGTTAGCTATTATTCTTTCTTTAATTGTTAAACATATCTAAACTGTAGAAAAAGGAAGAAAAGAAAAACAGACCACCTTCAAAATCCTGAATGAGGCTGGAGAAATTATATTCATGAACAGGAACCTAATAAGGCGGCCCTATGGATTAAATGACTTGGTTTCCAGGCTCTGTAACTCCAAATTACAAAGCTTCTCTGCCAAGGTAACCAGAGCGTCCACTTCAGCAAGCTAAAAGCCCGTGCTTTGCCAATGATGCAGCCCAGCCGGATACAACATGGAGTTGATTCGACAAAGGAATAAAAAAGAAAATCCAACTCTAAGCTAAATGCAACCCTGACTGAAGACCCATAAAGACAGGTCTGACGTCACCACCCACATCAGTTCAATAATGAGCCTAAGGTAGGCTGACTGTTGCGACGTCAGGCTATCACTATCCTGTGATTCTGACACTGCGGTTACAGAGGTTTAAAGAAACCAAGTTTCAGGGGTTGACTTGAATTCACTTTTCAGTGCATAGTGCAGTGTCTCCTACATGGTAGGTACTCAACTACTTGTTGAACACCTTTTAAAAATGCGGTTGCCAAGGCTGGGTGTGGTGGTTCACGCCTGCAATCCTAGCACTTTGGGAGGCTGAGGCAGGTGGATCACTTGAAGTCAGGAGTTCGAGACCAGCCTGGCCAACATGGCAAAACTCCGTCTCTACTAAAAATACAAAAATTAGCAGGGTGTGGTGGCAGGCACCTATAATCCCACCTACTCAGGAGGCTATGGCAGGAGAACAGCTTGAACCCAGGCGCCTGGTGGAGGTTGCAGTGGGCTGAGATCGTGCCACTTCACACTAGCCTGGGCAAAACAGCAAAACTCCGTCTCAAAAAACAAAACAAAACCAAAAAAAAAAAAAACAGTTTCCAAGCTTCACAAAAGTGTCTCACTTGGCATATTTTTGAAGGCTCAAAAATATGTCTTATGTGTGCTATAGTCGGTAAATCATGGGTGAATACTATCTTGAACATCTCACTGTGATACATATGCTGAACAAAGACAAAAATATCAGCATTGTGGGTAGCTGGGTTGAAAATAATAGTTCTTAAGTCACCCCATGGCAGACGCTGTTGACTGCCTCTCCCGCACCCCCTCGCGCCCCTCTCCCCGGTTGTAAGTGGAGGGCCTCTGTTTGGGTGCTGACCCAATCTGTGCTCGGAGAAGTGAGTAAAGACTGACTGATCAAAACCTACCATAAGGCCGGGGGCAGTGGCTCACACCTGTAATCCTAGCACTTTGGGAGGCCAGCGCGGGCAGATCACTTGAGGTCAGGAGTTCGAGACCAGCCTGGGCAACATGGAGAAATCCTATCTCTACTAAAAATACAAAAATCAGCCAGGTGTGGTGGCAGGCGCCTGTAATCCCAGCTACTCGGGAGGCTGAGGCAGGAGAATCACTTGAATCCAGGGGGCGGAGGTTGCAATGAACCAAGATTGTGCCATTTCACACCAGCCTGGGCCAAAGAGCGAAAACCTACCAGGATAGTTCCTTGCCCCTTGCCAGTGGTGGGTTAGACACAGGCATGAGGCATAGCCTGGCTGCAGTGGTATGAGTGCTGGTGTCCTCCTAGATTCATACGTTGGAACCTAATACCCAGTGTGAGAGTTTTAAGAGATGGAGCCTTTGGAAAGTGACTAAGACATGAGGGCACTGCCTCTGTGAGAGGGATTCATGCCCTCCCTTATAAAAGAGGTGGATAGGGCCAGGCAGAGTGGCTCATGCCTGTAATTCCAGCACTTTGGGAGGCTGAGGTGGGTGGATCACGAGGTCAGGAGTTTGAGACCAGCCTGGACAACATGGCAAAACCCCATCTTTACTAAAAATACAAAAATTAGCTGGGTGTATTGGCAGGCGCCTATAATCCCAGCTACTCAGGAAGCTGAGGTAGGAGAATCGCTTGAACCCAGGAGGGGGAGGCTGCAGTGAGCCGAGACTGCGCTACTATACTCCAGTCCGGGTGACAGAGCAAGGCTCCGTCCCCAAAATAAATAAATAAATAATTTTTTAAAAAGCGGTGGAAGGGAGCTGCCTGGCCCCTTCCGTCCTGTGAGGATGCACCAAAGAAGGCATCATTTTTGAAGCAGAGAGAGCCAGCCCTCAGCAGATGCTGAATCTGTTGGCACCATGATCTTGGACTTCCCAGCCTCCAGAACCGTAAGAAATAAACTTCTGTTATTTATAAGCCATTCTGTATATGGTATCTTGTTACAGCAACTGGAACTGATTAAGATACTGGTCAAGGAGAGTAAGGGCACATCTTCTAAAGGCTTGTCAAAAAGCTGTCCCTCCCCTACAGACACTTGAAGACAAACTGCCCTTCCTGTTTCACACATGGCTCCCTGAGGATGTGATGCCTGGAGCTATGGCAGCCATCTTGTAACATAAGGCCCACCTGGAGGAGGCAAGCAGCCAGGTGACTGTTTGGCTGCATGAACCAACTCTGGAACTTCCTACCTTTGGACTCATTAACTGAGATGGGGCATTTTGTTGTTTAAGATCACTTTTTGATAGATATTGTTACCTGCAGACAAAGACTGTCAATACAAGTAACCTTAGAGTCTTCTCAAAACTTTATACTTTTTTCTGCGGTATTGAGAATACAAATTTAGACACCAATGTTTCTGGAGTTATGGTGTTAGACAGTTACCTGATACAGTGTGTAACCATTTCTCATAACCTTTCATTTTTATTTGCCTTAAATTCAGATTACAAAACGAGTAAGTTTTCTTTACCTGAGAAACTATACTAACATATTAAATTTCTGTAGTCAACGTACTGTCAATAGATCATGCTTTCCTATTTTATGTATTGTACATTTAGTCGGCACAACTTTAAATGGAAATAACCTTTACCTGTAAAGGTTTGCACTTGGAATTACCTCCAAGTGGAACTGAAGACTCCCACTTTTCTTCCCCCTTAATCAGCTTTAGGAAGCTGCCGTCCTTTCCTAACATTTGGCAAAGAATTGCTGAACTCACAGAGCTGAAGGCAGCTAGGCTGTTGCAGGGATCTGTTTAGCACAGACCTCAAGTCTATGACAGAGGTGAGAAGAGGGCAGGGACAGCCCTGGGCTGTCAATCAACACATCTGTTGAGCTACTATGGGTCAGGCCCAGGAGCCAGGAAAAGACATTCACCATGACAGCAGCAGACAGCTGCAGGAGGTAGCGGGAGGAACATCAGAGGCCCTGCTGCTTCCCAGTTGAGCACAGTGACGCCCCAAGCGACCAGACACTAGAGCTCGGGACCCTGCCTGCCAGCTTCGGACTTCTGCCACCGGCCCAGCAGGTTCAGCCGTCTCCAAGAAAGATAGCTCCACATACCCATAGTGCAGAAGGGAGGCGCGATCTCCTCCCCAACCTGGATGTTCTTCCTGGTCATGACACTGATCTTAGCAGAAGAGGAGCCCTTTCAAGAGGGTGGAGGTCAAAGTCTACAGTGTATGCTAAGTCAGATGTGACAGCGTGGCAGAGCTGGGAGAAAGGGGTTGTCAGGGGCCTTTGTTTTAAAATAAGGATTTTCTAATTGGCATCAGTTTCAGATCAGACCTTCTCCATTCCCCCAGCAAACAAAAGGAAAAGCCGCCACCGCCGCCACCACCACCACTACCCAGCCTGACACGTGGAGGGGGCCCACTGGGAACAAAATTCCTGGAGTCAGCGCGGCTTAACAGCATGCAGTGTGCGCTCCACCCCCTCAGCTTCGCAAGGGCTCAGCTCCTCTCCGGGCTCAGTTTAGCAAGATCCCTGCTAGGGAAGAGTGGGCTGCCCGGGAAAGGACTCCCAAGCACGGCGTCTCCTGTGGCGATGGAAGCTCCACTTCCCCACCGGAGACACGTCGCGTCTGTCCAAGCATTTGGGACTGGAGGACAGTAATTATACATTTAGTGAAGAAATTTTCCAAACCTAGAATTTTTGTTTAACAGATAGACTGTCGGCTGCTCTGACAACAATGAAGAACCAAAAGACTTTCTAAGCAGCCGGAACCATTTTCAGAGTAAGGGAACCTATATTATTCATTCCCGGGTGCCTCTCGTGACATGAGAACTAGCTTGATGTCACTAGTGATTTTTTTAAATGCAAGTATTAAAGTTCTTGGGTCACTATTTGAATCCATTTTTCCCTATTCACAGCGCTTCAGGTGCAGTTATGTAGCAGTTGGACCACACAGGCTGAGCCTCGGCTTCCCTTCCCGGCCGTATTCCTGGAGAGGCTTCCCTTCCTAAGCCAAGGGCCTCTGGGGCTCTTGCTTCCTCCCTGCTTCGCCTTTCCTTCCCCTGTGCAAAGTTGGCCACTGCCTCCTCTTCTTGAATTGCACCAGGCTTTTCCCAGAACCCCTCCACCCCCTTCACACACCTCCCCCTCTAGCCCAACTCTGCTCCCAGCAGCCAGTTTGGCTCCCAGGTCTTCCCTGATGGGGGATAGTGGAGTCCTCCCCACTACACAGCTCAGCAGCGCTGCTTCATCCCTTCTTTCTGGCAGGAGTGATAAGGGGTCAGAGAGTCCTCCCACCAGACAAAAGCTGGGTAAATAGACCTCTCCGCAGAGAGCAGGACAGAAATGGTCGCCAAAGCCCCCTTGTGCAGCGCTATTAAAATGCAGCAGTTTTGCCTGCGGAACCATTTAGAGCCAAACATGTCAAAAGCTTTCCTTACCCATGTCAGACGCATTCCTTCGTATGAAACACAACGACTTCCCATGAGCAGGAGGACCCTCAGAGTCCTCCAGGGACCCGCGTTTCCCAAATAAAGCCCAGCTACCGCGAAGACACCCACCTATTTGTTCAATGAGGTTTCTCCAGGAGTCGGCAGGAATGGGGTGGATCATCCGCAGGGCCTCGGTGAGCGTGGTGGGGCTGTCGGCCAGGGCCGGCCACTCCTCGGGCGTGGCCCCATTTCCCGGGGTGGACGACGACTCGCTGCCAGAGAAGGAGGACAGGCACTGGTTATTTTTAAGCGAGGATTCACCTCGGCTGGCTCGCGAGGGGCGTGGGCACAGGCGGCTGCTGGCCAGCCGGACCTTACCCGGGACCGTCCAGGGGCAGCGACCACAGCCGCCGCAGCCCCTCCCGGCCGGGCGGGCCCCAAAAGCCCTTTTTGTCACCGCACCAGGGCGCGACTGGGTGATTCATTTCCACACCAGCCCGCCCAAACCTCCATGGTTTTGGAGCTCCCGGGCAGGCGGTGGAAACTTGGCGCACCGTGCCCACTCTCCGGCGCCGCTCCGACAGCCCGACGGGTCCCGCGGCCAGGAAGCCACCCGGCGTCCCTCGCCGTCACTCGGTTCCCGGTCCCTTTCGGATTCCGATCCTCCCGTCCCCAGGCCACGCGGCACGGAAAGGGGATGCCGAGCGGGACGCGCACGACCAGGGCGCCCGGGACGAGGGCGCTGGAGGAGACTCCGGGCAGGGACCGGGGTCCCAGGGGCCTGGGTCGGGGCTCATCACCCACCGGATGGGGTACGGGCCCGACGAGGCCCGGGGGTGGGAGCGGGGGCGGCGGGGGCCCGCGACGGGGGAGTGGGGATAGGCCTCGCAGGGGGTGCCCGGGACCCGGGGCGCAAGCTGGTAAGGAGGCACGCGGGGGCGGCGCGCCGGGGCCGGGACGGGCGCCCGTCCTCACCTGCCGGGCAGGTGTCCCGCCGCCGAGTCGCGCGCGTCGCTTTCCGAGGTGGAACTGTCGTGGTCCACGGCGCAGGCGGCGCTGAAGGCAGCGGCCAGCAGCTCCATGGGGCCGGCGGCGGGGCGGGTGCGGGGGCCTGGTTGGGGGCCACGCCGGGGCCAGGGGCTGAGTCAGGGGCGACAAGCGGGCTGCGGAGCGGGGTCGCAGCGCGCGCGGCTCGACCGGAGCTGCCGCCGCCGCCACCACCGCTGCCGAGCACTCCCGCGGGCGGGCGCGCGCCTGGAGGCTCCCGGGGTTGCCACGGCAACGGGGGAGGCGGGAGGGGCGCGCGCGGCGGGGGCGGGGGCGAGGCCGGGCGGCGGCGTGGCGGGGGCGCCCGGGCTGGGCGCGACCCGGCCCCGCGGGCGCCGACTGCGGGTCGGGGCTTCCCGCGGGCCCGCGCCTTCCTCCCCCTCGCCGCCGTGCCCCGACCCGGAGAGGGGCAGAGCCGTGGGGGCCCAGGAGCTGCGCCTTTGCCTGCCCGCTCCCTCCTCGCGGCGGGGCGTGCCTGGAAGGGGCGGGCGAGGCCACCCTCGGCCCCTCAGTCCCCTCAGACCTCCTCCTTGCCCAAGCTGGGCACCCCCTGCGGTCTCCCGCAGGGTCGCAGCTCGGTGACCGGCTCTGAAGCTTCGAGCCTGGCCTCGGGGAATGTGTCCCCGCTGGAGAGGGTCTCCGTCTTGTCTCTGCTCCAGGCGGAGACTGGGGTCTCAGGGGCTCCATGCAAGGCCGCTCCTGAGCCTCTCGGTGGGGAGGGGGCCAGCGCGGAGGTCTCTCCCGGGCGAGTCTGGTCGCACGACGAGCTACCCTCAGCTACGCATGACCCTGGCGGGTCCGGGGTGGGTTTGGGGGCACGAGAGGAGGAGAAACCAAGTGCCCGAAACCTCTGCCGGGTTGCCATGCCCGGTGACATCGACTCCTGGACTCTGCGCCTTCGCGTTAGCTGGGTCAGTACGCTCGCGGATCAGAAAGAGCAGAAAGGCCAGCTGGAAGAGCGAGGCCTGGAGGTGCCTGCGGACCGAGCCAAGCCGCCCTCTGCTTAGGGATCATGCTGTCTGCTCAGGTGTGGCGAGGACATCTAACAAGATGCCCCCTCCACCCCGCCCCGCCGCCCAAAGGCCCCTGGCACGCTGCCCCGGTGTCCTTTTCCGGAGGCCTGCCGGCTCACCTGGGTGGGCCCTTGGGTGACCGCGGCCTGAGCCTGCAGCCGGGCCCGGTCCTGTTTACGCCCCGAGGATACCCCAGGGGCAGGGGTGGAGTGCGGAGCATAGTCCCCTGCAGGCTCCACCCACCTGACCTTTGTTTAAATTAACAAATTCTTAGTTGGGGGGATGTAAACGTTCCTAGTGGCAGCGGTGCAGTTACTCGTTAATTGTTTGGCTTTAAAGGATCCTTAACTAGTCTTGAATGAGGCAGTTGTGATCACGGGAGGGTTGGGGAGGAAGCTGAGAAGCATTAAACTTTTTGCCTGGAAGGGAGGTCTCCTTCCCACTTGGTCTGACTTCCCCAGCTCTGACTCTAGAAAAGCGTGCTCGTGCTCCGGTAGACTCAAAGCCAGTCCCTAAAGCTGCCACTTAGCCCTGGTTCCTCGTTTGGGGCAGAATGGGCAGGTCTGATCGCTTCATGCCCTTACGGCCTGAGAATATTCTGAGAATATTTGAGACAACCATCTGGTCTTTTCCCAAGCCAAGCACCGCCCTTCCTTGACTCACGCTCATGGACCCAGGTACCTCCATGCAGCCATCTCCTGCCCTTGGTGTGTTCCTGTTCACTGGCCATCTCCATCCGGCCATGACACATCTTAGGCTGTCCTGGCTGCTATAACAAAATACCATAGACTGGGTGTGATATGGTTGGCTGTGTCCCCACCCAAATTGCATCTTGAATCTAGCTCCTATAATTCCCACGTGTTGTGAGAGGGACCCGGTGGGAGGTAACTGAATCATGGGGGTGGTTTCCCCATACTGTTCTCCTGGTAGTGAATAAGTCTCACGAGATCTGACGGTTTTATAAAGGGAAACCCCTTTTGCTTGGTTCTCATTCTCTCTCTTGCCTGCTGCCATGTAAGACCTGCCTTTCGCCTTCTGCCGTGATTGTGAGGCCAAGTGGAATTGTGAGTCCATTAAATCTCTTTTTCTTTATAAATCACCCAGTCCCAGGTATGTCTTTATCAGCAGCGTGAGAGCAGACTAATACAGGGTGTCAACAGAACCCAGTGTAAACAACAGACACATTTCTCTTAGTTCCAGAGGCTGGAAGGCTGAGCTCAGAGTGACACTATGGTCTCATGCTGGTAAGGCCCTCCTCTGTGTCACCGACTGCCGACTTCTCATGGTGCCAACTTCTCATGGTGCCAACTTCTCATGGTGCCAACTTCTCATGGTAGCCCCATATGATGCAAAGAGAGGGCGAGAGCACTCTGGGCTCTCTCTCTCTCTCTCTCTTTTTTGAAATGGAGTCTCACTCTGTTCCCCAGGCTGGAGTGCAGTGGCTTGATCTGGGCTCACTGCAACCTCCACCTCGCGGGTTCAAGTGATTCTCCTGCCTCAGGCTCCCCAGTCGCTGGGACTACAGGCGCCCGCCACCATGCCTGGCTAATTTTTGTATTTTTAATAGAGATGGGGTTTCACCATGTTATAGAGACGGGGTTTCACCATATCGGCCAGGGTGGTCTTAATCTCCAGACCTTGTGATCCACCCGCCTCGGCCTCCCAAAGTGCTGGGATTACAGGCATGAGCCACCGCGCCTGGCCTCTCTGGGGTCTCTTTTATAGGGTACTAATCCCATTCATGAGGGATCCACCCTTATGGCCTGGTCACCTCTCAAAGGCCCCACCACCTAATACCCATCACCCTGGGAGTTAGGATTTCAACATGTGAATGTTGGGGGAAGGAGGGAAACAGACAGTCAGTCCATAATATTCCACCCCCGGTCCCCCAAAAGTCATGTGCTTCTTGCATGTAAAATACATTCATTCCATCTTAACAACCCAAAAGTTTTAACTTGTTCCAGCATCAACTCTAAAGTCTGAAGTCCAAAGTCTCATCCAAATATCATCTCAATCAAATGTGGGTGACACCCAAGGTGTGATTTATCTGGAGGCAAAAATTCCTTTCCAGCTGTGAACGTGTGAAACTAGACAAATTCTATGTTTCCAAAATGCAATGGTGAGACAGGCAGAGGATAAAAAATCCCATTCCAAAAGGAAGAAATAGAAAAAGAGAGAAAGAGAGAGAGGGAGGAAGGAAGAGAACAGGAAAGAGGTGACAGGTCCCAAGTAAGTTTAAAGCCTAGCAAGGCAAATTCCATGAGGAAGATTCTCCAAAGCTGGAGAATAATGCTGTCTGCCTTGATGCTCTGCCTTCAGTGCTCACTGGTGTGGCACTGTCACCCCCACAGCTGGGCAGGGCACTGTCTACTCTGTGCCTGTCCATTATTTGGTGGCTCATACTATGCTTCTCTGTCAGAGGTGTGAAGCTATCGTGTTTTGTGGAAAGTAGACATTGGATATTTAGTTGAGTGGATTTCTGGGCAAAGTGTCGAAGGAGTGGCTTGGTTCTTCCTGACAAACATAGTAAAATTTGAGAAGAGAGAAATAATTTGAAGACGCAACTGTTAGGCAAAAAGTAAGCAGAACTCAAAGATTTGAAAGAATTCTCAGCCTTTCTATATTACAAACTATGAGAAAACATTCAGAAGAAAACACCAAGCGTGTGATGGACAGACCATTTGATAAGGAGATGAGTGTGGGTGTGAATCACAGACTTAACCGTCCCAACAAAAGCCAAGAATAGAGGTGAGATTCTACCAGCAGAAACAGTGCCAGCTGGGCCTGAGGAAACTGAGAAAGTGGGACAAAATGAAGGAAGGAAGATTGTTGGACTTCTTAGACCCTACAGGACTGGACATAGAACCATTTGGCTGAAAACACATGCGATTCTTCCAGACAAGGGGAGAATGACTCAAAAGGCTATTCAGAAATCATTTGGCTGCCACTCCTTCAACACTTTGCCCAGAAATCCGCTCAGCTAAACATCCAATTTCTACCTTCCACAAAGCACAATTCAGCCTGGTTCTTTGCCACTTTATAACAAGGATGGCCTTTTCTCCAGTGTCCAATGACATGCTCCTCATTGTTTTCCGAGGCTTCATTAGAATGGTAACTGGTATGGTAAACTCCATACTTCTACCAACCAACATTCTGTTCACGATGAATTAGTATTGGCTAAGAAGATACAAATGTTCTTGACAGCTCACCTCTATTCTTTATGGGTTCTCTCCTGAATCACCTTTCTTTTTTCTTTTCTTTTTTTCTTTTTGGAGACAGAGTCTCGCTCTATTGTCCAGGTTGGAGTGCAGTGGCACGATCTTGGTTCACTGCAACCTCCACCTCCTGGGTTCAAGTGATTCTCCTGCCGCAGCCTCCCGAGTAGCTGGTATTGGAGGTGCGCACCATCGTGCCTGGCTAAACTTTTTGTATTTTTAGTAGAAACAGGGTTTCACCATGTTGGCCAGGCTGGTCTCGAACTCCCGACCTCGTGATCCACCTGCCTTGGCCTCCCAAAGTGCTGGGATTACAGGCATGAGTCACCAGGCCTGGCCCAGAATCACCTTTCAAATTCCATCCATGGCAATCTAGGCTTTTTTCCTAGCACGTGCCTCAAAACTCTTCTAGCCTCTACCCATTACCACTACCACATTTTAAGCAGCACCTTCACTTCTTAGTATCAATTTATGTCTTAGTTCAGGCAAAGTGCTGTAGTCTGGGGGCCTATAAAGAATATAAATTTATTTCTCCCAGTCTGGAGGCCGGAAGTCTGAGATCATGGTGCCAGCATGGGCTGGTTCTGTGAAGGGCTCACTTCCTGGCTGCGGACAGCTGACTTCTTGTATCCTCATGTGTTAGAAAGAGGGCTTGGGAGCTCTCTGAGGTCTCTTTTAAAGGGCACTAAGGGCCGAGTACGGTGGCTCACACCTGTAATCCCAGCACTTTGGAAGACTGAGGTGGGTGAATCACCTGAGGTCAGGAGTTCGAGACCAGCCTGGCCAACAAGGTGAAACCTTGTCTCTACTAAAAATGCAAAAAAAAAAAAAAAAAAAAAAAAATTAGCTGAGCATGGTGGCAGGTGCCTGTAATCCCGCTACTCAGGGGGCTGAGGCAAGAGAATCGCTTGAACCTAGGAGGCGGATGTTGCAGTAAGGTGAAGTCGTGCCATTGCACTCCAGCCTGGGGAACAAGAGTGAAACTCCATCTCATAAATAAGTAAGTAAGTAAATAAATAAATAAATGGCACTAAACCCATTCATGAGGACTCTGCCTTCTAAACCAACTTCTCAAAGTCCCTACCTTCCAATATCATCACCTCATGGGGTAGGATTTCAACAAAGGAATTTTGCAGGAGAGATAAATATTCAGTCCACAGTAGCCCCTAAACAACTAAAACTCAGTATACCTGACAGTGCACCCACCGTCTCCCCCAGTTCCCCTCCCCTGTGGCAAACCAGGAGCCACGTAGAACTTGGGCGGTGGCCTCCGCTTCTGTACTTCCTGTCACCCGGTGTGCCAATGGCTCACCAAGCTCCCTGGATCCCACAAGTGGTCTCTTTCCCTGGTATCTGGACTATTGCAAATCCCTCTTCTCCCCAGGCCATCCTTCTCTCTGTCCCTTTCGGGCAATATGGGTCTGATTTTGTCCCTCCCTTGTTCAAACATCTTGGTTGGAATTCCATGCCACCAAGGGTGACGCCTGGCCCCTTGTGCTCTGACAGGTCCCTCATCGGCTGTCCCATGCCTTTGTGATCTTGGTGGGGATTACTGGCCTCCCTAGCTCTCTGAGGCTTTGGCCTCTCCACACTTTTCCAGGTTCTGGCTTTTCCAAGTGCTGTTCCCTCCCCTAGGATTGTGCTCTCCTATTGACACCCTCGCCCTTCCAGGTCTAGGCACATTGGGTGTCCCCACCAGGCCCCTTCTGCTCTCTGACCTGCAGTTGCTGCCTGGCACTGGGATGTTCTGTCACAAGGGCATCCTTCCAGGAAGCCATGGGCTCCTCAGGATGGGCACCCTGCTGCCTCACTCATCTTTCATCAGGGGCCAGAGAAAAACACTTTATGAGGCCAGGCACAGTGGCTCATGCCTGTAATCCCAGCACTTTGGGAGGCCGAGGCAGGCGGATCACAAGGTCAGGAGATTGAGACCATTCTGGCCAACATGGTGAAACCCTGTCTCTAGTAAAAATACAAAAATTAGCTGGGCGTGGTGGCACGCACCTGTAGTCACAGCTACTTGGGGGGCTGAGGCAAGAGAATCGCTTGAATCCAGGAGGCAGGGGTTGCAGTGAGCCGAGATTGCACCACTGCACTCCAGCTTGGGTGACAAAGTGAGGCTCCATCTCAAAAAAAAAAAAGAAAAAGAAAAAGAAAAGGAAAGAAAAAGAAAAACACTCTATGGGCAAACATAGGACCGCCTGGTTTGTGTGGCTTCACCATCCCTGAATTTGGTGTAGCACTAAATGGGAGCTATTCCTTTTATGCTCTGGTGCACCAAAGAGGAAGGTTTTTTTTTTTTTTTTTAAAAAAAGAAAATATTAAAGTGAAATTACGTATATTAAGATGAGCATAAAGTCTTCCAGTAAAAAATAAGCTAAAAATATCTATGTAATTATAAAATCAGTTTAGAAAGTCACTGAGTTCTAAGGCATGTAACCTTCAGCTAAATTCCACATGTTCCATTTTCCATTGCGTTTAGTGCTTATTAGGCAGGCTGTTATTAAAATCTCCTTTTAACTGACATTTTGTTCTGAATCATTCACAAAATAAAGTACTGATAAATATTTCAAATATTTATACCTGACTGGCACGTAGTAGGTGCTATATAAATATCTGAGAATGGGCCGGATGCAGTGGCTCACACCTGTAATCCCAGCACCTGGGGAAGCCAAGGTGGGTGGGTCGCTTGAGCCCAGGAGTTCAAGACTAGCCTGGGCAACATGGCGAAACCTCGTCTCTAAAAAAGAAAAAACGACAAAATTAGCCAAGCATGGTAGCGTGCGCCTATAGTTCCAGCTACTCAAGAGGCTAAGGAGAGAGGATCACTTGAGCCCAGGAGGCGAAGTTTGAAGTATGCCAAGATCGCACTACTGCACTGCAGCCTGGGCAACAGGGTGAGACTCTGTCTCAAAAAGAAAAAAAATAATTGGTGAATGAAGTAATGTTATATTTTTTAAAATAAGTATTTAGTTATTTTAGGTGTTTTATCTAAAGATTTTTTTTTTTCCTTTGGGTTATAAAAGTTAAATATTGGAAGCAAAGTGCTTTCTTATTTACATAGTAACTTCAGCCTTCGGGAGTTCTTGGTTATTGTTATACAGTTTTTCTTGATTCTGAGGGAGAATCTCTGGAATTGGAAGGAAGTGGATGGAAGCTGAGATTATCTGGTTCAATACTTTTATTTTACCAAAGGAACAAGACCAAAGAGTTAAATTAGAAACTCAAGACCTGCCAGGCTTGGTGGCTCATGCCTGTAATCCCAGCATTTTGGGAGGCTGAGGCGGGCAGATCACTTGAGGTCAGGAGTTCAAGATCAGCCTGGCCAACATGGTGAAACCCTGTCTCTACTAAAAATACAAAAATTAGGCAGGTGTGGTGGCACATGCTTGTAATTCCAGCTACTCGGGAGGCTGAGGCAGGAGAATTGCTCGAGCCCAGGAGGTGGAGGTTACAGTGAGCCAAGATCGCACCACCACACTCCAGCCTGGTTGACAGAGTGAGACTCCATTTCAAAAAAAAAAAAAGAAACTGAAGACCACATAGCTGGCTAATGGCAGATCTGGAAATATAGGATAGTGAGTCAACACTATATTGTATAAAATAAGGAACTGCACATTGCTATTCACTTATTCTATTTTCAGGGTCACATGGTATGTCACCAGACTATCGAATGTTTAAAAACATTTGTATTGTTATATTTAGTAGGAAAATGCATTGAATTTTCTTTTTTTCTTTTTGGTAGTGAGAAGACATTTCTCAAATATATATAGGAAATGTGGTAGCTTTTAATTGACTGTGTCTTTTAAATCCATAAACACAGTAGTTTATTTTTATCACTCTCAGAACACATTTTCTACTTGCTTTGAAAATCAACAAATTTAATTCACAGAGGCAGAACCAGCAGTCGACCCACAGAAGGCTACAGCATCAAGAGTTAAATGGACCCCCAAATCTAGGGGGAAGGTGAGGAAAAGGATAGGATAGATGCCCAGGAAGGGACCGCCTCTGTCGCTGCGGCACTGAGGTACCCAGAAACCCACACTCTGTGGATGAAAAGATTTCGCCACAAGGAGACTTTCCAAAATAAACTGTTCTGTTGGGTGGCTGGAAGTACTTTACCGGTGAGGTGGAGGTGGAGATTTTCCCTTACTTTTCATCAAGAAGATAATTTATCAATGTGGGATCGTATCATGTTATGGAAATAAGTTAAAAACAAAATCAGTCTATCCCTGTGCGATAAAGAATTAACTTTACCCAAAGAGAGGTCTGGCTTTTGCCCTGGGCTCTTGGGAGGTGCTCTCTAAGCTGTTGGAATGTGGTGTCTGAAAAGAGGGTCTTTCCTTACCCAGGAGCCTTGGGCCACACTGGATAGGGTGGGGTCTCTGGGTCATGTGATATCAGCTTTGCCTCCAGAACGGCTGGAGACTGAGGTCAGCCACCTGGGCAGCCAACCAGATCTTTGTGACCAAGCCCCAGTAAGAACTCTGGACACCAATGCGCAGGTGGGTGTCTCTGGGTGATGATGTGCCATGCATGTTGTCACACATCGCTGAGGGGAAGGTTAGCGCTGTCTGTGACTCCCCAGGGAGAAGACCACTAGAAGCTTTGTGAGTAGAACTTTTCTGGATTCTCCCCATGCATCTCTTCCCTTGGCTGATTTAACTCTGTATCCTTTCACCGCAATAAACTGTAATGGTGAGTATAACAGCTTTCAGTAAGTTCTGTGAGTCCTTCTAGCAATTTATTGAAACTGAGGGTGAATTTGGGCACCCCCAAACTCTGCCATTCATGTCAAAAGTGAGAGTGGTCTTGTAGACTGTCCTCTAACTTTGCAGGTCTCTAATCTGATTTATTTAATTAATTAATTTATTTATTTTTGAGACAGAGTTTCACTCTTGTAGCCCAGGCTGGAATGCAATGGTGCAATCTCAGCTCACGGCCACCTCTGCCTCCCGGGTTCAAGCAATTCTCCTGCCTCAGCCTCCTGAGTAGCTGGGATTACAGGTGCGCACCACCATGCCTGGCTAACTTTTATATTTTTAGTAGAGATGGGGTTTCACCAATTGGTCAGGCTGGTCTTGAACTCCTGACCTCAAGTGATCCACCTGCCTCGGCCTCCCAAAGTGCTGGGATTACAGGTGTGAGCCACTGCACTCAGCCTGTAATCTGATTTAGAACACAGTGGCCACTTTCCTCTAATAGCCTTCCTTTCCTCTGGTCTCTTTGTCCCTCCCTCCGTCTGTCCTAAGTGCAGCTGCTCTGTTAATTTTCCTCACACATGTCTGACCCCACACATCTGTTATCTTCAGTACCTTGTAGGTAATTCATTGCTCAACAGAGTTAATGGACGATCCAGGCTGGGACTGCCCAGATGAAAGCTGAGTCACTCCTGACAGCTCCCAGGCCCTGCCCTGTCCTCTGTTAGTACTGCTGCATTCTCACCTGCCTGCACGGTTTCTCCTCCCAGTGAACCTGAGCTTTTTGGGGGCAACTATGAAGAGGCCGTTGATCTCTGCTTCCTCAGCACCAGCACTTCTAGGAGGCATTGGGAAGGGGCTGACTCATGAAGGGGAAGCTGAGTCAATACGGGGAAGCCAGTGGACTCGGTGGTGCAATGCCCTTGGTGTGAGTCTTTCTTCTCTGCAGTTACTGACTGAAGCATCAGCATTTGCTTGGTATCCCATCTTGTGTGTCTTGGGTCAGTGATGATTCTTCAACCGATCTCTTTAGGAACTAGCAGGTAATGGCTTCTGAGATTGGTGCCTAAAGCTTGGAGGAGGTAGCTAGTTATGATCTGTCTTTGTGAGTCCAAAAAAACCATCAAAACTGGATTCAGTGTTTTAGTGAAGTGAGGAATGTTTTTTGTTCTTTTGGGATGTGTTGCTCTGGTGGACGGTCATGCTTTTGGTTAACTAGGGAAAAGGCCAGAGAGATCAGGAGACACCTACAAACCCTCGTCTGCTTTAAGGAGAGATGGTAGCACTGGACGAGTTTCGATGATCATGGGAAGCAGATCCATCATCTCAGGGCTTAATTGCTGAAGACTGGAGATTGCTATGCTGAATACATTTTCTGAATCAAAAATAGATGATGGCCAAGAATTTTGCTCTGTTTCTGGGCATTAGAGGCAGCCTGGAGGATGTTGCTTGGCTAGTGAAACATTGGAATTTCCTAAGCATTTTGATGGTTCGTGTGTCCTTAAAAGGCTTGGACAAATTGCAGCCATATCACCAATTATGAGATGCAGACTATAGAAATAGCCTTCATGGAAACGAATTACCTAAAACAGGCTGCCCCAGATAACTCGTGGATAAGATGCTGGGATGCTTATGTGTTTATCTGAAACTGTGGAAAACGAGGGACGTCCTGAGATATTGGTTTCTCTGGAATATTCCTAACCAAGGATCCTGGGATACATAGGGTCTGGGGGTTTGGCTGTGGGCTTTCGACCAATAGAAGCATCCTGAAGCAAGGAGCACCTAAGGGGTAAATACTATAGGCCAGGTGTGGTGGCTCATGCCTGTAATCCCAGCACCTTGGGAGGCCAAGATGAAGGATCACTTGGAAGGATCCTTGAGCCCACGAGTTTGAGACCAACCCGGGCAACATAGTGAGACCCTGTCTTAAAAAAAAAAAAAGGAAATAAATAGTGTAATTTATTGGATATGCTGAGGGTGAAATTTGAAGTGAATGAGATCAGGAGTTGCCTAGGTACACATAATTTGGATGTCTGGTTGTGGCACAGGGCTCTTATATTCTTAATTACAACTCAAACTAGGCCAGGTATGGTGGCTCACGCCTATAATCCCAGCACTTTGGGAGGCCGAGGCAGGTGGATCATGAGGTCAGTTCGAGACCAGCCTGGCCAACATGGTGAAACTCCGGCTCTACTAAAAATACAAAAATTAGCTGGGTGTGGTGGCAGGCACCTGTAATCTCAGCTACTTGGGAGGCCGAGGCAGGAGAATCCCTTGAGCCCGGGAGGCAGAGGTTGCAGTGAGCTGAGATTGTGCCACTGTACTCCAGCCTGGGTGACAGAGCAAGACTCAGTCTCAAAGGAAAAAAAAAAGAAAAGAAAAGAACTCAAACTGTAAAGGAATGAATAGTCCCACTTCCACTTCCTTGCACTCAGAGTTATTCATCTTAAATCACCTCATAAACGATATAGTTATATATAATGTAGTGAGATCAATTTGTAAGTTAACTAAACAAATAGAAAGTGATATTATTATTATTATTTAAGTAGCCTACATTTAGTGCTAAAATACATTCACTATGGTAACAGAGAATGCATTGCCTTAACCATTAACCAAATGGAGCGAAACTTTATGAAACAAGAAAGAAAAATATTCACTCATAAACAAAGTAGACTTAAAGAAGTAGCATGTATTTAATAATTAGAAATTGTTCCTTGAAAATTACAAATGACTGGATTTTGGAAAAGTATCTTCCATAATGAAAAGCTAGTAGGTAATATGAAAACTTTACATTTCCTATTGAAACAGAAACAACTACCTTGCCCTTAACGTCCTGTAGAATGTTCTTTGTTGAGTTACCAGGACTAATTGTTCAAGAATTTGGTGTCTCGGCTGGGCACGGTGGCTCATGCCTGTAATCCCACCACTTTGTGAGAACGAGGCAGGCAGATCACCTGAGGTCAGGAGTTCAAGACCAGCCTGGGCAACATGGTGAAATCCCGTTTCTATTAAAAATACATAATTAGCTGGGTGTGGTGGTGGGTGCCTGCACTCCCAGTTACTCAGGAGGCTGAGGTAGGATAATCACTTGAACCCGGGAGGCGGAGGTTGCAGTAGGCCGAGATCATGCCACTGTAATCCAGCCTGAGCAACAGAGTGAGACTCCATCTCAAAAAAAAAAAAAACAAAAACCAAAACCAAAGAATTGAGGTCTCATTAGAAGACGAGTGTTTCGGGTAGGGATGGGTCCCTCTAGGAGAGATGTTTGAGATACAGGTGTGACGTGCCACTGAAATGCTTGTTTCTGGGTCCTTGACTTTGTAATGTTGACAGAATTCCTTTCTTCCCAAGAATTCATAGCTTTTCACTATGATTAATATTTCTCTTTCAGAGTATCTCATAAGGAAACTGGTGATGGCACCGTACAAATTAGCACACAATAAATGAATATCACCATAAAGAAAAACACTGTATTTCAAAAGCATATCAGAAACACAGCAATCAAAGAGTTTTGAAAATGAACAGCCAGTGGTTGCCAAGGTGTGGAGGTCGCCAAGGTGTGGAGGTCGCCAAGGCATGGAGGTCACCACAGTGTGGAAGTTGTCATTTGCCCCTGGGGGCAGGAGTGTGAATGGATACAACCTTTCAGAGGGCAGTCTGACAACGCATATCATAAATCTGCAAATGCTCATACTCTTTGGCAAAGAGATTCTACTTCTAGGAATATATCCTAGTGAACTATTGAGAGTCTGTGCAAAAAAAAATGAGCAGCAAGGAGTTTTTCACAGTGTTATTTATAACAGGGAAATATTTAATGTCCAATAATAGATTGACTATTTAAATGATCACATATTTCTCAAATGGAATACTACAGCATTAAACATTATTTTAGAAGAACATTTAATAATCTGGAAAGACATCCATAGTATTTTAAATAAAAAAGCAGATTGCAAAACTGGAATGGTAGTGTGCTCTTACTTTGTTTATAAATAGACTTTTATATGTGGAATTTTAAGCATGCACATATACTTTTTAAAGGACTAGAAGATTGATCACCAAAAATATTTCATAGTACTTGTTGCTGGTTGGTTGGGTTCTAAGGGAATTCTCCTCCTTTTGTAACCACCCAAGGGGTTCACCTTGCTGGCTGCCTAGACAGAGTCGATTCATCAAGACAGGGGAATTGCAATAGAGAAAGTAATTCAGGGAGAGCTGGCTGTGCGGGAGACCGGAGTTTTATTGCTACTCAAATCAGTCTCCTGGAGCATTCAGGGAGCAGAGTTTTTAAGGATAATTTGGTGGGTGGGCGAAAGCCAATGAGCCAAGAGTGCTGATTGGTCAGAGATGAAATCATAGGAAGTCGGAGCTGTCTTCTTGCGCTCAGTCATTTCCTGGGTGGGGGGGCCACAGGATCAGATGAGCCAGTTTATTGATCTGGGTGGGAGCAGCTGATCCATCAAGTGCAGGGTCTGCAAATATCTCAAGCACTGATCTTAGGAGCAGTTTAGGGAGGGTCAGAATCTTGTAATCTCCAGTTGCATGACTTCTGAACCATAATTTCTAATCTGTGGCTAATGTTAGTCCTACAAAGGCAGTCTAGTCCCCAGGCAAGAAGGAGGTCTGCTTTGGGAAAGGGCTGTTACCATCTTTGTTTAAGCTATAAACTATAAACTAAGTTTCTCCCAAAGTTAGTTCAGCCTACGCCCAGGAATGAACAAGGACAGCTTGGAGGTTAGAAGCAAGATGGAGTCAGTTAAGTTAGCTCTCTTTCACTGTCTCAGTCATCATTTTGCAAAGGCGGTTTCACTTTTACTCATACGTGTTTTTTTTTACCATAAATGTGTCACTTATGTAATAAGAGGGGAGGAAGTTACTTTAAGAAACAACATCAATCCCTTAATGCGCATAAATTTAGAGCATGGGTTCAAAGCGTTCACATAGCCATAGGGAGCCTGGTCCACTTGAAAATGATGGGCTGCTATGTAGTCTCCAGATTTATTTGGGGGAAAAACACCGCAATTCACTACATAAATCTACCTCCGTAAGAGCTCTTCATATTGCAAAGAATCACGAATTCAAATTTTACAGTAAATTACTTCTTGGCATCGTCAAAATTAAAGCACTTACCTGATATTCTAATCTGCCTGGTTATAAAAATAGTCCGTTTTCCAGAAATTCCCCTTTTCCTTCCAGAAATCCACATATATAAGTCCTAACCAGAATGCTTCTTCCTTTTAAACAGAAGCCATAGTCCCATCAGATGAGTCATCAAAGAAATCACCACCTCCACTCAAAGGCAGGTTTCCCTAACACCACAAGCCCTTCCCTGCCCTCCTGCATGCCTACATCCCACCTTTACTGGCTCAATGCCACCTCCTCCAGGAAGTCCCCCATCCCATCCTGTGGCTGGCTGTGTTTGTTCACTCTTAGGTCTCCTGGAGCACTTCATCTGGGCTATCAGAAACCCTGGTCACTTTATTGGGAAGTTAACTCTGTCCTATTAGACTGGGCAAGGAGACAGGACCTGGCCTGAGTGAGCCTGCCCCACTTGTCGCTGTGAGGGGCAGAGCACCTAGTATGCTTTTGAGGCTTTCTACGTACTTGCTGAATCAGCAGATCTGGGGGAAGCTTGAAAGCACGTCGACATTCTTTAGGGATTGTCAGACTTCTCGATAAATAATCACAGGGACATCTTCCAGACCCTTTTCCTTTCACTTATTAATGTAAATCTTCTCTCCTTCCTACTCCCTTAAAGGATGGGTGTACCACCGGGTACGGTGGCTCACGCCTGTAATCCCAGCACTTTGGGAGGCCGAGGCAGGTGTATCACGAGGTCAGGAGTTCGAGACCAGCCTGGCTAACATGGCGAAACCCCGTCTCTACTGAAAACACAAAAATTAGCTGGGGGTGGAGGCGCGCGCCTGTAATCCCAGCTACTTGGGAGACTGAGGTAGGAGAATCGCTTGAACCTAGGAGGTGGAGGTTGCAGTGAGCCACGATCGCACCACTGCACTGCAGCCTGGTGACAGGGTGAGACTCCATTTCAAGAAGAAAAAAAAAAAAAAAAGGAAAAGTGATGAGTGTGCCTTGAGCTCAAGTAGTACCATTATTTTCCAGGGGGGATATCAGTTTACCCGCAGAGAAGTGAAATTTCTTTTTTTCTTTTTTTTCACTTACTATTCATCTCTCCCCCGAACTGACCAGTTGCAGCTGCTTTTTCTAATTTTAAAGCCATGTCTCATTTTTTCCATGCAGTGAAGATTGCATGTTAAATTGCTACTGTTTCTAAAATGTTGCTGAGCCCTTGGAGTAGCTTTTATTTGTCACAGAGTCAGCGAGCTGTTTAGGCCTGCTTCTCTGTTTAGCTTTGGCTAAAAAGATAGATGGCTCTTAATAGGTCTCTCCATCCTTTCTTTTTTTGTGGGGGTCTCAGAGGAAAGTCTTGCCAGAAATACAAGTTTCTATTTGAAATTAGCATTTGTTCTTAAAAAAAAAGAGTCTGTAACCTGTCACCAGCTGAGTTTTCTGTTAAGAAGTGATAGATTCTTACCAGGAGAAAAGGGAGCCTTCTCCACAGGCATGAGTCAGAGCAATGACAGAAGAGAACAACAAAAGGAAACTTCTTCTCGTTGAAAACTCCTGAGAATATATCCTGTCCCTTCCTTAAAGCCAGGGCCTCAGTTTCTGTACTTCCTGTGCTGTCTCTACTGATTGTATAGTTGCTTGAAAGGTGGAATGCTCTACATTTTCAAGGTTGAAATCTCTTGTGATTACCAAACTAAAACTCAGAGGAAACGGACACTGAAATACATTCCTGATTGGAGAACAAAACTATCCAACCTCATAGGGAAGGGAATTTGACACTAATAGAACTACGAGTGTAGGCCGGCGTGGTGGCTCACGGCTGTAATCCCAGTACTTCGGGAGGCCGAGGTGGGCGGATCACCTGAGGTCAGGAGTTCGAGACCAGCCTGGCCAACATCATGAAACCCCATTTCTACTAAAAGTACAAAAATTAGCCAGGTGTGGTAGTCGCACGCCTGTAATCCCACCTATTCGGGAGGCTGAAGCAGGAGAATTGCTTGAACCCAGGAGGCAGAGGCTGCAATGGGCTGAGACTGCACCACTGCCCCCCAGCCTGGGTGACAGAACAAAACTCCGTCTGGGAAAAAAATAAAAAAAAGAAAAGAAGAAAAAAAGAACTACAAGTGCATTTACCCTTCCACCCAGTGACGCCACGTCTAATAATTGCCCTGCAGACACACACTCTGAAATAAGAAAAAGATACAGACAGAGTTATTCATTGTGGCATTATTTTTGAAAGTAACATATTAGAAACAACCTAAATACCCGTCCTAAGGAGACTGGTTGAATAAACCATGGCATAGTCACCCAAGGGAGTGCTATGGCGTTGCAGACATAAGAATGAAGAAGGTGTGTTGGGACTGAAAGGAAGTGATTTCCCACCGTCGGTGAGAGAAGCCAAGGATACAGTATCTGTGTTGTGTGCTACTTTTGTGAGGTAATGATGGAAAGGGAAGTGAAACAATTATATACACACTTCTTTTTTTTCCAAAAAGAAATAAGGAAAGAAAAAAAGAGAAATTAATAAAAATGGTTACTTCCAGAGTTGGGGCTAGGGGTAAGACTTTTCTGAGTATATACATATATATATATCTCTCTTTTTGGAGATGGAGTCCTGCTCTGTCACCCAGGCTGGAGTGCTGCGGCATAATCTCGGCTCACTGCAACCACCACCTCTCTGGTTCAAAGTGATTCTCCTGCTTCAGCCTCCCAAGTAACTGGGATTACAGGTGCCTACTACCACACCCGCCTAATTTTTTATTTTTAGTAGAGACAGCATTTCACCATGTTGGCCAGGCTGGTCCCGAACTCCTGACCTCAGGTGATCTATCCATCTTGGCCTCTTAAATTGCTGGGATTACAGGCATGAGCCACCACGCCCGGCCTATAGTTTTGACTTATAAGCCACGCACATGTTTTATATGCTTCAAATAAAAGAAATCTAAAAGTATGAAAAAAACTCTAGAATTGAAAATAAACCAAAACAAATGAACCCAAGTGATTATGTCATTGATAACATAACCCCACAGGAAAAAAATACTTAGTTCCAGTAATTTTTCAACATAGTACTCTATTTTTCTACCCTGACTGAGGTCTATTCTAGGACTAAAAAAAAAAAGAGATAAATTTTACACTTTGTTTAGCTGGTGGTGTGGGTTGTGTTCCCTAAAAATATATGCTCAAGTCCTAACCCCAGTACCCATGCTTGTGACTTGATTTGGAAATAGGATCCTTGTTGAAGTGGATTAGAGTGGGTCGTAATCCAATGGCTGATGTCTTTATAAGAGGAGGGAAATTTGGATGCACAGACAGACACAGAGAAAGGAGAATGCTATGTGAAGACATTGGCAGAGCTTGGGGTGAGGCATCTGCCAGCCAAGGAGTGCCAAGGGTGCCAGCCGCCACCAGAAGCCAGAGAGAGGCGGGGAGCAGCTTCTCCCCACAGCTCTGAGAGGGAGTGTGGCCCTGATGATGTCTTACTTTGGCACTTCTCGTCTCCAGAGCTGCAAGAGGGCAAATTTGTGTTGTTTAAAAGCCACCCAGTTTGCAGTGCTTTGTTCCAGAAGCCCTGGCGACCAAGACAATAGATTTACTGCTGATTATGGCACAGGTGGAGTCATTCTGAAATTGTTCTGTGTGCATTTGTAGAATAGAACAATGTCTCACAACATACTGATTGTTGAGGACCTGGTTCTCACTGTTAGAAAAGCAACATGTGCGAAAAAGATACTTGCACACCCATGTTTATAGCAGCACAATTCACAATGGCAAAAAACTCAAATGCCCATCAATCAACTAGTGGATAAACTGTGAAAATATATATATATATATGCAATATATATATGCTATATATATATGCAATGTATATGCTATATATGCAATATATACACTATATATGCTATATATGTTATATATGCAATATATATGCTATATATATGCAATATATATACACAATGGAATACTACCCAGCCACAAAAAGGAATGAATTAATGGCATTTGCAGCAACCTAGATAAGACTGGAGACTATTATTCTAAGTGAAGTAACTCAGGAATGGAAAACCATATGTTCTCACTCATAAATGGGAGCTAAGCTATGAGGATGCAAAGACATAAGAATGACACAGTGGGCTTTGGGGACTTGGGGGGAAGGTTGGGAAGGGGGTGAGGGATAAAAGACTACAAATTGGGTGCAGTGTATACTGCTCGGGTGATAGGTGTACCAAAATCTCACAAATCACCACTAAAGAACTTACTCATGTAACCAAACACTACCTGTTTCCCAATAACCTACAAAAATAAAAAAATTTCAAAAAAAGAAAAGTGAGATACAGAATCAGGGAGTAACCATCACTGTGTATAGGATTGGAATTAGGATATGCATGTGAATTCACACACACACATATATGGGTACAATTTCCTAGCTCTGATTGCTGAATAGTCCTAGAAGCAGTGACCTACCAGTAGTAATGAACACATCTAGTGCCCAGATCTTGGTTTCTAAACACCATTCTCCACTAAATGGAGCTAGGGCTCCTTGGAAAAATGGCTGATTGCATGTCCGAGATACAGAAAGCATATGAAAGCATGCTGTGTCTGAAAGCAAGGAAGTGTTCAAAGACAGCTAGGGAGATATCAAGGGACACTGTGGCCAGCTGGGAGGGGCTCCTATGTGACAGTTTGAGCCTCAGAAGGAATATGACAATCATGGATTAAAACACATTGAATTAAAAATATAATGACCGTGAGTCCACAGTCATACTCAAAAACAAAAGAAAACAAACCACAAAACAAAGGAAGGGTCTTCTTCACAGAAGAAAATCAATTAATGTAAGTATGAGGAGTGCTAGAACATTCCCATTTTGCAACAATGTAATAGTTGATTCAGGAAAGATTGATAATGGATGTTAAAAGCCATTGGTTGAAAGGCTAATAGGAAAGAGTGCATTTGTGCGGTCTCAAACCATCACTCTACAGATAACTGATTAGTCACAAAAGGAAAAATTGTACGTTTACTCTGGAGCAATCTGGCAACTTCCAAATTAACCAAATGATCAAACATAGCATCAGAAATAATGGGCCAAGCTGACATGTGTGCCTTTAGATGGGATGCAGCTTGAAGTACACATCACCTGGATGCGTTCTTGCTGAAAATGTTTAACCTGAATCCAATCAAGTGCGTAGACGCAACTCCCAGTTGAAAGGAGATATAGGGCGTGATATGGGTTGGCTCTGTGTCCTCACCCAAATCTCATCTCTAATTGTATTCCCCACATGTTGAGGGAAGGACCTGCAATCTCCGCCTGTTGAGGGAGGAAGTGATCAGGTTATGGGGGCGATTTCCCCCTTGCTGTTCTTATGATAATGAGTGAATTCTCACGAGATCTGAGGATTTTATAAATGGCAGTTTTTCCTGCACTCTCACACACTCTCCCTCACCCGCTGCCATGTAAGACATGTCTGCTTCACCTTCTGCCATAATTGTAAGTTTCCTGAGGCCTCCTCAGCCACGTAAAACTGTGGGTCAACTAAACCTCTTTCCTTTATAGATTACCCAGTGTCAAGTAGTATCTTTATAGCAGTGTGAGAACAGACTAACACAGGGAATAAAGGAACAAGTTAACACAGGGAATAAAGGAACAAGTTAATAAAGGAACAAGAAGCAGACAAATTCACAATGGGGCCATTCTACAAGGTGATAGGCCTGTATTTTTAAAGAGTCAGTCATGGAAAAAGAAAGATGAAGAGGCCATTATCGATTACAGGAATCTAAAGACAGCATACCAACAAACGCAGTGATTGAAACTTGACTACATCTTTTAAAAAAGGTATTGACACATACTTATAGGGTACATGTGATATTTTGTTACCTATGTAGAATGTGTAATGATAAAGTCAGGGCATTTAGAGTTTGATTCAATCTTTTTAATATGGCCCAAGTGGCATGACCAAATTTTGATTCACAAATACCAGCTATGAAAGACATTTTGAGGACAATTGGGGGCCATGGGGTCATTTGAATATAGCCTAGAGATACATTTGTGTATGTGTGTGTATCTATCCGTGTACGTGTGTGTGTGTGTGTGTGTATATATATATATATATAATTAGTATTTTTTTTTGAGACAGAGTCTCACTCTGTCACCCAGGCTGGAGTATATTGCACAATGTTGGCTCACTGCAACCTCCGCCTTCTGGGTTCAAGTGATTCTCCTGCCTCAGACAATCCCAGAGTAACTGGGATTATACGTGTCAGCCACCACGCTCGACCAGCCTGGATATTAAATATAGAACAATTGTTAACTTTCTTAGGTGTGATAATGGCACTGTGGTTATATAGAAGGATGTCCTTATTCTGAAAAGCTGTATGCTGGGTATTTAGGGGTGAAGAATAATGATGTCTGCAATTTAGTTTCACACAGTTTAGGGGAAATAAAGGAAGGAGAAAGAGAAAAGAGAATGCCAACATGCGAGGAGCTAATAAATTTTTGACTCTAGATTGAGGCCATATGGGAGCTTATTGTGCTATCTTTTGATTTTTCTGTATGTTTAAAATTTTTTCTTTTAAAAAAGTTGGAGGCAAGGGAAAACAAGTATTTAAAGAAGCAGCACTTTGATGGAAAGAAATGGATTAACAATCAAGTTTGGCCAGGCACGGTGGCTCACTCCCGTAATCCCAGCACTTTGGGAGGCTGGGGCGGGTGGGTCACTTGAGGTCAGGAGTTTGAGACTAGCCTGGCCAACGTGGTGAAACCCCATCTCTACTAAAAATACAAAAATTAGCCAGGCGTGGTGGTGGGCACCTGTAATCCCAGCTACTCAGGAGACTGAGGCAGGAGAATCACTTGAACCCAGGAGGAGGAGGTTGCAATGACCCAAGATCATGCCATTGCACTCTGGCCTGGGCAACAGAGCAAGACTCCGTCTGAAAACAAAACAAAACAAAAACAAAAAACAACCAACCAACCTCCCCCCCCCAAAAAAAAAACAATCAAATTTAAATGTAGTCAGATGTTTGGCATGAAATGTTGAGGTTGGTGTGTCACAGAGGCCAAGGGAAGGAAGAGACCTTTGCCAGTCACTGCCCAGCTTGGGAGCTCTGTGGAGCCAGGACCTGCCTGAACGGGAGCCCCATGAAGGCGGAGCTCTTGGTCCCTTTTGTTCACTGCTAAATCCTCAGTACCTAGAACAAAGCCTGGATCATAGTGGGCGTTCTGTAAACATTCGTCATCTGACTCAATGAACTGCAAATAGCTCAGTGATATTAATAAACATCTTTATTTGATTTCTGAGTATCTCTCAGGACTCTGGGCCAAAGATTAGGAATATTTTTTCTTCTTTTCACATATGTTATGAAATTACAAAAGATTATGCTGGTTTACACTCAACTAGTGTCTTTCTCTGCACTCTTTCTTTTTTTTTGAAATGGAGTTTCACTCTTGTTGCCCAGGCTGGAGTACAATGGCGCGATCTCGGCTCAACAAAACCCCACCTCCTGGGTTCAAGGGATTCTCCTGCCTCAGCCTCCCGAGTAGCTGGGATTACAGGCATGCACCACCACACCTGGCTAATTTTGTATTTTTAAAGTAGAGATGGGGTTTCTCCATGTTGGTCAGGCTGGTCTTGAACTCCTGACCTCAGCTGATCCACCTGCCTCAGTCTCCCAAAGTGCTGGGATTACAGGTGTGAGCCACCATGCCTGGTTCTCTGTACTCTTTCTAGTACTCAGTGTTAGAAATTTTTGGTTTGTGTTTTTAGACCAAGTCTCACTCTTGTTGTCTAGGCTGGAGTGCAATGGTGAGATCTCGGCTCACCACAACCTCCACCTCCCGGGTTCAAGCAATTCTCCTGCCTCAGCCTCCTGAGTAGCTGGGATTACAGGCACCTGCCACCATGCCTGGCTCATTTTTGTATTTTTAGCAGATACAGGGTTTCGCCATGTTGGCCAGGCTGGTCTCGAACTCCTGACCTCAGGTGATACACCAGCCTCAGCCTCCCAAAGTGCTGGGATTACAGGCATGAGCCACTGCACCCAGCCAGAAATAATTTTTAAAGTACCAGTTTGATGAATGAAAAATGTTGTCGTTTTAGTTTACATTTCTTTCTTTACTAGTGAAGTTGATTTTTTTGGTTCATCCTGTTTTATTCTTTCTTTGTGAATGATCTCTTCATGAGTTTTGCTGGTTTTAATTTCAGGAATGTTCGTGTTTCTCTAACTGATTTGTGAATACAGCATTTGGTGTTATTGGTATGAGGATATGTATATTTTTTTAACACAGGCCGCTTTGTGGGAAAGGAACTTATTTCTAAAGGATATGTAGATCAAAGTATCAGTGATAGGCTGATAGGTGCTAAGTGTGGCAGTGGGGCCCGCACCCCCACATCCCGGCCTCCCTTTGCCCCTGGACTGTGTGATAGGTGCATGTGACTCTCCATCACTCTTCCTGTCCCAGGAGACCAGGAGCTGGGGCAGAGAGGAGCCTCCCAGGGCTTTTGGTCCAGCCCCTGCCTTCAGGCAGGCAAGACAGCAGTGTTCTGATTTTCCAGAAAAGACTGCCAACGGGCAAGGCCTCCTCTTGGGCCTTGGACATGCCCCATTCCAGGTGCACGTGGACTGGGTGGAAGGAAGGAGACTCCTCATTCCTGAACAGTTGCTATGACTTCAGGTCACTTCCAGGAGGTCCCGTCACCACTGCCTGTCCCTCAACCCCTACCTGAGAGTTTGATCTGAAACCCTCCAAGCCAGACTTGCCTTGTCTGTCAGTTTGGTGTCTTTTTTGCTAACATATGGTTGACTTCAACACATGCTTCAGAAAAAAACATGGAAGGGGAACAGCTGATGAATGTACATTAACTGCCAACCGCTCAGTAATTTATTTATTCAATGCATAGCTATTGAGCATCCAGTATCTCCAAGCCCTGACAGATGATCAGGCCTCAGACCCAGTGGCGTCCAGCATGCGGCTGGCTGTTACTGACTTGAAACAATCAGTGGGCCGTCTTAGAGGCTGGCGCCTTCAGCTTTTTGCCAGGAAAGGTGTGAAGACAACCAGTGCCACTGCCCCATTTTGTGAGTGTGGCACTCACCGGAACAGCAACTCCAAGATGGGCAGACACCAGGACCGTCTGCCTTTAGCCTCTCCGGTGGCCATGTGATACCTCAATGTCCAGGGCTTTTCAGATGTGCATCGTACGGTCCCCTTTCCATATCACAGCCTCTCTCTGTAAAGCGAACCACCTATCATTTGATGTTCTGCCTTGAACTGGGATCCAGCCATTCCACTGATGCTGTGCACCCGCAGATTCTTAGCTGTCTCCCCAGTCCAAGGCACGACAACCTTCTCTCTGCAGACACGTGAATTTGCAACCTGGGAAGACCTGAGTCTTGGCATAGTAATTAAATCTGGCCAAAATAGAGCATGCTATTATTCTACACTGTGGAGTCAAGGTCTTAATTTGGAGGTTTTACAATTGCATGACTGGCAGTGTCAGGCTATAGGGGCCTCCAGCACCAATTACCCATGTGAGAGACAGAAAGGGAATCAGAGAGGTTTCACACTTCCTTTTAGGGCTTGGCTGCACTTAGGAACCACCAGGGTTCCTCAGTGCACATCACTTGTTCTTTTCTGTCTGTGCAGTCTGAAAGCCCTCCCCATTCCCCCTGTGCAAAAGAAATCCCAATATGTTGTTTAGAAGCGAAACCAGTAATTTCTCCCATGGGTTCTTGTACTGCATGAAGAATGACATGTTCAGTGGTATTGCTACAGTCAATGTAACAGGGAATTTTGAGTGGCAGGTTTACTATTTTTTTTTATAGCATTTCTTAACATAAGCCAGGGGCATGCTATCAAAATACAGCTCAGTGGAGACATTTCTGCCACAGTTGAAGGGTGAAGGGAAAGTACAAAATGATAAAGTCCAAGCACACAGCCCTAGGAAGGCATGGTGTGGCCTGGGGATAAAACGCAGATCATCAAAAGGATAAATGGGCTGTAAAGCCTTCAAGCCGCTTTAGCAGGGCTCTGTTGGAGATGGGGTGAGGGTCACGCCTCAGGCAGAGACCTGGAATGGACTCGCCCTGCATGGTGACTCAGGCGGATCTTCAGATGTAAAGGCCGAGTACTATCAATGGGAACTGGGAATATGGATATACATTCCAAGGACAATACTTAAGAATCATGTTGATGCAAGCATTGTAGAGGAAATTCAGACTCCAACAGACATCTATTTACAGAGCACCTATGTGGCAAGAATCATTTTAAATGCATACTTTCATTGAATTCTCCTGGCAACCTTATAGAGTTAGCATAATACTTAGGAAGTTCAGGAACTTTTCAGCTCATCACCATTCACTTCATTTTCTTGAACATTGTTTTCTCTACCAGTAGACGTTAAGTTCCAGGATTTCTGGAAGATGAACTATCTATAAGAGTAGCAAGTGCCTTTTAACAGAGGTATTGATTATCCTCCCAGTGGTTACTACATTTTTCTCATCTTAGATCTGTTAACTCCACATACCAATTTCTACATGGAAGTGCTATTATTTAATAAACTATATATTGAGGGTATCTATTTTCGGACCCTGCCATCTTCTTGCTGGAAAGTCTTGGAAACATAATCAATTGCCTTGAACAGTCTACCTTTGAAAAGTGATCAGTGGGCTGGGCACGGTGGCTCACGCCTGTAATCCCAGCACTTTGGGAGGCCGAGGCGGGCGGATCACCTGAGGTCAGGAGTTCGAGACCAACCTGGCCAATATGATGAACCTCCATCTCTACTAAAAAATACAAAAATTAGCTGGGCATGGTGGCAATCGCCTGTAATCCCAGCTACTCAGGAGGCTGAGGCAGGAGAATCACTTGAACCCAGAGGCAGAGGTTGCTGTGAGCCGAGATCGTGCAACTGCCCTCCAACAAGAGTACAGACAAGAGTGAGACTCCTCTCAAAAAACAACAACAACAACAAAAAAGGACAACAAAAAAGAAAAGTGATGGGGCCAGGCACGGTGGCTCACGCCTGTAATCCCAGCAACTTTGGGAGGCCAAGGTGGACAGATCATGAGGTCAGATGTTCAAGACCAGCCTGGCCAAGATGGTGAAACCCTGTCTCTACTAAAAATACAAAAATTAGCCAGGTGTGGTGGCACGTGCCTGTAATCCTAGCTAGTGGGGAGACTGAGGCAGGAGAATCGCTTAAACCCATGAGGCTGCAGTTTCAGGGAGCCGAGATCACACAACTGCACTTCAGCCTGGGTTACAGAGTGAGACTCTGTGTCAAAAAGAAAGAAGGAAGGAAGGAAGGAAGGAAGGAAGGAAGGAAGGAAGGAGAAAAAAGAAAGAAAGAAGGAAGGACGGAAAGAAAGAAAGAAAGAGAAAAGTGATCAGTGTATCTGCCTCTTGATATTGTTCAGTTTTAATAAGACGGCTACTCCTACACACCAACATGCTCAAAAAATAAAAAAATAAAGCCAGAAGGTAGTTGACTTACATTCTTTTTTTTAATTTTATTTTTAATTTTAATTTTTATTTTTTTTGGGGGGCGAAGTCTCGCTCTGTCTCCCAGGCTGGAGTGCAGTGGCGCAATATCCGGTCACTGCAAGCTCCCCCTCCTGGGTTCACGCCATTCTCCTGCCTCAGCCTCCCGAGTAGCTGGGACTACAGGCGCCCGCCACCTCGCCCGGCTAATTTTTTGTATTTTTAGTAGAGACGGGGTTTCACCGTGTTAGCCAGGATGGTCTCGATCTCCTGACCTCGTGATCCGCCCACCTTGGCCTCCCAAAGTGCTGGGATTACAAGCGTGAGCCACCTCGCCCGGCCCATTCTTTTTTTTTTTTTTTTTTTAAAGAAAAAGTGTAAGCAACATTGTTGGTGACACTGATAGACGTTCCTTTATGAAAATCAGGAAATGGGATCAAAACCCCCTGTATCCTGGCTGCCTGCCTAGGGCGAGATCTGCCCGGGGCCAGGGTCTTCTCCCAGAAAGCAGTTCTGGTGCTCCAGGATGTATGCGGTTTCTTTCTTGGAGCATAACTGAGGTGACTGGGGCCCGGGAGCGTTTTCCAGGAGGAACGCAGAGGGGCCACATGACTAAGGTCCAGGAATAGGCTCCTGGAACACCGGCTTTGGCGCACCGGAGCTTCCTGGGAAGCTGCCAGGGGAAACGGTAGCTAAATGTCTCCTTGAGCCACCAGATAAGACATTTTCTGATAGAAACTGGCACTCAGGACAGTGGAGGTGATTGATAAATATTTATTAAATGAATGAACTCATAAATGAATGATACCTCAAGTTTGCAGGGGTGAAGCATTTGCCAAAAATAGAGCTACTAACTACAAAAAAATCCTTTCTTCCTATTGATATGTGGATAACAGAACCAATTGTCTGCTGAGGGAACTGCATTTAGAGTCAGGCTGCAGTGTCAGGTGGCTCAGGGTGTGCACTGTCCAACTAAGGGGTATCTTTTACATAGGTGACACTGTGAAAGGAACCCTCTCGAGCTGGGCCCTGGAATCACACCCTCGACGTAAAGGAGGGTGCTTTATTCTTTTCTCTCTGACAGGGGAGGTGGGTATCCAGGCTTTCATTCATTCACTAACTGTCTTAGGCCTGGGGATATGACAGTGAATAAGACATCGGTCCAGCCCTGGAGTTACTGTCTAATAGAAAAGATGGATAAGTTGCCTGAAAATGATATGTTAATCTAGGTGATGAGATATTGTAGGATGCTGTGGGAGCTTGAGAGAGGGGTTCCTAATGCCATCTGAGGCAGGGAGCATGAAGGAGGGGTGGCAGGTCGAGAAAGCCTTTGCAGAAGAAGCTAAGTGAGAACTGAAGGATGAATAGAAACTATCCAGGCACCAGTGGGGGTGGGGGAACAGCAGGTGCAAAGGGCTTGTGGTGAGAACACTTTCCAGCCATCGAGACATAGTAACAGGTCACGAGACATAGTAACAGGTCACACACATTGGGGGCAGATCGCTGTTCCCAGCACTTTACAGACATCAGCTCACTTTTTGTTTGTAATATGCTTATTCATACTCTAACTCTCCCCAACTTAAGGTGAGGACCCCGAGGCAGAGAAAGCCAAAATGACCTGCCTAAGGTCGAGCGTGGGAGTCTCCCTCCAGAGCCTGCAGTCTTTTTTCCCTCAAGATATTGTTTTTTACGTTTTAAAAGAATACCAAAAATTGCAAGTACAGTACAAAGAACTTTTTAGAAACTTTCCCTGAGCCATTGGAGGGTCAGCTGCCGACCTGACATCCCACCATCCCCAAATACTTCAGTGTGTATTTTCTAGAACCAAGGCTAGTTCCTATATAACCCGAACACAACCATCAAAACCAGGAAGTCAGTTTTGAAATATTATCACCAGTGACTCTCAGACTCCATTCAGCTTTTTGCTATTGTCTGCTATGATGTCCTTTAGAGTAAAAAGACCCAGTCCAGGATCGTCATGGCAGCCAGCTGATCAGTTCTTTGCTGTCCTTTAACTGGGAGCAGTTCTTCAGTTTTTGCTTGTTTTTGTTTGTTGGCTGGTTGGTTTGTTTTTGAGACAGAATCTCGCTCTCTTGCCCAGGCTGGAGTGCAGTGGTGCGATCTCACTGCAGCCTCCACCTCCTGAGTTCAAGCAATTCTTGTGTCTCAGCCTCCCGAGTAGCTGGGATTACAGGCATGTGCCACCACGTCTGGCTAATTTTTGTATTTGTAGTAGAGATGGTGTTCCACATGTTGGCCAGGCTGGTACTGAACTCCTGACCTCAAGTGATCCACTCACCTCGGCCTCCCAAAGTGCTGGAATTATAGGCTTGAGCCACCAAGCAGGACCTTTGCTTGGTTTTTGTGACTCTGACACTCATGAAGATTTCAGACCAATATATTTTGTAGAATGTTTCTCAGTCGGGACTTTTCTGGTGTTTTCTAATATTAGATTAAGGGTTTGCATCTCGGGCCGGCTACCTGGTTAATTTGGCGTGTTTTTGAATTTTGCAGAAATGAAACTGTATTGTACATATCCTTCCTCGATCTCCCCCAAACATAACTGCAGTTTAGCGTGTGCTTGTATGTGCTGGGCCCTGTTTGCTGTGTTTTCTGGTTTCAGATGCCACTCCTTTCCTTGTAAATGTGAGGTAACTGAGGCTTGGAGAGAGCAAAGACTTATTTACCCAAGGCCATATGCTGCTATAAGGAGGATCCAGGGCTCAACCACTCTGAGTGGTTGTCCCTGAGGGGACCTGGCTGGGTCCTGCTAAGGTCAGAACAGGTGGGGTTTTGAGAGAATTTGAGAGAAACAAGCTTATGGGTCCATCGGTTCCAGCTTCTATCACTTCCCCAGAGTCAGCCCATAATGTAAACATCTTAAATTAAGAATTCAAAAGAGCCAGGCGCGGTGGCTCAAGCCTGTAATCCCAGCACTTTGGGAGGCCGAGACGGGCGGATCACGAGGTCAGGAGATCGAGACCATCCTGGCTAACATGGTGAAACCCCGTCTCTACTAAAATATACAAAAAAAACTAGCCGGGCGAGGTGGCGGGCGCCTGTAGTCCCAGCTACTCGGGAGGCTGAGGCAGGAGAATGGTGTGAACCCGGGAGGCGGAGCTTGCAGTGAGCTGAGATCCGGCCACTGCACTCCAGCCTGGGCGGCAGAGCAAGACTCCGTCTCAAAAAAAAAAAAAAAAAAAAAGAATTCAAAAGAATTGGAAAAAGATTTGGCTGCAATATAAGATTGTGACTAACAGAAGAAACAGTAACTAATATTATCCATAAAGTATTGATAGAACCAATAAAATAGGAGTTTAAGAACCAGAATTAGACTGGGCGCAGTGGCTCACACCTGTATCCCAGCACTTTGGGAGGCCGAGGCGGGCAGATAACCTGAGGTCAGGAGTTTGAGACCAGCCTGACCAACATGGCGAAACTCTCTCTACTAAAAATACGAAAAGTAACTGGGCGTGATGGCAGGCACCTGTAATCCCACCTACTTGGGAGGCTGAGGCAGGCAATCGTTCAAACCCAGGAGGTGGAGGTTGCAGTGAGCTGAGATTGTGCCACTGCCCTCCAGTCTGGATGACAGGGTGAGACTCCATCTCAAAAACAAAAACAAAAAAATTAGGTTACTGAAAAGTTACAGTTATAAACAGTCAAGTAAAAAAAATAAATAAATAAAACAGCATATGAAAGACTATGGTTAAAAAGAAATAGGAAATAAAACAATAAATCGAAGACCAACTCTGCCCCAGAAGCTTAGGAATTTAAATAGGCAGATAAAAACAGAATTAAGGGGGAAAAAAGATTTGGCATTAAGAATTAAAGCCAGAAGTGCTGAATTTTAATAGTGGTAATTATGATAAAGCTAAAACACAAAGGGAGAACATTTAAAAGGTTATTAAAATAGAAAATAAGAAGGAAGGTAAAAGGGCAAAGTAAGGAAGATTGAAAATTAAAAATAAGTATGATAAGCTAGAATAACCAAAATACAGCAAAATAAATCTAAATGGGCAATTTAACAAGGGGGAAGATGTCAAGAGTTTAAAAACTAAAGATGTAATTATAGGTAGAGGAAATCCACACTTCAAGCTCAGACCCCCAGAGCCTGTGGTTGCTATTATTATTATTATTATTTATTATTATTATTATTATTATTATTTTGAGACGGAGTCTCACTCTGTCTCCCAGGCTGGAGTGCAGTGGTGCAATCTGGACTCACTGCAACCTCTGCCTCCCAGGTTCAAACCATTCTCCTGCCTCCGCCTCCCAAGTAACTGGGACCACAGGCACCTGCCACCATGCCAGGCTAATTTTTGTATTTTCAGTTGAGACGAGTTTTGCCATGTTAGCCAGGGTGTTCTCGAACTCCTGACCTCAGGTGATCTGCCCGCCTCGGTCTCCCAAAATGCTGGGATTGCAGGTGTGAGCGACCATGCTGGGCTCAATTATTATTAATATTAATGTTAAATGTGAAAGTAGTCATAAGTCCCAGAGACCGTCCATATGATCCCATAAGACCTGAGTCACACGCAAGTCTCTGCATCTGTCTGGTCACCTCTGGGTGTGGGCCTCTGCCCAGCAGGGGAGGGAGAGCTGGGACTGTGTCCTCCTCCAGTGTTACACCTAGAGCCACCTGCCTTGCAGCCCGGTCACCAAGGCCCATGGAGAGGTGTGGGATATACCCCTTCAACTTCTCATAGGGGAGAAACTTTTAGAACTGCTGAAAATAAGATAGAGCTGTCAAAAGTATATGAAATTAGCTGCATAAACTGTGAAACATAAGTCACAGTTATATTTGTTCTGAGACAGTGTAAAAATAGAAACGGTTTCACAGATAGAAAATCCAAACCTCTCTTCAGTCACCGTGTCCATGTAGCCTGAGATCCTTCCGATGCTCCAGTGTCCTTTGTTTCTGCAGAACTAGGAGGCCAGTGCTGGGACCTCAGCTAGCATCCAAGCAAGGGATGCCAGAAAGGAAATTAATTTATGATGCTCCATTTGTATTTTTATTGCTGAGGGTACTTGGTCTCCTATATTACTAGGGGAGGTGGAAAAATGGGTTATTACCAAAAGGCAGCCGGGCAGCAAACCCCTCTGAGTTAGAGATACTGTACTGCTGCCAGAGCTGCATGGAGTATTCATCTAACCTGGTGACACTGCGACCTCTTTGCAAGAGCCTTGGTCTGCACAGTTCCAGGATGTTTCTGGACCAGTCTGCACAGGTGTGTCTTCAAGAGGTCAGTGGTTGAGCTCCTAGATCTCAGCCTCTGCCCGGGAGTCGGCATGCATGCATTCATTCGTTCATCAATCATTTGCAAGTATCGAGGCCCTCTGGTGTGTTGCACTGTGCCAATTGCTCAGGAAGGAACAAAACTTGGCATGGTCCTATGTGTGAGGAACTTACAGTCAATGCCACCTGGGCCACCATGGTCAATGGTAAGAGCTGATGATCCTGCCAGCCTCCCAGAACCGGGTGGGCAAGACTGAAGGGTCTCTATACTCAAGCTTCTGTCTTTTTTTATTTAAAAAAACCAAGCTTTTAAAAATTAAACATAATAAAAACTGAAGTTTTCATTATGGAAAATTTCAAACATATACTGAAACAGACAGAAAAGTATAATGAATTCCCCCAGTACTCATCACCCAGCTTCAAGAGTTCTCATCTCACGGCCAGTCTTTTATCTCCACTCCCACCCACTCCTCCCCGGGCCTGGATTATTTTGAAGCAAATCCCAGACATCATATCACTTCAGCCAAAATATTTCAGACTGTATTTCTATAAGATATTGAGAGTTCAATATAGGTTAAAAATAACTACAATACCATTAGCATGCCTAAAGAGATTATTGATAATTTCTTAACATGATCAAATATTGGCTCAGACACCCCTCCCCACAGTGTGTTTGAAAAAGGATTCAGATAGGATCTGTATAATGCAATCCACTGATATTTCTTTAGTCTCTTTTAATTGCTTCCTCTCTTTCTTGTTTTTCTCTTTGCAGTTTTCTCCTGAGAAATTGGGGCATTCATCGTGTTTGGATTTTATGATTGTGTCTGCATGGTGTTGTTTAACCTGTTCCTCTCTCCCCTGTGTTTTCTGTAAATTCCTAGTTAGATCTGGAGGCTTGATTAGAGTCAGGCTGCATTTCTTCAGCTCCTGTTTTACTCAGTGTTTGTCCCTGTGTTTAGACACTCTCACAGAACAACCCAAGCTAGCTTCAATAAACACCTGACAAGCTGCCCCAGGCTTACTGAACATGGACTGTACATTTTCATAGAAATACATACAAGGAACAGGAACAGTATGGAAACTGGACATTGCCCAGCATCAGCACTTGAAGACTTACCATGCTGTGCATGAGCCATTGGTGACAATGGGCGATTCCATAGCAATGGCCTTTTTTTTTTTTTTTTTTTTCCCCCCAGTCAGAGCTTCACTCTTGTTGCCCTGGCTGGAGTGCAATGGCGCAATTTCGGTTCACCACAACCTCTGTCTCCTGGGTTCAAGTGATTCTCCTGCTTCAGTTTCCTGAGTAGCTGGGATTACAGGCACGTGCCACCATGCCCAGCTAATTTTGTATTTTTAGTAGAGAAGGGGTTTCTCCATGTTGGTCAGGCTGGTCTTGAATTCCTGACCTCGGGTGATCTGCCTGCCTTGGCCTCCCAAAGTGCTGGGATTACAGGCGTGAGCCACTGTGCCCGGGAACAATGGCCATTTTTTAGGTGGATCCGTGGATGATAGTCACAATGTTTAACAACCAGGTATGGCACCAACCAGCTAGAGCAGAGCTGTTAACACTTAGTGTGGCTGTCCCGGGCTGTCCCTGCTGAGTGTTGGCCTTGGAGGTGACTCCCGTGTTTAATGCAGGCTGAGCATTCTTGGAGCAATGCACTCTTGCGATTCCCTCTGGCCATTGCCAGGAAAAGAGGAAGGCCAGTGGGCTAATGCTTTAACAAGGCTGATGCTTGCTTAGTTTATCCAGAAAAATGGCCCCACATATTTTAGATGTAGCCTAATTTTGAATACTAAATATCAACTTATAAAAGCACATATTAAAGTTTTTTCTTATACATATATTTAGCAATGTGGCACTTTTGTTATATGAAATGATTTCTGGAACTAGAACCCTGATTCATGACCTTGCACCTGTAGGAATAAACTCCCAGTACAACACCTGAACTTGAGGGGACCCCAAGGGACCGAGTCAGTGATGTGCTGGGGGCTTTGGACTTTGCCTCCTGTGGGCAGATTAATATGAACACCCTCCTTCTCACAGCCGTGATTACCCTGGCCATACCTCACAGGCAGCCTGGAAAGGGGAGGTAATGGGGGTGGAGTCAGAGCCCCTGGGTTCACTGTCTGGCTGTCTCACTAGGTAACTGTGCAGCCTTAGGCTAGGCACCAAATTGTGTTGAATCTAGGCCTGGAGTGGTAGATCATGCCTGTAATCCCAGCACTTTGGGAGGCTGAAGCGGATGGATCACCTGAGGTCAGAGAGTTCGAGACCAGCGTCACCAACATGGTGAAACCCCGTCTCTACTAAAACTACAAAATTAGCCAGGCATGTTGGCACATGCCTGTAATCCCAGCTACTTGGGAGGCTGAAGCAGGAGAATCGCTTGAACCTGGGAGGCAGAGGTTGCAGTGAGCCAAGATTGTGCCATTGCACTCCAGCCTGGACAACAAGAGCAAAACTCCATCTCAAAAAACAACACATGGGGATAATGGCCAGAGAATTTAATGAGACGGTGAGTGTAAAGGTGCTTGATATATGTAAGTTGGCTTCCTGTGCGCCTCTTTACAGAACGCCTTTCTGCAGTGACTGTGCTTCCCTCCTGCCGTGCTGCCCAGCTCACCATGACTCACTGCTGGCTGGTGTACTGAAGAGGACTTGCAAAGCAGCCTTGGATGAACTCTCTGAGGACGGGCACTGACTACCAAGAAGAACATCCCATGTCCCACATCAGCACCACTCCACATCTTGAAAACTGAAGAACTGGTTCTTGGGTCCATTCTGGGCTTCTGAAGACTCTAAATCTTTAATCTACTGCCTCTAGCCCCAACTGTTCTTATCTCCGTTATCTGCTCTTACCTCACCCAAGGCCCTTTCGGCATTCTCTTGTGTGTGAGACCCAGACTCTAACTCCATTATATATGTTTGGGGTTGCCTGGCTCACCTTCACGTGTCTAAAAATTCCCCTAAGCACAGCTCCCACTGAAGAGGTGGGAATGGCCCCATTAATCTTGCCCCCTGTTCTTTTAGCTGTTTGACCCAGAGATTAAACACCTGACCCAAGAATGGTCAACCAGATTATTTCCCTTAGAAATTCCTTTTTCCTAAGAGACACAAAAAGGAGTCCCCAGTGACTGTGTGGCCAGCCAAGATGAATGGTCACTGTGGCAATGACTGCCATTCACATTAACTGCCAGCTGAAAGTCAAGAAGCAGGACAACAAAGCAGTCCACAGACAGAAACAGGGAGGAGGGGGCCTCATGGCCCCCAAGAAGAGGATAAAGTGGCTCTGGTTTTTGATGGCTTCTTCATTCTTGTAAAGATGGAAAGATGGGTTTCATCTCTTCTACCTGGAGTCTCCAGGATTCCAGCATCCTTACAATATCCCTCTTTTACTTGAGCAAATTTGGGTAGGCTTCCGATGTTTGTCATCAAAGCAGCCTTGGCCAGGAAATAAGACAAGGGTGTCTACTCTCACCATTTCTATTCAGCACTATGATTGAAGGCCTTGCGAGTGCAATAAGGCAAGATAAACAAACAGAAGGCATGACGATTGAAAAGAAAGAAATACGGCTGGGCGAGGTGGCTCGTGCCTATAATCCCAGCACTTTGGGAGGCTGAGGTGGGCGATCGCTTGAGATCAGGAGTTCAAGACCAGCATGGTCAACATGGTGAAACCCTGTCTCTACTAAAAATACAACAACAACAAAAATTAGCCAGGTGTGGTGGTGGGCACCTGTAATCCCAGCTACTTGGGAAGCTGAGGCAGGAGAATCATCTGAGCCCAGGAGGTGGAGGTTGCAGGGGGCCGAGATGGTGCCACTGCACTCCAGCCCAGGTAATAGAGTGAGACTCCATCTCAAAAAGAACGAATAAGCAAATTTATTAAGATCACGGGATACTAGGTGAACATGCAAAAATTAATTTTATTTTTATATACTATCAAAAAATGATTGAAAAATGAAATTAGGAAACACTGGCATTTAAAATAGGAAAAAAAACCATGACATACCTATAAACAAATTTATTTAAAATATGTGTAAAACCTTTACATTAAAAACTACAAATCATTGCTGGATTAATTTAAAGAATATCTACATAAATGCAAGATTAGGACACATTCATAGTTTGAACAATTTAAGTTGCCAATATTCAGGTGTCAATGATCACTTAATTTTTTAAAAAATTGACAAAAATTGTATATATTGTATACAATATGTTGTTTTGAAATATATATACCTTGTGGAATGGCTAAGTCAAGCGAGTTAACATACGCATTAAACCTGAAATTTATCTGTAGAGATAGTGCAATTTCAACTGAAATTGTAGCAGATTTTTTTTTGGTAGAAATTGACAAACCAATTCCAAAATTTGTATGTATGGAAATGCAAAAGATTTAAAATAGTCAAGACTATATTTAAAAAGAACAAAGTAGGAGGGTTTACACTACCAGATTTTAAGATTAAGCACAAAGCAACAGTATTTAAGACACTATGGTAGTGGCATAAAGATAGACAATTAGATCAATGAAACAGAATAAAAATTCAGAAATAGACTCACAAGTCTACAGTCATTAGACTATTGAAAAAAGTACCAATGCAGTTCATTGATGGAACAGAAAGCTTTCCCAATAAACAGTGCTAGAGCCACTAGAGATCTATATGGACCATAGACCCAAATGTGAAAATGAAGAGTCTAAAACTTCCATAAGAAAACGTAGCAGAGTATCTTCATGACTTTGAAGTAGTCAAATATTTCTTAGGATACAAAAGGACAAACAATTAAAAAATTGTTAACTTAGCCTTCATCAAAATTAAAAATTTCTGCTCATTAAAAGACAATAAACTTGGCTGGGCGCGGTGGCTCACGCCTGTAATCCCAGCACTTTGGGAGGCCGAGACGGGCGGATCACGAGGTCAGGAGATCGAGACCATCCTGGCTAGCACAGTGAAACCCCGTCTCTACTAAAAAATACAAAAAAATTAGCCGGGCGAGGTGGCGGGCGCCTGTAGTCCCAGCTACTTGGGAGGCTGAGGCAGGAGAATGGCGTGAACCTGGGAGGCGGAGCTTGCAGTGAGCTGAGATCCCGCCACTGTACTCCAGCCTGGGCGACAGAGCGAGACTCCGTCTCAAAAAAAAAAAAAAAAAAAAAAAAAGACAATAAACTTGACTAGGCACGGTGGCTCATGTCTGTAATCCCAGCCCTTTGGGAGGCCAAGGCAGGCAGATCAGCTGAGGTCAGGAGTTCGAGACCAGCCTGGCTTATATGGTGAAACCTTGTCTGTACTAAAAATAAAAAAATTAGCTGGGCGTGGTGGCAGCAGTCTGTCATACCAGCGACTTGGGAGGCTGAGGCAGGAGAATTGCTTGGATCTGGGAGATGGAGGTTGCAGTGAGCCAAGATCGCACCACTGTACTCCAGCCTGGGTGACAGAGCGAGACTCCAACTCAAAAAAAAAAAAAAAAAAAAAAAAAAAAGACAAGAAACTTAAAAGACAAGTAAGTCACAGGCTAGTAAAAAATATTTACAGTACACATATCTGAACAAAGACTTGTGTTCAAGATCTATAGAGAGCTCCAACAGATTAAAAATATAATAAAAAATACAAAATGGTTAGGCATCTTAAACATGCACCATGAATGGCCAATAAACATATGAAAAGGTGTTCAACATCCTTAGTTATGAGGAAACTGCAAATTAAAACCATAGTGAGAAACCACAATATAGTAAGACAGACAAAGACCGACAGTTCCAAGAGCTGGCAAGGATCTGGAGCAACTGGAACCTTGATGCCTTGCTGGTGGGAGTGTAAAACAGTACAACCATTTCGATAAATTATTTGCCTGTTTTTAATAAAGTTAAATGTACACCTATCCTAAGACCTAGCAAGTCCACTCCTGGGTATACAGCCCAGATAAATGAGTACATACATCCACAAAAAGAATTGTCTAAGGATGTTCATAGCAACTTTATTCATAATGGCTGAAAATTGGAAACAATTCAAATATCCATCAACAGAAGGGTAGATAACCAAATTGCAACAATACCTCTCAGTAATAAAAAAGAATAATCTGGGCCGGGCATGGTGGCTCACGCCAGTAATCACAACACTTTGGGAGGCTCAGGCAGGTGGATCATTTGAGGTCAGGAGTTCGAGACCAGCCTGGCCAATATGGTGAAACACCTGTCTCTATTAAAAATACAAAAATTAGCTGGGTGTAGTGACAGGCACTTGTAATCCCACCTATTTGGGAGGCAGGAGAATCACTTGAACCCAGGAGGTAGAGGTTGCAGTGAACTGAGATTGCACCACTGTACTCCAGCCTGGGCTACGGAGTGAGACTCTGTCTCAAAAAAAAAAAAAAAAAAAAAGAACAATCTGGTACACAAAAATTGATGAATTTCAAAAATATTATGTTGAGCAATAGAAGTCAGACACTGTAGAATACACACTGTGTGATCTCATTTGTTGTGTGAACCGACAAAACCAGTCTGCTGGTGATAGATGTTAGAAGATGGTCATATCTGAGAGTTGGATATTGACTTGAAAAGGGGCCCTGAGGGGCCCTGTTGGGGCAATAGAAATGTTCTATATCTTGGTCCAGTTGATGGTCAAGGAGATGTAGTACCTGTGTAAAAATTCATCAAGCTATAGACTCAAGATCTGAACATTTTATTGTAATGTAGGATGACCTTCAATAAAGCATCATTTAAATCACCTTTATGAATACACTAACGACAGCGACGATTCCAAAAACCAACCAGGGAGATGAAATATTTGGGGCTTTTCCGAGATAAATGCTGTAGTCTCTCTTTAATTGTTTTTTTTTTTTTTTTTTTTTTTTTTTTTTTTTTTTTGAGACGGAGTCTCGCTCTGTCGCCCAGGCTGGAGTGCAGTGGCGCGATCTCAGCTTACTGCAAGCTCCGCCTCCCGGGTTTACGCCATTCTCCTGCCTCAGCCTCCCGAGTAGCTGGGACTACAGGCGCCCGCCACCTCGCCCGGCTAGTTTTTTGTATTTTTTAGTAGAGACGGGGTTTCAGTGTGTTAGCCAGGATGGTCTCGATCTCCTGACCTCGTGATCCACCCGTCTCGGCCTCCCAAAGTGCTGGGATTACAGGCTTGAGCCACCGCGCCCGGCCGTCTCTCTTTAATTGTTACCAATCTTTGTGCCATGTAGGGGTTTTTGTTGTTGCTGTTACTGTTGGTATTTCTCCTCTGCTAAATTTAGATGATGAAATCTGCCTTTCTATGCACAACTCAGGTAAGGAGACAGAGAATGATTTCACTGTATGAGAGCAAAATGGACTTCAATAGGAATGGATAAAGACATTGGGAAGGTGACTATGGAAACTGAACAAGAGATGCTCAAAATCAGCGGCGACACTTTGCATCAGGGGCCCAGTATGAGAAGACAGAGACACAGAGATGTGGGCAAGAGCAGGGATGTGGATGACATCAGTTATGTGGATGACAGACCTCACTCAGAATGCTATGGAGCAAATGAAGCCGGGAGCAAATGACAGAGAATGGGTGAGGACCCCGGGAGTCTCACATCAGACAAGCAGAGATGGAGGGGCTCACTGATGGTCAATGTAGTATGCCCAGGAGAAATGCATATTTTAGACTTTACCTCTAAAAGCAGTAACTCAAAGCCCTCCGAACCTGACAGCCCGTCGGAGGCTTTTGTCTAGAACATGTCTTCACAGCAGGTGTATCATGACTTATCTTGCCGTGGAGATCCAGCTCAGAGAATGTAATAGTGACACGTGGCACAGTGGAGTTGGCAGGTCCTGCTTCAGAGGCAGTCACCATCAATGTGCTCACCAAAACCACCGTGCTCACTAAGCCACAAGACAGAAAGGTTGCAGGTTCATGGGCAAGCTGGACTTGGTGGGGCAAAAACAGGAAGGGGCTCACTTCTTCCTCCAGATTCCCCCCTTCACCCTGCTCTGTAGGTTGGCACCACCTGCCTGGGCCTTGTGTGAAACCTCAGGCAGGCCACGTGCAAAGCTTTGCTGGCTACTTGGAAATTATAAGCAAATGGTCTCTTTCGCTGGGTATTAAAGAGAGCAGCCCAAAGCGATTTCCTGACTGTCTGCTTCTCCCTCTCCAGGTGCAGACCCTGCCACAGCCAAAGCCCCTACCTCTTGCTCCATCTTCTCCCCACCCTCCAGTTGCTGTTTGGGCCCTCAGAGTGGGGGCCTGTGGGTGTCCTTAGACATATTTCCTGGGAGGTCTCTGACTACAATTCCTTGGCATGTGCAAAGCTCTTAAGCCGGGACTCCAGCAGGAAATGCTCTCGAGTAGCATCCTTTTCAAATCAGTTCACAGCTGGTTCTCTTCCTGGAGACCCACACGTGGCTCTAAGAAATCGCATCTCTCTGACTTGCCTTTGGTGTAAATGCTTGCCCCATCCCTGCTCAGCCCTGGCCCTTCTCTCCTTGCAGGCTGCTTCAGCCAGTTCGGCTCTGGATGTTTCCGGGTGTGAAGCAGGGTCCTGTCCCCAGATTCCAGAGATTTCCAAGTGGATCCCTTGAAGCCCTCCTCATTTGACCTAAGGGGAAAGGCTCCCACAGGGAAGGGTTGGAAACTCACAGCACCCTGACAACTCACAACTCCCCCCAAACAAAACCCAGTAGGCAGCCCTGTCACTCCCCCTTTCATCTAGTGTTAAAATGCGGAAATATTTGTGTTAAAACATTTTTACGTACCAATTGGCAGATAGCCACTGTCCTGAGACCCCTTCTGTCTTCACTTCCAGGGCCCTTTCTTGGTCCCTTGGACCCTTGCTCTGGCGTTGGGTCCTGGTTGTCAGTTATTTTACTGTCACTTCTGTTGATACCCTCCAGTGGGGGTTGGGGGTGGGGACCGAAGGTGGCTTCACTGTCGTGTCCCAGGTAGGTGGTCAGATATTTACAGTGTTGTTCTTGGCTCCTGGGGCTTAAGCCACATCAGAGACAGCAGGAAACAATTGTCCATTGCTATAGTTTGTATTTTTGTCCCCACCCAAATCTCATGTTGATATATAATCCCCAATGCCTGAGATGGGGCCTGGTGGGAGGTGTTTGGCAGATCCCTCATGTCTTTGTGCTGTCTTCGTGATAGTGAGTTCTCACGAGATGTGGATGTTTAAAAGTGCGTGGCACCTCTCACCCCACTCCCTTGTTCCTGCTCCCCCCACGTGAGATACCTGCTTTCCTTTTGCATTCCACCAGGATTGGAAGCTTCCTAAGGCCTCCCCAGAAGCAGATGCTGCCATATTTCCTGTATAGCCTACAGAGCTGTGAGCCACTCAAACCTCTTTTCTTCATTATTATTATTATTTTTTGAGACAGAGTCTCACTCTGTCACCCAGGCTGGAGTGCAGTGGCATGATCTGAGCTCACTGCAACCTCCGCCTCCTGGATTCAAGCAATTCTCGTGCCTCAGCCTCCCGAGTAGCTGGGATTACAGGCGTGTACTACCATCCCGGACTTGTTTTTGTATTTTTAGAAGAGATGGAGTTTTGTCATATTGGCCAGGCTAGTCTCAAACTCCTGACCTCATGTGATCCTCCTACCTCTTCCTCCCAAATTTTTCTTGTAAATTACCCAGCCTCGGGTATTTCTTTATAGCAATGCAAGAACAGCCTAATCCACCCATAATATCTAATTACATGCAAATAAAGTCGGGGTGTGTGTGTGTGTGCGCGCGCGTGTGTGTGTGGTCAAGGATCAATGGACAAAGCATCCTCAGGAAGGAAACGTTGCCTCCCCATCTTGTCCTAGGATTCTGCTCTGTTGCCTGGTTCACAATTCCCCAGAGCAGATATAGGGATACAATTTCCCTGTAGCCATCCAGGGATCTGTAGAGATTGTGAAGCTTCTAGGAATTTAGCTCCAAGAAATAATGAGGGCTGGGCATTAGGTTTTGCCACAGTGATATTTATCAGAGTGTGGCTTACAAAACAGCAAAAATTTGAAACTATCTTGGGTCAGAGATTGCTGTTGCCTCGCCTGTATCCACTGTCCCCTTCTTCCTCACTGATGGAACCCATTTGCTGAGGGCAGAAACAGACCTGGCTTCTTTTTTTTTTTTTTTTTTTTTTTTGAGACTAAGTTTCGCTCTTGTTGCCCAGGCTGGAGTGCAATGGCATGATCTCAGCTCACCGCAATCTCTGCCTCCTGGGTTCAAAAGATTCTCCTGCCTCAGCCTCCTGAGTAGCTGGGATTATAGGCATTCGCCACCATGCCTGGCTAATTTTGTATTTTCAGTAGAGATGAGGTTTCTCCATGTTGGTCAGGCTGGTCTCAAACTCCTAACCTGAGGTGATCTGCCCACCTCGGCTTCCCAAAGTGCTGGGATTACAGGCGTGAGCCACTGCACCTGGTCCAGACCTGGCTTTTATTTTATTTTATTTTACTTTATTTTATTTTATTTTGTTTTTTGAGACGGAGTCTTGCTCTGTCGCCCAGGCTGGAGTGCAATGGCGTGATCTTGGCTTACTGCAACCTCCGCCTTCTGGATTCAAGGGATTCTCCTGCCTCAGCCTCCCAAGTCACTGGGACTACAGGTGTGTACCACAGCACTTGGCTAATTTTTGTATATTTTAGTAGAGACAGGGTTTCATCATGTTGAATAGGCTGGTCTCAAACTCCTGATCTCAAGTGATCCACCTGCCTCAGTCTTCCAAAATACTGGATTATAGGCATGAGCCACTGCGACTGGCCCAGACCTGCCTTTTAAATGACACACCCATTTCCCAGCCTCCCTTGCTGGTGGAGGTGCCATGTGACCCAGTTTTGGCCAATAAGATATCAGCAGCAATGGTTGGTGGGGTTTCAGGGAATCTTCTTAAGAGCAGGGCAGACCTGGCTGGTGCCACGCCCTTCCCTTGCTGGCTTTTCTCTTTCCCTCCACCTGAGCTGTGGTTGTGATGGCTAGAGCTTTGGCAGTCACCTTGACAGATGATAGAGTAGAATGATAGAGCCTGGGTCCTTGCAAGCATGAAGGAGCTGCAGTCACAACCCTCTAGACTTCTTTCACACAACAGCCAAATAGATCTCTGCCTTGTTAAGCTGTGCTATGTTTTAAAATAAGCAGCTGAATTCGGTACTGACTGATACACTATCCAAAACCCAACAATAGGAGCATAATTAAGAAATCACAATCCAGTCATACTAGAGAATATTTTATAGTAAGATCTCGTTTTATGAAAAGGAAGTATGCATAAACATATAGAAAAAAAGACTTGGAGCACATTTACAACATAACAAAACTCTCTGGGTGGTGGTAGTACAGTGATTTTTTTTTTTTTTTAATGGGATCTTGCTCTGTTACCCAGGCTGGCCTCAAACTCCTGGGCTCAAACGATCTTCTGGCCTCAGCCTCCCAAAGAGCTGGGATTACAGGCACGAGCTGCTGTGCCTGGCCGAGATACAGTGAACTATCTTTTCCTTCCTTCCCTCCCTTCCTTCCTTCCCTCCCTTCCTTCCTTCCTTCCTTCCTTCCTTCCTTCCTTCCTTCCTTCCTTCCTTCCTTCCTTCCTTCCTTCCTTCCTCCCTCCCTCCCTCCCTCCCTCCCTCCCTCCCTTCCTCCCTCCCTCCCTTCTTCCCTCCCTCCCCTGCTTCCCTCATTTTTTGGAGACAGAGTCTCACTCCATCACCAGGACTGGAGTGCACTGGCTCTATCTCACCTCACTGCAACCTCCACATCCCGGGTTCAAGCGATTCTCTTGCCTCAGCCTCCCGAGTAGCTGGGATTACAGGCGAGCGCCACCACACCTGGCTAATTTTTTTTGTATTTTTAGTAGAGACAGGGTTTCCCCATGTTGGCCAGGCTGGTCTCAAACTCCTGGCCTCAAGTGATCTGCCTGCCTTGGCCTCCCAAAGTGCTGAGATTACAGGTGTGAGCCACCGTGCCAGGCTGTGATTTTTCTATTCTATTTCTTGATGTATGTAGTATTTAAAATTTCCTAGTTTTGTGACAGACAAGTAACAATAGTTTTTTTGTTAATTGTGCCTGTAATCCCAGCTCTTTGGGACGCTGAGACTGGAGTATTGTTTGAGCCCAGGAGTTTGAGGCCAGCCTGGGTAACATAGCAAGACCCCATTACTGCCCATAAATATTTTTTTAAAAATTACTGTATGAAACAGTAGTTTTTTTTGAAATTATGGAGTTTTTATTTTTATTTTTTTTTTAGCATGGGCAACCAAAAGTTACCATTTTTTTTTTAACATGACACCCTTGTAACCCTGTCAAGTCTTTGCAGCAGTGACCTCTGGTGCATCTTTCCCAGACCAGCATTCCTCACGATCTGCCATCTCTTACCTCATCTTCTGGGCTCCTGGGCCTGTCTGCACTGCTGTTCTCCAAGGAGGCATTCTGCTGCAGGGGATATTCAAGGTCAGGGACTCATTTACAGATTTTCCATTGTCCTGTGAATCTGTGACATTTCAGAAATGGAGCAAGTTAGAAGATATAGATCAACCCTTTTCAGGCAATTCTCTGCAAGCCTAGGACAGTAGCAGCAGTCACGGCAGTCACGCTAGAAGGTGGAGGAGGCAGAGGGGGAAGGGCCGTCCCTCCCCTCACTCCTTGAAGGGGAGTTTGTCACACCTCATGCTGTGTCAGATGGCCTGGGATGCCATCCCTATGAATATTATAATTATGGGCTGGGCGCAGTGGCTCACACCTGTAATCCCAGCACTTTGGGAGGCCGAGGTGGGGGGATCACCTGAGGTCAGGATTTTGAGACCAGCCTGGCCAATGTGGTGAAACCCCAGCTCTACTAAAAATGCAAAAATTAGCTGGGCGTGGTAGCGGATGCCTGTGATCCAAGCTACCTGGGAGGCTGAGGCAGGAGAATTGCTTGAACCTGGCAGGCAGAGGTTGCAGTGAACTGAGATCGTGCCACTGCACTCCAGCCTGGGTGAAAAAAAAAAGAAAATTATAATGATGGTATAAGCAACTTTATATACATTTACGTATACATAAACATACGTACGTAGTCAGTGGAAAAAAATATTGGAAATAAGAATACAAACCTGGCTAATGTTTAGAGGGCAACAAAGCTATAACCGTTGGTGTTATTTCTACTGGTCAAAAGTCACTGGCAACTTGCCAATTTTTTTTTAGCGTCTAACAATGCCCAAGTCCTAATCAATATTAAATAATGAGTCAGGTTAGCCTCCTCCAGAAAGTCTGCTCACCTGGGAGTGGGATGTTTAGGCAATGATCTGCTATGATTTTGAAGGGGTACTCATTTTGTAGATGAAACAGAGAATGTCCCATCAGCCCCCACCCCACACTCTTTCTCACCATCTAGGTCAAGTAGTACATTTTCTCCTTGGACTCTTGGATCAGGAAGCACTGAGCAGTCAAAAGAATTCACTCCAAGGAGGTGACATGAAGGAGTCACTGTAAATATAAAACTGCAAGGCCAAGCGCGGTGGCTCATGCCTGTAATCCCAGCACGTTGGGAGGCCGAGGTGGGAGGATCACTTGAGGTCAGGAGTTTGAGACCAGCCTGGCCAACATGGTGAAACCCTGTCTCTACTAAAAACACAAAAGTTAGGCTGAGCGTGGTGGCTCATGCCTGTAATCCCAGCACTTTGGGAGGCCAAGGTGGGCGGATCACGAGGTCAGGAGATCGAGACCATCCTGGCTAACAGAATGAAACCCAGTCTCTACTGAAAATACAAAAAATTAGCCGGGTATGGTGGTGGGCGCCTGTAGTCCCAGGTACTCCGGAGGCTGAGGCAGGAGAATGGCGTGAACCCAGGAGGCAGAGCTTGCAGTGAGCTGAGATAGCACCACTGCATTCCAGCCTGGGTGACAGAGCAAGACTCCGCCTAAAAAAAAAAAAAAAAAAAATTAGCCGGGCATGGTGGCAGGCACCTGTGGTCCCAGCTACTTGGGAGGCTGAGGCAGGAGAATCGCTTGAACCCAGGAAGTGGAGGCTGCAGTGAGCTGAGCTCGCACTACTGCACTCCAACCTGGGCAACAGAGTGAGACTCCGTCTCAAACAAACAAACAAACAACCTCTGCAAATCTGATGAAAATGTTTATGAACTGACACAAAGGCCACCTTTGGGGATAGCACTATTCTGTCTATCTGGTGTCAGCATTCTTGACTTAGCTTGGGGAGGTCACAAACTCGAGGTTCTCTCCCCAGTGGCCCTATTTCCCTCCCCAGCTTCATCCCAGAACAGCCCTATACCTCCCTTTTCTTGCAACCCCGAAAGACTTCCCTGACCCCCAACCTTGACAGCTGCAGCTGCTTTTCTGTCTGCTTACAATGCCCTACCCCTGCCCAGTCCAACAAGGTGGTAGCTAGCCACATCTGGCTACTGTGCGCTTGAAATGTGGCAGGCAAATGTGACTGAGGAGGGGAACATCTCATTTTATTTAACGTAATTTAAATTTAAAAGTACAAACTCATATTGATTCTGTTGTTGGGAAACTTTTAAGGGTATTTGGATCAATTTGGGTATGTAAATCCACTTTTCTGACTGTACATTTTATGCAATCTAAATCCAGATCAAGTATTTCCAATGAAAATTTGGCATGCGAATTGAGAGGGGCTGCAAATATAAAATACTCAACAGATTTCAAAGACTTCGTGCAAAAAAAGGAATGTAAACTATTTCATTGATGTTTTTATATTGATTATTAACTACAGGATAAAATGGTACTTTTTGCATCTGCTGGGTTAATAAAATGCATTGTTAAAATTAATTTCACTCATTTATTTGTACTTTTTAAATGTGGCCACTGGAGAATTTAAAATGATGTATGTGGCGTGCAGCATATTTCTGTTGGATGGCACTGCTGTAACCCCCTTCTCCATCTACACAGGCTTTGGAGCCAGAAGGATCTGAACTCCAGCTCAATCTGTACTGCACAATAGCTGTGTGATTCTGGGTAAGTGGCTCAATCTCTGTAGGCCTCAGTTATTTATTTTTGATCTGTAAAATGGGTATGGTAAGAATACCCTTGAAATGTCTGCCTAGCACACTAGCACAGCCACTGGGCACCTGCATGAAATCAACCAAGTTCACTCCCACTCTCTCCCCAGCTATGTCCTTATCCATTTTTTTTGTTTTTTTTTGAGATGGAGTCTCACTCTTTTGCCCAGGCTGGAGTGCAGTGGCATGGTTTTGGTTCACCGCAATCTCTGCCTCCTGGGTTCAAGCGATTTTCCTGCCTCAGCTTCCTGAGTAGCTGGGATTACGTGGATATGCCTCCATGCCCGGCTAATTTTTGTATTTTTAGTAGAGACGGAGTTTCACCATGTTGGCCAGGCTGGTCTCGAACCCCTGACCTCAGATGATCCACCCACCTTGGCCTCCCAAAGTGCTGGGATTATAGGCGTGAGCCACTGCGCCCAGCCGTCCTTATCCATTTGTTAAGACTCATCTGAAATATCATCTTCTTTGGGAAGCCCTTTCCTAACCCCAGCAGAAGGGTCACACATGGCTTGCAGTAAAATGACATCATTACAATATTGTGGGTTCCTCAAAGGCAGAGACTCCAGCTTCCTTGTGTGTGAGAGTGTGCTTTTAACTTTTAGTATATGGGAAATTTCAAACGTATGGAAAAGTTGAGCTTCCATGACGATAGTATTTCAATCATTGTATTTTTCTTGTTTAATTCAGTGCTTGATACATGATTTTGTTAGTGTTTGTGGTGGACGGCAACAGCCACAAATTCTACCACCATGGAGTGGTGAAGTCAATTTCCCCACCCTCTTTGGTCTGGGCTGGTCCTGTGGGCTGGTTTAACTGACAGAACATGGTGGAAGGGACTATGCAAGGTCTGAGTCTCTCAGTCTAGGCCTCAAGATGCCAGGCAGCTTCTGCTCTTGCTCCCTCAGAACCTGACTGCCATGTGCACAAGCCTGGGCCAGCCTGCTGGGGGATGAGAGACCACGTGGAGCAGAGGCAGGCAGTCCCAGTTCACAGACCACCAGAGAGATGAGTGAGGCTGTCCTCCACCTTCCAAACCCAGAAGAGCCACCAGCTGACTGCAGAGGTTAGGCAAACTGGCCCAGACACAGGAACCACTAAACCATCCCCCACAATCATGAGAAATAATAGATATTGTTGTTTTAAGTCTCTGTATTTTGAAGGGAGTTTAATGTGTGGCAAACAGCTATCCAATACAGAGTTTAATGAATGTTTTTGAATGCACTGATGAAGTCTCTGGATTTAGCAGGGGTTGCCACTCTGGCACAGTCAGGGTAGCACATACAGTCTGGTGGCAGCTGCTGTGCCTCCAGGGCTGGGAAACTGTCACACATTCTGTACCCCCAGCAGGCTTCCGGTCAGCCATAGGAGCACGTCACAAGGAAAAGGGTCTGTAGCACAACACCCCATTAGTAAAGTTTTCTGAACTTTATTCTGCTCAATACATATATTTTGAGCAGATAAAATGTGCTGGGCACTGGTCTAAATGATTAAGAAGTCTTGCTGCAAATCTATTCCCAAGGTTTTAATCTCATTTATTTTCAGGGCAACAGAAGCTTTGGCTGTGGCAGTCACAGTGAGAGAACAGGACAGAACCTCACCACTGAGAAAATTCATGTTCCCAGATAACCCCTAATGTGGATGGCTCTAAGTCTCCCTCTAGAATGCACGTACTGCGAGGGGTGTTTTGCTGAGTTCTAGAACAAGAAATCTCTTTTCAGTAGAAGCCAGTCTAATTGTCTAATTTGAGTCAACCCTTTCTCCTAAGTACACATGTCATCATAGTGGAGGAATTTGGGTTCTTTAGATAATGGTTTTAAAATGCACTACCCTGTTGAAACTGTCCTTGGTACTTTTCAATGCCACTTATCCTTTCTCATTTAATGAGGACCTTTCAGCGCTGATGACTCCAACTGGATGTAAGGAAACAGCCGTGACAGCTGTCCCTGATACTGACCTGCCAGGCAGCTGGCGTTCCGTTCGGGGGTGTCTCTGGCCTTGGCTTTGCTTTTGCGTCTTATGGAGCGATTGAAGATGGAATTTCTCTTAATTGGGCTGTGGCTATGAGGTTCTTTGTCTTGGATATCCTGGTCAGCTTGAGAAGTCTCTTTTTCTGGGAGTAACTCAGGTTTCACCTCGACTGGTTCATTATCAATGTTCTGTTGATCACTTGCAGAAATCACTCGTGATTTCCTCTGGGTCTTTTCCAAATCTTCAGATTCTTTGGTCTCCATGGAAATAGAGCCAGCTGTTTCTCAGCAGAACAACTGGAGGTCAATGGCTTTCCCAAGCTTCACTGGTGTGAGTGCTTTAGAATAGACAGAAAACAATTTTCAGTTAGAGTCATCAGGTTAAGTATTCTATTCAGACTGTGGAATTGCACTCCCATTCGAATTTGATGAAATGCAGGATAATCTGCACATCCTGGTATCCACGTCTTCGCCACTGAAAATTACAGCTTAATCTCTGCAATTTGGAGGCATTCATGTATCATTTTATAATTGCCGTTTGTTTATATTATTCATAGGATGCACTTTTAGTGGGAAATGTTTAAAGTGGCTTGCAAAACTACATTCGAATAAACACTTCTTAAATAATTCCAGAGAAAAAGAGTAGCAGAAATAGTGAGGGAATTCCAGGAAAGCATGGAGAGGGACCATAAATGTCTAGACAGGAAAAGAAAGTCTTGGAAGATGAGAAAGGGTTGCCGGCTGGTGCGAGGTCTCACAATGATAAGTTTAGACGTGGGCAAGGTTGATCCCCAAGGCGACAAACCTTGCCATCAGCTGGCGGCCAAGTCTAGTGGGTGCATTAGTGACCTCTCTGATGGAACAATGTATGGCCGTGGTGGAAGCATAAGGTCCTCCCATCCCACGGCCACCCCACCATGGGCTGGAGAAACAGAATGGTTACCTCCCTCTGGGGTGACCATATAGCACATCATCTGAACTAGGACAACTTTCATAGGAAAAGGGGGATACAACAAGAAAAAACCCCACCTCCCTCCCCGCACAGACCTCCTTCTAGGGTAGGGGTGCTCGGGGTGAGGGACTGTGTGGACCCTCTGAGTGGGTCTAAGTTGGTGGGACAGCATGTTAGACAGAGAAGCTGAGCTAGGAATTCTTCTCAGTTCTCCACTCATCTGAGGGCTTGAAACCTGGGGTCTCATGGATTCTATGGAGTTTTTAGGGGTACGAGGTTGTGTGTGAGCATATACATTTTTCTGGCTTATAGGTCCAGAGATTCTATCATACTCTCAAAATGGTCGGAGACTTGGCTGGGCGCCAGCCTATAATCCTAGCACTTTGGGGGCCGAGGTGAGCGGATCACTTGAGGCCAGGAGTTCAAGATCAGCCTGGCCAACATGGAGAAACCCTGTCTCTACTAAAAATATAAAAATTAGCTTGGCGTGGTGGCACTTGCCTGTAGTCCCAGCTTCTCAGGAGGCTGAGGCAGGAGAATTGCTTGAATCCGGGTGGTGGAGGTTGCCATGAGCAGAGATCTTGCCACTGCACTCCAGCCTGGGTAACAGAGCCAGACTCCATCTCAAAAAAAAAAAAAACGCTTCCAGTCCTCCTCTGTGTCAGGCCTCTGAGCCCAAGCTAAGACTCCGCCTCATCAAAAAAAAAAAAAAACAAAAAAAAAAAAACAAAAAAAAACCCAAAAAAAAAACGCTTCCAGTCCTCCTCTGTGTCAGGCCTCTGAGCCCAAGCTAAGCCATCACATCCCCAGTGATCTGCACGGATACACCTAGATGGCCTGCAGCAACCGAAGATCCACAGAAGTGAAAATAGCCTTAACTGATGACATTCCACCATTGTGATTTGTTTCTGTCCCACCCTAACTGGTCAATGTACTTTGTAATCTCTCCCACCCTTAAGAAGGTTCTTTGTAATTCTCCCCACCCTTGAGAATGTATTTTGTGAGATCCACCCCCTGCCCCCAAAATATTGCTCTTAACTTCACCGCCTATCCCAAAACCTATAAGAACCAATAATAATCCCACCTCCCTTTGCTGACTCCTTTTTCGGACTCAGCCTGCCTGCACCCAAGTGAAATAAACAGCCATGTTGCTCACACAAAGCCTGTTTGGTGGTCTCTTCACACGGACACTTGAAACACTCTGTTGCTCCCTTCCACAAACATCCAGCCCAACCAGGGTTCTACGATTCATCAGGAGCGTTTGTCTGTGTCTTCCTTTGTGAAATGGGGAGCATGGAGGGCTGGGCTTCAGATGCCTCCTTTCCCACGGCACCCCTCCTCTTCCCCACACCTCTTCCTCTAGAGTCCCTCTGAGTTCCCAAACCTTCTTCTACACCCACCAGCCAGCTCCACACTATTGATCTCAGGGCAAGTGGTTAGGTAGAATAGGAGATTGGGTTTCCCCTATCCCAGGCCGAGAATGCCTTTGTTTACCTAAGATAGGAATTGGGACTTTCTGGGTAGGGGGATTTGAAGACTGAAGGCCACTCTGGTTCCTAGAACCAGCTACTTCCGACACAGGTTTGTATCAGAAGGTTTGCCCTAGGATGGCGCCCCTTTCCCACCTGCCTGCAGGGCTGGTCCTGTTCTGTTAACCACCTTCCCTATGAATTATCAGCCAGGCAGAAATGAACATGAACGTACTCAGAGGTTGCCTCAGAGCAGCTGGGCCACGTGCAGGGGCACCACCTGAGCTCATGGGGACCCGGGGAGTGCCTTCCCCACCATGGTCGGCTGGGAGGCGCAGTAATACCTGACCCTTCTGGTCCCGGCCTCGGTTTCCTGATCCATGAAGTTGGAGTGTGCGCTATGGGGTCGGCGAAGCCTCTTCCAGCTAGAAAGCAATGCTGCTATTTCAGGTGGCCAGAGAGGATTGTGCAGTGGCTGGGAGGACACACTTAGGATGGACCATGAATACGCACCCTTCCCGGGAGTGCCTGGGAGGATGACGCTTGTCGTATATGTGGCGAGGAACCCACAGCTCCAGCAAGATGGGGTGATTTTCATTCACAGCAAGTCTAACCTGGGTCACTGAGGGGATGAGGTTGCAGTAAGAGCGAAACCATTCTTGAGCCAGCAAGAAGACAGAGAGAGAAGCTTCCATCCTGGCCAGATGAATGGGGACCCCTGTGCTTGCTCCAGTTGGGAACCTGATCCACCAGAAAAGTGGCTGCAGGGACAGGCAGAGACTCGGGAGGGATGAGGTCACCATTGTCACCCATCTGCCCTCTGGGGGCCTGGGGGCAGAATGAGAACCAAGGACAAAGATGGCCTTGAGCTCAGTGTAAGGCAGAGACCATGAGTATCGGAGTGACATTCCTGTTACTGGAGCTGTCCAGATGGAGGCTGGAGGGGCTGTGGAGGTTTTAGAGTGCAGTGAGGCCTGCCCGCCCCGGCATTGCTTTCTCTCTTCTTTCCCCGGCCCCTATGCCTACCACCTCACCCAAAGCCTTGCATTGAGGCTGCTTTCAGCGAAGAGCTGGACCTGTGGACAGTGATGGTCAGGGGTCCCGTGGGGTGGGAGTGGGAGTGGATGATGTAGGCATTTGTTGTATTCTGGTGCCAGTCTGTGGAGGCCTCTGACTGCTGGACTGAGAAGCTCACCCAGTAAACCCTGTTGGTGGCCAGAGGCCCTGGCAGGCCCTGAGCAGGAGGCACAGGATCCCAGGGAGGCACAGGGCGGGGTGGTGGGGGACACAGAGCCCGTCCTGAGGGGGAAGGCACACGGGTGAGTACCTGGCCAGGTCGGAGCTGCAGGGAGGAATGGGAGGAATCACAGGCCAGTGGCTTGTGGTGGTTTTGAGAGCAGCAGACAAGGGAGCTGGCCCCATGTTTGTTGTGGGCCTGGGTGCCTGGTTGAATGCTACTCCTGGTCTGGGAAGCAGGAGTGAAGCCAGGTTTGGGTCAGAGCACACCGGTTTTGTGGTGTTGGGTTGAGGAATCTCCTAGGAGAAAAGTTGTGGACAGAAATCCCTAACTGACACTGGACTGAGTTGCTAACAGGCATCTTCTGGCTCTGACAAGGGGATCCCCGAGGCCTCTGTGTTGTGATCCTGACATGAACTTTTTTTTTTGTCTGTCAAGGTTATTTTTATTATCATTATCATTTATTATCATTATCATTTTTTAATAATCATTATTTTAGGCTGCATCTTAAAACCTTGAGGGGCTGGGCATGGTGGCTCATGTCTGTAATCCCAGCACATTGGGAAGCCGAGGTGGGAGGGGATCATTTGAGGTCAAGAGTTCGAGACCACCCTGGCCAACATGGTGAAAACCTGTCTCTACTTAAAACAAAACAAAACAAAAATTAGCTGGGCATGGTGGAGGGTGCCTATAATCCCAGCTACTTGGGATGCTGAGGCAGGAGAATCGCTTGAAACGGGAAGGTGTAGGTTACAGTGAGCCGAGATTGCACCACTGCATTCCAGCCTGGGTGGCAGAGTGAGACTCCGCCTCAAAAACAAGACAAAACAAAAGAAAAAAACTTGAGGCATAATTTACTCTTTTTATTAGTTTTGACAAACACATTCAGTGCATGTAACCACCACCACCACCAAGATACAGAACAGCTCCCTCACCAGGCAAAAGTCCCCTTGTGCCTGCGGAGGTCAGTCCCTGCCACGCCCCCAGCCCGGGCAACCACCAATCAGAGTCTTGGTTTGCTCTTTTCTGTTGTGAAGGTGGAGCTGGTGGTCTGTCGCCCTTGCTGGAGTGCAGTGGTGCAGTAAAGGCTCATCCATGGCTCACTGCAGCCTCGACCTCATGGGCTCAAGCCATCCTCCCACCTCAGCCTCTTGAATAGCTGGGAGCACAGGCGCGTGCTACCATGCCCGTCTAATACTTGTATTTTTGTAGGGATGGGGTTTCGCCATGCTGCCCAGGCTGGGTGTCTGGCTTCTGTAGCCTATTGTGCTGTGTTCCCTGCTCGGTCGATGTTGCCTGTGTCAGTGCTGATCACCAGCGTTTACTGTGCGGTGTCAGGAATGCAAGGACGCCCACACCGTATACCGCCAAGGGCACTGGGCCAGGAGTCAGGGGACCTGGGTTTGAATCTCCACTTCCAGCTGCCTGTAATCATGGGCTTAACATCAGGCAAGTCAGGGCCTCAGTTTCCTGTCCAGAAAACATGGGGTGGGTGGGTGTTCTCGACTCCTAGCTCTCAAAGTTGGTGATCCAGGGAGGCTCAGAGAGTCCTCAGAGGGATGTTCATGGTACAATAAGAGTCAGGGGGATTGTTCTCCCTGAAAGGAGGAGGCTCTGAAACCCTGAGAAGAAGTATTCCCAGATCTTACCGTCTTTGAGATGATTTTACACACACACACACACACACACACCCGAAGAGATTGCAAAACTATCTGTAAAACAATTCTATTTCCGCTGCAATTATAGACTATTTTAAGCAAATGTGTTCTACGTCTGGAATCTTTTTATAATTGCTTTGATTCATCTATAACCATTAACTGCCGGAAAACCCAGAAGCTTCCCCCACCCCAATCTTCTGATGTTGCTTTAAATTCCTCTGCAGCTTTAGACCCATGTCTTTCTATTCCATGGTAGCTTCAGGGTGGAGGAGCCTGGGGATAGCTTTGTGACTGAAGGAGGGTGCAGCTCATGGTGCATTTGCATTCATTCATTCATTCATTCATTCATTTATTCATGAACACCCCCTCAGCACCTGCTGGCATGGGACTCACGTCTTCATTCTATGTCTGTCCACATTCCCTCCTTAATAAGCTTCTTCAGGACAGGACTTGGTCTGTTTGGGTCTCTGCTGTCCCTGATGCCGGCCACACAACAACACTCTGTAAGCATCTTTTTTTTTTTTTTTTTTTTTTACAGCATTAGATGAATGGATGAGTTACCTTAGCCAAGCCTCACAACTTCCGCATGAGTCAATGTGATAATTACCCCCACTTTATAGATGAGGCAGCTGCCACTTTCAGAGCTGTGATAATCTGGCCAAGGTCGCATGGCTGGCAAATGGTGCGGCAGGGGTCACACTACAGCTCTCTGACTCATTTGGTGGGGGGACCTGTGATGTGGTCAAAAGATACTGTTGTAACTATGGGCTGAAGGCAGGCCTGGAAGAAGCAGAGCCAGGAGGGGGCTCTCTTTGGCTGTTGGGGGCTCTATTTGGCTGTCTCCGTGTTAATTGTGCGGCTTCAGGCCCAGGAGCCGAGGTGGCTGTTACACCTCCCAGCACTGGGCTGCATGAATCAGTGTGCTGGGAGGTCAGGACTCAAGGTGACAAGGAGCTGGGGAGTTGTGGGGAGCTGGCTGCAGGCTCAGCTGTAGCAATCACCAGCTGCTGCAGGGCAGGAAGGCACAGTGCCTGTGGGGAGGGGCATGGTGGGTGGGAGAGGTGAGGTTTCTAGACTGGAACTCATTCAAATGCAGACATCACCCAGGGCTCTCGTTAAATCACAGAATCTGACTCAGGAGGTCCCGGGAGGGGGCCGATACTGCATTTGTTTTTCCTTTCCTTTTCTTTCTTTCTTTTTTTTTTTTTGACAGAGTCTTGCTCTGTCACCTAGGCTGGAGTGTAGTGGCGTGATCTCAGCTCACTGCAACCCCTGCCTCCTGGGTTCAAACGATTCTTCTGCCTTAACCTCCCAAGTAGCTGGAATTACAGGCACCTGCCACCATGCCTGACTACATTTTTTTTTAATAGAGGTGGGGTTTCACCATGTTGGCCAGGTTGGTCTCGAACTCCTGACCTCAAGTGATCCACCCACCTCGGCCTCCCAAAGTGTTGGGATTACAGGCATGAGTCCGACAGCTCTCAGAGCATTCCAGTTCACTAGTCCCTAAAGCCCCCTCAAGCAAAGTCCTAGGGGAACAGGGCCACCAGGACATCCTCAGCAGTTGCATAAGGGAGAAGCTGCCCGGGCGAGCGCAGTGGCCCTCGCTTTGGCCAGGTCTAGAGCACATGGAGTGCCTGCGCAGGTCAGAGGCAAACAGGAGTCCTGATCTGGAGAAGGACTGGCGCCAGTAGGGAAGGGGCAGCTGGAGCCCTGCCATCTCTCGCTATCATCTTCTGCCTAGGGGAATGGAGGCGTAGAGGTAGGAGAAGGTGGAAAACAAGAGAAAGGGGGATGTCTCCTCCCCAAGGCCGAGGGTCTCCCAAGCACCTAAAATTGCCTTTGCAAAAAGTATAACTGAGGATATTATGACAGTGAAAGAGATCCTACATAACCAACTCCATCTTGCTTCTAACCTTTAAGCTGTCCTTGTTCATTCCTGGGCATAGGCCAGGCTATAGGAAGGAATTCAATTCATGGTTTGACTCTGAAACAAAATTGCTAATAGCCCTTTCCCGAAAAGACCCCTTTCTTGCCTGGGGACCAGTCTGTCTTTGCAGGACTAACAAATTAGCTACACTGGTAGAAATTACGGTTTAGAGGTCATGCAGCCTCTGACTCCAAGAGTCTGACCCTCCCCACATTGCTCTTGGGGGTAACATCACTATTGTAAAACCTAAGATGAATGCTTGAGATATTCTGCAGGCCCTGCACCTGATGGATCAACTGACACCACCCAGACAGGTGGTAATCTGGCTCAACCAGTTCTGCCATCCCATCCAGGAACAGAAGACAGCAAGCAAACCTCACTTCAACCCCCTATGATTCCATCTCCAACCTGACAAATCAGCACTCCCCACTTCCCAAGACCCTACCCGCCAAATTATCCTGAAAAACTCTGATCCCCGAATGCTTGGGGACACTGATTTGAGTAATAATAAAACTCCCATCTCCTGCACAGCTGGCTCTGCGTGAATTACTATTTCTCCATTGCAATTCCCCTGTCTTAATAAATTGGCTCTGTCTAGGCAGTGGGCAAGGTGAACCCATTGGGTGTTTATACACCTGCTTGGGAACAGGCCCCTCTAGGTGCTGGGGACAGCTCAGTGAGATGGGCCTGGCCTCCTCGGAGCTCGTAGGGGCCACTAGAGGAAAAAAGGACTACAAGGGAGAGGGAAGTGGCAGAGCGCATTGCAGGGGAGGTGCTGGTGAGCAGCAGATCACAGGAGAGGCCGCAGCCTGGGGTACTGGGACTGGGGGAGCTTCAGTGGAGGTCAATCCTTGGAGCTGGGACCTCGGATTTCAGCTTCAGCCCAGCAGGAGGCATGGGCAGCCCCACACCAGGAGCACAAGGGCAGCTGCTGCCCAGCAGGTGACATGGAGACATCATCAGTCTCTCCAAGGAGGGGACACAGGGCACCTGTGGAGATTGTGGGGCGTGTTAGGGTCCAGGTGTTGGGCAGGTGGCCAGGAAGTGTGGCCTGAGACAGCATGGTGGCACCTTTGCTGTGACAAGAAGGGCTTGAATGCACCATCAAGGGGGCAGGAAGATGGGGCTTATTGAGGCGAAAGGCCCCCCAGCACCCCTAAAGGAGGGACTGGCTGATCCCAGGCCACCTACATCATTTCCACTTTCCTTCCTGGTCCTTGAATTGGTGCCTCAGCCTCTTCCTGGGTAGGAGACGCACGTTTGTCTTGGGCTTCTTTTTTTGAGACAGAATTTCGCTCTTGTCGCGCAGGCTGGAGTGCGGTGGCATAATCTCGGCTCACTGCAACCTCCACCTCCCGGGTTCAAGTGATTCTCTTGCCTCTGCCTCCTGCATTGCTAAGATTATAGGCGCTGGCCACCACACCCGGCTAATTTTTGTATTTTTAGTAGAGACGGGGTTTCACCATGTTGGTCAGGCTGCTCTCAAACTCCTGATCTCGTGATCTGCCCGCCTCAGCCTCCCAAAGTGCTGGGATTACAGGCTTGAGCTGCTGCGCCTGGCAGCCTTGGGACTTTTTTCTTCCAGGATCAAAGTGGGGAGAGTGAGATCAGAGGATTTAGACAGAGGAAGGAGGCACAGATGAAGTTTCTGGTTTGGCAGAAAAGCCCCTCCAAGGGAGGGAGCTGGGACAGTGGCCCCAGAAGACGCTCCGTGTCCAAGGAGGACCCGCATGGCATGGGTCTCGAATGGAACCCTTGACAGTTGTGGAAAAGGTGGAAAAGCCAATCAATCACACAGGGAGACAGCTGTCACCCTGCCCTGGGGATGGCTGCCCACTGGGGCATTTTGGTGTTCTGAGCGTGAACAAAGGTGAGAGGCAGAGAAGATCCTGGAAAAATCTTAAGTGGAAATTCAGAAACTGGGGAGCCAGCAGTGGGGAGGGGCAGGAACAGGAAAGGGGTTGGAGAAGGGGCGCTTGGAGCAAGGCCAGGAAGCCTAGAAAGTCCTGTACCTGGGGGTGGGGGCAGCCCCTACTACTCCGTGGCCACTTGGGGGCAGCGTCGGCTTCAGGAGGTAGAGAGGAGGGTCCCAGAGCGGTGAGGGAAGGAGGAGGGGACCTTTTGGGACCAAGACCAGGGCAGAAGGCAGAAAGCAGCAGCTTGGTGCCTGAGGGGTGAATGGAGACCCTCCTGTGGATGGAAATGCCTGAAGCAGGTAGGGCGGGGGGTGCAGGGTTAGCTGAGAGGGCAGGGGCGGCCTATCTGAGCAGACAGCTGCAGGAGGGAAGCCAGGGACCTTGGCTCAAGGAGAAAAGTAAGGACGGCCCCTGGCTTTCCTTAAGGCTGCAGAGCTCATTAACACGCTAGGAGAGGAAGCAAGAATGTGCGGGAGAAGCCAGCCTGAGCTCAGAGGGAGATTATGGGGGACGCTGGACTTGGAAATGGCCCGTTGTGCCTGGGTCTCGGGTCTCGTGTAGGGTTGGGACTAACCTGGAAGGTTAAGTTTGAATTACAGGAACAACTCATTGAATACCAGTTTAACAATCGTAGTTTCTAATACAAACAACATCTCTTTTAGAGACGAGAGCGCTGAAACCTGGTGAGATTAAGGAACATTCTCAAGCGCACGTGGCTGCCATGGTCCAGCTGGGCCCCGAGTCCAGGCCTCTCCACCCCAGGACCACCTCTTCCCACTCCTTGCTGCTCAGTTTTACATCCTCCAGGCTGGAATGTTCACGCAAAAATGGGAAGTGGATTAGAAACTCTGAAAAATTCATGTGCAAGGGAAGTGGTACATCAAATGTGAACAGCATGCCCTTTCCTGACGCTGGGACAGAAATCACTGAAATTAATTTTTTCAGACAGGATCTCGCTCTGTCACCCAGGCTGGAGTGCAGTAGCACCATTACTGCTCACTGCAGCCTTGAATTCCTAGACTCGAGCAATCCTCCTTCCTCAGCCTCCCCAGTAGCTAGGACTACAGGCATACATCACCAGGCCCGGTTAATTTTCTTTTTTTTTTTTTTTTTTTTTTGTAGGGATGGAGGTCTTGTTATGTTGCCAGGTTGGTCTGGAACTCCTGGCCTCAAGCAATCATCCTTTCTCAGCCTCACAAAGTGCTGGAATTACAGGTGTAAACCATTGTGCCCGTCCTGAAATTAACTTTAAACCTAGGAATCAGAGAGTGGTATACAGAGTTTGAGACGATTTGTTTTTTACAGGAAGGAAGTCCAGTGCCAGAGAGTTATAGGTTATGGGTTTGTATCTATAACCTGTGACGTGAAGAGAGCCCTTTAGGGAAGAGGCAGAGCCAGAGGCGAAAGAACAAGCTAGACATTCCTACTGGCAAAAAAGGCCAGTGACAGCGTGACTGAGAAGAGGAACCGTGAGCTGCATGAACTGTAACAAGCGAAGCACAAATGAGCCATCGGTGTGGGTGATGGAGGAAGGAGAAGTCAGGAGGACTCCGGGGAAGGAGTCTGCAGGCTTGGCAGGCATTAGGCAGGGCAGGGAAATTTCAGACAATGGAACTTCTAAAAAGTTAAACATTTTATTTTATATTTACAAAAAATCAGCAGATGATGGAATTCTAAAGCCAGCTCTTCAAGGAATCAAAGAGCCCGGAGCGTAAGATTAAGAAGATAACGATGTAGAGATCTGCATATCTGCACGTAGTAGGTTCTCAGTGTAAGAGGTTGAATGAATGAAAAGCAGGCAAATTAGGAAATGAAATAAGGAATTGAGAGTGGACGGGGAGACTGGGGACAGCTCTCAGGATCCCCCAGCCATCTCTCCAGCCACAATGCCATTTGCTGAAGGGGCAGGGGCTTTCTGGGGTCACGGAGCTTCAACAGCCAGGACTAGAACCTTCCCCCGTCACCTGATATCTGGCCGTGCGCTCCTTCCCTTTCTCCTTCTGCCATGTATAGGGAGTTCTGGAATTTGTTCTTTATTGTCGGAAGCCCTGAGCAAACTCTTAGATGAGATAGCAACTTGAGTTAATTCCAGTTCCCAACTTCCCATTAAAATCATACCAATGCAGTCATACCACAGGAATGTGCTACCTCTGCACTAGAAGGCAAAACTAAGAATTCAGTTTATGGGCCGGGTGCCATGGTTCACGCCTGTAATCTCAGCACTTTGGGAGGCCGAGGCGGGTGGATCACCTGAGGTCAGGAGTTCAAGACCAGCCTGGCCAACAAGGCGAAACCCTATATCTACTAAAAATACAAAAATTAGGCCAGGCGCGGTGGCTCACGACTGTAATCCCAGCACTTTGGGAGGCCGAGGCGGGCGGATCATGAGGTCAGGAAATCGAGACCATCCTGGCTAACACGGTAAAACCCTGTCTCTAATAAAAATACAAAAAAAAAGTTAGCCAGGCGTGGCGGCGGGTGCCTGTAGTCCCAGCTACTCGAGAGGCTGAGGCAGGAGAATGGTGTGAACCTGAGAGGCGGAGCTTGCAGTGAGCCGAGATCGTGTCACTGCACTCCAGCCTGAGAGACAGAGTGAGACTCCGTCTCAAAACAAAAATGAAAACAAAAACAAAAACAAAACAAAAACCCAAAAATTAGCCGGGTGTGGTGGCGGGCTTCTGTAATCCCAGCTACTTGGGAGGCTGAGGCAGGAGAATTGCTTGAATCTGGGAGGCAGAGGTTGCAGTGAGCCCAAATCAAGCCATTGCACTCCAGCCTGGGCAACAAGAGCGAGACTCTGTCCAAAAAAAAAAAAAAAAAAAAAGAGAAAGAAAAAAGAAAAAAAAAAAGAATTCAGTTTATGACAGGCCCAACAGGCTTTTCCACTAAATATGCTAATAAAAAGTAAAATGTAGAAGCATTGCTGAAGATTGACTTTTGCTTTAAAGTTCTTTAAAAAAAAGACATACAAATGGAAACAGATACATGAAAAAACACTCAAGATCACTGATCATTAGAAAAAGACAAAACAATGAGATACCATCTCACATCTGTCAGGATGGCAGTTATAAGAAAGATAAGACAGAGCTAGTGTTGGTGAGAGAAGATGTAGGAAAAGGGCACCCTTGTGTGCTGGTGGTGGGAATGTAAATTGGAACAGCAGTTACGGAAAAGAGTATGCAGGTTCCTCAAGAGGTTAAAAATAGAACTACCCGGCCGGGCGCGGTGGCTCAAGCCTGTAATCCCAGCACTTTGGGAGGCTGAGACGGGTGGATCACGAGGTCAGGAGATTGAGACCATCCTGGCTAATACGGTGAAACCCCGTCTCTACTAAAAAATACAAAAAACTAGCCGGGCAAGGTGACGGGCGCCTGTAGTCCCAGCTACTCGGGAGGCTGAGGCAGGAGAATGGCGTAAACCCAGGAGGCGGAGCTTGCAGTGAGCCGAGATCCAGCCACTGCACTCCAGCCTGGGTGGCAGAGCGAAACTCCGTCTCCAAAAAAAAAAAAAAAAAAAAAAAAAAAAATAGAACTACCATATGATCCAGCAACCCCACTTCTGGAAATAAATCCAAAGGAAATAAAATGAGCATCTTGAAGAGATATCTACACCCCCATGTTCATTATTCCTGATAGCCAAGATGTGGAATCAACCCAGATATCCATCTACAGATAAATGGATAAAGAAATTGTGGTACATATATGTGGTGGAATATTATTAAGCCATAAAAAAGGAGAAAACCACACCATTTGCAAGAGCATGGATGAGCTTGGTTGAGCTTTCTGTATACGGCTAAGTGAAATAAACCATACACAGAAAGAAAAATACTGCATGATCTTATATGTGGAATCTAAAAAGTCAAACTCTTAGAAGCAGAAAGTAGAGCAATGTTTGCCAAGGGCCGGGGGTCCTTGGCAAAGGGGAGATGTGGGGCAAAGGGTAAGGTCTTTCAGTTCTAAGATGAACAAGTTCGGGGGATCTAACATATAGCATGGGTGGTGATGGATGTGTTAATTTGATTGTGATAATCACTACACAATGTATATATCTATCACATCATCACATTGTATACCTTGAACGTATTCCACATTTGTCAATTAAATATCTTTTAAAATTATATACACAGTTTATAAGTCAAAAGGCAAAATTAGAGAGGAAGGAAACATATACAGCAAGAAGCATAAATCAAGTGTTGGAGGCATTGTAAGATGCAGAGCAGGTCTTTCTTTCTTTCTTTCTTTCTTTTCTTTCTTTCTTTCTTTCTTTCTTTCTTCTTTGTTTCTTCTTTTTTTTTTTTTTTTTTGAGACAGAGTCTCACTCTGTCACCAGGCTGGAATGCAGTGGCATGATCTCGGCTCACTGCAACCTCTGTCTCCCAGGTTCAAGCGATTCTCCTGCCTCAGCCTCCCAAGTAGCTGGAATTACAGGCACATGCCACCACGCTTGGCTAATTTTTTATATTTTTGGTAGAGACGAGGTTTCACCATGGTGTCCAGGCTGGTTTTGAACTCCTGACCTAAAGTGATCCACCTGCCTCAGCCTCCCAAAGTGCGAGATTACAGGCATGAGCCATCATGCTCGGCCATAGCAGGACTTTTTCTGATGTTCTGGAATTGCTGCTAAGGCCAACCAAATTTCTGCTGCAGCTTGGGTCTGCCGGCAACCTGAGGGATCACTGAGGTAGGTGTGCCCGCTATGGTAGTCCCCACTCTCAGATAAAAGAAGAGGAGGAAGAAGGGAGAAGCTTGGCCCTTTGCGGATGCTGTAGCCCATGCCAAGAGGAAGCTGGCTCCAAAGAAGCCCTGGAGAGGCCCAGGGGTTCCTGCAGGAAGGAGAGGCTCCCAGCTGGAAGCTCGCAGGGCTATGGAACCCATGGGCCCGTTCCAAAGTTTCCTGGGAAAGGGTTCTGAGAGCCTAAGGTTATGATGCTGAGATCTGGGAATACGCCGCCTGTGGGAATGGAGCTGGCTCTGGGCTGGAGGATTTCTGAAGGTAGGGATCTGCTGGAAGACTTTGTTCCATGGGGCTCAAAGGGATTGTGGCTTGTGTGTCCTTGAAGAAAATGAACCCCCTCAACCTTATCTTTGTTATCTATGGCTTTTGGAGCAGCCCTTTACAAGAAGACCCTGGAGTTCCCTGAGGGTCCTTGGAACCCAAATGTCAGCAAGTGGTAGGGGTTGGGGACTGCCCAGTGGCCACTGGGCCAAGCAATAGGAGGCCCCAAGCTGGAGAAGGGATTGTAAGCATGCATGTGCTCCCAGGCCCAGAGGAAGATGTGGCCACCACTCTGGGAGGGATGGTCTCCAGTGTGTGTGTGTGTGTGTGTGTGTGTGTGTGTGAGAGACAACCTCAAAGACCCCAGAGGGATGCCTTCTACCGCAGTGCGCAGCTGGTCAAGTAGGGGTGCCTTAGCTGGCTGATCCCTGCTCCCTCCCCCACCACTGGGGGAGGAGGAGAGGTGGGGAGGGTGGCTCCACGCCAGCTCCTTGCCACTCCCCAAACAGTCTGCAAGAAGAGCTTTGAACAGTATGAGATTGAACTTTGGAAAATTGGAACGTGGCTGAAATGTGCAAAGGATATAAACAGCACGCAGAAAGTTGATACAAATCACCCTTAAAATCTTGTGAAAGGATTTTCAAGCCTCATAAGAGGAAAGAAAATCCAAACCACACTGAGATGTCTTTTTTCACTTGCCGCATTGGCAAAAACTCAAAAGTCTGAAGAGTAATTGGTGCAGCCAAGGGCAGCAGGCAGCCGCTATCCCTACTGGTGGGAGTTTACATGGATTGCAGCCCTACGGGGCAGTTTGGCAATGCCTGTCAAAATCAAAAAGCAAATACGCTTTGACCCAGGCATCTGCCCTGCAGGAATTTGGCCCCTGGATCTGCCGGCACTGTGGGGAGTGTCCTGGGTACAGGTGACTCACTCCAGCATCATCCTGGGGCCAGTGACTCATGGCAGCATTGTTCAAGGGCAAGCTATTGGAAGCAACCGGGGTGTCTCTTCATCAGAAACTGGCCACACAGATGAGAAAATTCTCAACTTTTTCACAAATGGGAGATGATGCAGTTGTAAAAGCAAAAAAGAAGAAGTTCTATGTACAGTACTGATCAGGAAAGGATGCTAGGGTACATCAAGAAAAAAACAAGAACAGAAGAGTATGTTTTGTATGTTTCTATCAGTATAAAGAGGGAAATGTATTCAAATGTATTCAAATGTGCCTAAAAACTTCTGGAAAGAGTTATAAGAAATTAATATCAAAATTATTGTCAATGGTTGCACACATACACACACATAGACACACACATATATCTAAAATTAGATTAAATTAGATGAGGGAGCCTGGATAGTTGGGGAGTAGGGCTGGGAGGAAGAATTTAAGGTATATACCTTTAAATACATTTTTAGTTCTTAAAGCTATGTCGGTTGAGTGCGGTGGCTCACACCTGTAATCCCAGCACTTTGGGAGTCTGAGGCAGGTGGATCACTTGAAGTCAAGAGTTCAAGACCAGCCTGGCCAACATGGTGAAACCCTGTCTCTACTAAAAATACAAAAATTAGCCAGGCATGGTGGTGCACACCTGTAATCCCAGCTACTCAGGAGGCTGAGGCAGGAGAATTGCTTGAACCAGGGAGGCAGAGTTGCAGTGAGCTGAGATCGTGCCACTGCACTCTAGCCTGGGCAACAGAGTGAGACTCTGTCTGAAAACAAACAAACAACAACAAAAAAACTGTCGAGTATTATGTATTCAATAATTAAATATATCTTTTGAGAAAAAAATGACTAGACAGAACCTTAAGTCTATTCTAAAAACTAAAGGAGACGGGAAGTTATGGGATCTGGACAAGAAACCTCCAAGACTCCTGCTATGCAGCAGAGAAATCAATGTGGACAGAGGGAAGTTAGAGGCCATGATGGGGAAAAATAAAGCTGTTTTATATGTATACTCTCAAAAACTGGGGTTTCCCAAAGAATCAGGTATGGAATAAGGATGAACAGTTAAATGAGATGTTTTAATTTCTTTATCAAAATATTTTCAGAGTGATTTAACTTAACAAAATTCAGGCAATTTCATAATCATTAGAAAGTCTTAACACAATATAGTACATTGGTAGGTCAGTTGACAAAGTTAAATACCAATCCCCAGCAAAAACCTTTAAAGATGAGACTAGAAGGAAAATTCACCATGGTAAAGAAGAGACTGTGTACATTTCAACACGGTAATGGTGAAAAATCAGAGATTCTCCCAATAAGAGTATGGTTCTTGGTCTCATCATTATTAACATGTTTCCAGAGGTTTTGATCAGCATAATGAGACACAAAACAAATAAGTTATCAGAAAGAAAGCTAAAGTAATCATAATTTGTATGTGACATGACTTGTATACCTAGAAAACTCCAAAGAAGCAACTGAAACTACTAGACTTACAAATAATTCAGCCTAGGACCTGAATAAGATAAACTCACTGCATGTCAACAAAAACGAGTTAGAAAGTGGAGAGATTCCAATTATAGTACTATAGTAACAAAGCCAGAAAACACAGTGTAATTGTATTAATAAATAAAAACAACCTATATAAAGGAAAAACTTGAGAGATGAAAGGAAGCTTGCATATTTAGAGAAGCATGGATTTTTCTTGGATGGGAAAATGGAATATTAAAAATATTCAGTTAATATTTAATACAAGTTAATATTTATAGTTTTAGTGCCATTCCAATGAAAAAAACTGATCAGACTGTTTTGACAAAATGATTATGAAATTCATCTGCAGGATAAACAGTTAAAATTAGCTCAAACTTTTTGAGCACTATAGTTAATAAAGAGAGCCTTCTTCTCCCAAATATTGTTAAATGTTACAATAATAAAAGGAATGTGGTATTGGTACAAAGTAGTTGATCAGTAAAACAGAATGGCCAGCACAGAAATAAATTCTTATCTCTAAAAATGTTATTTTATAGAAGAGGCCTCACAAATATAAAAAATGGAAGGGCTACTAAACCAGAAAAAAGTCACAAGAAAAGAAAATTATAGTCCAATATCTCTTATTAATATAGAAGAAAATGTCCTCACCAAAATACTACCAAACTGAACCCAGCAATATATGAAAAGGATTATATACTATGACCAAGTAGAATTTATCCCATGAATGCAAGGTTGGCTTAACATGCAAAAATCAGTTAGTGTAATATACCATATGAATGAAATGAAGGACAAAAACATGATCATCTTATTAGGCATATGACATCAAATAGCATTTGACAAAATTCAACAACCCTTCATAATAAAAACATTCAACAAACCAGGTATAGAATAAAATTTTTTCAAACCTGATGAAGGGCATCTATGAAAACTACACAGCAAATGCCATATTTAATTGTGAAAGACTGGATACTTTCTATTAAGATTAGGAAGAAGATAAGAATGCCCACTCTCACCACTACTATTCAAAATTATAATGGAGGTTATAAGACCCTTAGCCAAGAAAAAAAAGTCATTCAGATTGGAAAGGAAGACATAAAATGATCTCTATTTGCAGATAACATAATCTTGTATATAGAAAATTCTAAGGAATCCAGTAAAAAACAAACAAAAAAACCCCAGAAAACTATTGGAACTAATAAACAAGTTCAGCAAAGTTTCAGAATACAAGATCAATATACACAAATTAACTGTATTTTTGTATAGTAGGAAGGAATAAACCATAAATGAAAAATTAAAAAAACCCCTACATAATATCATCAACAAGAATAAAGTACTTAGGCATAAATTTAACAAAAGAAGGGCAACATTTGGATGCTAAAACTACAAAACATTATTGAAAAAAATTAAAGAAGACCTAAATAAATAGAAAGATATCCTATTTTCATGGATCAGAAGAATTAATATTGTTAAGATGGCAATACTCCCCAAATTGATCTCCATATTCAATATGACTTAATTAAAATCGCAGTGGCTTCTTTGCAGAAATTGATAAGCTGATCATAAAATCAATCTGGGAATTCAAGAGACTCATGCCAAAACAGTCTTGAAAAAGAACAGAGTTGAACTCACACTTCCTGATTTCAAAACCTACTACAAAGCAACAGTAATCAAGACAGTGTGGTACTGGCACAGGATAGGCATATAGGTCAAGAGAATAGAATTGGGTATCCATAAATAAACTCATACATCTATGGTCAAATGAGTTTTGACAGGTGCTAAGACCATTCAATGAGAAAAGGATAGTCATCTTCAACAAATAGTGCTGGCACAACTGGCTAGACACAGGCCAAAGAATGAATTTGGATTCCTACCTCACATCATATACAAAGATTAACTCAAAATACATAAAAAACCTAGTTGTATGGGATAAAACCATAAAACTCTTAGAAGAAAACTTAGGCCTAAATCTTCTCGACACTGGAGTAAGTATTGGTTTCCTAGATATGACACCAACTGCACAAGCAACAAGAGAAAATAAATTGGACATCATCAAAATTAAAAACTTTTGTGCTTCCAAGTACATCATCAAGAAAATTCTTGGCTGGGCATGGTGGTTCATGCCTGTAATCTCAGCACTTTGGGAGGCTAAGGCAGATGTATCATTTGAAATCAGGAGTCAACATGGTGAAACCCTGTCTTCACTGAAAATACAAAAATTAGCTAAGCGTGGTGGTGCATACCTGTAACATCAGTTACTTGGGAGGTTGAAGTGGGAGGATCACTCGAGCCTGGGAGACAGAGGTTGCAGTGACCCAAGACTGTGCCACTGCACTCCAGCCTGGATGAGTGAGACTGTCTAAAACAAAATAAAACAAAAAACAAAAAAAGAAGAAGGAAAGAAAATTCTCACAGAATAGGAGAATCATATACCTGATAAGAATCTTGTATCTAGAGTATATAAAGAACTCATACAACTCAATAATAAAAAATAACCCAATTAAAATATGGGGCTGGGAATAGTGACTCACATCTGTAATCCCAGCACTTTGGGAGGCTGAGGCAGGAGGGTTGCTTGAGCCCAGGAGTTTGAGACTAGCCTGGGCAACATGGCAAAACCCCCTCTCTACAAAAAATACAAAAATTAGCTGGATGTGGTGGTACACACCTGTAGTTGCAGCTATTCAGGAGGCTGAGGTGGGAGGATGGCTTGAACCCAAGAGGCAGAGGTTGCAGTGAGCCCAGATCATGCTATTGCACTCCAGCCTGGGTGATAGAGTGAGACCCTGCCTCAAGTATATATTTACCCATATATGTATATATATACAGACACACACACACACGTAAATAGGTAAATATATATATATTCAGATCCTTTGCCCATATATATACACACATATATATTTTCAGATCCTTTGCCCATGTATATATAAATTGACATGTCTCCAAAAGATATACCAATGGCCAATAAATACATGAAAAGATGCTCAACATTATTAGCAATCAGAAATGCAAATAAAAACCACAATGAGATACCACTTCACACCCACTAGGGTGGCTGTTAAAAGAAAGACAGACAATAGGCTGGGCGCGGTGGCTCACGCCTGTAATCCCTGCACTTTGGGAGGCCGAGGCAGGCGGATCACGAGGACCAGTAGATCGAGACCATCCTGGCTAACACGGTGAAACCCCGTCTCTACTAAATAGGTAAAAAAAATTAGCCGGGTGCGGTGGCGGGCGCCTGTATAGTCACCATAGCTACTCCGGAGGCTGAGGCAGGAGAATGGCGCGAACCCGGGAGGCGGAGCTTGCAGTGAGCCAAGATGGTGCCACTGCACTCCAGCCTGGGCGACAGAGTGAAGATCCGCCTCAAAAAAAAAAAAAAAAAAAAAAAAAAAGACAGACAATAATAAGTGCTGGTGAGGATGTGGGGAAATTGGAATCCTCATGTGCTGCAGATGGGAATTTAAAATGGTTGGGGCACTTTGGAAAATAGTCTGATAGTTTCTCAAAAAATTAAACATAGAGTTACCATATGTCTCAGCAATTCTCTTCCTAAGCATGTTCCCAAGAGACATGAAAACATACATCCACACACAAAGATGTACACACGGGTTTATGGCAGCATGAGTCATAACTGGCAAAAAGTGAAAACACCACAAATGTCTGTCAACCAATGAATGGGTAAGTAAAATGTGATCTATCCATACAGTGAAAGATTATTAAGCTATAGAAGAAATTGTTCATATATACTACAACATAAAGGAGGCTTGAAGACATTTTGCTAAGTGAAAGAAGCCAGTCAGGGAGGACCACATATTGTATGATTGCATGTATATGAAACGTCCAGAACAGGAGACTCCACAGAGACTGAAAGCAGATGAGTGGTTGCTCAGGACTGGGTGGGTTGTGGGAGATGCAGAGTGAGTGACTGCAAATGGGGATGGGATTTCTTTTGGGAAGGTGAGAAAATGTTCTAAAATGGCACAATTTTGTGAATATACTAAAAACATTGAGTTGTACACCAAAAATGGGTAAATTGTGTGAAATGTAAATTTATCTGATAAAATTGATATTAGGCTGGATTCAGTGGTTCATGCCTGTAATTCCAGCACTTTGGGAGGCCGAATTGGGTGGACCACTTGGGGTCAGAAGTTCAAGACCAGACTGGCCAACATGGTGAAACCCTGTCTCCAAATTCCCATCTGTAGTCATGAGGATTCCAATTTCCCCACATCCTCACCAGCATTTATTATTGTCCGTCTTTCTTTTAACAGTCGCCCTAGTGGGTGTGAAGTGGTATCTCATTGTGGTTTTTATTTGCATTTCTGATGGCTAAAAATAAAAAAATTAGCTGGGCGTGGTAGTGGCTGCCTGTAATCTCAGCTACTCAGGAGGCTGAGATAGGAGAATCACTTGAACCCAGGAGGTGGAGGTTGCAGTGAGCCGAGTTTGCACCACTGCACTCCAGCCTGGGTAACAGAGCGAGACTTTGTCTCAAAAAAAAAAAAAAAAAAAGATATGAAAAAAACAGAGGGATATTGGGCAGGCATGGTGATTCACGCCTGTAATCCCAGTACTTTGGGAGGCCAAGGTGGGTGGAGCACGAGGTCAGGAGATAGAGACCATCCTGGCTAGCAATGTGAAACCCCATCTCTATTAAAAATGCAAAAAATTAGCTGGGCGTCGTGGCGGGCGTCTGTAGTCCCAGCTACTCAGGAGGCGGAGGCAGGAGAACGATGTGGACCCGGGAGGCGAAGCTTGCAGTGAGCCGAGATCGTACCACTGCACTTCAGCCTGGGCGACAGAGAGAGGCTCCGTCTCAAAAAAAAAAAAAAAAAAATAGAGGGATATTAATAGAAGTTTGGAACACTGGTTAACAGTTGGGGAAAAATGTCAACTTAAGCCTTCATAATAAATTTCCTAAGCAAACTCCAAAGGAATTAAAGCACTAAATATTTTCTTCAAATCACAGAATATTTTGAGAAAGAATTTGGTGATTCCCACAGCTTGCTGTATGACACCGGGGAAACTGTGGGTGTTGGGAGCGGGGAGTGGAGCTGGCCAGGCATGGCTTGTCATCCCTGTTTGAATCTTCGCTGGCTGAATGCATTGGGCATGTGGGTTTCCCTTGGGGTCTCCTGTTGCTCCACTGTCTTGCAGGGATGACAAATGTAATGATGTGAGGTTGCACACTGCTGGCACTCAGCATGTGGGAGCTGTTTTGTTTATGCATTATTATACAAATTAACACAAAAGATACTATTTCATCCACAAATATAATACATAGACATATACATATATGGATATATACACACATATAATACATACATATGTATTACATATACATATATGTATAACTACACATACATGTATAATACATATATGTATATAGTATACATATATGTGTATGTATAATACATATACATATTGTACATATGTAATACATATATGGATATGTGTATATATCGCTTATCCAACACAGCATAAATCCAAAAGAGGACAAAAGAAAGAAGAAAAGGGTGTGAGCATAAAACTGAATGGGGGATAAGGTTAAGAAATGCGTATTACAAAGACTCTAGTGTCTACTGTGGATGGGCTCAAACTTCCCTAAGCTTCCTGGCAGTCAACATGAAAAAGAGAAATGTGTCAGTGACTCACTCTACTCCATTCAGGTGTAAAAACTGACCAATTCCAGCCTGGCCAACATGGCAAAACCCCGTCTTTACTAAAAATACAAAAATTCCCCGGGTGTGATAGCACACACCTGTAATTCCAGCTACTCGGGAGGCTGAGGCATGAGACTCGCTTGAACACGGGAGGCAGAGGTTGCAATGAGCCGAGATTGTGCCACTGCACTCCAGCCTGGGTGACAGAGTGAGACTTTGTCTCAAAACAACAACAACAACAGCAACAACAACGACAACAGCAACAGCAACTGACCAGTTGCTGGGAAAATGTGTTAGTGCCAAGGGCTCTTATGAGAGAGGCAGCTGCATGCAGTGATTCTCACATGTTTAAGAGCTTGTTAAATATAGTCTTCTCTCGGTATCCATGGGGAGATTGATTCCAGGACCCCCATGGATACTGAAATCTATGAATGTCCAAGTCCTTTAAGTAAAATAGTGTAGTATTTGCATATACTCGTTTACCCTTTCTTATGGTTAAAAGATTTTTAAAAATTTTAGCAGGATATGTAAAGAGCCCATATTAAGTGTACAGATTGCTGGATGTTTGCAAACTGAACCCAGATGCAGAAGGAGAACTTTACTGCCACTTCAGAAAGCGTCCTAACACCCACTCAAAGTCACTGCTCCCTGCCCCCAAGGGTGACCTCTGACTTCTAACCGTTTATGGAACTGGAATATTCTGAACGTTCTCTCTTGTGCCTGGAGTCCTTCCTCAGTGCGCCCTCCTAGCTGAGCGCTGCGTCCTCGTAGATGGTTTGCTCTCAGTGCCGTGTGGCAGTGGTTCTCACTCCGGCACTGGCCTGGGGATCACCAGGAGCCTCTGGTCCTATCTGTAGGGTGATGCTGCATTCCTAGTTCACGGTATGAGGTTCAATATGGGGTCCTCAGTGCGTGGGTTCTGCCCACTCACACAATGAGCCTTACTGCGTGCCGCACCGTGCTAGGACTCTGGTCTTGAGACAGACGTGGTCTCCTGGTTTGGGACCCCGAACAGCAGGCAGAAGGGAATTTTCTACATCTCCCATCTTTCCAAACCTGAGCTTGCCTCTCCTCTGGCCTCTTTCCCTTCTGGAAGCTTCCCACATCTTAGCAGTGATACTGCAGGGATTAAATGAGATTATGATGCTGGGCATCGTAGACACTCACCATGGCAGTCCTCCCAGGCTGCTCTTTTTATTATTTGCAACTAAGTGAATGATCCACTTTTTAAAATAGTTTTTACTTTTTGGTGTATAAAGAATCAACGGTTGTAAAATGTATATAATGCTCAATATAAAAATTGGATATAGAGTTAAAAAAAAATCGAGTGTCTGTCAGAGTCCTCCCCTTGTCTCTGACCCAGTAAGTGACATCGATGCTGCATTGTGTTGGGGACTGGTGGGTGGAACTGCTGAGTCCTGCCCCCTCTGCGCATGCTGGTGACAGCAGCCACTCTCAGCCAGGTGGGAGAGGAGAGGGGCACCTATTTTATTCAAGTAAAGTTCAGAAGCTGCCTCCATGGGTGACTGTGTCTCTCACATTTCCTTGCCATCAGACAGGGCATGAGCCAGAGGGAGAGAGCCGGGGACAAGGACCGCGCCTTCTAGGGTGAGCAGCTCAGTGAGCCTCCGCCCTTGGCAAGCTCCCGCCTGTGGGCAAGGTCTACCACCCCAGCCAGAGGGAGAAGGGCCAGGGCTGCTGAGCTCCCAGGCCCAGCGCAAGGCAGACGCTACGTAAAAGTGGCGAACGTCATTTCCAAAGCCCAGTGGGGATATTTATGTGCAGGGGCCTGCATGACACACTGGTTCTTTGTTGAATTCTAGTAATTGAGTCATTTGCGTGTCGGGGTTGCTGTGAAGTCCTTTATTAACCCATAGTCAGGGAGATTTATAAAAAGGTTGACTAAAAATGACAAGACTAATATTGGTGTCTTAGTCTGCTAACGCTGCCATAACAAAATACTGTAGACTAGGTGGTGTAAAGAACAGAAATGTATTTTCCAACAGTTTTGGAACTGTAAGTCCAAGATCAGGTAGCCAGTATGGCCGGGCTCTGGTGAGGGCCCTATCCTGGCTTGCAGAGGCTGCCTTCTCTCTGTGTCCTAACTGGGCCTTTCACCCAGGCTAGAGGGCAGTGGTGCCATCATAGCTCACTGCAACCTCCACCACCCAGACTCAAGCGATCTTCCCACCTTGGTCTCCTGAGTAGCTGGGACTACAGGCATACACTGCCATGCTTGGTTAATTTTTTGTATTTTTTGTAGAGATGGGGTTTTGCCATGTTGCCAGGCTGATCTTGAACTCCTGGGCTCAAGCGATCCTCCTGCTTTGGTCTCCCAAAGTGCTGGGATTGCAGGTGTGAGCCACCGTGCCCAGCCTCTTCCTCTTTTCATGAGGGTAGTGATTCCCTCATGGGGCCCCACCCTCATGACCTGGTTTAAACCTAAATGCCTCCCAGAGGCCCCATCTCCAACACCATCACACTGGGGGTTAGGGTGTCAATGGCTGAATTCTAGGGGAAGACAAACATTTAGCCCATAACAACTGGAGAAGGAATGAAGGGAACACTTGGATTTCTGGTTGGGAAAGTTTCAGTTTAACCTGATTTCTCAAAACGGCGCCGTGAACCAGTGCTGTACCAGAGGCAGCCATCCTACCTTCCTGTTCCCGAGCCCCTTCCTTGGGAGCTGGATTGTCCTCAGCCCTGGAGGGGGCACCCTGAATGCCACTTCCCCCTACCCCGCTGGCCACAGCCGACCAGAGCAGAGCGGAGCTTTGGCCCAGGAGGAATCAACCCAGAGGCTGGGCAGAACTAACCGGATTCCCCCTTCCGGAGATGAGGATAGGAGTGGCGAGTGCAGCCACGGCAGGTCCCAGGCATGAGACAGACCTCTCGCTCAGGCCCAGCAGAGGAGGCAGGAGGCAACTCCTAACATCTCTCATCACCTCCAACATAAGCCCTTTGGCCTCTCCCTTCTGGAAGCTTCTCTCAGGTGTGCAGTGCTAGAAGCATCAAAAGCACCTTTGCACACCCTCATGTGAGCCTGTGAGTCTCCCCACGGGCCCCTACGTAGCGGGCAGGTGACTCAGACCTGAGGAAGGTTTCCTGAGGATGTAAGGTGAGTCCAGCAGTGGGCTGCAGGGATTCAGTCATGTAGGGGGTGCTGGGGCCTTGGTGGGGGGCAGAGAGGAGAATGGGAACAGCCAGCAAGAACGGAAGGTGAGAGGGAGGCAGAGGGTGACAAGGTCGTGTGGACCATGGGGCAGAAAGGCCAGGATTTCTATGCTGGCTCTGGAGAGTGAGTTATTTAAGAGGGAGATGTGTTTTTAAAAATGAGCAGTAGCCTGGCCAACATGGCGAAACCCCAACTCTACTAAAAATACAACAGTTAGCCAGCTGTGGTGGTGTGTGCCTGTAATCCCAGCTACTTTGGGAGGCCAAGGCAGGTGGATCACCTGAGGTCAGGAGTTTGAGACTAGCCTGGCAAGCATGGTGAAACCCTGTCTCTACTATAAATACAAAAGTGAGCCAGGTGTGGTGGCGTGCGCCTGTAATTCCAGCTACTTGGGAGGCTGAGGCAGGATAATTGCTTGAACCTGGGAGGCGGAGGTTGCACTGAACCATTGCACTCCAGCCTGGGCAACAGGGAGAGACCCTGTCACACACACACACAATATTGTAAATGTGGAAAGCAATTGATTGACGTTCGGGAAACACTAGACTGAAATGACCTGGGTGAGCCAGACACCAGAGCATGTTTCTGTTCTGAGCCAAGGCTTCCCTCCTCTCTTCATGCCAGACTGGTCCACTGTGAGTGGCAGCAACAGCATTTGTGAACTTTAAAGAAATACAGATTCTTGGGCTGTACCTAGAGGCCTGGAGGGTGGGGCCCAGGCGTCATTGTGACAAGCCCCCTGGGGGACTCTGAGAAGCCTGGACCCTTCTTACACTGACCTCAGCGAGTCTGCACATCTACGGAAAGTGGGTGCAGAGTGTGTGTTTGTTCAGGTCCAGGGGGAGGGTGCACGCCTTTCACCGAATCCCAAGAGGGTCTCGGCTCCCTAAGGTTCCTGCAGTCCTGTTTAGCTGACACATGATCGCCCATGCCCAGGAATCCATGTGCGTTAATTGTGAATAACCCAAACCCTCCCGGGAGGTGGCAGAGCATTCCTGGTGCATACAAGACAGCTCTGGCGAGTGTTTGAGGCCTCCCCAACCCGAGGAAGGCCTCTGGGACTGCCTGGTGGCTGCCCCAGGTGAGGCTGCCCAGCCTCCATGCCACTGGCCTCTGCTCCCAGACCTATAGCAGCACGGGGCACTCTTTCCCCCAAGGTCGATCCCAGCCTGTTTCTGATCCTTCCTGAATTCTCCATTTCCCTCTCTTGGCTTTTCTCTTCAAACGTCTCCTGACTGGCTTCTGGTGATGGTTTGCAGCTTAGACGGACCCTCGGCTGTCCGCGTGGAGCAGCCCTGCCTGCACCTTCCCCTTCCCCCTCCTTGCTAATATCCTCTAAGGCTCTTTCCTGGAGAACTCAGCCCCATTTGTTCCTCGGCTGGCCTGAGAAGCCACTCCACACACTCACCACCCTGCCCTCCCACCCCCACTGCAGCCCATGGAGACGTCTGTTCATCCATCGGCTCCTTTCTCTTCTAGCAAATGTTCACTGAACATCCACCTGCCTGGGGCCAGGCCCTGGGGAAACAAAGACTCGAAGGCCCAGCCCAACAGGCCAGATGGTCACAATACAACATAAAAGTGCCAAGCTGAGGCCATCCAGGAGGCCCCCTGAGTCCCAGCCATTGGGATCCCAGATGTTCCAGAACTTGGCACACACTGCAGATATTCAAATCACATGTACCCAATATTGGTGCTTGTGCCCCCAGCCCTAGCTTGTTGCTCCAACTTGGCTCTTGTTGTGTGGCCCCTGAATTGCCCTTTTAACCAACAGACCCAGCATTTAATGCATGCTGGAGTTTTCTGACCTTGCCTGGGTGAGGGCAGACAGGTGTCACAGTGATTCAGTCACTGTGCAAGACGGGCTAGCAAGCCGACTTCATTTCTGCAGCAAGCACCCCCTTGCTCTCTGCCACAATCATGTCATAACTTCTCCAGGACCCCCAGCCTCCCACCTCGCCTGCCTCTCTGTCCTTGTACCCAAGGTCCTTGAGAAAGCTGGAGGCTGGAGAGAGGAATTTTCCAGCAGCCCCTGACCCTGCAGCCCTGCAGGCGCCTGCCCGGCTTCTCCCACCCCTTCCCTTCTTCTGGGGACTCCTCCCTCTGCTCTGCTTCCCAATGACCCCTCCCATGCTCCCCGCTTTCCACCTGCACCTGCGCACCTGAGTGTGTCATTGGGACAGCTACAGCCCTCTCACGGCCTCCTCCAGCCCTTCTCCAACCCCTGGTCACATCAGGAGCACTTCTTGGCCTTAACTCCAGGCTGATCTGGGCTAGGAGCTGCTCTTCAGCCCCTGGAATCTGCACTGCCCTCCAGGGTCCTCTTCCCGTCTAGATTCTAGTGTGGGGTGCTTGTCAAGGCCATCAGGGCAGAAAGATGAGGTGACTGCTGGGAACCCCAGAAAACACCCAAACCTGGTCCTTTGTGGAAAAACACATGGTGCGTCCTGTCACACCCACGCTCACAACACTCCTTAAGGTGTTTAGGAAGCAGCGCAAAAAGCCTTCCCTTCCCTTACTGGCCCCTGCCTTCCCTTCCCCTTCCTCCTGCTCCCTCTCCCCTCACCCCCCATCGCTGAGGATCAGGCTGGGATTTGCCTCAGTTTCCCTTCCTCATCCTGCTGGGGGCCTTTCTTCGGGGCTGCATGGGCGTTTGGTTGAGGCAAAGGCTTTCTCCTGGCCCCTTCCCCCAGTCCTGGAGTCACTGGTTCAATGATTTTGACTGAGCTGCGTGCTGGGTGCTGGGCTGTCAGCTGTCACCCATGAATGTGCCTAGGGTGCCGCTGACAGCTACCTCCAACCTCCAGAGCCCAGACCCTCACTCTGAGTCCCATCCCAGAGGCTCTGCCTCCCCCACACCTGCTCCCAGGACTGGGGTGGCCACCACGTGCCCCTTTCACATGGGGTCTCTCTAGCCTGGTCACTTTCTTCCAGCCTGTCCCCGCTCCCTTCCCCCACACAAGTGGATGAATCCTCTCCAGGCAGAACAGAGCCCGTTGGGGAAGCAGGTTCAGGCCTGCTCCAGGTGGAAGGATGTCCAGGACTGCTCACCACGGCAGGGGTGACTAAAACAAGGACCATCTCAGGGTCAGGGCACTTGGACCTCTGACCCACAGGTGCAGGCAGTTTGTGACAGGTGGCAAGTGCACCCCTTCTCATTTGCAACCCATTCAGGGGTCTGGGAAGGACTTGATCAGTGTCTCTCATTTTAAAGATGAAGCAGAGCCTCCACCAGTGCACCTGCTCAGACTCACACAGATAAGGCACAGCTTGCCCCCTGGGTTCCCAAGGACCTGACTGCTCATAAAAACTTCCTCCCTACCCAGACATGTATACATGGCTGGTGGGAGTGTAAATTAGCACAACCTCTATGGAAAACAATTGAGGATTTCTCAAAGGACCTAAAATAGAACTACCATTTGATCCAGTAATCCCACTACTGGATATCTACCCAAAGGAAAAGAAATCATCGTATCAGAAAGAACCTGCACTTGCATGTTCCTCACAGCACTATTCACAATAACAAAGATGTGGAATCAACCTGTGTCCATCCATGGATGACTGGATACAGAAAATGGGGTCTGGCTGGGTGTGGTGCCTCACACCTGTAATCCCAGCACTTTGGGAAGCTGAGGCGGGTGGGTGGATCACGAGGTTAGGAGATTGAGACCATCCTGGCTAACACGGTGAAACCCTGTCTATACTAAAAATACAAAAAATTAGCCGGGCATGGTGATGGGCACCTGTAGTCCCAGCTACTCGGGAGGCTGAGGCAGGAGAATGGTGTGAACCCAGGAGGCAGAGCTTGCAGTGAGCCGAGATAACGCCACTGCACTCCAGCCTAGGTGACAGAGCGAGACTCCATCTCAATAAATAAATAAATAAATAATATAAAAAAGAAAATGTGGTCTATAGACACAATGGAATACTATGCAGCCATAAAAAGAATGAAATAATGTCTTTTGCAGCAACATGGGTGGAACTGGAAGCCATTATCTTAAGTGAAATAACTCAGAAACAGAAAGTCAAATACTGTACGTTATTCTTATAAGTGGGAGCTAAATAACATGTACACATGGATGTCGAGTATGGACTGACAGACATTGAGGACTCCGAAGGGTGGGAGGCTGGGAGCGGGGTGAGGAGTGAGAAATTGCTTAATGGACATAATGTACAAAATTTGGGTGATGGTTACACCAAAAGCCCAGACTTTGCCACTGTGCCATATTCATGCAATGAAACTGCACTCGTACCCCCTATATTTATACCAAAAAAAAAAAAAAAAAAAAAAAAAAAAGACTTTCTTCCTAGTGTGAATGGCAGATCAGATACACACGGACCACCTTTCTCTTCTCCTTCATCATGACAGACATTGCTAATCTATCACAGCACACTTTCCCTTCCAACATAAGATTGGATCTCGTTGTCCTCAGCAAATTCTGCAGGCAGCCATTAGCATGAATCAGCACCAATACATGGATGCCCCCAATGTGCCGTTTCTGGGATATTGACTGGCAAGTTCCCAGTCTGAGCAGCTATGGGGCTCTGAGTGCCCCATGGTTACAATCCGGAGGGCTGGAGCTGGCAGGGCCGCCCCTCAGATGTGTTCCCACATGGAGAGTGCAGTGGGGGAGCAGTGCCCTCGGGGCTGTCTCTACAACCCCAAAACACAGGCCCTGAGCACCAGCAGGAAGCAGCCACCCTATCAAACACTTCTGCCCAGATTCTCAGCTGGGAAGGTGAGGCTTTCCTGACCCGCAGGACCACTGCTTCCAGCGTGGATGCCCGTGAGCTTACAGGCCACTTTCTGGGGCAAAAAGTTCAGCATCTTGAGATGGTGAGATTATCCCAGACTATCCAGGTGGATGCAGTATATTCACAAGGCTCCTTATAAGAGGAAGGCAGAAGAGTCAGAGAGAGGTCTGAAGATGCTATGCTGCTGGATTTGAGGATGGAGGAAGAGGCCATAAGCCAAGGAGTACGGGCAGCCTCTGGAGGCTGGATAAAGCAAGAAACAGATCCTCTCCCAGAGCCTTCAGAAGGAAACAGTCCTGCCAGCACCATAGGTTCAGCCCAGTGAGAGCCGTGTTGGGCTTCTTGTCTTCTAGAGTTGTAAGATTTGCATTATTTTTTGTGTTGTTTTGTTTTGGTTTTTTGAGACAGAGTCTTGCTCTGTTGCCCAGGCTGGAGTGCAGTGGCACGATCTCAGCCCACTGCAACCTCTGCCTCCTGGGTTCAAGTGATTCTCCTGCCTCAGCCTCCCAAGTAGCTGGAATTACAGGTGCTCACCACCACATCTGGCTAATTTTTGTATTTTTTGTAGTGACGGGGTTTTGCAGTGTTGGTCAGGCTGGTCTCTAACTGGTGACCTCAAGTGATCCACCCACCTTGACCTCCCAAAATCTGGGATTACAGGCGTGAGCCGCTGTGCCTGGCCTGCATTGTTTTAAGCCACGGTTTGTGGTAATTTGTGACAGCAGCAATTGAAAGCTAACACACCCTTCTTACTGATGGAGCTCTAGCTCTGTGGGGTTCACCATTATTGCGTTCCCCAAAACTCTTTCCACACCAGCATTTACCAAGCCAGTTTTTGAAAAAATTGGAGCATCAGGGTTTTGCTGGAAAAAAATGCCTTCACTTCTCAAGCAATATTATTCACTGGAGGGAAGTCATCATTGGGTCTAATGTGCTGGCACCTCAAGGGAGATTTGGGGGCTGTAGAGGCTTCTGGGCTGATGACAGGTAAGCTTGAATGGCATCATCAAAAGAAGGAGTCACCTCCAACTTAGCCAAGCACAGAGCACGTGGAGCCGGTTTGGTGAAATCTTCCCAGACAGCCAATTCTCTTTATATTTGAGGGTTCTTGTGTACACATTCCTGTTTAGTGCTCAATCCTCTAACTATGTGCACTGATAAATTCACAGATAAGTGCTGCTGAAAGTTAACTTTTGCATTGGAAAAAGTGATCCATTTTCTTTCTCATGGCATATCAGGATAATAATAGCTATAATTTTGCAAGGGCCAAGAGCGTTCTATGCACCATCTCATTGAACACTCATGGCGATCCTGCATGATCTTTACTGTCCTTGTCCTATTTCTTTCACTTTTACAGAGGAGGACAGGGAGCATGGTGAGTCAGAGAGGTTAACCGGCTCATCCTAGGTCACACAGCTAGCAGGTGATGGAGGCAGGATTCAAACCCAGGCAGCCCAGCTCCAGCAAAGTGCTTAAGAGCATGATTTCTAAACTGTTTCTCACCACCTTTAATTTAAAACACGTTGGGCCAGGTGTGGTAGCTCACACTTGTAATCCCAGCACTTTAGGGCCTGAGGTGGGCTGATCACTTGAGCCCAGGAGTTCGAGACCAGCCTGGTCAACAAGATGAAACCCCATTTCTACAAAAAATACAAAAATTAGCCGGGCCTGATGGCACACATCTGTGGTCTCAGCTACTTGGAGGTGACTCCTTCTTTTGATGATGCCATTCAAACTTACCTGTCATCAGCACAGAAGCCTCTACAGCCTCCAAATCTCCCAGAGAACTTGGAGCGGGAGCAAAGGTAGATAATGGCCCAGCCTAGGTTTCTAGGAAGAATCCCTTGGCCCGCCAGGTAGCCGCCAGGTAACTCTGTGTCTGAGCCCTGCTCAGGCTGGTCATGGGTCTCCAGTGGGGACAGCTCACAGGGAAGAGCAGCGCAAACTGGTACCTAGTGAAGGCTGAGAAAGGGAGGAGGATGCACATCGGGGGCTTTAACGTGGCAGGACCCCAGCACTGCTCACATGAGAAGATGCTGGCTGTCTATGCATGCTACTTAATTTTGGCAATTTCTGTGACATTTCTCCAATGAATACACAAATCAGCTGTAATAATGTTTTCCCAAACACAGCTTAGATGAGCCTGTTGATTTTAGATTGAGCATCCAAATGGCTTCGTTATGACCCTGAGCTCCATTTCTTACCCTCGACTTGGAACCCAAGGTGGCCAGTGGCGAATGACTCTGCTCTTGATTTAGGAATGGTTCCAAAGAGGCCAGAAAACTGTAGAAAGTTGCAAGTGACTGCTCTGATATCTCAGGCACTAGGAAAAGTTGTCCAGGTGCCAGATGCCCTTTTCAATCCAGAAACAACTTTAAAATCATTTTAAAGTCCAAAGCTAATTTCCTAAAAAGGAACTTGGCAGAAAGGAAGGCTTTCCTCCAACGCTCAAGAATCCACCGAGGCATGTTTTTCTCACTCCAATGAGAGCAAAACTGTCTTGATCTTTGTCCTCACTCTCATGAGCAGATTTTTGACTTGAGAGCATCTTGAAAACTAAAGCCCATATGCGAGGGTTCTAAAAACTTCAAATACTTGGAAAATTTTCAGCCCGTTGGTGGGATTTAATGGGAATCTATTCTGGCTCAGCAATGCTGAGTATATTGGCTGAGAGTAGGAAATTGAGTTTTCTTAATCTGCTTATGTGGGTTGTGGTAAAGGGTGTGGAGGCAGCTTCGGGGGCCTGAAGTGATGGTGGAGAGCTTGGGAGAGGAGCAGGGAGCTTTGCCATCTTTTCACTTTGGGCCCAGAGAGCAACTGCACCCACCAATTGCTTGTTGACCGGCTGCATGAGGTACTCTCCAGGGATCTGGCCTTCATGGAGTTCACTGTCATGTAGCCTGAAAGACCGATACAAGCAGGTCGCACTAACTTGTACATCAGATAGAGCAACATTCCCCAAGTCAGTACCTTGGGACTGAACCTGGCCACTTTGGGGTGGGACCTAGGGGTCAAGGGCCTGAGGCCCAGCTTGCCTTCCTTATCCCCTGTTGCTGCCCCTGGGGTTCCCAAGGTTCTCTCATCCCTTGAAAGGCACTGTTCAAGTTGCTTGCCTTTCTGGAGAGCTTATATTTTGAAGGATTTGTCTCTGGTAGGAAACATACTCATTAAATAATAATGAATTGGGCCGGGCGCGGTGGCTCAAGCCTGTAATCCCAGCACTTTGGGAGGCCGAGACGGGCGGATCACGAGGTCAGGAGATCGAGACCATCGTGGCTAACACGGTGAAACCCGTCTCTACTAAAAAATACAAAAAATTAGCCGGGCGAGGTGGTGGGCGCCTGTAGTCCCAGCTACTCGGGAGGCTGAGGCAGGAGAATGGCGTGAACCCGGAAGGCAGAGCTTGCAGTGAGCTGAGATCCGGCCACTGCACTCCAGCCTGGGCGACAGAGCAAGACTCCGTCTCAAAAAAAAAAAAAAATAATAATAATGAATTGGCACCTCTGTTTCTTTTTAGTTTTTCAATAGATATTTCTGTTTCCTTTTTTAAAAAAACTTTACCATCTGCATCTTTTTTTTTTTTTATTTTTTTTTTTTTGAGATAGAGTCTCACTCTGTGGCCCAGCTTGGTGCAGTGGTTTGATCTCGGCTTGCTGCAACCTCCGCCTCCTTGGTTAGAGCAATTCTCCTGCCTCAGCCTCCCGTGTAGCTGGGATTACAGGCTCCACCATGCCTAGTTAATTTTTGTATGTTTAGTAGAGACGGGGTTTTGCCATGTTGGCCAGACTGGTCTTGAACTCCTGGTCTCAAGTGATCTGCCCTCCTTGGCCTCCCAAAATGCTAGGATGACAGGTATAAGCCACCACACCCAGTCCATCTTCATCATTTTTAAGTGTGCAGTTCAGTGATAGTAAGTATCTTTATATCCTTTATCACTCCTTCATCCCTGCATTCCTGCTCCACTTGCTGGCCTCCAGTAACCACCAATCTACTCTCTGTCATCATGACACCCACTTCACATTTTTAGCTCCCACATATGAGTGAGAACACGAGATATTTGTCTTTTGATGTTTGGTTTATCTCATTTGACATAATGGCCTCTACTTCTATCCATGTTGCTGCCAAAAGGTCCTTTTTATTTATTTATTTATTTTTAGAGATGGGGGTCTTGCTACTTTGCCCAGGCTGGATCTGAATTTGTGATCCTCCCACCTCAGCCTCCAGAGTAGCTGGGACTACAGGACACACCACTGCACCCAGTTCATATACCCATTTTAAAACTCATTGGCAACTTAGTGCCAGGTGCAGTGGCTCACCCTTCTAATCCCAGCACTTTGGGAGGCTGAGGTGGGAGGACTGCTGGAGCGTAAGAGTTTGGGATGAGCCTGGGCAAGATGGTGAGACCACATCTCTACAGAAAAAAAAAAGTAAAACTCCTGGATGATTGGCAATCAGAGCTTCTAGTTGTGGGAGACATGGTACTGGTGCATGAAGCTGCAGCCCAAAGTGAAGGCAACTGAGGCACAGCCAGCAGGTGCAGGGTGCAGAAATGAGGGATGAATTTCCCGTGGGACATGTTGGCCACCCAGACCCTCACTCTCATCTCTGTGGACTTCTGGGGTCCTGGCGTCTTGGGTTGGGCCATCCCCTCCACCTTCCCTCTGCTCCACCTGTCCTGTCTCTCTCTCTTTTTTTTTTTTTTTTTTTTTTTTTTTTTTTGAGTTAGAGTCTTGCTCTTGTCGCCTAGCCTGTAGTGCAATGGCATGATCTTGGCTCACTGCAACCTCTGCCTCCCGGGTTCAAGTGATTCTCCTGCCTCAGCCTCCCGAGTACTTGGGATTACAGGGGCCCACCTCCACGCCAATTTTTGTATTTTTAGCACAGATGGAGTTTCACTATGTTGACCAGACTGGTCTTGAACTCCTGACCTCAGATAATCCACCTGCCTCAGCCTCCCAAAGTGCTGGGATTACAGGTGTGAGCCAGCATGCCTGGCCGGCATCTTTTAAACAGATCTCATGCCTGTCTTGTCTCTGCCTCCACTGGGCCCGCACCTCACCTGCAGGATTTCCTCCCTCTTGCTAAAACCCTGCGGTTTCTTCACCTGGAATGTGCTATCTGTGAATGTATGCTATTTAAAGAACTTGCAGCATTCAATTCGAGCGAGTGTGAAAAAAATTACTACCTTATTTTCAAGGTACAGAGTCTTGCTTTATAATACATCAAACCACACCCCCAGTTCTCCCTCTCCTGGAAAATCATTAATAAGGGATGGAAGATTGTTGAATGATGCCCAGCTCAGAGGCCACCTCCTCCATGCAGGCCTTGATGATCATCCATCCCTTTGACGGTGCCCATCTTCCTCATTTGAACATGTGATTTTTTTTTCCTTGTCCACAGGCAAAGTGAGTTGAGACAGAAAGATTGAGAGATGGCCTCACCCAGGCTCCCAGGTCCTTAATCAAGCACCTGAGCTAGTTTCCCAAAAGCAGCCCACAGAGGGAGCTCCAGCAAACGGCCCCTCCTCCGTGCTCAGACCCTGTGTGGTCTCCCAGGGCGCTGGCCTCTAGGACGGCTGCCAAGCAAAGGGAGGAGGAGTAAGGCTGAAGGCCTCAGCCTCCTGGGGTGGGTCCTGCAGTCTGGAGGCAGAATTACGCCCCCTGGTCCGACCTCTCCCAAGGTGGGGAGACGTGGTCCCAGGCCAAGGGAAGGAATTTTTCCCAAGGCCCAGCAGCCTCCTGAAGACGCCATCGTGGTGGCAGAGGGGCTTAGGGGCGGGGATAAGGGGGGTCTGAAAAGAGGCAGTCCATCCAGGCTCAGAGATGGAACCCCGTGCTTAGCCGGGCCATGGCACCTCTCAGCCTCAGGATCCTATCACCGTTGTTGGGGTGAGAGGGGTGTTGTGCTCATTTCATGGAGCGGGGCTTCGAGCCTGGACTCAGGGGTGTGGGACACAGCATTGCTTCATCTCCACTAGCCTGAGGGCCACCATTTTCCCATCTGTGTCCCCAGCCCCACTTCAAAGCCTCACACATACATGGTGCACAGCAATTATCTGTGAAGGAATAAAGGAATTTTTGTCATTGGGGTCATGCTGGGGGGTGAGTTCAGAGCATCAGAGCTGACTGCTTACTCGGGAGGCAATGGGCCCATGCAGATGGGGAAGGGACATCATCTTGGGAGATGGGATGTCTGACTTGGTGCTGGTGTCTTCTGTGCCCCGGGAGAGCCAGCAGGCTTGGGTGGTTAGATTTGGTCTCCTCTGAGAGGCTCTGGGTGGCCCCACAACTTATGGGCTATTTTGTTACTGGTACAAGCTTCGGGTCTCCCACAGGCCAAGAGAAGTTCTTAAAGCAATAAAAAAAAAAAAAAAAAAGGAACAGAGACAGTCTAGCCAGATTGCCCAGGTTGGAATGCAGTGACATGATCATAGCTCACTGCAGTCTTGAACTTCTGGGCTCAAGCGGCCCTCCTGCCTCTGCCTCCTGAGTGGCTGAGGCTATAGGCATGCATCAGCTCTTCTTAAAGCAATTTATCTTCCCCGTCTCCAGCCTCATTTGTGTCCCCAGCCCTACTGGGGCGGAAAGCTGTGGAACGTTACTCACACGGTCATTGGTATCAACCCCTGGCTTTCCTGTGGGGATCCCTCCCTGGGAGGGGTTCCATGACAATTTGGGTTCCAGAAAGGGATGTGGGAGGAGAGTGTGGTGGAGGGAGGTGGTCTGTGGTCTCCCTTCATGGACCAGAAGCTTGACCCCTAAGGGGACCCTGGCTTCTGCTTCCTCAAAGCTAAGCAGTGCCAAGGGGCATCCTGAGACACAGGCAAAGGGGAAGCCTAAGTGGAAAAAGAGAGAAAGAGGGGCGGGGGGTGGGGAGGGGGGAGAGAGAGAGAGAGAGAAGGGGCGGGGAGGACAAAGACACATGGCAAGTGTTCCAGCCAGAGCATTCCCACCAGTGGCCTTATTGCATTAAGGATTTTCCCAAAAAGCAGAAATACATTGATAATCAATGGAACATAGCCAGCAGAGCTGTCACAAGCACAGGAATCACAAGTCCCACTTCTATGCAGCCAGAGACTGTGTGACTGTCCCAAATTTTAAATCAAGATAGACAATAAGAACCTACCACCTTCACATCCAAGAAAACTGTGTCCCCACACATTTCAGTCACACTGTGCTGTGGCTTGAGGCCAGCCAGGTGCACAGATCGGGAAGGTTCTGAGGGGTAGGGCCTTCTGTCTTTCTGAAAGGGGCCCCTGAGCAGGAGGGGGCAGTGCTGGGGGAGCTAAAGCGCAGTGGGCTGTCACTTCACGGCTATGACTTCTGTCTCCCAAGTGCACTTCCTGACCCTGAGATTTGAGCCATGGCCCACAGGAATCAGGGCACTTCCGTTTACATATACGCTTATTATCAGGACTGGCGTCGGGGGTGTGGGGCCTGTGCAGTCACAGGGCCCTGTTCTTAGAAGGTGCCCTGGCTTGCTTTAATGCTGTTGTCCTTTTGAAAGTCTTACTATTTTAACAAGGGCCCTGCATTTTTATATTGCATAGGGCCCTGCAATTATGCAGCCATTCCTGTTTTTGATCTCACTTGCCCCACAGCCGTAATGGAAGAGGGCCGGGAAGGAGTCCTTACCCTGATTCCCAGATGGTGAAACGGAGCGCCAGGAGGGGCAGTGCTAAAGCCGAGACCAGACAGGATCCCTTGGGTGAAATCTGGGGCTGCTGTTTCTCTTGGAGGCTCCTCTCAATGAACGGATGGGTGGCGATCTCCTCTCCTAACTGTCCTAGCAGTAACCTCTGTTCCATCTCCTGTTTTATCTCATTTTATTTTTTAAAAAAATACCAAAACCATGCTCTCACCTGCCAGTGAGGAGCTCACAGCGGTTGGGCTTCCTCAGAGGGTGTTCCTCTCTCGTCCCCTGTCGTGTCCAGGCACCTGTGAGCAGGCTGGTGTGTCCCCGGCTAAATCCACAGGCGCTCCATTCTGTCCCAGACAGCCCACAGTCAAAAACTTTGTCCTTTCCTGGAAAAGCCTCACTGGGAAGCATTTCTGACCTTTAGACCTGCCTCGGCCCATAGCTGGCCACGAGCCCGTAACAATCACTTCCCGGCTGGGTGTTTACCTTCCTGGGCCCCATGGGCTGAGCCAGGGTGGCAGCCACACACCTGACACAAAAGTGGTGCAGGAGGGAAGGGCTATCTGAGGGGAAGGCTGGGCATGGCTGGAATACCCGCCGCCCATCCAGAGCTAGGTAATTCTGATTGTCACACCAAGAGGGGCCCGTGGCACACCTGGCCCACCAACCTCAAGCGTTGGCCAGGCCAGCTGCACAGCCCTCAAATCTGAGATTTGGGAAAGGCTTTGGGGTCCGCCAGGGTTCTAGTCATTTCCTGCCATGGCCATCTGGCCTTAACTTGATCACTTCCAGGCATGGAACACTCACTGCTTTGTAAGACATCTTGCTCCATTATTATTATTACTGCTAATAGCTTCCTTTTATTCAGTGCTTACTACATGACAGGCCCTAAGCTAAGTACATTACATAATCTCTTATGTAATCCTTGCGTTGTCACTATGACCAGAGAATTATGCCTATTTTAAAGATGCAGAAACAGAGGCTCAAGAAATTGATCATCTTGCTCAAAGCCCCACAGCTAGTAAGCTAGGGATCCAGGATTCAAACCCAAGCCAACTAGTATCAAAACCACTACCATCATTTGCCAAGTTTAATTGCTACAATGTCCATCTTTATATACAACTCAAATCAGCATTTGTTTTAGCTATCTGTTCTGGTAACAAATTAACTCAAAGTGTGTGGCTTGAAACAACACTCATTTGTTTTTTTTTGTTTTTTTTTTTTTTTGAGACTGAGTCTGGCTCTGTCGCCCAGGCTGGAGTGCAGTGGCTGGATCTCAGCTCACTGCAAGCTCCGCCTCCCGGGTTTACGCCATTCTCCTGCCTCAGCCTCCGGAGTAGCTGGGACCACAGGTGCCCGCCACCTCGCCCGGCTAGTTTTTTGTATTTTTTAGTAGAGACGGGGTTTCACCGTGTTAGCCAGGATGGTCTCGATCTCCTGACCTTGTGATCCGCCCGTCTCAGCCTCCCAAAGTGCTGGGATTACAGGCTTGAGCCACCGCGCCCGGCTACAACACTCATTTGTAATTTCAGTTTCTGTGGCTAGAAGTCTGGGCACTGCTTGGCTGGGTTCTCTGCTCAGGGTTTCTCACAGGTTGCCATCCAACTGTTGGAGGGCCTGAGGTCTCATCTCATGGCTCCACTAGCGGGGATCCACTTCCAAGCTGCTGGTGTTGACAGGATTCAGTTCCTTAAGGCTGTAGGATGAAGGTCTCAGTCCCTCTCAGCTGTCAGCTGTGGCTGACATCCACCCATCCATCCACCCATCCATCTACCCAGAGAGGGCTATGGAGAGAGTCTGGGAAGAGGGAGGTCAGTCTTTTGTAATATACTTAAGTGTGTGATATTCCATCACTTCTGGCATATTCTACTCATTAGAAGGAGATCATCAGGCTGTTAGAAGGAAGTCACCAGGCACAGCCTGCACTCAAAGGTAGGGGATGACACAGGGCACAATACCAGGGGTGGGGATCCCTGAGGGTCATCTTTGAAAGTTCCCACAACCATCTGATTGCCACAAAACATGGGTTTCATTTTGTCCCTGAAAGCCAGACTGAAGTAGTCTCTCATCCATTCTCTCACCCATCCACCCACCCACCCATCCATCCATCCATTCATCATCCACCCATCCACCCATCCACCCATCCATCCATCATCCACCCATCCACCCATCCACCCATCCATCCATCATCCACCCATCCACCCATCCATCCATCCATTCATCATCCACCCATCCACCCATCCATCCATCCATTCATCATCCACCCATCCACCCATCCACCCATCCATCCATCATCCACCCATCCATCCATCATCCACCCATCCATCCACCCACCCACCCACCCATCCATCCATCCATCCATCCCTCCATCCATCCATCCATCCACCATCTACCCATCCATCCATCCATTCATCATCCACCCATCCACCCATCCATCCATCCACCCACCCATCCATCCATCATCCACCCATCCATCCACCCATCCACCCATCCATCCATCCATCCACCCATCCATCCATCCACCCATCCATCCACCCAACCATCTACTCATCCATTCATCCACCCACTCATCCACTCATCCATTTACCCATCCATCTACTCATCCACCCATCCACTCACCAATTCATCCATCCACCCATCCATCTATCCAGCCATCCATCCACCCATCTATCCACCCATCCATTCTCTCACCCACCCACCCACCCATCCATCCTTACATCCATCCACCTATCCACCCATCCATCCATCCACCTATCCACCCATCCATCTATCCACATATCCATCCATCCACCCACCATCTATCCATCCATCCATCCATCCATCCATCCATCCACCATCCACTCATCCATCCATCCATCATCCACCATCCACCTGTCCATCCATCCATCCATCCATCCATCATCCACCCATCCATCCACCCATCCACCCATCCACCCATCCATCCATCCATCCACCCATCCATCCATCCATCCATCCATCCATCCATCTACCATCCATCCATCCATCCATCCATCCACCCACCCATCCATCCGTCCACCTACCATCCATCCATCCCTCCATCCATCCATCCATCCATCCATCCATCCATCCACCCATCCATCCATCCACTCATCCATCTACTCATCCACCCATCCACCCACCCATTCATTCATCCACCCATCCATTCACCCATCCACCCATCCATCTATCCACCTGTCCATCCACCTGTCCATCCACCCACCCACCTATTCATCCATTCACCCACCGTCCACCCATCCATCCATCCACCATCCACCCATCCAACCACCCATCCATCCATCCACCATCCATCCACCCATTCATCCACCCACCATCCATCCATCCAACCATCCATCCATCCATCCACCCATCTACCCACCCATCCATCCATCCACCCATGCATCCACCCACCCATCCATCCACCCAACCATCTACTCATCCATTCATCCACCCACTCATCCACCCATCCATCTACCCATCCATCTACTCATCCACCCATCCACCCACCCATTCATTCATCCACCCATCCATCCACCCATCCACCCATCCATCTGTCCACCCATCCATCCATCTACCATCCATCCATCCACCAACCATCTATCCATCCATCCATCCATCAATCCACCCACCCATCCATCCACCCATCCACCCATCCATCTATCCACCCATACATCCATCCACCATCCATCCATCCACCAACCATCTATCCATCCATCCATCCATCAATCCACCCACCCATCCATCCACCCATCCACCCATCCATCTATCCACCCATCCATTCATCCACCATCCATCCATCTACCCATCCATCCATCCATCCATCCATCCACCTACCATCCATCCATCCATCCACCCATCCACCCACCCATCCATCCATCCACCTATCCATCTACCCATCCATCTATTCATCCACCCATCCACCTATCCATTCATCCATCCACACAACCATCTACTCATCCATTCATCCACCCACTCATCCAACCATCCATCTACCCATCCATTGACTCATCCACCCATCCACCTACCCATTCATTCATCCATCCATCCACCCATCCATCTATCCACCCATCCATCCACCCATCCACCCATCCATCCATCCACTATTCATCCATCCACCAACCATCTATTCATCCATCCATCCACCCACCCATCCATCCACCCATCCACCCATCCGTCTATTCACCCATCCATCCATCATCCATCCACCCACTATCCATCTATCCACCCATCCATTCATCCACCATCAATCCATCTACCCATCCATCCATCAATCCACCTACCATCCATCCACCCATCCACCCACCCACCCATCCATCAATCCACCCACCATCCATCCACCCAACCATCTACTCATCCATTCATCCACCCACTCATCCACCCATCCATCTACCCATCCATCTACTCATCCACCCATCCACCTACCCATTCATCCATCCATCCATCCATCCATCCATCCACCTACCATCCATCCATCCATCCATCCATCCACTATGCATCTATCCACCCATCTGTTCATCCACCATCCATCCACCAATCCATCTGTTCATCCACCATCCATCCACCTATCCATCCATCCATCCACCTACCATCCATCCATCCATCCATCCATCCACCTACCATCCATCCGTCCATCCATCCACCCATCCATCCACCCAACCATCTACTTATCCATTCATCTACCCAGTCATCCACCCATCCATCTACCCATCCATCTACTCATCCACCCACCCACCCATCCACCCATTCACCCATCCATTTACCCATCTATCCATCCAGCCATCCACCCAGTCATCCACCCATTTATCCACCCTTTCCTTCATTCGACAAACATTTGAGCAGGACACCATAAGCCAGATCCCACATTAGGTTCAAGAGATATTAGAGTAAGTGCATTAACTTCCTCTTTCCCCTCTCTGTCCCTTGCCACCAAAGCCTCTCAGCAGAGCCTTCCTGCATGCCAAGGTTGGAGAGGTGTCCATTAAGTGCTCTGTCTTCTGGGAACGTCGGCTGTTTCCTGCAACCCATTGTCAGATGCCACACTTATGAGACCCTCATCCTTCTGCTCACTCTTTTCCATCGTTCCACTCATTAAAAAAACAAAAAAACAAAAAACATATTTTAAGCAATTCCTAAATGTAAGTGTTGGTAGCTGGTGTGTGTGTGTGTGTGTGTGTGTGTGTGTGTGTGTGTGTATAGGATTAGATCTGAGTGGGGCCATGGGAGTGGAGCAGGGACCTCCTGGGGGGGCAAGGTTAGCAAGGGGCACAGGTGGAGGCCTGAGCCTTGGACTCACCAGCCTGTGGACCTGTCCCCCTACCCTAGCTCCCCAGGCCCAGGGCTGAGGGAATGAACTCGTGAGAAGAGGGTGAAGGGGGCAGTGGGGTTGTCATATTCAGGTGCCCAGTGGGATGACTTTGAAAATTAAAATTATAAGTCTTTCACAAAGGAGATCATTTCTTTCCTATTGAGCACCTAATACCAGTAGGTACTGTGCTAGGCCCTGGGGCTACAATTGGGTGGCTTTCTAAAGTGAATCTAATTTCCTTTTTTGTCCTTTGCTCCATCTCACTGCCTCAGAACAGGCCCCCATCAACTCCTACCCGACAATTGCAATGTCCTTTAAATGGGTCTCTTGGCTTCAGTCTCTCCCAATTGCTTCCAGCCCTCAGCACCCCATCCCACTCAGTATCCATGTGAATCTGCTGACACAGATCTGATCTTGTCACTTTCTTGCTCAAAAACATTTTATATAACCTATGTTAACAGTTATATGAGTGTTCTTCCAGAAATGTTCTATCTATATGTAATCTCTACCTCCCTGCCTCTCTCTCCCTCTCTCTCTCTCTCCCTTGTGTGTCTGTTCACGTACACACACACACACACACACACACACACACACACACACCCCTATATCCTTTGTTTTACTTAGGCAGGATCTCAACATGTATGTTCTGTTCTGTATTACTGTTTTGGTGGTTTCCCAATTTAGCACACTTTGAAGTTCTTCACTGTTTTTAATGGCTGTTGGCTGTTGTGCTATAGAAATATTCTGGGATGGTACTGAGAAATCCTTTTCAGGGCCTGCAGTGTCCTTGACCTGAAACTTTTGTGATGCTTTTCAGAGTGATAATTTTGGTAGATCATTAATGAGCTTAATAGTCATAATCCAATTGTTTCAAATGGATTTTCACAATTTTGCATTGGTAGGAATTGAATAATTAATATAATGAGTTTAATTCATTATAAGGTTTTTTTTTAAGATGATAAAATACCTTCTCATGTTAAGTTTGCTTTAAGGGGTGGGAAGAGGAGAAGAATCTAAATGTTTTAATTGTTATTGTTTTGATTATTTTAAAAAGTAAAAATTAACTATATAAAGATGATGGACCAGGCCTGGTTAAGAAAAAGAACTGAACAGAAGCAGGAATACTTATCAAAACAGCTACTGAGCACTTGTGAACCAGGCACTGCTCTAAGTGTTTTATAAGGATTAACATGTTTAACCATCCCTACAGTCTTAGTATGAGGAAGCCAGATCTAAAGGGGTTAAATAGCTTTCCCAAGATTCTATAAATTTTCTGGAATATACAGTAATGCTGGATATATATTTTTTGTAATATAAATATACAATTCAATTGAAAACAAGAAAGGTACATGTTCAGGTGCCACAAATGAAGAAATAATTCTATATTTACCTTGGTGAGCTGAGTACTTTAGGGAATGTAGCATACATTCCTTATGGTGTTTGTTATAAATTAATGGTTATGGGGAAACAAGAATCAAAGCCTCTGAACTTGAACACAGCAGGAAGCTTGAAGAGGTTGATTATAGATCAGAAGTAAAAAAAAGTCCCAGGTCATGGATAGAAATAGAATTACCCACAAGAAAGTGGAGAACAAGATGGATCCACACATGGGATCTAACTTTTAGCCACTCATGATGTACAAAAATCTCAAGATGGAAACAGAGAAAAAAATTTGAGAATTTGTGACCTCTTAAGCCTTATGTAGAGGCAACTAGGGGGAGGTCTCTACAATCTGGGGCACTGGCAGGAACAATTCCACCATCACTCTGAAAGGATAATTTCCATATAAGATGAGCTCATAGGCAGAAATTATAAAACATATTGGTTTTAAGGAAGACCAGTATGAAAAGCATACATTATTAAACATGATAATAACAAGTTATAAAACATTTGAGAAAGTCCAACAAAATCCCACAAAAATGGGAGAGTTGACACATGAGAAAATAGAAACAATAGAATAATGTAAAAAAAGACTTTAAAAACTAAGTATGTGTTTCATGTCAGAAGTGGGTGTGTGACATAATTACCTTCTTGGGATTTCAAAGTGCAACAATTAAGTCTCTCCCGACCTCAGTCAGATGATAACAAGTCTTCGCAAACTTGGCATTCATAAGTACTTGACCCTGGATGGAGGAAAAGGTTAGAAATGTTTGTGTGTGAAGAAGGTAAGTATATTTGTTTGCTAGGACTGCTATAACAAAAATTACCACCGACTGAGAGGCTTAAGCAACACAAACTTCTCACAGTTCTGGAGGCTGGAAGTTCAAGACCAAGGTGTCAGCAGATTTGTTTTTCAGAGACCTCTCTCCTTGGCTTGCACAAGGTGGCCTTCTCTCTGTGTCTTGTCTTTCCTCTGTCTGTGCACACGTGTTTGTGTCCTAATTTTCTCTTCTTATAAGGACACCAATCTTATTGCATTAGGGCCCACCCATATGACCGCATTTACTTTAATTACTTCTTTAAAGGCCTCATTGGCCAGGTGCAGTGCCTCACGCCTGTAATCCCAGCACTTTGGAAGGCTGAGGCAGGTGGATCACCTGACGTCAAGAGTTCGAGACCAGCCTGACCAACATGATGAAACCCTGTCTCTACTAATAATACAAAATTAGCCGGATGTGGTGGCACACATCTGTAATCCCAGCTACTCGGGAGGTTGAAGCTGGGGAATTGCTTGAACCCAGGAGGTGGAGGTTGCAGTGAGCCAAGATTGTGTCATTGCACTCCAGCCTACACAACAGAGTGAGACTCTATCTCTAAATAAATAAATAAATAAATAAATAAAGGCCCTATCCTCAAATACAGTCACATTCTGAAGTACTGGGGGTGAAGATTTCAAAGTATGAATTTTGAGATTATACGATTTAGCCCATAACAGCTCAAATGCCTTTGTTTCTGCTTTTAAATCCCAATCAACAAATCACTGGTTTGTGTGATGTTGGAATAGTTACATAATCACGTTTTGCTTCATTTTCTGCTTTGCAAAACTGGGGTGATAAACAGCACCTGTTTCATAAAGTTGCTGTTAGAATTAAATAAATTAATATATGCAAAACTCTTAGAAATAAATACACTTAAAGTGCTTAATGAGATAAAGGAATACAATCTATCAAATAAGAAAAGAAAATTATTATTTTTTAAAGCAGAAGTTGTAGAAATAAAAAATATTGATTTAGGCCAGGTGCAGTGGCTTGTGCCTGTAATCCTAGCACTTTTGGAGGCCAAGGCAGATGGATCACTTGAAGTCAGGAGTTCAAAACCAGCCTGGCCAACATGGTGAAACCCTGTCTCTACTAAAAATATAAAAAAATTACCTGGGCGTGGTGGCGGGTGCCTGTAATCCCAGCTACTTGGGAGTCTGAGGCAGGAGAATCCCTTGAACCCAGGAGGCGGAGGTTGCAGTGAGCCACGATTGCGCCACTGCACTCCAGCCTGAGTGACAGAGTGAGACCCCATTTCAAATATATATATATATATAAAATCTTAAATAGAGATGACTTTAGATTTAATGAGATTTAGTGATTTGGAAGAGATATCTGAGAAAATCACCCAGAATGAAGTACCAGCAGGTAAACAGATGGAAAATATGAAAGAGGCAAAAACAAAATCTACAGAATAAATTTTTAAAAACTCAAGTAGGAGAGGTTACATTCAAAGAAATAATGACTGAGGATTTTTCAAGGTTTGGGGAAAGACTTGAGTTCTGGGTTGAAAAACCACACTGAGTTCCAGGCTGGGTGAATGAAAGCGAATTCACACCTGAACAGGCCATAGTGGAACTGCAGAACATCAAAGAGAAATAAAAAATCATAAAAGCCATCAAAAAGAAAACAGATTAAAGTAATGATGATCCTGGCAAGACAGGCACTGTCCCCTGACCACAGGGATTTTTCTCCACACCTCTCCCTTCCCTTCTTCAGAATCCAGTGGAGCACCCACTGCGTGCTGGGCCCTGTGCTCTCCACTGAAATGTTCTCCTCTGCTTCTTACATTTTACTTTTCTTCCTGGTCTAGCCCAGGTCTTACCTCTTCCTCCAGGAAGTCTTACTGACTGCACCTGTTCTCACCACTTCCTACTGTCACTGTTATAGTCCACCCCACACCTGCCCTCACTGGCCTCTGTTTCTTGCGTGTTGGTCTTCCCTGCCGTGTAAATAGTAGCACTTGGAGCTCTGGGACTTGGCCCAGGATCTTACTCTCCTGCTCCTCCCCGGTCAGCATAGTGCTGGCTACACAGGGTGTGTTCAGTGGATACGTTTGAACACTCAAACAGTTGATCCTTGGGAGTCAAATATACATTAAATTTGCATGCCTAATCAAGCTTCTTTGTACAAGTTCTTCAGGTCCTTTTGAAATCATGTGTTCTCACTAAGTGACCGGGCCAGGTTAGAGTTAATGAGCTCCTTAAACCACATTTTAAAGGCTTTCATTATATTACTCACCAGTATTTTTAAAATAATGACTTTTATTTAGTTATTTATTTCTTATTTTTGATTTGTGAGACAGGGTCTCGCCAGGCTGAGTGCAGTGGCATGATCTCCGCTCACTGCAACCTCTGCCTCCTGGGTTCAAGCGATTATCATGCCTCAGCCTCCTGAGTAGCTGGGACTACGGGTGGGTGCTGCCACACCTGGCTAATATTTGTGTTTTTAGTAGAGGTGGGGTTTCACCGTGTTGGCCAGGTTGGTCTCAAACTCCTGATCTCAAGTGATTCACCTGCCTCAGCCTCCCAAATTCTGGGATTACAGGTGTGAGCCACCATGCCCGCCTAGTCCCTTACACTTCACCCATCTTTAGAAAATACCTCTTCTATGGCTGTATCTAAAGGCATCAATGTTAAGGTGATTCCCTGACCTCCTGTGGGGTGTGAGTCTGGCTGGGCAGTCTGGGTTTGCTGAGGACCGCCAATATGGGCTGGCCTTTGGGAGGGACTTTTGAAAATTCCAAAGTCAAAATCTGTCTCAGAACTGGGGAGAGGGTGGACCAGAACCGGAGCAAGAGGACCCAGAAAAGGCCATCCAGGAGGTCCCTCTGACCTGGGGGCAGTCAGGGAGAGCTGAGCTTCCAGGAAAAGAGGGGCACACTTGGCTCTGAGCCATGGGAACCACTGGGAGCCGAGCAGCCAACCACAGATCCCATGAAAGGACTTTGTCCAGTGGAGGGGAGGGGAACAGAGGACAGGGCCTCCCGCATCCCTGGCTCAAGACTAAGACAAAAAGCCTACCCTGGGCTAAATGTGACTGCTTCTGCAGCTTCTGCAGCCTCACCCACACTGTCTGGTGGTGACCTGCAGTGAGGTTTATATCTTCTGGCTGCCTGCCAGCGAATGACTGGTCCTTCTGGGGATAAGCTCATGGCCCAGGGAGCCTTGGGCATGGTTGTGGTGCCTAGAGAAGAAAAGGATTCGCTGCCAGGTGCTAAATCTGATGGGTCCCTACCATGGGCCAGACGCTGGGTAGAGAGATTCACGTCTGCCCTGCCTGGAAAGGTATCACTCATCCTTTCACTAATGAGTATTTATCAGACCACAGTGGCGTATCAGAAACTGTTCTAGATACTGGGTTGCAGCGGCAAACAAAGCACTCAGAATCTCTGTTGTCATGCCGCTTGGGGTTTATTATGATTTTTTTTTCTTTTTTTGAGACGGAGTGTCACTCTGTCACCCAGGCTGAAGTGCAGTGGTGAGATCTCGGCTCGCTGCAACCTCCATCTCCCGGGCTCAGGCAGCTCTCCTGCCTCGGCCTCCCGAGTGGGCTACAGGCGCCCGCCATCACATTGGGCTAATTTTTCATGTATTTAGTAGAGACGGGGTTTCACCATATTGGCCAGGCTGGTCTCGAACTCCTGACCTCATGATCCACCTGCCTCGGCCTTCCAAAGTGCTGGGATTATAGGCGTGAGCCACTGCGCCCTATTATGATATTTTTACCTTTATTTTTCAGAGGAAGAAACTGAGATCCCAAAAGGCCAAAAAAGCGGCCCCACTCACCCATGTAGTCTGTGGCTGAACCAGAAGAGCAGCCAAGTCCTGCCTGGCTCGTCATCCCTGAGCTTTCCTGACTGTCCGGGGCCCTGGGAAGTCCATCCCGCTGAGCACACATTCTGCTCAGTGCATCCACTTGAAGAACGACCTCGACTGAAACGGCTCATGGCTCATCCTCTGACTCAGGCCTGCCTGACCGCGGGGACAGCTGGACAGACTTCCTCCTGACTAATGAGCCCCCGCATCCTAATTGGGCCAGGGCTGGGCCTACATGCTGCCGTCATTTCTAGAACGTGCTTGGCCAGATGAGTGGGAGGCAGATGCTGGGGACTCCCTTAGGTGTATATAGGGCACGGACCTGATAGAGGAGGCCCTGAGACTCGAGGAGAATCCAGCGGAATGCAGGAGCCACGGCACTTCTAGAAGCTGGGCTCCCACCACTTCTGGGCGCACACCCCGACTTCACAACCAGGCCCTGATCTCGATCTGGCTTGAGACACTGCTGGAGGTACGGCCTATCTCTAAATCGACTCACACGTTCCTTTGTTGACATAAACAAGAGTTGTTGTTCCTGCTGGATAATTCTAAAGCGGGGTGCGATGCTTGGAAATGCCTTGACAAGGGCCATTTTAAAGAGCATGACAGTCACGGCCCCTCCACGCCCACTGGGATTGCACCCCACTTGGTTCTTGGGATGCCCAGCGGTCATGTTGGATGGGACCGTGTGCAGAAGGCTCAGTTCAGCCAGCTCAGGAACACTCCCTGATTCTGCCCTAAAGTCACTGCTGGTTTGAACTCCAAAGAGAAGGCCCCACAGTCCTGGACCAGCGTGGGGTCAACACTGCAGCTCTCAGTTTGGCCTGGGAATTCCAGCAAAGCACAGGGCCAAGCGGACTTGTGGAACCCACTGGAAATGGGTTTTTCTTGGGGAAAGAGGCTGACCATGCGTGGGGCTTGCTACCTCCAGGGTTGCTCTGCCAGTGCGGTTAGCTGACCAGAGGCAGAGCTGCCTGCTGTTGGGAGAGATGGCATTATTCTGATGTGGGAGACAGCAGGTCAACCTCAGCCAAAAACAAATGCTCTTCCTCTGGGAAAAGCCGCCCAGGACACCGCTTCCCCACTCCCCACAACTGTTGACTCCCTTTGGTTGTTGTGGAATCCTGGAGGCAGGGACCAGGGCTTCTCTGTTTATCTGTTTCCTGCGCTGGAAGGTGCTCCATACAGATCTGTGAAATGCCAAGCATCTCCCCAAAGCAGGCAAGATGAATGCCAGCAGGAAGGCCCCAGGCTTTGCAAGGTGCCCACGAGGTTGTGCTCCCAACAAGAGATGGAGAGGAGGCGGGCATGGGTCGCCCGATGTTGTCTTTTGTCAGGGACTTCACAGAACATTCAGACACCAGAATCCCAGCTGTGGGGCTCGTGGCAGGAAACCCCAGTGGCTGGGTTCTGGAATCTGGCAGATCCAGGCTCAGATCCACTCATCTCCACCACCAACTGGCTGTGTGCTCCTGGGGAAGCCTCTCTGACCCACTTCTCTGTTTCCCCGCATCTGTGATAGGATGTGAAGGCCAGCCTGAGGGGCTGCGTGGGAGAAGTGCGATTTCACGTGCGAGACACTTGGCTCTGGGTTTGGTACTGGCAAGGCCAGAGCAGCACCAGCCACTGGTAGCCTTAGTGGGACCCTATGAAATTGTTCCTGTTTGGCTATTTTAATCTACAGAATGGCAGTTTCTCAGAGTTCAACCTGATAGTGTCACCTCTGACATTGTCTGGCTACTCGAGTGTGAGGCTGGGTTTTGCTGAGACCCTTATCCACCCCACCCGGGGGGATTCAGGTTCCAGCTCCTTCCCCACCCACACCCTCTTGATCCTCATCTAGGCTCAGCCCCTAGCAGTGGAAGGGTCCTGGGTGGGCACCTCACATAGTTCCCTTCCTACCAGATGGAGCAGCTGAACCCAGGAAGGTAGATTCTTGCCAAAGATGCACAAACTGTTAGGCGTGAACCTAGGACCAGAATCCAAATTTTTGGACTCCTAATTCAGTTCTCTTCCCACCACATCAGCCTAGAGCAGCTGCCAATGTTTGGAGCCAGGGCACTGGGTCAAGGTGAACCAGCTGTTTATAAGACATGCTAAAGCCTGGCATGGAATTAGTGAGGTGCAGGACAATAGGATTTTCAGAACTTCTCTCGGAGGGAGTACTGCGTGGGCTCAGAAGCGTCTTTAGTCCCAGCTCTGCCACTCGAGGGTTAGGCAAGCTCGGTTTCCTCATCTGCACAGTGGAATAATTACAGCAGCTACTTGAGAGGGCGTTGCAAGGGTTAGATGAATCAATATTTGTAAATTGTATTGTCAATAATAAAATTTGTAAATACAATTTACAAACATTTTAAGAAAATATTGGAGAGCACCAAAAGAGTGTCCAGCACTTTGTAAGGCCATGTAAGTGTTTGGTATTATTATTATTTGAGGCAGAGTCTCGCTCTGTCACCCAGGCTGGAGTACATTGGCACGATCTTGGCTCACTGCAAACTCCGTCTCCTGAGTTCACGTGATTCTCCTGCCTCAGCCTCCCGAGCAGCTGGAATTACAGGTGCCTGCCACCACGCCCAGCTAATTTTCGTATTTTTAATACAGACGAGGTTTCACCATGTCGGCCAGGCTGGTCTCAAACTTCTGACCTCAGGTGATCTGCCAGCCTCGGCCTCCCAAAGTGCTGGGATTATAGGTGTGAGCCACCAAGCCTGGCCTGGTATATTCTTATGAAGACACTTGGGGATTGATGTGGGTGGGTGTGAGTTGGGGCCAGGGCTGAGGCATTGCTGAGGATGAGAGATAAGAGCCCTCAAGCTGACCCTGGGGTCCTGCTTTTCCTCCCTGACCTCCAGTGCCCGACTTTGTCTCAAAATACACACAAGACAAACACTTGAAAGACCAGCAGATTGCATAGGGGTTGGGGTGAGGAGGAGTCCACAGCTTCCTGCCTCCACATCGTCTTCTCTTCCATAAGGAGCATCACTCCACACCTCCCAGGTCTTACAGAGTCCAGGGTTAGTGATGGCAAATGAGGCGATCCCTGTAAAGTGCTTGTACAGGTTCTGGTCCTAGCACGCCGTATCTAGGTGTTTGGCAACAATCCTAAACCTTCCATCCCCCGAAGAATGCAAATTCCACGAGAGCAAGGATCTTGGTCTGGTTTATTGATGATGTAACCCAAGTTCCTAGATGAATGCCGGGAACACGGTAGGAACACAGTAAATACTTGCTGCAAGAAATAATAACTTTGTCCCCACCCTCCAAGAGATTAGAATCTAGGCCAGGCATGGTGGCTCATGCCTGTAATCCTAGCACTTTGGGAGGCCGAGATGGCAGATCACCTGAGGTCAGGAGTTCAAGACCAGCTCCAACAACATGGTGAAACTTTGTCTCTACTAAAAATACAAAATTAGCCAGGCGTGGTGGCAGGTGACTATAATCCCAGCTACTTGGGAGGCTGAGGCAGGAGAATGGCTTAGACCCTAGAGGCAGATGTTGCAGTGAGCCAAGATCGTGCCACTGCACTCTAGCCTGGGCAGCAGAAGAAAAACTCAGTCTCAAAAAAAAAAGGAGATTAGAATTTAAAGGAGGAATCTGGAACACAATCACGGACACTATGGAAATCAGTTCCGAATACTTTAACCTCATGTGTTCCCAAAGCTTCCCCCGGTTTGCTTTCCTGATCGTGTTGATTCTTCTGCTCTCTAAGGGCCAGGCCCCTCCCAGTCACCACTGTCTCTGCTTCATCCAGGCTTTTGTTTGACCTCACCTGGAAAAACTGCAACACACTCACCTTCCGTGCTATTCCCCCTGAAACCAAAAGGGGCACTTACTAAAAATAAATCAGGTTGGATCATTCCCTTGTCTAAAAATGTTTGAAATCTTCCCATTGCCTCCAGGCTAAAATCCAACTCCTATGACCAAGAAGCACATGCAAAGATGCTTAGCCTCCTTAGTCATCAGGGAAATGCAAATCAAAAGCCACAGTGAGATGCCACTTCACACCCACTAGGAAGGCTAGAATCAAAAGAACTGAAAGGACATACTAACAAGTGTTGATGAGGATGTGGAACGATTAGAACCCTCCCACAATGCCTGTGAAAATGTGGAGTGGTATAGCTGCTGTGGAAGATAACTGGGCAGATCCTCAAAAAGTTAAATACAAAATGACTGTATGACCCAGCAATTCCGCTCCTAGGCAGATACCCCAGAACACTGGAGGCATATGTCTGCACAAAAAATTCTACACTAGTGTTCATAACAGCATTCGTCAAAATAGCCTGAAACACCAGAAACAACCCAAATGCCCATCCATGGATGAATTCATAAATAAAATGTGATTTATTAGCTGGGCATGGTGGCATGCGCCTGTAATCCCAGCTACTCAGGAGGCTGAGGCAGAAGAATTGCTCGACCCCGGGAGGTGGAGGTTGCAGTGAGCTGAGATCCCACCATTTCACTCCAGCCTGGGAGACAGAGCAAGACTCTGTCTCAGGAAAAAAAAAAAAAAAAAAAAAAAAAAGCGACTTCGTCTATTTGTGTTGCTATAACAAAATACCACAGACTAAGTAATTTATAAATAATAGAAATTTATTTCCCTGAGGCTGGAAAGTCCAAGATCAAGACACCAGCAGATTCAACATCTGGTGAAGGCTCGGTCTCTGCTTCCAAGATGGTGCTGTTATATACAAAATTTTGGGCCACAAAAGGAATAGCACTCGAATATAAAATTTTCTTTTTAATTCTCAGCAAGGCAAGTTACTCCTATAGAAGGGTGCGCCCTTACAGATGGAGCAATGGTGAGTGCACACTTGGACAAGGGAGGGGAAGGGGTTCTTATCCCTGACACACGTGGCCCCTGCTGCTGTGTTGTTCCCCTATTGGCTAGGGTTAGACCGCACGGGTTAAACTAATTCCGATTGACCAATTTAAAGGGAATGATGGGATCAGTGCTTTGGCAGGAATCAGAGCAGAGCAGGTAGCAGGTAATCGGAATAAGTCAGGCTAGAGCAGGTAATCGAAAAAAGAGCAGGTAGCAGGTAATCGGAATAAGTCAGGCTAGAGCAGGTAATCGAAAAAGGTTTCTTTACAAGGAAGTTAAGTTTAAAAGTAGAAGGCAAAGAATTGAACATACTGACATATTAATTCTTTGAAAAGAAATTTAGAACTCATATCTAACAGTGCCTTGTTTCTGCATCCCCTGGAGGGGACGAACACGGTGTCCTCACATGGTGGAGGGAGGGGGACAAACCACTCCCCCAAGCTCTTTCATAAAGATTCTAGTCTCTTCCATCTTTACGGCCTGGTCCTACCTATTGCATTGGGGATTAAGTTTTGACATGAATTTTGAAGAGGATACAAGCATTCAAACCATAGCGGTGGTGTAGCCATACAATAAAATTTTTTTTTTTTTTTTTTTTTTTTTTTTTTTGAGACGAAGTCTCACTCTGTCTCCCAGGCTGGAGTGCAGTGGCCGGATCTCAGCTCACTGCAAGCTCCACCTCCCAGGTTCACGCCATTCTCCTGCCTCAGCCTCCCGACTAGCTGGGACTACAGGCACCCGCCACCTTGCCCGGCTGGTTTTTTGTATTTTTTTAGTAGAGACGGGGTTTCACCATGTTAGCCAGGATGGTCTGGATCTCCTGACCTCATGATCCACCCGTCTCGGCCTCCCAAAGTGCTGGGATTACAGGCTTGAGCCACCGCGCCCAGCCAATAAAATATTATTGAGCCATGAAAAGGAATGAGGTGCTGACACACACTACAACCTGGATGAACCTTGGAAACATGGTGCTCGGTGGAAGACGCCAGTCTCACAGGCCACATAGCGTATGATTGCATTTACATGAAATGTCCAGAATAGGCAAATCCAGAGAGACAGAACATAGATGAGTGGGTGCCAGCAGCTGAGGGGACTGGGTAATGGAGTGTAAATCAGAAATAACATGCTAAGCCCCCCAACCAACGGAATGGACCCTTCCTCAGCCAAGGGCATTCCCAAGTTAACCTGAAAAACTAGTTCAGACCATGACGGGAAGTGGGGGTCAGAGGTCAACCATGTCTCCTACCTTCCTCCTTTTGGAATTCAGATATAGCTGACCAGCATTAACATTAAAAGAAATCTCTCTTTTTTTTTTTTTTTTTTTTTGAGGCGGAGTCTTGCTCTGTCACCCAGGCTGGAGTGCTTACTGCAACCTCTGCCTCCCAGGTTCAAGCAATTCTCCTGCCTCAGCCTCCCAAGTAGCTGGGATTACAGGTGCATGCCACCACGCCTGGCTAATTTTTATATTTTTAGTAGAAACAGGGATTCTTAACGTTGTCCAGGCTGGTCTCGAACTCCTGACCTCAGGTGATCCACCGCCTCAGCCTCCCAAAGTGTTGGGATGGCAGGCGTGAGCCACCACACCTGGCTAAAACAGATCTTAAGGCTGATGAAACAGACCTTTTGTAGCAATAAGACACCAAATTCCAACCTAACTCTAGTATAGCATCACAGGACAGATAGCAAGTCCTGAATGAAATTAAAGTATTTTAGTCCCCAAATGTATTTCTTTGACATATTTTGAAATGGCCTTGCAAAGCTGTCTCTTGTGAGGAAAAATCTGCATTCTGTAGAGAATCCCCTTCCCTTTCCAGGCCTTTTCCTGATCCAGGAGAGAATTAACTAAGACTCTGGCACCTTTTTAGGTCCGTGGAGAGCTCTGAAGCCTGCCACTTGGAGGCCTCATCTGCGTGATAAAACCTTGGTCTCCACAACTGCTCATCTTAACCCAGACATTCCTTTCTACTGATTCCAGGTCTTTAGATAAACTCTTTTGACCAACTGCCAATCAGAAAATTTTTGGAATCTACCTATGATCTGGAAACTGCCTCCCCTACCCCCACCTCAAGTTGTCCCGCCTTTCCAGACGGAACCAATGTACATCTTATGTGTATTGTTTTACGTCATAAGTCTACCTAAAATGCATAAAACCAAGCTGTACTCTGACCACGATGGGCACATAGGATCTCCTGGGGCTGTGTCACGAGCCATTGGTTACTCATATTTGGCTATAAATCTCTTTTATAGCCAAATAGTATAAATAGTATAGTATGGTATAGTATAGTATAGTATAGTATAGTATAGTATAGTATAGTATAGTATAGTATAGTACAGTACAGTATAGTATAGTATAGTACAGTACAGTACAGTATAGTATAGTACAGTATAGTATAGTACAGTACAGTATAGTATAGTATAGTATAGTACAGTATAGTATAGTACAGTGTAGTATAGTATACTATAAATCTCTTCAAATATTTTACAGAGTTTGACAGTTTTCATTGACAGGAGAGTGACTGCTCACAGGTATGCGATTTCTTCTGGGGTGGTGAAAATATTCTGGAATTGGATAGTGGTTATGGCTGTATAACTTTATGAAAATACTAAAAAACCACCGAATCATACACTTCTCAAACTCCTGACCTCAGGTGATCCACCCGCTTTGGCCTCCCAAAGTGCTGGGATTACAGGTGTGAGCCACAGCACCCAGCCTGAATCATACACTTCTGAAAGGTAAATTTTATAGCATGTGAATTATATCTCTATTTTATTTTATTTTTTGTTTTGAGACAGGGTCTCACTCTGTTGCCCAGGCTGGAGCGCAGTTGCGCTATCTCAGCTGACTGCAACCTCCACCTCCCGGGCTCAAGCAATCCTTCCACCTCAGCCTCCCAAGTAGCTGGAACTACAGACATGTGTCACCATGACTGGCTAATGTTTGTATTTTTTGTAGAGATGGGGTTTTGTCATGTTGCCCAGGCTGGTCTGGAACTTCTGGACTCAAGCAATCCACCAGCCTCTGCCTCCCAAAGTGCTGGGATTACAGGCGTGAGCCACTGTGCCTGGCCACATATCTCAATTTTAAACATCAACGGTGGGTCTCTTCTTAAGGGTGGGCCAGCCAGTGGCTTTGCTCCCTAATTGTAGCCTGAAGCCCCTGTTCTCTCCCTTGCCCCATCTTCTCTCTAAGGCTTGAGCCGCCAATTCTGGTCACACTCACCTCATGGAGCCCCCTAGCCCCTTTCCTAGGCCTTGGGCTGGACCTCCACTCAACCCCAAAGGCCCTGTGTGTGTCTTGCCTTCTGATTCCTCCTGAAGACACCTCTGTCATGTTTTCGCCTCTAGAATGTCTTTATAGATTTCCTCAGCTAGCCGGGCGTCGTGGTTCACGCCTGTAATCCCAGCACTTTGGGAGGCCGAGGCGGGCGGATCACCTGAGGTCAGGAGTTCGAGATCAGCTTGACTAACATGGAGAAACCCCGTCTCCACTGAAAATACAAAATTAGCTGGGCGTGGTGGTGCATGCCTGTAATTGGAGGCTGAGGCAGGAGGAGCACTTGAACCCGGCAGGTGGAGACTGCGGTGAGCTGAGATTGCACCATTACACTCCAGCCTGGGCAACAAGAGTGAAACTCCGTCTCGAAAAAAAAGATTTCCTCAGCTAACCTTCTTCCCTCCTTTCCTCCCACGTTGTATAGAGAAGGCCAGCCATTGTAATCCATACAGAAATTCTGGCCCTGAGGACATTTAAATACAAACATTTTAAACTGAATTATACCATCTCTGCTGAATTTCCATCAAGGACACACTTTCCAGAGCCGACTCTATGGAGCTTAAATAAATCCTTGATCAATTTTCAAGAGAACACTGTGAAACTGCATAGTTCTTCTCCATTTTCATTTTTACCTGTTATCATATTTGGTTCTTTCCCGCTGACATTTTCTAACAACGTTTCAGCATAGGCCTCCCGATGTCTATCAAGGTGTGTTTTCTTGGATTACAATTTGCAGGTCTAGATTTTATCACCAAGCCATGAACCTCCCACCCAAGTTTAGGGAATAGCATGTTTTTTCCTTGTGTGGCTTTTGCCCTTGTAAGTTTTATTTTCGCGTACCGTCCTAATGTTAATGTTCACTGTGGTTGAGTGAAAGACTGATAGATTACATTTATTTCTCAAAGAAGCTAAGTTTTAAATAGATAACGCATGCATGTGGTAGAAAAATGAGAGCGGGACGAAAGCGTGCACAAAGGCAAACCTTGCCACTCTTGCTGGCCCCTCGCCCACTTGCCCTCTGCAAAGGCTGTGTCTCAGACGGGGTGCCCAGGATGCTGCCTCTGACATGGAGACCCACGGCAGGCGTGAGGTCTCCGAGGAAAGGCAGGAGCAGCAGAGAAAGAGGTGGCTGCAATGCAGTCAATGCAGAGGTGGCTGGAAGGCCCAGCCGCCCCGAGGGAGCTCCAGAGCCGCGCTGTTCCTGGTCCGGACGTCAGGAAGAGGCTGTTTAGGCGCTGGGTGTACCAGTCATCACTCAGTCCTTCTTCGGTATGACCTGGGGCAGAGTCTTCATCTGGGAACAACTGGCCCCTCCTCCCCAGGCCAGGGCCCTGCAGCCAACACTCCCCAGAGCTGGTGGATGCATCCTCCCAAAGGGACCTAGGCAGCTCAGCCCGAAAACCACTGTCACCCACTGTCCCCAAGTTACCTCTGTCCCCTCTTACCCTTTTTCGCCGAAGACTTATTTTTAATTGTTATTTTCTTAGACCTCTGGAGCACCCCGCGCCCCCAGCCTGGGTTAGCTGTCAGGAGCCGCTGTCTCTTCCTTTCCCACTGCAGCTCCACCCCCTCGCTGCCTCAGGGGGTGCCCACGCAGCGGGGGCAGCCGGGCCTCAGCCTCAGGCAGCCTGGGGAGCAGAACCTTAGAAGCCACACTTTTTCTTTTTCCTTTTTTTTGAAACAAGTTTCTAGGGCTCTGGAGTTATAAAAAGCTCCCATGTGTCACTTTTCAGCATTTGGGCAGCCGCCGAATGCCACCCGGACTGCCCTGCTGCCCTCCCAAGGTGTGCCCCTGGACTGATGGGCTGGGCTTGGCAAAAGCAGCCGGAGGTTATCGAAAGTCTGTTGTAAGGAGCATTGCTAACTTATAATAAAAATCGAATCCAAAACATGCTTTTGCAATACCCCCTCCCAATATCCACCAGAGGCAAAGGCAGAATTAAGAAGGAGGGTCTTGAGATGTAGGAAAGGAGAATGAACCCCACGCAGGAGGAGGACAGGCCGCCCCGACTTTGGTCCACTTGGCCAGGGGGTGAGCACCACCTGTCTTGGGGAATGACTCTGGGCCCATCTCAGGTGTGGCTGCAGGTGACACATCTTCTCTTCCTGTCCACCCCCAGCCCCATGGCCTCCCTCCCTGTCCTGCAGAAGGAGAGCGTGTTCCAGTCGGGAGCCGCCCATGCCTACAGAATCCCTGCCCTGCTCTACCTGCCTGGGCAGCAGACCCTGCTGGCCTTCGCGGAACAGCGGGCAAGCAAGAAGGATGAGCACGCAGAGCTGATTGTCCTGCGCAGAGGAGGCTACGATGCGTCCACCCGCCAGGTTCAGGTGAGGCAGGAGGTGTCTGCACTGGCTCCTCAGGGCTCTGCCATACCCTTCGCTGCTGTGATCAGGGGCCAGGCCTGGATCTCAGGGAATACAGGGAAAACTTTATCCCTCAATGGCGGAGGTCCGGAGGAGAGAGAGAGCAGAGAAAGTGCCCCCAGTGGTCACCTGGACCTCTGGGTTCACCATGAATTAGTCCAGTTGGCCTCCATCTGTTTTCCTGAATGATTGCGTGAGTTGCCCAGCATCCTTGATAACCGGAGGGAGGAATAGTTCAGTGTTGCATAATGGGTGGTTGTGTCCTTTGAATAAAATTAAGTTGGGGACCTGGGGTGGGGTGATGGCTTGTGTCCTGAAGTTCCATCTTATAGATTAAATAATTAATCCTGATGACAGCACCCAAGGCTGGCTGATCGTAGTGGAAGAGTTTAATATTATCATTCCTTTGTGGTCATAACTACACAGCTGTTCAAAGCATGGGATTTGAAGCAGATGGACCTGGGTTCAAGTCCTGGTTCCGCCACTGACCAGAGGTGTGGCCTACGCAACTCCTCCATCCTGTCTCAGTCTCTTGTTCACTGTAACAATGGAGCTATTAACACCTGTCCCCCAGGGGTTTAGGCATTAGATGAGACCTTGGATGTTAGACTTTTGGCGCTGTGTCTGTGCTTAAAATTGCTCAATGGGGGTAGCTGTTAATAAATGGGGACAGACAGCACATGCGACATAGACTGGGGGATTCTGGAGGTTCAATGTGACTCCTCCTTGGCTGCATGAGTAGGATATGGAGTGTAGAAGGTGAGAGGTGACCGTCACATTCTGTCTTGTACTGGTCAGGCTACTGCCCCTCCCGCCAGGGCTTTGCTATTCAAGGATGGCAAGCTGGACTGGGGTGGGAAGTGGAGGATGAAGTTGGGAATGGCTCATGCACGAGTCATCTTCGTATCTTGTGGTCTGGCAGGTGGGTGTTCTGTAAATGCATATTGATGGCAATGGAAGGAACAGAATCACTCAGCCAAGCGTGGCTGCCTTGGAGTGGTGAGGTGGATCCCCGGGTCCCGCAGCTCTGGGGAAATGTGGCGAGGAGGATATGAGTGTTGGGTGAAGAGTTCTCCTCGATGACTTTTGACTCTAACCCGGGAGACACGCCCATGCCTACCCCTCCCACGCATGCAGCTCCTGGCACCATCCCCAGCTGTTTCAAGGCTGCCTTCTTTCTCTCTCCTCGCTCAGTGGCAAGCTCAGGAGGTGGTGGCCCAGGCCCAGCTGGATGGACACCGGTCCATGAACCCATGCCCCTTGTATGATGCGCAGACGGGGACCCTCTTCCTCTTCTTCATTGCCATCCCTGGGCAAGTCACGGAGCAACAGCAGCTGCAGACCAGGGCCAATGTGACCCGGCTGTGCCAAGTAACCAGCACTGACCACGGGAGGACCTGGAGCTCCCCCAGAGACCTCACTGATGCGGCCATTGGCCCAGCCTACCGAGAGTGGTCCACCTTTGCGGTGGGCCCAGGGCATTGTTTGCAGCTGCACGACAGGGCCCAGAGCCTGGTGGTGCCCGCCTATGCCTACCGGAACCTTCACCCCATCCAAAGGCCGAGCCCCTCCGCCTTCTGCTTACTCAGCCATGACCATGGGCGCACGTGGGTGAGAGGGCACTTTGTGGCCCAGGACACCCTGGAGTGCCAGGTGGCCGAAGTCGAGGCTGGGGAGCAGAGGGTGGTGACCCTCAACGCAAGAAGCCATCTCCGAGCCAGGATCCAGGCCCAGAGCACCAATGACGGGCTTGATTTCCAGGAGTCTCAGCTGGTGAAGAAGCTGGTGGAGCCGCCGCCCCAGGGCTGCCAAGGGAGTGTCATCAGCTTCCCCAGCCCCCACTCGGGGCCCGGTTCCCCAGCCCAGTGGCTGCTCTACACTCACCCCACACACTCCTGGCAGAGGGCCGATCTGGGCGCCTACCTCAACCCGCGACCTCCAGCCCCCGAGGCCTGGTCGGAGCCAGTACTGCTGGCCAAGGGCAGCTGTGCCTACTCAGATCTCCAGAGCATGGGCACTGGCCCCGATGGGTCCCCCTTGTTTGGGTGTCTGTACGAAGCCAATGATTACGAGGAGATTGTCTTTCTCATGTTCACCCTGAAGCAAGCCTTTCCGGCTGAGTACCTGCCTCAGTGAGCCCACCGTGCCCAGCACAAGGGCCTCGCTTTCACCTGCACGCCCGGCTCGGAGGCTCTGCGGTTGCCTCTCCTTCCCGTGGCCCCTGGACGTGGGGGCCACTCTGGGCTCCCTTCGGTGCCGGTGTGTGGAGAGAGGTCCAGCTGTTGCTCTTTTCCTCCTGCATGGTTCCAGTCTTCCCAAAAGGTTCTATTTCAGCCTAGAAACCACAAGTGCCTGGCTGCCCGTCGCCCCTCCATAGGGAAGGCGTGGAGGGTCCTGCAGCGCAGCTGTCACCTTGCCTGCCTGTCCCCCAATCCCAGCTTTGTGTAGGTCTTGACAAATTTCCTAGTTCAACCCCTTCCTTCTCGGGAACCACTCATTGCGTTCCTGGGGAAGAACTGAGACCACGTTGTAAATTAGCAGAGATGTGTGAGTGTCCATGTGTATCTGCGTGTGCATGTGTGTTCGTGTGTGTCCATGTGTGCCTGTGTATTCACGTGTCTGTTCATGTGTGTTTGTGTGTGTCCATATATGCCGGCATGTGCACGTGTTCATGTGTGTTTGTGTGTCCACGTGTGTCTGTGTGTTCATGTGTGTTCATGTGTGTCCATGTGTCTCCACGCATGTGTGTTCATGTATGTGTATATGGGTGTGTCTGTGTGTGCATGTGTTTGTGTCTGTGTGTGTGCATGTGTGACTGAGTGTCCATGTGTGTCTGCATATGCATGTGTGTTGGTGTGTGTCCATGTTCGTCTGTGTGTTCATGTGTCTGTGTGTGTCTGTGTGCATGTTTGTTCATGTGTGTGTGTTTGTGTATGTATCCTTGCCAATGCTTTGGGGCAGACAGCATGGGGAATAGCTTTGCAGGGAGTAAGGTAGGGTCTGGGAGAATTAAGCTAGCTTAAGTCATTGTATTGGTGTCTTAGGGCTGCCGGAACGAATTACCTTAATCTTGGTGGCTTAAAGCAACAGAAATTTGTTCTCTCACAGTTCTTTCTGGAGGCCAGAAGCCTGAAATCAGCACGTCTGAAAGGCTCCGTGCCCTCTGGAGGTGCTGGTGAGGGGGGCCTTTCCTGCTTCTTCCAGCTTCTGCCGGCTCTTAGCAATGCCTGCTGGTCCTTGGCTTGTGGTCGCATCACTCCAATCCCTGCCTCAATCCTCACGTGGCCATCTCCTCCTCCTCCTCTGCCTCCTGTGTCTTCTCTTCTATGTTTATAAGGACACTTGTCACTGACTGGATTTAGGGCCCACTCACAATCTCAGCTAATGCAACCTCCGCCTCTCGGGTTCAGGTGATTTTCCTGCTTCAGCCTCCCATGTAGCTGGGATTACAGGCACGCACCACCATGCCTAGCTAATTTTTGTGTTTTTAGTAGAGACAGGGTTTCACCATGTTGGCCAGGCTGGTGTCGAACTTCTGGCTTTAGGTGATCCACTGGCCTTGGCCTCCCAAAGTGCAGGGATTACAAGCGTCAGCCACCGTGCCCGGCCCAGGATGATCTTATTTCCCAAGATCCTGAACTTAATTACATTTGCAAAGACCCTTTTTCCAAATAAAGTCCCATTCACAGATTCTGGGATGTGGATATATCCTCTTGCACTTCACAAAGGAGAATATCCTAAAGGCTACTAAATTGCTCAACATCATTAGTCATCAGGGGAATGCAAAATAAAACCGTGAGAGACTTATCTACTAGAATGCCTACATTTAAAAGATTAACAACAGCAAGTATCAGCAAGGATGTGGAGCCACTGGAACTCTCGTACATTTCTGGCAGAAAGTAACTGACACGACCACTTTGGCAAGCATATTTGGTGGAATCTACCAAAACAAAACGTGTAAACACTCCATGGCCCAGCAGTTCTACTCTGGAGCACATATCCAAGAGACATGAATGTTCGTAGCTGCCGAAGACACATACAAGATTGTTTATAGCAGCTTCATTCACAACAGTACTAAACTGGAAACAACCCAAATGTCAATAGAAAGTAAAATAGATAAATAAATTAGGGGCCGGGTGCGGTAGCTCACGCCTGTAATCTCACCAAGGCGGATGGATCACCTGAGGCCAGGAGTTCGCGACCAGCCTGGCCAACATAGTGAAACCCTGCCTCTACTAAAAATACAAAAAATTGGCTGGGCGTGGTGGCAGGCACCTGTAATGCTGGCCACTAGGGAGGCTGAGGCAGGAGAATTGCTTGAACCCGGGAGGTGGTTTGCAGTGAGCTGAGATTGCACCATTGCACTCTAGCCTGGGCAACAAGAATGAAATTCCATCTCAAAAAAAAAAAAAAAAGGTAAATTTGGGTACATTCATTCAGCGGAATATTACAATACACAACAATGAAAGAGTGAACTACTGCTCTCCACACTAGCATGGCTGGTTTTCAGACGTCATGTCGAGTGAAGGATGCCAGACTCGAATGAGTACACACCTTATTATTCTATTTACATGAAGTTCAAGGACAGGCAAAACTAACCTATGGTCTACCAGTCAGCCAGTGACTGCTCCTAGTGGAGGGGAACTGTTGACTGGGACACAGCGAGAGGGAGGCTGCTGGGTGCTAGAGACGTTCTATTGCTCGATCTGGGGCTGGTTATGTGGATGATTTCGTGTGTAAACGTTTGATGTGCTGTACACATAAGATTTGTGTGCTGCCGGGCTCGGTGGCTCACACCTGTAATCCCCGCACTTTGGGAGGCCGAGACAGGTGGATCACAAGGTTAGGAGTTTGAGAACAGCCTGACCAACATGGTGAAACCCTGTCTCAACTAAAAATACAAAAATTGGCCAGGCCTAGTAGCAGGCGCCTATAATCCCAGCTAGACAGGAGGCTGAAGCAGGAGAATTGCTAGAACCCAGCAGGCAGAGGTTGCAGTGAGCCAAGATTGTGCCGTTGCACTCTAGCCTGGGCAACAGAGTGAGACTCCATCTAAAAAAAGAAAAAGGTGTGTGTGTGTCTTACTGCATATATGTTACACCTCAATAAAAAATAAAAATGGAACAAAAGAGCAGATTTGCTAATTTACCTCCCAAAGCAATATTGTATGTTGGGTTTTAAAACTGAAATGGGTTTCAACTGAATTTCAATATTGGGTTTAAAACTGATTTTTTTTTTTTTTTGAGATGGAGTCTGACTCTGACATGATCTCGTCTCACTGTAACCTCCACCTCCTGGAGGCAGTTCAAACAATTCTGCTACCTCAGTCACCCGAGTAGCTGGGACTACAGGTGTGCACCACCACACCCGGCTAATTTTTGTATTTTTAGTGGAGATGGGGTTTCACCATGTTGGCCAGGTTGGTCTCAAACTCCTGACCTCAGGTGACCCACCTGCCTCAACCTCCCGAAGTGCTGGGATTATAGGCATGAGCCACCACACCTGACCTTATTTATTTTTTTTGGAGACCAGGTCTTGCTCTGTTGCCTAGACTAGAGTGCAGTGGCACAGTCACAGCTCACTGAAGCCTCCCCCTGCTGGGCTCAAACAATCTCGCCTCAGCCTCCCAAGCAGCTGGGACTACAAGCACGTACCACCACTCCTTGCTAATTAAAAAAAAAAAAAAATTGTAGAGATGGGGTCTTACTATGTTGCCCAGGCTAGCCTCAAACTCCTGAGCTCAAGTCATCCTTCTCCCTCAGCCTCCCAAAGTGCTGTAATTACAGGTATGAGGCACCATGCCCAGCTGAAACTGAATTTTTACATAAACCCTTTATTTCAGAATAATTTTAGATTTACATAGAAGTTGCAAAGATAGCACAGAACGTTCCGTATACTCCACACCCAGTTTCCCCTGATGTTGACATCTTACATAACTGTGGTACATTTGTCAAAACAAAAAGATTAACATTGGTACATGGTTATTTACTAAACTCTAGACTTTATTCTGATTTCACCAGTTTTTCCACTAATGTCCTTTTTTTCCCCCTGTTCTAGGATCCAGTCCAGGATACATTTAGTAAAACAGAATTTTTACTGTCATAAATTTGTATCCTTAGGGACACACACATAAACAGATGGATACACACAGTTCCACAGTCTTCCCTTCCCGGGACCTTCCCTTAAAAACCACCTCTAGGCCGGGCGCGGTGGCTCACGCCTGTAATCCCAGCACTTTGGGAGGCCGAGGCGGGCGGATCACAAGGTCAGGAGATCGAGACCACGGTGAAACCCCGTCTCTACTAAAAATACAAAAAATTAGCCGGGCGCGGTGGCGGGCGCCTGTAGTCCCAGCTACTCAGGAGGCTGAGGCAGGAGAATGGCATGAACCCGGGAGGCGGAGCTTGCAGTGAGCCGAGATCGCGCCACTGCACTCCAGCCTGGGCGACAGAGCGAGACTCCGTCTCAAAAAAAAAAAAAAAAAAAAAAAAACCACCTCTAAACAAATAAATAAGCAACCACAAAGAATGTGCGCTTCAGGCTCAGACTGCCGATGTGTACATGACGGAAGAAGTCGTTCAGTCTCTGGAGCCCCGGAAGGTGCCCTTCAAATCTGTTACACAGAGCTCCATGTCTAGGCTGTGGCACCTTGTCGGGGGCTACTTTGGCCAACTTTGAGCCCAACGCCACTGCCTGGGACATCTGGGAGTTGGGTTGTAGGGATGTGTGTGTGTGTGTGTGTGTGTGTAGACACGTGCGTGTACACTGGATGTCCATCATCCAGTCCAACTTTGGGGTTGGTGGACCAGCCTCATTCAACGTTCCACCTGGCAACCCCACAACCGGGGCACAGACACAGCAGGGGTTATTAGTGGAGCCCGGGCCTCATCCACACACTCCCCTCAACACAGACCAGGGAGAACTGGAGCCCCAGGTGTGGGGAGCCTGCATAGCCCTGGATCTTGTAGATATCTGAGGCAGGGCTGCCACTGTCCACCTCACCTCTGAGCAGTTACCCTGGTGCAGCCATCCCCTTTCGACTCCATCTTTACTCTCCTCTTCTGTGGCCCTATGGCCTTCCTGACTGGGCGGGTCACAGGTGCCTCTCCAGGTTTGTTTTGTGGCCCAGCTGGGACAGTGGGAGGGACCTGGACTTCTGGTGCCTGAGAGACCAGCCCTGGGAAGCCACTGCGGAAGGGATTTTGAGTCTGGGGAAGGGGCATGGCAGTTGGCACACCTGTCAATGGGGAAGAGCACCAAGGCCCTGACAAGGCCTGTGAGGCTGGCTGAATAATGGCCCCTGCCACCCACAAAGATGTTCATATCCTAATCCCTGGAAACGCTTAATGTTACTTCATAAAACAAAAGGAATTTTGCAGATGCGATTCACTCACTCTTGAGATGGTGAGAGTAGTCTGGATTCTCCAGGTGGGACATAAATGTAATCAAAGGGTCTTTGTAAGAAGGAAGCAGAGAGGGATTTGATACAGAAGAAGGCCTTGTGACCACTGAAGCCAGATTCTTGGCTTCGGGCTTTGCAGATGGAAGGAGGGGCCACAGCCGGGGAATGCAGCTCTAGAGCCAGAGAAGGCAAGGAAGTTTCCCTTAGTGCCTCTGCGAGGACACAGCCCTGCAGACACCTTGACTTCAGTCCGGTGAAACAGACTCAGGACTGCCCTTTAGGACTGTAGAGAAAAAATGTATGTAGTTTTAAGTCACCAAATTTGTGGCCATTTGTTATAGTGGCGGCAGAAAACGAATACAGCCTGGCTATTCTTGCTGTTCTTGCATGCACACCTGAGAAGTGCGTGCTGAGGAGGTGAGTAAAGCAGGGAGTGCTTCTGTGGCCAGCTCTGGGACTGCCAATACATCCCAGGATTCCTGAGGGTCACAGTGGCCCAAAGTACCACAGATCCTTCTGGACGGACTAGGGGAATACCTGAAGGAAAAGGAAGATGGAAAAGAGGTCACATTTGTCATATCCTCCTTTAAGTCCTCTCTTTGGTCAATCCCAATATCTGATGGCTCAAGGAAAATGACAGAGGAATACTGGCGTCCGTAAGCTGGGCCACCCCTGTTGTCACGGCCTTTCCTCAGCTTTCTGAATCCTGCATCCCACCCAGGGAATCCAGACGTTCCACGTCCAAGAGGATTGCATCTGTCCAAATCCCCAGGGGAAGGACAGACCTGCTCTCTAGAGAGGATGGAAAGGCTGTGTTACCATGACGACCTTACAGTCCCACTAGCTGCCCCACAGGCACATGGGCCATTTCCCAAGAATTACTACTGCAGACAGGAGGGTAAACACCCAGGCCCTTCATGGTCTACTGAACACAAGGCTGAGCTACCTGGTGTCCTAAGAATCCTTAGTGCTGGCCAGGAGCGGTGGCTCACTCCTATAATCCCAGGACTTTGGGAGGCCAAGGTGGGTGGATCACCTGAGGTCAAGGGTTCAAGACCAGCCTGGCCAACATGGTGAAACCCCATCTCTACCAAAAATACGAAAAATTAGCCAGGCGTGGTGGGGGGCACCTGTAATCCCAGCTACCTGGGAGGCTGAGGCAGGAGAATCACTTGAACCCGGGAGGTGTAGGTTGCAGTGAGCCGAGATCACACCATTACACTCCAGCCTGGGCAACAAGAGTGAAACTCCATCTCAAAATTTAAAAAAAAAAAAAAAAAAAAAAAAAATTCCTCAGTGCCATCTGGGTCCTTCTACTCATGGTCAAGTGGTGGCCAGCCTTCCAATAACTGGCCCTATAGAAGCACCCGTGGAGCCCTGCCTGCACCCTGTGGACGTCTCTAGAGTCTCAGAGTCCCCAGTAGGAGTGGGCTTCCTGAGGACCGGGGACATCCCCAAAGAGAGGGACATTGGGAGCCAGATGCCTGCTCTCCAGACACCAGAGGTCAGAGCACTATCAGTGCTGAGAAACTGAGCTCTTGTCACCATTAGGGACCCCCAGGACACGCGTCATCATTTCCACCACGTCTCCATTCATTTCCTCTTTTTGTTGGTTCCAGGCATCTGATGGCTCATGGGAAATGACTGTGAGGTGCTGGGAGCGACAGGCTGTGTTCTTGCCGGTTGCCACACCTATTGCTGAGACTTTGCAAAATGAGTCCACTGAGGCCCTGGGGAACTGACCAGGGTCAGTGACATAGCCACCTTTTCTGTATCACTCGTATTACCCGCTAGGAGCACCAAGAGTTCAGTTTGCCTCCCCAGGACGGGAAATTCCCGTTATACAACACATGCAGACTGAGCATCAGCAACGGGCCGGATGGCATTCTGGGAGCTGGGATTCAATGGTGACAGGACAGAGCCACGGCCCTCAAGAAATTCATGTTACGGGATAGGGTGGACAATAAACAACGAAGTAGGAAATGCAACGTCTGTACCAATGAGTGATAAAGAGGATGTCCAGGGAGCGACGTGGTCAGGAGTGAGTGGGGCTGCTGTACGGGGTGCTCGAGGACAACCTCCCGAGGAGGTGACATTTAGCAGAGGCATTGGCAAAGAGAGATAACACAACCTGATTGTTCCCGTCAAGGAGCCATAGTCAGGGACACTGGGACCTGACCAGGTCCAGCCAGCTGCCCAACCCAGGGACTTCAGCCTCCTGCTTTTCACTGGTGTTGAACTTGGAGCCCGCTTCATGGGTTTCTGCCTTCAACTACTGGGAAGTTGTGAGAAATGCGAATTCTTTTTATTATTATTATTATTATTTTTACAGACATCATTTTGCTATGTTGCCCAGGCTAGCCTTGAACACTTGGACTCAAGCAATCCTCCCACCTCAGCCTCCCAAGTAGTTGGGACAACAGGCTCATGCTATTGTGCCTTTCAAAAAATGCAAATTTTTGAGTCCTATCAAATTCTACAGACCTACCGAATCTGAAGCCCTGAGGCTGGGGACCCAGCAATCTGTGTTTTAACAAGCCCCTAGATGATTCTGATGCCTGCAAAAGTTTGAAGACCTGGAGAAACCCTGGAGTAGAGCTCAACCTGCCCACTACTTCGTTCAAGATGCAGGAAGTTTCTCCCAGTTTCGCAAGACCACCCTGAATACTCTGGTGATCTCGCATATACCAGTAGCTGCTGATGGGATTTCAGCCTTGGAAACTGGGACCCGGGATGAGGGTGGTGGATGATCTTGGCTGGGAGTGAGGTTGGCAGAGCTCCTTCTCACACAGGCTTTTCTCTCTGCCCACAGCTCCCGTTGATGGAGCAGAGAGAATGAGCGGCTAGGCATGCCCTTCTAACTCGGACTAAACGATTCAAAGAAAACGTTCTTTGGGCCTGGAAAACCGGTCCATGGGTCTCCATGAACCTTCCCTTGGTGCCAGTGAGTTTGTAGCCCACTCATTGCTGTGGGTCTCTTCTTCTCTGCCCTGTCTCCCTGTCCCCATGGACTAATTAGCTGTGGACTATCCCAGGCCCCAGCTTGGCCAGTGCTCTCTGTTACACATCCTTGCAATGAACTATGCCATCAGTGGGCTCTGAGAAGGTAAGTCTTGTTCCCCTTTGGTCATTCTGTAATGTAAAAAGACATTTCTTTTTTCTTTCTTTTTTTTTTGAAATGGAGTCTTGCTCTGTCACCCAGGCTAGAGTGCAGTGGTGTGATCTCGGCTCACTGCAACCTCCACCCCCTAGGTTCAAGCAATTCTCTTGCCTCAGCGTAAAAAGACATTTCTAATGAGCATAACCTAATAGAAAGACTGACAATGGATTTTGACATGATTCTAAAGTCATGAAGCTACACGATGAACTTCGGCAGCCTTCTGGGCCTCCCATCTCAGGGCCACACGCTCTGCTCTTGGCCAGCCCGCTACCTGGTTCGTTCCTATAACAAGCATGTGTGCCAGGTGCATGGAGACCGAAGGACATGAAGTCAGCCACTGGGCCAACTGTCTCCTGACAGTGAAAACTGCCTGAAATTTGTCAAGACAGTAAATTTAAAAGCTGTAAGAGTCGTGTGTTGGTGAGGCCCACACAACCATGTCAAATTCTGCCTCCTCCTTCAAAATTTTTAATCATGCCAAAGCCACACACATATACACACCCACACATATGTAGACACACATCACAAATACAGCACACACATGCCGAGTTTCTGCTCCTGTCTTCTCCTCCCAGAGGGACCAGCCCTTCTTGTCAAATCATTCCGTGAAAGGCCCCCTCTCCTGAACAGATTCTCCTGGCCTGACCCTGGTACCTGTCACCTCCCAGAAATGGTCTGCAATTCCCACCAGGAGAGACCCTCCTCTGCATTGGATACCTGGGGTGGGAGGTGATGGTGGGAGGGAGTCTGAAGTCCAGAAGTCCCCCGCTAAAAGGATGAGGGGCTTGGGAAAGGAAGGAGGGGCCTTGGAGCATCTCCAGGGTGGTTACCATGGAAGCCTCCGAGACTGCCCTGTGGGGAGAGCAGGCAAGGTGGTCTATGAAACCCAGCGGCGCTGATGGGAAGAATCTGCCCTTCTCAAGAGAGACCCTCTCTCTGCACGGCTGAGATTAACTGGCTTCAACATGGCTGCACGAAGACTAACAACCTTGTCGATTCTTAGAGTTAAGGCCGCAGGTGGTAGTAGCAAGACAGACATGGAATATTAGCCCTACAGAGATGGACGTGACCTTGAAGTCTGTTAGGTCTGACCTACTCATTTGGCAGGAACGGAAAGGGGTCTGATACAGTGATGTCCTCCAAACCACACAGCTGACTAGAGGCAGGCCTGGGAGGCAACTGCTTTTCTGATCTCAGAGGAACGTTCCCACATCTGTTCTGGGCACCTCCTTTGTTGTCTGTCTGAACATCCAAGAAGTACAAAGGGCTTCCTTTCAGGTCCTGGGATGTGGAATCCTGCTCCACCTGTCTCTGGAGCCTGTGGCCTGAACCACTGGGCACTGTGCCGTCTTCCCTGCCCTTCCCTCATCTCCTCATCAGATTCGAGGGGGAGAAGGGAGCTCAGGCTGCCAGCTCTGGCCTGTGGACTTGCCAGCCTGAGATGTCTGAACCGAAATGACGTCAAGAGCTGAAACACAGACTTCATCCTCCCTTGTTGACAGCCTAGGAGGGAGCAATTTGCGCCAAGCCAGGAATTGTTGGAGAGCTCAGCCTCAAAGGCCCCTGTGTCTGCATCATGAGAATTCAGTGCCGGGGCCACACTGCCATCCACATCTCATGCCCAGCAAGTGAAGAAGAAAGGAAGGAATCCAGTATTTAAATGTGCTGCTCGGAGAAGAGGTGAGAAAGCTGACTGTACTTTTGGCAAGGTATTGCTTTTTCAAGTTCCATTTTTGTACCGTTTCTGGAAGAGGGCTTCAAAGTAATAGATGCCAAACATTTGGAAGTACAAAGAACTAGGGGGAAAAAATCACCCATAATTTTACCAACCAGAGGCACATTTTCTTCTGGTCTTATCTGTGAATTTTCTTTATTCTTCAAAACTGAGATCATGCTGCACATTTTTCTTTGCAGATGAACTTTGCAGTTGAACATGCTGCAAAACTGATCTAGGATCATGCTTTCGATCCCCCAACTTGACCTTATATCACAAACATTTCCTCCAGGTTGTTCTCTAGCAAAAGATAATACATCAAAGAGACATGCTGTGAATTACTTATGCATTCCTTTAGTATTAGAAACAGAAGTTACTTCCATGTTCTTTGTTATAAATAACACTGAGATGAACATCTTTGTGAGTAAATCTTGGCCCTTGTCTGTGATTATTTCTGTGAATTGAATCCTCTAAAAGGAATGATCACGTCAAAGATGAATATTTTATATCTCTTGAAATGGGCTGCTTGCCAGTGTAAAGAAAAATGCTCGATTATGATTCGAAATGCCCTGAGATGGCTTTCCTCTTCCTTTCTTTTAAACAATTGAGAAAAATTGACTAAATAATGCATTTGTTTTTTAATTCACAAGTTATGGTCCCTGCTTTCCCCCGATGTCGTTTATAATCCAGATATATACAAATAAATAATGCATTTGTTCTTTAATTCACAAGTTATGGTCCCTGCTTTCTCCCTGATGTTGTTTATAATCTAGATGTAAGACCAGAGGTGGACACACACACACACAAAGTTCTAGAATCACAGAGGTCAGAGGGTCCTGGGTATTACCTGGCCTAGTTTGTTCATTTGACAAGCACTGAAGCAGAGGACTGGGGAGGCTGGGTGACTTGCTCAAAGTCCTACAGTCCTGGCCAGGATGGTATCAGCCTCTACAGGGCCTTCCCCACTAACTCCTGGTGAAAGATCCCGATGACTATCACTTCCTTTCCTTTTCCTTCACACCCAAAAGGCACTGGTTGAACAGCCAGGCCCTCTGTTCTGCCCAAGGAGGCTCTAGGTCAGGAGATGCCCAGATAGTGGTTGCTGTCTGAGCCAGGTTTCTTCCACATGTGGAGCATTTTTTTTTTTTTTTCTAGATCTTTCAATGACATTGCAAGTGCAGTCTTATAACATCAGGGCCATTTGGTTTTCAATGAGGACCTAACTTCTAATGCACTAACTACTTATGCTTTTTTTCTTCATTATTCCTATCAGAAAACATGTATTAAGTATCGGTTATGTGTTATGTACTGTGCTAAGGGAATAAGACAAAAGAGAACGTTGGGTGGGCATAGTGGTTCTTGCCTGTAATTGTAACACTTTGGGAGGCTAAGGCAGGAGGATCGCTTGAACCCGGAGTTTGCGGCCAGCTTAAGCAACATAGTGAGGTACCATCTCTACAAAAAATTTAAAAATTAGCCAGGCATGGTGACATGTGCCTGTAGTCCTAGCTACTTGGGAGGCTGAACTGGGAAGATCACTTGATCCCCAGAGCAAGGCTGCATTAAGCTGTGATCATGCCACTGGGTGACAGAGTGAGACCCTGTCTCAAAAAAAAAAAAAAAAAAAAAAAAAAGAATGTTTACTGAGAGGTACCTGTGTGCCAGGCTTTGGTCTAAGCCATTTACAAGTGTTGAATCCTTATTATTGAATCCTTACAACAACCTGTTAAGTCAGGTTACTATTATCACCCTTATTTCACAAAGAAAGAGGTTGAGGCAGAGAAAGATTAAGCCACTTGTCCGTGATCTTACAAGCTGGTAACTGACCAGGCCAGGAGATTAGGCTCTAGAGTCTGCCCTTTTCCCCATGTGGCCACAGAGAACTGAAGTGAGCTCTGGCTGGGGAGGAGTTAGACCATGGACAAGAGTCTCAGTGCAGGGTGAGAAGGCCCAACATAGAGTATAAGCTCCAGGAGGGCAGGGGGTTTTGTTCCCTGCTGCATCTCTGGGGTCTAGGACAGGGTCTGGATTCATGGTAGATTTGTAGTCAATATCTGCTGAATCAGTGAAAGAGTAGACATATGCAAGGTGCCAATTCAGTCATACGGCAGCCCAGAGTGAGTGTGGCAGAGGGAGGAGGAGAGGAGGAAAGGCAAATGAGGTATGGGGCTCGAAGAACTTGGTGTGACCTGCCACGGAGCTTGCATTTCATCCTGGGGAGGGGGGACACCACAGGCGATGTGACCTGGAGAAGTGGCAGGCTCAGATTTGCGAGAGACCTGGTAGGCTTGCAGGGACAGAGTCAGAGATGCGAGTGGGATGTCCTGGAGGAGGAGGCGGGAGGAGGACGGGCTAACAAAGGCCCTCTCGAAATAGTTCAGGCAACAAAGAAGGCTGGGACCATGGGGCTGCCGCCAAGGGAATGGATTCCAAAGAGCTCCAGAACTCGATGATCCATCAGATGTGGGTGGTGAGAGAGGGGGTGGGGATGAAGATGTTGGTGGTTTCTGGCTTGGGAGAAGCCGGTTTGGTGACAGCAATCTAGATAGGCTATGTGTGTGGAAGAACAGCTTTTCGGTGTAAAGATAGAAATTTCAAATAAGATAGCTTTTAAGTGCCCATAGGGTGTCCTCACAGGCAGCAGGAAGTGCGGATCTGAGGGAGGTCAGGACCGGAAATACAGATTTGGAAGCCACAAGTGAGGAAAATGCTCTGGGGGAGTATGGAGGAGACAAAAGGGATGACCAAGGACAAAAGCCTGGGAGGGAGGGGGCTCAGGGAGGAAGGCACAGAACTTGGGGGAGCAGCAAGAAGGATTTTGAGAGGGAGAGAGAGGCCTGCAGGGTCGCTCACTGTAGAGGGGTCATGATGATGATGGGGTGCTGGGAGAAAGGAGCTATTGCAAAAGGTTTTGGTGGGAGGATTGGGAGTGGGGAAAAGGCTGCTGTAGGAGGCTGAGTGAGGACAATTTATTCCAAAAGCTCCCCAATTTATTCCAAAATCACCCAGGTGACACCCAGACAAGAAGAAAGAGCAGGGAGCTGTGGCTGTCAGTCTTGGCCACCCAAGGCAATCTTCTGGGGAGGTCCTGGCCTCACCTTAAGAGATTTTTATTGAATTGGTCTGGGGTGGGGCCTTTCACTTTCAGCCAAGACTGAGAACCTTTGTCAGGGAGGATTTTTAAAATTTTTATTTTGTAACATGGAAAAATCTTAAGCTTGCTTATAGGATGAGGGGAAGGAGTGGGTGGGGAGGAGAGGGAGAAAATCCAGAGGTGTGGGGGTGGCTGTGGGAGCTGGTCCCAGCCACAGGAGGGGAGAAAATGGAGGAGCCCTGGGAATGATGGGATGGAGGCGGGTGTGGACGCGATAGAAGGCAGGTGTGGATGCATTGGAAAGCCGCCTGGGAGACCCAGCTAGCATCTGTGGGCAGAATAGTGAGGGCGTTAATGTTTGATGGCTTCTGGAAGCGAGCTAGCCTGAGGAGCGTGGGGAGGTGAGGTAGGGAAGTGGGGTCCACTGGAAAAATGCAGGCTTTGGTGCCTCAGCCAGCGAAGAAGGCAGGGGAGAGGCTGGAAGACTCTGGTCTCCATGCTAGTGGGAGGCCGTGGGTTTTGTCCTGCCTGGACTGTGCTGCCTGGCAGGGGCATTTCTCTGGCCACATCAGCAGCCCCTTCTGGCTGGGTGCGGCGGGAGAAGAAGGAGCTGTGAGGGAGTTGAGGGGCATGGGGAGGACAAAGGTTGTGGACGGTGTGTGTGATGGAGAGGAGGGAACAGGAGGTGGTCAGGGCAGGGCTTGGGGCTGGCCAGAGATGAAAGGGGAAGCGATCACAGCACGAGGGTTGGAGTGTGATTGGGAGGCTAAGGTTTGAGATGCTGGCGCTCCCTGGGCTGCAGCTATAATGGGCAGAGTTGGCAGAAGGTGCTGGATCCAGGTATGGAGTAAGGAGGACTCCTGCCAAGTTCTCAAGAGTGGGATGGAAATAAGAGAGTCAGGAAATGGTCAGATTCCAGTCTTGTAAGTACTGTCAAGATTTCTCACTTTGCCCTACAGGCAGTAAGCTGCTATTGGAGTCACTCACAGGAGAGTCACGGGATGAACGGGAGGCTTTAGGGTGAACCTGCAAAGTTCTTTGCAGTCTGGATTGCAAACTGAAGATCTGGAACTGAAGATCTGGGAGATTAACCAGCTCACAATTGCAATGAGGCCAATGACCTCTGGGTGGGGTGGGATGTGCAGTTTGACAGGTTTAACCACAACCCCGGAGCTGGTTCCCTCTCCCATACCTCCAGCAAGTGTGCTTCAAGCCATCTTTTTGTTCTGTTTTGTTTTTGTTTTGTTGAGATGGAGTCTCGCTCTGTCGCACAGGCTAGAGTGCAGTGACATGATCTTGGCCCACTGCAACTTCTGCCTCCTGGGTTCAAGCAATCCTTCTGCCTCAGCCTCCTGAGTAGCTGGGATTGCAGGCAACTGCTACGATGTCCGGCTAATTTTTGTATTTTTAGTAAAGACGGGGTTTCTCCATGTTGGCCAAACTGGTCTGAAACTCCTGACCTCAAGTGATCACCCACCTCAGCCTCCCAAAGTGTTGGGATTACAGGCATGAGCCACTGTGCCCAGCCTCATCAAGCCATCTTTGAGTTCACAATAAAAACCCAGAAGGTAGGGTGAGACCCATGCTTCTGTTCCAGAGGGAGCTTCCTCTAAATCTCCATGGCACATGCATCTCCAAGGACTCTGAAAATGGTCATCTGAAACTCCCGTATGCTGCAGACCAGCCCCTTGGGCCTAGACCCAGTAATTTTTTTATCTGTGCTAATTCCAATAATGGTCTGTGTAAAAGTAACAGTGGGAGCCCAAGAGGCTTCCAGACAGGAGAGGATGCAGGGGAGAGTATAGGTGAGCAGGCCAGAGGCTCTCGGCCCAGTGCATTGCAGAGCCCAGCACAGAAGTTCCAGCTCATTTAACTCAAGGTGTGTAGCATATACAGTGGTTTTGGGATCAAGCAGATGTAAGCTAGACTCTCAGGTCTGCCACTAACTTGCAGGCAAATTATTTAACCTCTCTGTTCTCAATTTCCCTGCCAGTAAAATAGACATAATAGGATTTCCCTTTGTGGGTTGTCCAGGAGGATTGAGCGAAGCAACTCGTGCAGAGAGCATAGCAGTGCTTCCCACATGGTTAGACGGTAGATAGATATTGGCCATTTTTATTAATTCAACATGTTTATTGGGTACTGCTAGGGACTGGTACTGGGTACTTCAGGGGAGTTATGTCCCGCCCCCTGAAATTCACATACTGAAACCCTGACCCCCAATGTGACTGTATTTGGAGACTGGGATTTTAGGAGGTAATTAAAGTTAAATGAGGTCATAAGGATGGAGTCCTAACCTAACAGGGTTGGTGGCCATATAAAAAGAGGAGGAGAGGAGGGAAGGTCACAGGAGGACATGGTGAGAAGGCGGCCACCTGAAAGGCAGGGCGAGAGCCCTCCTCAGAGTGTGACCATGCTGGTACTTTGATCTTGGGCTTCTAGCCTCCAGACTTGTGAAAAATAAATGCCTGTTGCTGAAGCCATCCAGTCTATGGTATTTAGCTATGGCAGCCTGTGCTGACAAAGACAGGTGCGTACTGTCTGGCAGCATGAGCCGGATGCTGCTGCAGTGTGCAATGAACAAGACAGATCTGCATTCTCACGGAGGTGAGAATCTAATGAGGGGAGAAGAGAGGTGCACACAAAACAGTGCAAGTCGTGGTAGGAAAAGGCTCTAAGAGAAGAGCAAGCAAGTTGTGCAGGCTAGGGCAGGGGGCAGGGCTGGGTGGGAGGACAGAGGAGTGCTGATACGCCGCAGAGTGTCAGAGAAAGATGCATGCTTCGGGTAGCCTGCAAGGCTGGAATGGTCCAAGGAAGAGGTGATGCTTCCAGGTGGGGGTGGTGGCAGGGATAGTGGCTGGAAGGGCAAGTGGGGGAGGCATTTCAGAGATGTTTCCCCATAGTCTTAGGAGCTGGCCAGGATGCAGTCAAGAAAACCTGGGGCTTCCTAAGACTCAGTCCGGCCAAGTAGGAGGAGGGAGCGGGAGGAAGACCATGCTGGGAAGCACCTTCTGATAGGAATGAAGCTAGGACCAACCAGGTGGGGTTTTTGTTTGTTTGTTTGTTTTGGCACATTAGTTCAGACAACTGCTGGCTGAAGAAGCAGAGAGGAAGAGGAACAGAACGTGGAGCTGGGAAGAAGCTGCCATGTAATTGCCACGGAAAGAGTGGCTGTTGGCAGGAACTGCATTTAGGAAGCACAGTAGTGGGCCCTGCCAAGGGAGGCGGTCATGATTCATGCCTGGGAAGTGCTCAAGGCCAGAACGGAGGTTGGAGGAGGCGCGGGGGCCTGAGGCGTGGTGGCCGTGGTAGACCTGCCAGTGCTGGCGATGGCTGGGTTCAGAGTCTGGCTCAGGGGAGTCTTGCTGAGAGTTGCTGTTCCTAGAATTTGAAAAATCTGACTCTGGGGGTGGAGAACCAGGAGAGGGGTGGTTGCTGTGGCAACAAGGGCACTCCACAGAGGTAAGGTGGGGCAATCGCAGTGGCGGGATGGGGATCACAGGCCTGCCTTGCTTCACATCCCAGGTGCGGGCTTAATGGCAACGAAGTTACCAAGAGGCCATGGGCTTGACCCCTTCGTGTTCAGTGCAAGAAACAGATCCAGACAGCTTTCTAGAAAGGATATGTATGTATACATTTTCCTAAAAGTTCAAATGCAAGGAGAGAGCTCATTCTTAAATCAATACTGTAATGAAGGTCAAGAATTCCTTTGAAATAAAAGTCCCCAGGGCTTGTTTTTTAAAAGCCTGTTTCATAAGTAGGATCTTCATCCATGTTACTTTCTTAAAGTAGGACACTCCAGAATTGCCCCTCTGAGTTTCAGAAAATATTAAGCCTCAGTTATCATCAACAGTAGGTATGTAAATTGGTGCAACCACTTTGGAAGACAATATGGCATAACTAATCAAAACTAAAAATGCACACAACCGTTGAACATTCATTCCTCCTCTAGGGATTTTTCTTGCAGACAGACTAACTAAAAACTGGGATCTTCGGGAGGCTGAGGCGGGCAGATCACGAGGTCAGGAGTTTGAGACCAGCCTGACCAACATGATGAAACCCCATCTCTACTAAAAATGCAAAAAATAGCTGGGCATGGTAGCACATGCCTGTAGTCCCAGCTACTCAGGAGGCTGAGGTACGAGAATCGCTTGAGCCTGGGAAGCGGAGGTTACAGCAAGCTGAGATCTCGCCATTGCACTCCAGCCTGGGCAACAGAGCCAGATCCCATCTCAAAAACAAAAACAAAAAACCCCTGGAATCTACATGTCCAGGGAGAGGAGACTGGTAAAATGCACCATGTTGTGATATAGAATAGTAGGTATCTTTAAAAGAATACGGTAGACACAAGCTCCACGAAACATCCAGAAATCCGAAGTGAAAACGGAAAGGCATATAACAGAGTATTTAAAAAATGGGGCTTTGCAAAAATCGGGTTGTATATGTGTAGAAAACATTGAAAGACTACACAAGACACTGGCCCTGAAGAAATGGATCTGGGAGGCCGGGTGCGGTGGCTCAAGCCTGTAATCCCAGCACTTTGGGAGGCCGAGACGGGCGGATCGTGAGGTCAGGAGATCGAGACCATCTTGGCTAGCACAGTGAAACCCCGTCTCTACTAAAAAATACGAAAAACTAGCCGGGCGAGGTGGCAGGCGCCTGTAGTCCCAGCTACTCGGGAGGCTGAGGCAGGAGAATGGCGTGAACCTGGGAGGCGGAGCTTGCAGTGAGCTGAGATCCGGCCACTGCACTCCAGCCTGGGCGACAGAGCGAGACTCCGTCTCAAAAAAAAAAAAAAGAAATGGATCTGCGGTCTGGGCTGGCAGAAAAACTTACTTTTTATTGCAAACCCCTTTGAGCATGTTAAATAACATGTTACTATGTGCACATGTTACTTTTCAATTTAAAAAAAAAAAAAGGTTGAGGAGAGCAAAGTTGGTCTCTTTCTTAGGAATCCTAGAGGAATGATGGGGGAAGACTCTCCCAGGATACAACCAGCCATCCCCACAAAACAAAATGCTTCAAGTAGGATTTTACACACATGACCTTGAGCCGGAGTTCTCTTTTTATTTTCTATTATGACAAAAGTAGTATGTGGGCAGTAAAGGAAAGCTGGAAAAGTAGATTGAAGAAAAAAAATTGCTCGTGGATATACCGCCTAACTCAACTGTGTTCACTTCCAGTGTCTTTCCAGGATGGAGGTTTTCCATAGTTGGAATCGTAATGTATTCCCATTTGGTTTCTTGATTTGTTTGTTTGTTTTGAGATGAAGTCTTGTTCTGTCGCACAGGCTGGAGTGCAGTGGTGTGATCTCGGCTCACTGCAACTTCCGCCTCCCAAGTACCTGGGACTTCGGATGCCCGTCACCATACCTGGTTAATTTGATTTTTAGTAGGGTTTTGCTACGTTGGCCAGGCTGTTCTTGAACTCCTGATCTGTTCACCTCGGCCTCCCAAAGTGCTGGGATTACAGGTGTGAGCCACTGCGCCCGGCCTTGATTTCGTTTTTCACTTAACATTGCATTACGAATATTTTCCTCTGCCCCTAAGAATCTTGACAAGAGACATATGTTGGCTTTTTGGACATGGTTTCCTTTTACCCAATTCTTCCCAAAGTCAATACTAATTCTCCTTGTTTTCGTTCAAGCCTATTTGATTTTCCGCCATCTTCAGTGAAACAGGAGATGCTCGCTGCCAGGCCTTCGGTATTCACGGATGTCCTTGAGCACAATTATGGACTCAATGGGCCCCTGGACTCCTTGGGAATCGCCCCTGTGCCTGTCAGCGATGTTCCTGGCTCTGGTCCCAGGGGGAGGCCAGAATGCAGCGCCACCTGGTGGCCGGGAGTCACAAGGCGCAGACCAGGACGCGTTCTGGTTCTTTGTAGTGGCAGGTGGAGTTTTCTTCCAGAATTGAGTTGTTAAACCAGTGGCGAACGTCACTGATGCCAGCTGCCCAGTGGAGTCCCCAGGAGCCCACCGGAGCTCTGCCCTTCAGGAGCTGGTCAGGGTGCCGCCTGGGAGACCCGCCTCATCGTGAGCACCTACGTGGTGCCAGACACATTACATAACTCCACAGACATTCTTGAGCAGGTGTCACTATCCCTTTACAGAGATGCAAACCAATCCTGAGATGCTAAATCGTCATGGTACAGCTGAGATTTGGACCCCAGCCCTGCTCCTGTGTGTCTAATTCAGAGTCTCATTTACAGCACTAAAATGGAGCTTATCAGAGGCGCAGAACAGGGAGTGGGTGGAGGGTGCCGTGATTTGAGACCTCGCCTTCCCATTGTTGGGGATGCACCAAGCCCCAGGAAGCCGTGCAGCCACATAGATGGATGGTCTCTGGCAAGGTCCGTCAGGAATTCAGAGGACTGTGGTCACTAGCTCTGCAAATTTGAATAAAATTTGTGCCTGCAGGGGTGTGGGTGGATCTGGAAAGGTCAAGATATCGGTAGCAGAAATGGAACTGGAAATGGAAAATGGAAAGGCAGGCTGGTGGAGCCTGGTATCTTGACAGAGCTCCAAAAACAACTGTGGAGAGAGAGGGATGGACAAAGAGAGAGAGAGAGAGAGAGAGAGAGAGAGAGAAGGCTGGGGAGCGGGGGTGGTGGAGGAGAGAGCTGGGAGGGAAAAATCTTTTCCTGGCAGATGATAAGGGAGCATGATCTGCTAGGTTTGGGAGTGTTCCAGCTCTACCGGACGTCTCCAGTGGGACGGTCTCCCTTCATCCTAGGCAGGGGCTGGGACTTGCCTTCCTCTTCCACCATCTCAGTAAGCGACCTTGGCCTTTGATTTGAGAGGGGTCGATGTGGGCAGGGTAAATTCTCAGGACAGAGGAGAGCATCCATCCTTCTTAACAAGCTGTGAATAAGGTGCTGGCTCCTGCTTTTGACTGGTTTTCCCAGCTGGTCTTCCCCAGTGCCAGGAAGCAGGAGCCTGGGGGCTGACCCACCTGCCCTGGGCTCCTTGGGAGGGGAACAGTGGTGTTTGATCCCAGGAGGCTCCTTGTGGGTGACTGCTCCCTTCTCCAGCCAAGGATGTCTTATTATCAGGTCTGAAGATGAGGGAAGTTCACTACTGATTACTCCAGCCAGTGAGCAACTTTCTAACTCCACAGTCAAGTATTTGCCCTTCCGTTAATCAGGGTTCTTCAGAGAAGCAGATAGATAGGTAGATAGACTAGATAGATAGATAGATAGACAGACAGACAGACAGACAGACAGATAGATAGATAGATGTCTAGATAGATAGATGGATGGCTACATGGATGGATGGATAGATAAATAGATGGCTAGTTAGATAGATGGATGGCTACATAGATGGCTAGATAGATAGATAGATGGCCAAATAGATAGATAGATGGCTAGATATATAGATAGATAGATGGCTAGATACCTAGACAGATGGCTAGATAGATAGATGGATAGATAGATGACTAAATAGATAGGCAGATTGATAGATTTATAGATCAATAGATAGATAATAGATAGATGGCTAGATAGATAGATGGCTAGATAGAGGGATGGATAGACAGATGGCTAGATAGATAGTGGCTAGATAGATGGATAGATAGATGGCTAGATGGATGATTAGCTACATAGCTAGATAAATGGCTAGATAGATGGATGGCTAGATACATAGATGACTAGATAGATAGTGGCTAGATGGATAGATAAATAGATGGCTAGATAGATAAATAGATGGATAGATAGATGGCTAGACAGGTGGATAGATAGGTGGATGACTAGATAGATAGATGGCTAGATACATAGATGGCTAGAGATGGATGGCTAGATAGAGAGATATACGGATGGGTGGATAGATAGATAGATAGATAGATATGGAATTGGCTCATGGGATGGTCAAGGTTAGCAAGTTCAAAGTCTGTGGAGTGGGTTGGCAGGCTGGAGACCCAGGGAAGAGTTGATGCTGCGGCTCGAGTTCATAGGCAATCTACTGGCAAATTCACTCTTTGGAGGAAGTCAGTCCTTTTCTATTAAGACCTTCAGCTTATTGGATGAGGCCTACAAACAGGAATTGCTTTACTCAAAGTCTACTGATTTAAATGTTCATGTAATCTAAATAATACCTTCAGAGAGACATCTAGAATAATGTTGACCAAATATCTGGGTCCTGTGGCCCAGCCAAGTTGACATAAAATTAACTATCACTGCTCTCTTTGCTTTTAGCCCTCAGTGAGCGAACACTTTCACCCCCTGCACCCCAAGCTATGAGTGATATCTATCTATCCACCCAGGCTGGGGGACATTGGGAGCCCTGGGGCATAGTAAAGGGCTTCGACGAACGCAGGAGGGGAAGGGAAGTACAGTGACAAACGCTTAGATATATTGTATATCTACTAACATTACATTGTAGATATATATATTGTATATGTATAATGTGTGTGAATATACATATACACACAATAGATATATAATGCAATGCGTGTGTGTGTGTGTATATATATATGTATATATAGCATATATTGACCTCTGCCTCCCCTTTCTTGGCTCAATCCCTTCTCAGACCCTGAAATTCCTTCTGTTTCTTGTCCACGGTGGAAGGACCCCGGACAAGAAGCTTGGTGGTATTTCCGTCGTGCCTCTCTCCCAACCTGCCCTGACCCTGTCCTGAGACTCAAACCTTCCTGTGATCTGCCCTCTCTCAAGGTTTACCAAAGCAGAATCGCTCCTATGCCTTGGCCTTGCCACTTCAGCCCTCCTCTTCAACACTGAGGCCTGTCTGTTCTTCCTGGAGCTTCTAGAGTTGGCTGAGTACCAGGTGCCTGCCAGACCACCCTGATGCTTCTCACTGCCCAGCTTTCCCAGAAATTGTTCAAGTCCCCTGATGGGGCCTGGGGCTTGCCAGGGCTGACAGTGCCCTTGGGCAGGTGCCCCAGTCTGGACCTAGAATCACACGTGTGAATCTGACCCCACTTCTTCCCCTCAGCTGCTTTCCAAGCCTCTGCCCCATGGGTGAGGTTGACCAGATGCTCTAAAGAATGCGTAGACTCACACCATGCAATCACTCTGGGGCCCTATGGCTGAGTGTGGCTCCTGGGCACAGCCTTGACCCTGAGCATTGAGGACAGCAAGGATAGTGGCAGGTGGTCTAGGCCCTCCTTACCCCTGCCAGCAGCAGCTGGCAGTCCCTTGTCCCTTCTGGAGGCTCCTGTCCAGCTATCAGGCAGCCACTTCCTCCAATGGTTTCAAGGACATTGCTCCACAGCACCCATACACCCATGGGCTCTTCCCATCAGCATCGTCTCCCACCTCCCACCCACGTGGTGATGCTGAGCTCTCCATATTGATCCTGCCAAGCCAGATGCAGGTGGGCATCCCTGAAGAGTGGGACTGCTCTTATATGTGGAGGGCTGGGGTGCAGTCATCATCAAATGGGATGTCAAAGTAGGAATGCAGTGATTATGGCCTAACACATTCAAGAGAATATGGCTGGAAGATGTGTGGTTCTACCTTTATGCTATAAAATTTGGAACAGTAAATTTTTTTTTTTTTGAGATGGAGTCTCGTTCTAGTCTCGTTCTATCGCCCAGGCTGGAGTGCAATGGCATGATCTCAGCTCACTGCAACCTCCGCCTCCTGGGTTCGAGCAATTCTCCTGCCTCAGCCTCCAGAGTAGCTGCAATTACAGGCATGTACCACACCCAGCTGATTTGTTTGTTTGTTTGTTTTTGTTTTGTTTTGTTTTTAGTAGAGACAGGGTTTCACCATGTTGGCCAGGTGGGTCTCAAACTCCTGACCAGGTGATCCACCCCCCTCAGCCTCCCAAAGTGCTGAGATTACAGGTGTGGGCCACTGTGCCTGGCCACTCTCTAGCCATTATTTGAAGTCTTCATTGGTAGATCACTATCCCTCACATGAGTTCGTGAAGTTTGTAATATGTTTAAATTATTTATATTGACTGGAGACCTACAAAAAAAAAAAAAAAAATCCACCCACCAAAAGGGCAGCCCTGATCTAGATACTGGGATTTCCTGAATGTGGAGGGCACAAGGGTGGGGGACAAGCCAACTGACCATGCTGGATAGACCAGGCAATTGGGTGGAAAAGGAAGCAAAGATGGGATGGGCCTTAAAAATGAGGGACGTGTACCTGTGTGGCGGGTGTGCCAGGGGATCTCGCTCTGTGGAATGGCAAGGACTATGGGAATAGAGGTGTGAGAGATGGGGGCCTGGGGGCCTGGGGGAAGCTCTCTAAGTACAGCAGTCTTGGCATGGTAGAGATGAGTGGGTGGAGATGTAAAGGGACCAGTATTGCAAATGGATCCTCCTGGTGGCGTGGTCTGGGGCTTCATGGATGTTGGTGGCCAGCAGGGAAGCGAGAAGGGTGCGAAGATGCACAATGGCAGCACAGGAGATGACCCCATAAGGAGGGGGTGGACAGGCGCTGAGTGGAGGTGTGGGTGGGGAATGAGAGGCCTCCACACTGGGCTGCTGCAGAGGTGGCGTGTTCCGGGAGGGCCGGAGTGTGGAGGCCAGTTCCCATCACCACTGTATCCCCACGCCTGGCCAGAGGTCCTGGACTGCGAGTGCTTTGTCTGCCCTACAGACTCACCTGCTGTGCGTGTTGCTACAGCAGGGAGGTGCTGGGGGCCCTGTCCTGGGACAACCATCAGCGTGACGCACGTTGAGCCCCTGGGCACATGTGAGCTCCTTTACGAGCTACGTCCTTCAAATTAGACAAGAAGAAACCAAGGCCGAGAGAGAGAAGAAACTTGACCAGGTTCCCACAGCTTGAATGTGGTGGCGCTGCCTGGCTGGTGCCACTGCCTGGCTGGTGCCCCTTCCTGGAGGGGGTCTGTTGTCATGTCCTGGAGCCCAAGGCCTGCATGTGGGATGAGGGGACACTCCTTGTGCAGCGGGTCAACACCTGCCCCTTCAGCCTTGGTGGGCCTGACCCAAGGATGGAGGGTACCCAGGTCTGGGGGCTGAGGGATGGGTGTCCACTGCAGAGCCCTCAGAAATGACTGGTCCTGGATGGCAGTCCCTGGAGAGGCAGCTCCCCTTGGAGAGGTGGGCAAATGTGGCCATGCCCAGCCTTGGAGGAGGTACAGTCTGACCGGCCACCCCGACTGCTGAGATGCAGGACTCAGGACCCCGTGTTATCCTTGGCCAGGCGGCCAGCCTGCCCTGTGGGGCTTTGGGGTTCTCCTCTCCGAGCTTGTTTCCCCAGCATCCTGGAGAAGCCCAGAGAAAAAGTCAGCCTGTGTTCCCACTGTAAATGGTCCACATCCCCTCCAAGCTCCCTTTGTGTGTCTCCAAGCTGGACTGCAGGGATCAGAGCTGTGCTGCCCGTGCAGCATCCACCGGCCCCTGGGAATGAGGGGAATGCAGTCACAGAGCCGTCACTTGGACCTCGGCGCCCTCGGCTGGTGGTGGCCAAGGTCTCCCAGCACCCAGGCCGCTGGGAGTCTCTAAAGGGGAGTGGTGGGGCTTGACTGTCCCCTCCCCCTCAAGTTTGCTCTGTCCTGGGCAGGCTGTAGTCCCAGTTGAGAAGCTGTGCCCCCTTGGGTGTTTTAGGGGTTCAGGATGGGCGTTGAAAAGCCCTGGGGGAGAGCAGAAGGCTCAGGGACCTGTCTAGGGCGTGGCATCCCATGTGGGCGTCAGCATGGCCGCAGAAGAACCACTCTTCGGGCCCACCCATGCCTGCTAGGCCATGCTTCTTCAGAAGTGGCCACGACTCTCCTGACGTCTCCAGAGCCGGTCATTCTGCCCAGTGGGACTTCAGCTGTCCCTGGACACTTCACTTGTAGGCTGCGACCTGTTGCCAGGAAGGAGAGGGCCGGTGAAGGAGCCGCAGTAGCCGTGGCGGGGTGTGGGGGACGGTGGATGGCCAGGGCTTCCCCCCGCCCTCTCTCGCTTGGTTTCTGTAATGAGGAAGTTCTCCGCCGCTCAGTTTCCTTTCCCTCGCTGAGCGCCTGAAACAGGAAGTCAGTCAGTTAAGCTGGTGGCAGCAGCCGAGGCCACCAAGAGGCAACAGGCGGCAGGTTACAGCAGAGGGGCCTCCGCTCCCCTCGGTGGCGTGTGGGTCCTGGGGGTGCCCGCTGGCCCGGCCGAGGAGGCCCATGCCCACCATGGTCCCCTGCTGGAACCACGGCAATATCACCCGCTCCAAGGCGGAGGAGCTGCTCTCCAGGACGGGCAAGGATGGGAGCTTCCTCGTGCGTGCCAGCGAGTCCATCTCCCGGGCATACGCGCTCTGCGTGCTGTGAGTACAACCTGCTCCGTCCCCGGGCACAGAGATGACCGAGAGGCTTATAGGGGGCCCAGCACTGGGATGGGTTGTTCTTATGTCACAGGACAAAGTGATCTGCCATGCACACTTCCCCGCCACCCTGTCATGGACCTTGTCCTTGGACCTTGGCCTTGGAGTTCAGAGAGCTGGTCTCGTGGCAGATTTTGCAGCCTTGGAGCTGTCAGAACCACTCCGAGGCCTGATCTTACACCCCAGCTTCCCATGAGCTGTGTGGTGCCCGGGGCTTCCTTGAAGTCTGGGGAACGAGAGAACGAGTTTGGGCTTTTTGAACCAGGAGGAAGCTCAGGGCTCCTTGGAGGTGGGTGTGTTAGAGATCAGTTCAAAGATGCCCAGCTCAGAAACCCTGAGAAGAGCAAAGGTGGCAAGGGGGACCCTTCCTGGAGCACCCAGGCTTTGGGACCCTGGAGGCAGCTGTTGTTTGGCGAGCCAAGAATATGGGCTGAGTTTAATCAAGAAAGGACTTTCCGTTCGCTCAGAAGCTGCTTTCAGAGGCCTGAGAGCAGAGGAAGTCACCATTACCACGAGCGAGCAGCCTCTTCTCTGTCTCCTGAGCACTTGGCTGTGACCGCTGCCCACCCCCACCCCTCAATTTGGGTCTCTGTCACCATCAACTCCTCCCACTGCCCGGTTGGGGATGTTACTGAATGTGCCAGCTGTGCTAGCAATGGAGGAACCAGCCACTTGCTGAAGGTTCCTTTCTAAAACCCCCTTCCTGCCCAGTGTCTGAAGGAGGCCCTTGCCCTGCAGCTCTTGGTCTAATCATTTTGCCGAGGCCTCGGGCAGTGCCAGGGTGTAGTCAGGGAAGGGTATGTCCACCCGAACATCTCCAGTAGCATCCCCGGGCTAGCAGAAATGTTCCCCCAAGCGGAGAGGGCCTTGCCCTTCTTCAGGCAGGAGGGGAAGTGGGTGATGAACCCAGACCTGTTTTGAATACTGACTCACAGCTGGGGCCTGCTGTGCTAAGCATTTGTTAGCCCATTTCATCCTCACCACAACCTGAAGTGAAGGTCCTGTCAAAAGCCCCACTTTGCAGATGAGAAATCTGAGGCCCTGGCAGTTAAGTGAGTGACAACAGTCAAAGCCATGGCCATCTGCCCCCAGAGGCTGCAGCTGAGACCAGCAGCCTGTGGCCCGACCTCTCCTGCTCCCAGTCTAGCGGGGCATGCATGTAGCCTTGTGGGGCTGGAGGCAGAAGCAAGGGCAGCCGGAGTGTTTACAGGGTCGGCTGGGGCACTGGAAGCCAACCCAGGCTCACAGCTGGTCGCTGGCCTGTGCTGACAGTCTGCAGCCCCACCTCCCAGACTGGCTTCCTGTGCCCCCTCTCTCATGCCTCAGGGGAAGGAATGCAGGCCCAGGCTGCCTGGACTTCCCCAGTGGGGACCTGCTGCTGCCGGGGCCTTAGAAGGGGCAGGAAGGTTCTCTTAGGCATCTCACAAGCCCAGTCTGACTCCACCCGGCCCATGTGGATTATTTGGATTTCTCTCCTGGCCCAGTGGGATCTTGTCCTGGCTGCTTGGTGTTGGCTGAGCCGAGGGCTTCCAGGGCCCCATCTCATTAACCTTCGATGCAGCTCTTTGACCAGGGCTTTGTGGTTGCTCAAGTTACAGACATGGGATGTGGGTCTCTCTGACTCCGAGCTGTGAGCATCTTAATGTCTAGGATCAGCCTGAGCCAGAGTCAGAGCTGGAAAGGTCTTGGAAAAGCTCTGGTGCAACAGCCCTGGCTTTTCAGGGGGTAGACAGAGTGCAGAGAGCCTGAGGCCTTTGTCCACCATGCTGGCTGGGGGCAAAACTGCTGGCTTCCAGGCCAGTTCCCGTATTCCTTCCTCCACCTCTTCTCTCGGAACCCTTGTCTGCACTGAGTTACTCTCAGAGTCATGACAGGTGTGCAGTGTCTGCTCCTTAGAAAGGGACCTGTGGTGCCCACAGATGTCCACTATCCTCTTAGCCAAAGCCTCATCAGCCTCCTATCCTGAGGCTGCTGGGTTGCAAACACCAGGAGCCCCACCCCTTGGCCAGACAAACCCTGGGCTCAGGGTTCCCCTTTCTCCTCTGCTCAGCGTAGGAAGCTTCCGTTCCTGCAGGGTCAGGCTCCACTGTAGGCTGTGGGACGCGATGGACCTGCAGACTTTCCACACATCTGCAGGCTTCATGTGGCTGCTACCCTGGATTTTGCCAATTACGGAGATTTTAAAACTAAAAAGTAATTAAATGAATGATAACAAACTGTCATCCTCCAACATCTCATTTCTTGAAAGAAAGCGGCCTTTGACATCAAAAAAGGCAGGAAGGGCATACAAAAAAAAAAAAACAGACCAGTCATTTAAAGCAAAGAGATTGAACTTCTTGAAAAACAAACCCCACCACCCCCTAGTTTTCTCTGTTCCCTGCGGAGTGGCCGCAGCCTGCTGGACATGGCAAAGGCAGGCAGCCCCAGGCTGAGGGGTGTGCAGGGCAGCTGGGTTTATCTGCAGCTGCAGAAGTAGCAGCATTTGCTCCCCAGCCCTGGAAACCTGGAGCCACCCTGCTCTAGAAGTGACTGCAGAAGGAAGCCACACGCGCACCCTCCTGCCCTAGCAAAGTCCATGGGAAAAGTATACATGCCCCATGGCCCCTCAGATCCCCCAGGTGCCCCGACCTCATCCTGCCTGGGCCCCAGTGGCGTTCCCTCCCAGGCCTCCCCTGGTGGGCAAGGGGACGACGGCCGGAGTCTCCACCTGATGGTTTGGGCAAGTGTGCCTTGGGTGTCGGAAGCAGAGCAACCTCACCAGGGAGGGGCCTTTGCCCTCAGGAAAGAGGACAGGATTTGACTATGTAAATGGACTTGAGCGGGGGTTGGACATCAAAAGACAGGGCTGCAATTCAGTGCCACCACGTGACTTAGGAGTGCACATTCTGCCCACACCCAGCAAACCCTGCATTTCCTCGAGAGAGGTCAGCCCCGTCACCTACCACTGGGCAGGAAAGCTTTGATCTCACCTCAGCAGCTCGGAAAGCCCTGCTTGACGGGGCGCCTGGGGCTCCATCTCGGGGCACAGAGAGTTGCGGCGGGAAGATGCAGTTGGCTGCTTGGTTTGAGTCCAACTCCGCCGTCTTGCAGCCAGGGGCTCTTCTAAGCAGGGCCTATGTCATCCCCACCTGGTCCCCACTCAAATCCCCCACAGAGTTGGCCCTGCTCTGGGGAGAGTCTGTGGGTGCCTTGAGGGGGACGTTGGGTGCATTGTGGATGGGAGACATTAACAGCTGTCAGGCTCATGCCCTCTCCTGCCGTGCAAGGGCCAGCACACCTGGCAGGGCCTCATGCTGCAAACAGGAGATGCCTTGGGAATGGGGTCAGTCCATGTAAGGTCCATGGGCCGGCTGAGCCAGCATCCCCTTACGCAATCTGCACAGGCAAAGCTGATCAAAGGCCCAACATCAAGATACACGCTGCCCTCTCTGCAGGAGCAGCCGGGGCCCAGGACTGGGCCTAGGTGGCCAGCTCAGCTGGCTGCCATCCAGCCTGGAGCAGCCCAGGAGGGCGGCATTCCCACCCAGCCACTCCAGAGAGAGGGGCTTCTCTCATGGGGGAGGCGAAGGCACGTGGCTGCCTTTGGCTCAGAAACCAATACCTGGTCTGGCCACAGCTGACTGTGGTTTTGGTTTCCCTCCACACGTGGCCTTCCACATGCCACCCAGGCACCATGGCAGGGTCTGGCTCACCCCTTTCCGGGGGCAGTGTAGACAGTGCACCAGACAGTCCTGGACCCAGTGGCTTCACCTACACCACAAGAAAGAGGGGAAAGCCCGAGAGGGATGTCTGTTGGCCTCTAGGGGCTTGTTACACTGTTTCTTCTGCACATGCTGAGTGCCTTCTCCGAGGGGAATTTTGTCGAACAGAGCACACCCTAAACCTTGCTCCGCTAACAGAAGGTTGTTACCAACCTGCTCTGCCTAACAACAGCAGGCAACTTCCAAAGAGCTATGTGCCAGGCACCATTCGAGGCTTATATTGACTCGTTTGATGTCCACGAAGACCTTCAAAAGAAGTCCTATTATCCCCACTTTACAGATGGGGAAACTGAGGCACAGAGTGGTTTATGGAACAGGCCTAGTTTACAGGACTAACAAATAACAGAGCCAGGACTTGCACATATGCTCTTCCTGGAAGCGAGAAACAGAGACCATAAGGTGTCCTGTGTGGGGCGGGGAAAAGCCTGGAGAGGGAACTCCTGGTGATGGAGTCACAAAGAAGGGGCTTGGGAGGGTGGAACTCCTAACCTCAAAGAGTCCAACAGAGGTGGAAAGCTGTGGTATGAGCGGTGGCTAAGTCCCCCTTTTGAAGCTTCAGTAAAATAGACACTGTTAATTATTTTTGTGCAAATGCAGCAAGGCACTATTTTTCATACCTGATATTGACAGTCAGTGGGAAAAAGTGCTGGCTCAGGCAGTAGCCAGAACTACTGACATCTGGTTCACACCAGAAAGCAGGCCAAGGGGCTTCGTCCAAGGCTAACTGTGCCGAGTTTTCTCTCTGTATGCAAGACCAGGAAGGGGTGATATGCCCTGGAAGGCCTATGTATTTCACTCCCTAACTGTACCTTCCATGTGATGTGATGCAGAGCAAGCATGTTAAAACGGAGTCTCTCCAGGTTTTCTGTGCCTGTACTCAACCCCCCAGAAAAGTCCTTTCGGGTCCAGAAATAGGCTCTAGCTTTGGTGCTTTGCATGTTTGTCTACCTGGTAGGTCAAATTCATAAATTCATGAACACAATCAGCACTTATTGTGGGTTTTCTTTTTTTTTTTTTTTTTTTTTTGAGACGGAGTCTCGCTGTGTCTCCCAGGCTGGAGTGCAGTGGCGTGATCTCGGCTCACTGCAAGCTCCGCCTCCCGGGTTCACGCCATTCTCCCGCCTCAGCCTCCCAAGTAGCTGAGACTACAGGCGCCCGCCACCACGCCCGGCTAGTTTTTTGTATTTTTAGTAGAGATGGGGTTTCACCATGTTAGCCAGGATAGTCTCGATCTCCTGACCTCGTGATCCACCCGCCTCGGCCTCCCAAAGTGCTGGGATTACAGGCTTGAGCCACCGCGCCCGGCCTTTTTTTTTTTTTTTGACAGAGTCTTGCTCTGTCGCCCAGGCTGGAGCGCAGTGGTGCAATCTTGGCTCACTGCAACCTCTGCCTCCCAGGTTCAAGCGATTCTCCTACCTCAGCCTCCCAAGCAGCTGGGATTACAGGTGCCTGCCACCACGCGGGGCTAATTTTTTTCTTTTTATCTTAACCTCAGGTGATCTGGCCTCTTCAGCCTCCCAAAGTGCTGAGATTACAGGCATGAGCCACTTTACCCAGCCTTTTTCTTCCTTCCTTCCTTCCTTCCTTCCCTTCTTTTCTTTCTTTCTCTCTCTCTCTCTCTTTCTTTCTTTCTTTTTTGAGACAGAGTCTTGCTCTGTCATACAGGCTGAAGTGCAGTGGCGTGATCTTGGCTCACTGCAACCTCCACCTCCAAGATTCAAGCAATTCTTCTGCCTCAGCTTCCCAAGTAGCTGGGATTACAGGAACCCGCCACCACATCTGGCTAATTTTTGTATTTTTAGTAGAGATAGAGTTTTACCATGCTGGCCAGGCTGGTCTCGAACTCCTGACCTCGTGATCCACCTGCCTTGGCCTCCGAAAGTGCTGGGATTACAGGTGTGAGCCACCGCACCTGGCCTTATTTATTTATTTATTTATTTATTTATTTGAGACAGGATCTCACGCTGTTGCCCAGGTTGGAGTGCAGTGGCACAGTCACGGCTCACTGCAGCCTCGCTTGATCAAGCGATCCTCCTGCCTCAGCTTCCTGAGTAGCTGGGATTCCAGGTGCAAGTCACCAAGCCTGGCTAACCTTTTTTATGTAGAGACAGGGTTTTGCTATGTTGCCCACGCTGGTCCCTAACTCCTGGAGTCAAGTCAGTCTCCCACCTTGGCCCCCCGAAGTGCTGGCATTACAAGTGTGAGCCACTGCATGCAGCTTCACATCAGCATTTCTCAATTGGTGCCATCTCCCTGCACACGAACCCTTGCGTCATGACGACATGTGGTCCTTGCAGCCAGGCCTTTCTCCCCACCCCAGACGTAGAGTGAGAGGAGCTCTGCTCTTCCCTCTATAATTCGTACCATGTTGTGTACTCCTGAGGAGCGCGGCTCTGTGGTCGGCTGGCTGTGGTGTGCTGCATTTGCAAATGCTAACCTTCCTGTGCCAACCCCGCCTCTTCACGGGTGGAGTGACGATGACAAGGCCAAAGCCCACTCATTGGGTTATTTTTACAAATTGAAGTATAATCCATATTCTATACAATCACCCTTTCTATGGTGTACAATTCTTATTTTTTTTTTTTTTTTTTTTCCGAGACAGAGTCTTGCTCTGTTGCCCAGGCTGGAGTGCAGAGTGGCGCGATCTCAGTGCACTGCAGCCTCTGCCTCCCGGGTTCAAGCAATTCTCCTGCCTCAGCCTCCCAAGTAGCTGGTATCATAGGCACACACCACCATGCCCGGCTAATTTTTTTTTTTTTTCTTTTTGAGACAGAATCTCACCGTTGTTGCCCAGGCTGGAATGCAGTGGTGTGGTCTCGGTTCACTGTAACCTCTGCCTCCTGAGTTCAAGCAGTCCTCTGCCTCAGCTTCCGAAATAGCTGGGATTACAGGTGCCTACCACCACACCCAGCTAATTTTTGTATTTTTAGTAGAGATGAGGTTTCACCATGTTGGCCAGACTGGTCTCGAACTCCTGACCTCAGGTAATCTGTCCACGTCGGCCTCCCAAAATGCTGGGATCACAGGCGTCGGCCACCATGCTCAGCCCTGGTGTACAATTCTTTATCGTGTTTTTAGTGCATTCACAATGTTATGAAACCAACACCACTGTCTCATTCAAGGACATTCTCAATACCTCAGAAAGAAACCCTGTACCCATTGCAGTCACTCCCTATTCCGTCTCCACCCAACCCCTGGCAACAACTAAATGACTTTTTGTCTACGGATTTATTTCTTTTCCGGATGTTTCATAACTGGAAGCATACGACATGTGGATTTTGGGGTCAGCTTCTTTCACTGAGCACAATGCTCTCAGGCTTCATCTGTGTTGCAGCGTGAATCATTCCTCTCCAGGGCTGACTAATGAGCCACTGTATTGAAAGAACCACATTCTGTTTATCCATTCATCAATTGACAGGCATTTGGGTTGTTTCCACTTTTGGGCTATAATGAATAATGCTGTGACGAACACTCACATACAAGGTTTTGTGCAAACATATATTTTCAACATTCTTGGGTACATATCTAGGAGCAGAATTGCTGGGTCATTTAAATCTAACATTTTGAGGAACTGCTAAACTGCTTTCCTTGGTGGATCTGCCATTTTGCCTTCCTACCAGCAATGTCTGGGTTCCCACGTCTCCACTTTCTTGTCAGCACTTGTTATTATCTTTTTTATTATAGCCATCCTAGTGGGTGTGAAGGGACATCTTATTGTGGTTTTAATTTGCATTTCTCTAATGGTTAATGATGCCAAACCTGTTTTCTCATGCTTAATGGCCATTCGTATTTGGAGAAACGTCAATTCAGATCCTTTGCACATTTAGAAAACAGGGTTGTTTGTCTTTTCCTTGTTTCATTGGGTTATTGAGAGGATAAAATGGAAAGATGTGAATGACATTTATAGTCCAAGGCCAGGCATGTGGTAAGCACCCACCGAATGCTTCGAACACATAAAAATCATGCTGGTGCTGGGCAAGGTGGCTCATGCCTGTAATCCCAGCACTTTGGGAGGCCAAGGTGGGTGGATCACCTGAGGTCGGGAGTTCGAGACCAGCCTGACCAACATGGAGAAATCCTATCTCTACTACAAATACAAAACTTAGCTGGGGATGGTGGCGAGTGCCTGTAATTCCAGCTACTCAGGAGGCTGAGGCAGGAGAATTGCTTGAACCTGGGAGACGGAGGTTGCGGTGAACTGAGATGGTGCCCTTGCACTACAGCCTGGGCGACAAGAGCGAAACTCCGTCTCAAAAAGAAAAAAAAATCATGCTGGTGATCAGGCGTGGTGGTTCACACCTGTAATCCCAGTACTTTGGGAGGCCGAGGCAGGTGGATGACGAGGTCAGGAGTTTGAGACCAGCCTGGCCAACACAGTGAAACCCTGTCTCTACTAAAAATACAAAAAAATTAGCTGGGCATGGTGGCGGGTGCCTGTAATCCCAGCTACTTGGGAGACTGTGGCAGGAGAATTGCCTGAACCCAGGAGGTGGAGCTTGCGGTGAGCCGAGATCGTGCCCCTGCACTCCAGCCTGGGCGACAGAGATAGACTCTGTCTAAAAAAAACAAAAAACAAAAAACAAAAAAAACATGCTGGCAATTAGTCTTTATGAGCTAAAAGTGACTAGTGACATCTCAGAAGCAGAGGAGTACAGGGCCACTCTGTGAAGAACATTCCACACAGAGGAGAGAGGAGAATGGGGGCAGAGGATCGCTTCGGAAACTTCCTGGAGGCCTCCGGGGGATGCTAAGCTGTCACTTGAGGCCTCCTCAGAGGAAGCACTCGGAGAGATGGAAGCAGGAAGAGGACTGAGTGACGCCCCTGTGACTGCGGCTGCTGGGGCCAGGCTGGGAGCCTGGAAGCTGGCAGGAGGAAGAGATGGGGACACAGAGGAACGCGGAGTGAAACCAGGGGCAATGAACATGACATCAGGAAGAAAGGCAGGCATCTGAAGACCACTAGGCTCCAACTGTGGGGGTCAGTGCAGAGGGAACTGAAGTCCTGGGGCTGAGGACGATGGAAGGAGCACAGCGTGTTCCATGACGGGAGGACTCAGGGTTGACAGCTGTGGCAGCATGTGAGGACCAGATTCTCTCCCCTGCTCACTTCACGCTCCCAGTGTCCCCTTTCATTAGAAAAACACCATATTAACAAGTGCAGGCCCCTAACAGTTTGGGGTCAATACTTATCGTAAACAACCCCATGGAGGGCTGGCCCCGAGAGATCAGCTGGGAGCTCCCCAGAGCAGAGAGGCTTGCTGGGCCACACAGCTGTCAGTGGCAATGGAGAAACAAATCTGATAAACAACGACGTCCTGTTCTTTAGAGTAACTTTAAAAAATGGTATTTATACAAAGCACAGAAAGTACACAGCAAAAAGCAGAAAAGTAACCAGCCCATCACTGAGACACTAGCATAAACATTGTTCGTTCGCAGGTGTAGCTTCTTCTTCTCGCTGCCTCCCCGTGTGTATGTAATTTCCATTTTGTGTATACATGTATTACATGTATACGTATAATTTTAGTCTGAGATTGCTGGCAGCATTAGCATTTTCCCATTTAGTTAGATTTTCTTCCTAATGATCATATTTAATGGATGTATAGGATTCTATTATGTGATGTGCCATACTTTATGAAATGATTCTTCTATTGTCAGATATTTAAGTTATCAACAGCATTTTGTTGTTATAAATATGACTGATGAAGGTCTTTGTGAAGAAATATTATAAACATGTCTGGTTATAGATTCCCAGGAGTGGAATTACTAGGTCAAGGGACAGGAATATTTTTAAGGCTCTTGATGCAGAATGATACATTGCTTTCCAGAAATATTGTTCCATGTATGCACCAGTAAGTTGTACAAGAGAGTGTCTACCTCATTCTAACCTTCCTATTCTGAATATTTTCATTTCAAAACATATTGCGTTGCAAGGTGAAGGTGGTGAATGTTCGTTTTGATTTGCATTTGATTGTGGTCATGTTGAACTTATTTGATAGAGTGATTGACGTTCACAATCCCTCTTTCGTGAATGGTCTGTTCAATTCTCTTTGCCATTTTTCTACTGAAGCTATCATTTTTCTGTTATCTACTTGCACAAGTTTATATCACACTTGTTGCAAATATTTTTATTGTGATTTTCCTTTAAGTTTTATGATTTTTTGACATTCAGGGATTGTAAATTTTTATATAGTGAAGTCTATCAGTCTTTTCCTTTTTTCTCCCTTTGCTTTTCAATGCAGAGAATCCCTCTGCACACAGAAATTCACTCGTGCAAGGCAGGTGGGTTAGGACAGAGCCTTTGGAGCTAAGAGACTTGGGCTAAGGATTCAGCAGTTTTTTTTGGTTTTGTTTTTTGTTTTGTTTTGTTTTCGAGATGAAGTCTCAGTCTGTTGCCCAGGCTGGAGTGCAATGGCGTGATCTTGGCTCACTGCAAACCTCTGCCTCCCAGGTTCAAGCAATTCTTCTGCCTCAGTCTCCCAAGTAGCTGGGATTACAGGCGCCCACCACCATGCCTAGCTAATTTTTGTATTTTTTAGTAGAGATGGGGTTTCACCATATTGGCCAGGCTGGTCTCAAACTCCTGACCTTGTGATCTGCCTGCCTCAGCCTCCCAAAGTGCTGGAATTACAGGCATGAGCCACCACGCCTGGCCAGGATCCAGCAGTTTATTTAATTCCACTGGGCCTTGGTTCCTCATTTGAAAACCAGGGCTAAGAATACCTATGTGGCAATGTTGTGGGGCGGATTGGATGGAAAATATGTATCACATTTTTAGCACAGCACTTGGTAAAAACAAATGAAGCAGTCCTATGGGTTTTTCACTTTTGGTTTTGTTTGTTTGTATGTTTTGCACTGAACCATTTAATCTCTCTGGAATTAATTTAATAAAAGTGTAAGATACAAATTTAGGCTGGGCACAGTGGCTCACACCTGTAATTGCAGCACTTTGGGAGGCCGAGGCCACTGAATCACCAGAGGTCAGGAAATCGAGACCATCCTGGCCAAGATAGCGAAATCCTGTCTCTACTAAAAATTAAAAAAAAGAAATAGCTGGGCATGGTGGTGTGCACCTGTAGTTCCAGCTACCTGGGAGGCTGAGGTGGGAGAATTGCTTGAACCCAGGAAGCAGAGGTTGCAGTGAGCCAAGATTGTGCCACTGCACTCCAGCCTGGGCCACAGAGTGAGACTCTGCCTCAAAAATAGGAAAAAAAAAAAAAAAAAAAAAAAAAGATTTATGTGTATTTTTCTCAACTAATCATCTTTCCCAAAACCTCTTACTGAATAACATTCCTTTGCCTTTTGGGGTTCCTCTTTTATCATATTTTAAGTCATATATCTTTCTTTGTGTTTATACTCTGTTCCGCGTATATCTGCTTTTCTTTCACCAATATCATAACAAGTATACCACCTAATTTTATAAAATACTATATTATAGGTGATTTTCATATCTATTCTTCCAGGTGAACCAGCTAATAATATTGCCAATTTGGAGACAACTACTATTGGGACTTTGATTGGAATTGCACAAAATCCATAATATAGCTTGTGTAAATTGACATTTTAGTAATATTCAGTCTTAACAAATATAGTTGTCCTTATCATTTTAAATTTTGTAATTTTCTTCATATAGATCCTGCATATTTATTGTTATAATTTCTTCTGATTATTTTATACTCTTATTACTGTTGTGAATACATTTTCCCCTACATTTCATTATAACTGATAACATACAGGGAAGTTATGGATTTTATAAATTCATCTTTTATTCTGTCACTTTACTCACTCCTCATCATTTCAAATTGTTTTTTTGGTTGCTTCTCCGGGATTTTCTTGTTTGACTCTCATTTCATCTATAAATTACCATCGTTTTGTGGTGTACTTTCCAAATACTTATGACACTTATTCAGATTTCATAACTTATTGCATGGGCCAGTATTTCTAAAACACTACAGTGGGGAATATTAGAAAAAGAAAACATCCACCTCAAGGAGACATACTGTGAGAATTACCATGGACCATCTGGGAAGGGCATGGGATAGCCTCTGTCACCTAGTTACCACTTGATAAAAGGTAATTGTTGCTGCTCATCATGTCCAAGAAGAAGTAATCTTCTTCTAGTTCTACAAAGAGTTCTGAAGGACTGAGTATTTAATTTTTATCAAATGCCTTTTTAATATCTATTGTGATGATTATATTATATCCCTTATTTCATTTACTGGTAAAATAGCTTAATTTTATATATTTATATTTTGGTATATATATTAAACAATTTTGCGTGATTACAACTAACTATTCTTGATACAATACTTTTTTATGGTACTCTGAAACTTATTTAGGATTTTTATATATGTATTCATACTTGAGGTTGATTTATCTGATTTTGGTTATGTTATGGTTTTAAGAGTCATGTATATTTTACAAAATATTCTGGAGGCATTTATGTAGCATAATTATTATCTGATTTTTGAAATACTTAAAAAAATGTTGGTAAAACCACTTCTTCTCAAGGCCATTTATAATTCTTTAATATTTACTTCAATTTATTCTTTAGTATTGAATTGGTCTTGTTTTCTATTTCCTCCCATGTCACTTCTGTTAAGTTACATGTAATTTTCAGAGAACAATCTATTCGTTGAGATTTTCAAAATTTCTGGCAAACAATCATGCATAGTTTTGTATAACTGTAAGGTTTCTCTTTTACTGTGGCCATCTTCATTTTCTCATTTCTAACTGTTGGTGGTGCCCAGGGTCCTGGCAAGAAATAGATGGCATGTTCAACAGGGGTGATAAAGACAGGAATGGCAAGGCAGCCAGTGGCTGGCACCCTCAGGATCCATTCCCACCCCTGAGCTGAAGAGGCAGGGGCCAGAGCTGTGTCACCAGAACCTGGCAGGGCTGCAGCTAGGAGACTCCAAAAGTGGAGCTCTGTCCCCTGCAGCAGGCAGGGTGGGGTCAGTGGAACAAATCCACCCATCCCCCCAACCCCACTCACCCTGCCAGTGCCTCCCTTCAGCCAAACCTGGGTGAAGCAGCCCCCGGAGATTTGCTGGCTGCACAGGGCAGGTGGAAAAGGGTAGGGAGTGGGTCTCACTGGGGGAGGGGAGGCAGGGGGAGGCTGCCCAGCTCACTTGCATTTGTTTCTTTCCTCTATTCTGTTTGTCACAGGTTTGTCCATTTAATCTCCTACTTTTCAAGTGACAGGCTCTTAGGTTGGTGTATCTCTTCTGCTTTTTGTTTTCATATTCTAAAAAATGATCTCTGGACCAGACACAGTGGCTCACGCCTGTAATCCCAGCACTTTGGGAAGCTGAAGCGGATCACCTGAGGTCAGGAGTTCAAGACCAGCCTGGCCAACATGGTGAAACCCTGTCTCGACTAAAAGTACAAAAATTAGCCAAGCATGGTGGTGGGTACTTTAATCCCAGCTACTCAAGAGGCTGAGGCAGGAGAATAGCTTGAACCCGGGAGGCAGAGGTTGCAGTGAGCCGAGATCGCGCCATTGCACTCCAACCTGGGCAACAAGAGTGAAACTCGATCTCAAAAAAAAAAAAAAAAAAGGAAAAAAAAAAACCTCTGTCTTTTCAGGAAGCCCTGTTGCATCTGCAGGACTCAGATCCGTTTCTGTATTTCTCTTCTTCCCTCTCTTTTTAAAATCTCTGTCTTTTCCTCTAGTACCACTTTCTTGAGTGTGTCTTTTTCCTCGTTCACTTTCTCCAATCCATAGCTGCTATTTCCTGCCTCTGTCGTGTGTTAAATTCTGACTCTAAATGTCCCGGCTGTTCCCTAACAGTCAGTTTTCTTTATCTCAGTTTGCTTGATTTTCACGATCGATGCCTCCAATTTCTGATATGCAGTGGTCTCTCTAGTCTTCCTGAGTTCATGAATCAGACTTGTCCAGAATGTATTTTTATCAGTGATTATATTTAAGATGGAAGTAACTCCTTGGAGTCCTTAGGAAAATGCCCTTTTCTGAGTGGTGACATGTATTCATAGGTCAGGTGATTTTTGTTTTCTGACAAAGAACTGTCAAGAACAATTGGATTAGATTTGTTCAGAGTGGGTTAAAACGACTGCCACGGATGGGGGTGGGAGATGCCAATTCAAGATCCAGCCGGTGGTGGGGCCAGAGATGAGGGTGTGGTGAGACACACAGAGGATGGGCTCCCTCCGGGGGCAAGGAGGAGGTGCCTCATACCTAGGTCTTGGCTTTGAGTAGCTGTCGGACAAGGAATAGCCCGCTGGACCCCCAAGCTGTTGTGGGGGTGCTCAGCCGGCTCCCAATAATCCTTGGCCACCCTCACCTCCATCTCTCACCTCCTGGCCAGCTGAGCCACCTGCTAATGCTTTCTCCCTCCTGGAGGGGACCAGGTTAGCAAGAAATGGCCTCTTTTAATTCATCAACTTTTGCTTTCTCTCTGGCTGCAATTCTTCAAGGTTTGGAGTTGCGAATGGTGAACACCTTGTTTCCCAAGGTTGCCACACATTTTCTTGTCCTTCTACATTGGTGCAAATGGTTTTTTTTGTGTGTGTGTGTTTGTGTGTTTTTTTAATGCAGGGTTTTCCAGCCCCTGTTCTCCCACCCCATCTTGTCCAGAAATCTGCAAAAACACGTCTTAAGAAAATGCAAAAACACAGACAAAAGCATTAGAAATTAGAAATGATATGTAACAAGAGTCACAAAAGGATTTAAAAGCAATTACAGGAGCAGATCAGCAAAGTGAGATAGGAACACAAAGAGGTTCTTGAATTTTATAGTTTGATTCTCTGTCTCTCTGTGGGTCCCTCCATGGTGAAGATGTTCCTGGGCCTGGCTGTCAGTGTTCATTTGGCTAGGAATGGCCATGCAGAGATGCTAAGATTTATCTGAAAGGATCAAACACGATGATGTTTCTTCCTACTTCAACAGGCTTGTCCTCCCGTATTAGAGTAGAACTTCTCGTACCACATCAGGGTTGACCTGGTCTAGGAATGCCCTTCTGCTGAGAGGCACCTTCCTGCCTCTTCTTTGCCTCCATGCTCAGCACAGGGTGGGCACTTGTCATCACCCAGCACCTGTGGGAGTCACATGGTAAACTTGCTGGTAGCCCCCCTTCATTTGGGAATGGAACGATCTCATTTGTTAGCAGAAGGAAGTAATGTTGGGCCCAGTGCTATCCTAACCCAGATCTCCAATGGGAATAATCCTGATCCGATTACTCTGAAAGGCCACCCAGTCACTGGGAGGAGTCTCAACTCAGAGCCAGTGTTAGCATAACAAGGTGTTACCAAATCACCACAAAGAGCTGGGCAAGGGCTGGGCGGGACCCACTGCCCCCAAAGAGCAGTGAGCATGTTTTCCAGGTCATGTTCCAGGGCAGCAATTGCCAAACACTATTTAGTGATGGGATCTTTGCTTTAAACATTTTGCATGTAAGATATTGTGTGTGTATGTGCATGTGTATATACACGTATACATGCATGCATGTTTCATGTATACACATGTATGCATATGTTGTGTGTGCACATGTACGTATGTGTGTGTATGTATATAGGACCAGAGTGAAGTACAAACTGCTGGTGAGTGGGGGTAGGCCAAGTGAGCACCCCCTTCCACCACCTGGCAGAGCCCCTACACCCATGCAATACAGTTTGGTACTACTGCTCGCCCGATGACTGTGTGTGGCAGGGTTGGTGGGGTGTGTGTTGGGTGGTGCTGTATGTTTTCCCTTTAAGGTTGAAACTGATTCAGCCACGGGAGTCACAATGTCCAGCCCTGTGCATTGGCTGTGCAGGGTCATTAACATCTGCTGAGATGTTATTGTCTAGCGGGGAAGTATCTTCTTCCTATTATACTAGCTTTTGAACTCTGTTTTGGTAACATGGAGCTGTTTCTTTGTTTCAATGTTTCTAGAACATCTTTGAAAAAGCCATAAAGGTTTTTCTGCCGCACTTGATTGAACCAGAAAGGCTTTCCTGTTCTGTGCGACTGCCTCTGACTCTCTCTTCGTGACTATGTTCTTCCTCTCTGTCTACAGGCTGATGTTCTTCCTCTCTGTCTACAGGCTGATGTTCTTTCTCTCTGTCTACAGGCTGATGTTCTTCCTCTCTGTCTAGAGGCTGATGTTCTCTCTCTCTCTGTCTACAGGCTGATGTTCTCTCTCTCTGTCTACAGGTTGATGTTCTCTCTCTCTGTCTACAGGCTGATGTTCTTCCTCTCTGTCAACAGGCTGATGTTCTTCCTCTCTGTCAACAGGCTGATGTTCTTCCTCTCTGATGCTGATGTTCTTCTCTGTCTCTGTCTACAGGCTGATGTTCTTCCTCTCTGTCTACAGGCTGATGTTCTTCCTCTCTGTCTACAGGCTGATGTTCTCTCTCTCTGTCTACAGGCTGATGTTCTTCCTCTCTGTCTACAGGCTGATGTTCTTCCTCTCTGTCTACAGGCTGATGTTCTTCCTCTTTTACAGGCTGATGTTCTCTCTCTCTGTCTACAGGCTGATGTTTCTCTCTCTCTGTCTACAGGCTGATGTTCTTCCTCTCTGTCTACAGGCTGATGTTCTTCCTCTCTGTCTACAGGCTGATGTTCTCTCTCTCTGTCTACAGGCTGATGTTCTTTCTCTCTGTCTACAGGCTGATGTTCTTCCTCTCTGTCTACAGGCTGATGTTCTTCCTTTCTGTCTACAGGTTGATGTTCTTCCTCTCTGTCTACAGGCTGATGTTCTTCCTTTCTGTCTACAGGCTGATGTTCTTCCTCTCTGTCTACAGGCTGATGTTTTTCCTCTCTGTCTACAGGCTGATGTTCTCTCTCTCTGTCTACAGGCTGATGTTCTTCCTCTCTGTCTACAGGCTGATGTTCTTCCTTTCTGTCTACAGGCTGATGTTCTTCCTCTCTGTCTACAGGCTGATGTTCTTCCTTTCTGTCTACAGGCTGATGTTCTTCCTCTCTGTCTACAGGCTGATGTTCTCTCTTTCTGTCTACAGGCTGATGTTCTTCCTCTCTGTCTACAGGCTGATGTTCTTCCTCTCTGTCTACAGGCTGCTGTTTTTCCTCTCTGTCTACAGGCTGATGTTCTCTCTCTCTGTCTACAGGCTGATGTTCTTCCTCTCTGTCTACAGGCTGATGTTCTTCCTCTCTGTCTACAGGCTGATGTTCTCTCTCTCTGTCTACAGGCTGATGTTCTCTCTCTCTGTCTACAGGCTGATGTTCTTCCTCTCTGTCTACAGGCTGATGTTCTTCCTTTCTGTCTACAGGCTGATGTTCTCTCTTTCTGTCTACAGGCTGATGTTCTTCCTCTCTGTCTACAGGCTGATGTTCTTCCTCTCTGTCTACAGGCTGATGTTCTCTCTTTCTGTCTACAGGCTGATGTTCTTCCTCTCTGTCTACAGGCTGATGTTCTCTCTTTCTGTCTACAGGCTGATGTTCTTCCTCTCTGTCTACAGGCTGATGTTCTTCCTCTCTGTCTACAGGCTGATGTTCTTCCTCTCTGTCTACAGGCTGATGTTCTTCCTCTCTGTCTACAGGCTGATGTTCTTCCTCTCTGTCTACAGGCTGATGTTCTTCCTCTCTGTCTACAGGCTGATGTTCTTCCTCTCTGTCTACAGGCTGATGTTCTTCCTCTCTGTCTACAGGCTGATGTTCTTCCTCTCTGTCTACAGGCTGATGTTCTCTCTCTCTGTCTACAGGCTGATGTTCTCTCTTTCTGTCTACAGGCTGATGTTCTTCCTCTCTGTCTATAGGCTGATGTTCTTCCTTTCTGTCTACAGGCTGATGTTCTTCCTCTCTGTCTACAGGCTGATGTTCTTTCTCTCTGTCTACAGGCTGATATTCTTCCTTTCTGTCTACAGGCTGATGTTCTTCCCCTCTGTCTACAAGCTGATGTTTGGGCCGGCTGGAGCTCTTCCACAAGTCAGCTCCCTCAGCCAAATAAGAGCTCTTATTGAAAAATAAGAGCACAGCAGAGTTGAGCTGTGTCCACATTTGTTTGGCAGGCTCTGCAAAGGGGATTGAGGCCAGTGGTTCTCTGTGTCCCAGAGGTGTCCCTGGGAGATGTAGTGTCACTGGACTAGAGATTCATCCTTGCTGTCTCTGATGCAAGACGATTGTATCAATTCAGGCTCTGGAGACAGGACAGGGAGCAGAAGGATGGGGACTAAAACCATGGGAGAAAGAGAGAAAAATCACCTTTTCTATGTGAAGTGAAGAGACATGTGGAAGTGAAATTACTCAAAATTATTTTTAAGTACCCATGATGCAAAAGCCATAAAATAAAATATTGTAAAATTAGCCACATAAAATTGTAAAACATTTACACAGCTTTAAAAAAAAACCTGTTAAAAATAACTCCAAAATATACTGTAGCATATATCAGAGTCTTATTCATAACTAAGCAAAAAATGATACCAAAATAAGCAAGCCAAAGACACAAAAGTGAATTCACAGAAAAAGAAATACAGATAACTAAACATGAGAACATGCTGAAGGACCTTCCTCATAAAGAAAGGCAAATTAAAGCAAGTTACCATTCTCACTTCTCAGATTTGCAAAGATTAAAAAGTCTGATAACAGCCAGTTGGCAGGGCGTAAGGAAATAGACACATTCATATCCGGTTAGTAGGAGAAAAAAAAGGCCACAATTTCATTGGAAGACAGTTGGTAATCTCTGTCAAAACAGCAAATCTCCAGGTCATTTAGCCGGCTGTCACCTTCTAGTGATTTATCTACAATCACTAATAAACGTCAACACATGTACAGCACATGGTGAAACATAACGCAAATGGTAATAAACCATCTCTCAGTTGGCTTGAGAAGATCTCTATGATCTTTTCCGGTGAAAAAAACAAATTTCAGAAAACGGTATATATAGTATGATATTATTGGCATCTAAAAAGATATGCATATATAATCTTGTGGATATGTTTAAAATTTCTGAACTTAGTTACAAACAGGAATAGGAAATCTAAGAAGAGGGGCTCATGGGAGTGGGGAAGGAGATGTTTATTTTCCATTTTATATCTTTCTGTATGGTTTTCATTTTTTAAAGTTAGTATATATTTTTAAAGATCTAGTTAAACAGGATCAGGTGCAGTGGCTCATGCCTGTAATCCCAGCACTTTGGGAGGCTGAAGTGGGTGGATCACCTGAGGTCAGGAGTCGAGACCAGCCTGACCAACATGAGAAACCCCATCTCTACTAAAAATACAAAATTAGCCAGGTGTGGTGGCACATGCCTGTAATCCCATCTACTTGGGAGGCTGAGTGAGGCAGGAGAATCACTTGAACCCAGGAGGCAGAGCTTGAGGTGAGCCAAGATTGCGCACCACTGCACTCCAGCCTGGGCAACAAGAGCAAAATTCCATCTCAAAAAAAAAAAAAAAAAAAAGAAAAGAAAAAAGAGAAAGAACCCCATCTCTACTAAAAATAGAAAAATTAGCCAAGTATGATGGCAGGAGCTTGTAATCCCAGCTACTTGGGAGGCTGAGGCAGGAGAATTGCTTGAACCTGGGAGGCAGAGGTTTCAGTGAGCCTTGATCATGCCACAGCCTTCCCGCCTGAGTGACTCCGTCTCAAAAAAAAAAAAAATCTAGTTAAACAATAACATATCAGTAACATATGTAGATGCTCAGTGGAGTGCCTGTACCTGGGACGGGGTGAGTGTGTGTAGCTTCTACACTGAAGCACTGGCTTAATTACAGAGGCTGGTCCTGTCTACAGGGCTTTATGGGCCGGGCAAGCCTTCCAGGCTCATGAGAATCTGAAGTAGCAAAACAGGGCAAGATTATGGTGGGTGGGAACAGACCAGCAGCTTTAAGTAAGGGCCTAAAATCCAAATAGCTTTCCCCCGATCTCCTGACAGCCTGCTGGCCTCAGCAGCCGATGGATTCCATGGGTGTTAGCTGCTGCCAGGGTTTCAGCAGGCTGAGGACCACCCCAGTGTGCCCCTCTCCCAAGGTGCTGGCACTTGACAGCTCCCTTTTCCTCTCAGAGGTTTTAGGAAAGTAAAAACTACCGTCTCCTCCTCACGTTAGGGATGACTGTGCCAAAGGAAGGTAGAGCTTCTAGAAAGAGAAGAGAATCTGGGATTCCTAGGACTTTCTTGTTAGAAACAATCCCAAGACTTGCTCTCCAGCTGCTGGGGCAAATCCAGGTCTCGGTAGGGCTGGTGGCCAGTCCCTGGAGGATAATCCACGGGGCACAGTGTCCAAGGGGAGGAAGCCATTTGGGAGCGGCGGGGAGCTCAGCGGGAACGAGTGATCCCTGCCCCGGCCAGGTGGCCCCTCTGTGGCTGTGCCTGGCTCCCATTCACCATAGGCCGCTATGCCCGGGCCCACTGGAATCGTGTTTCTTCTTCAAACACCCCCTCCTTTTTTTTTTTTGAGACGGAGTCTCGCTCCGTCGCCAGGCTGGAGTGCAGTAGCACGTTCTCAGCTCACTACAACCTCCGCCTCCTGGGTTCAAGCGATTCTCTTGCCTCAGCCTCCCGAGTAGCTGGGACTACAGGCACACGGCACCATGCCCAGCTAATTTTTGTATTTTTGGTAGAGATGGGGTTTCACCCCATGTTGGTCAGGATAGTCTCAATCTCTTGACCTTGTGATCCTCCCTCCTTGGCCTCCCAAAATGCTGGGATTACCGGCGTGAGCCACCGTGCCTGACTCGCAAACACCCCCTCTTACTTTATATTCTTGGCAGCTGAGAGGTTAAGAAATCCCCTCCATGTGGCAGACTCCTTTGGATCAGACCCTGTAGCTGCCGGGTCCCCACCTAAATGACCCCCCACCCCACCTTTTCCTCGTGCTCTGAGTGCAGAAGCAGTGGGGGAACAAGAGTGCCTCAGCCCAGGATTGCTGGATGTCAGGGCTCACCTCCATCTTAGAGAACGATCAGCTCCAAAATTCAGAGACTTGTGTCCAGATTCCTCAAGCTGTGTCTGGAAGTCTTGTCTTTTCAGTTAAGAGGAAACCGGGTTTTCCTGCATGGGTTCTAATAAAGTCTTTGATCTATTTCAGGTATCAGAATTGCGTTTACACTTACAGAATTCTGCCCAATGAAGATGATAAATTCACTGTTCAGGTGAGTCCTTTATAAACCTAGAAATCTGAACCTGACTTCAGTCGATACTGGCAGAGAAGGGGTGGAAACGATGAGGAAGAAAGCGCGTGCACAGGTAGCCGGACATGAAGGCCTGGCTGAGCCTGGAGTTTGTGGGGTGGCTTAGCTGGTAAACTGTGGCCCTCTAAGTGACCCTGCTCTGTGACAGGACGGAGTTGCATGCCACGGGCTATTTGTGGTCCATGGGTATGAAGAGGAAACAAAGGTGAAGCAGACTGCCCAGAGATGAAGGGAAAGGAAGGGCTGTGGCTTGGCCAACTGTTGTCTTCATCTCTCAAAGGAGAGAGAGGAAGTGGCTCAGGAGGGAGAGAAGAGAGGTGAACTTATAGGAGAACAGACCATGTTTTCTGAGGGGCTGCGAGACTAGCACAAAACAGAGCCTTTCCATTTGTAGAACTCTGTTCTGTCCGAGGCTGATACTCACAGCATCTGATTTCACCATGCAAAGTCAAAATGTGCAAAACTTGCAGTTCACTTTTTAAAAATATTTTATTTTTGAGACGGAGTTTCACGCTTATCGCCCAGGCTGGAGTGCAGTGGTGAGATCTCGGCTCACTGCAACCTCCACTTCCTGGGTTCAAGTGATTCCCCTGCCTCAGCCTCCCGAGTAGCCGGGATTACAGGCGCCTGCCACCACGCCCAGCTGATTTTTGTATTTTTGGTAGAGATGGGGTTTCTCCATGTTGGCCAGGCTGGTCTTAAACTCCTGACCTCAAATGATCTGCCCACCTCGGCCTCCCAAAGTTCTGGGATTACAGGCGTGAGCCACCCCACCTGGTTGCAGTTAAATTTAAAAAGAAAAATCAGCTGCACCCATCCAAGCAGGGGAAGGCCACCCTAAGCACGGTTTACTAAAGGCTTTGTTTTGCCACAAAATGTGACAACTGAGTGTGTGGAAGCCAGGAGAGCTATTCTTATCCGGCTGCATGAAGAGCACGTGGGGGTGGCAAGAAGGAAGGAGACAAAGTTTCCACATCCCCAGTGGGGGGCGGGGGGATATGTGTGTGTGTGTGTGTATGTGTGTGTGTGTGTGTGTGTGTGAGAGAGAGAGAGAGAGAGATGCTCAGTTCTCAGGGACTAGAGTAAGAGACACTGCAGTGCATCCACGTCCCAAGCAGAGTAGCCGGGGTAGACAGAGGTTTGGACATCATGTCACGGAAGAGCAATGACGGCATTGGAGAAGTTTGGTTGAAAAGAAAGTGGAAGTGGGAGGGGAGAGGCGGGATACACTCCGGTTTCAAAGCTTGAAAGGAATGATTCATTTTGTGCAGAACTAGGATGCAGTAGTAGACAGGGAGCTGGACTCAAGGTGGGAGCAAACCATAGGCAAGTCCCTGGGGGCAAACATCCCCCAGGAATTGTTAAGAGGGAGAGCGTGGTGAGGAGAACGCCCCTCAGGAAGAGGGTTTATGAAGATGGAAGGAATTGGTCCGAGGAGCAATGTGGCTGCGAGAAACCCAAGGGGCGTGTGTGATGCGGCCTGGTCCAGGGGCTGTTTCCTGCAAGGCCTCCTTGGGAGATGTGAGTCTGGGCTCAAGCAGAACCACTCCCCGTGTAGTCAGGCTGGCCTTGCTGCCAGCTGCCTTATCCTCCTGCCCCTGCATCCGCTGCAGCCTCTAAGGCACATCTGCTGGAAGGCTTTCCACTGGCCTAGGGCGCCCGCAGGTTTGGCCCGGTTCTTAGTAGTCGCCAGGAGCAGATGTTGGCACACCCAGTACAAGAATGCCCTTTCCAGCGCTTGGCAGCTATTTGCCATGAGAATGTCTGTCTCTGACATGGACTCTTCACCATGTGTGGGATGTGACTGGCGGAGAGGAGCCCTGTCTGGGGCAGGCTGTTGGCTTCAATGACCTCTACCATTTTTTCCAAGTCTAGGAGGGCATGAGCTATTCTGGCAGAGTTGGCATCTGTGACAGGTGGTTTGCTGAGAGGAGTCGGCAAACTCTCTTAATTTAAAAGTTGGTCGATGCTTTTGATCTTTTTCCCCTTTGTGGTTTCTTCTCTTCCTTCAAAGTGAAGAAAACTTTAAGTATGACTGGAAAAGACATGACTGTGGCTTCTAGTAGAGTTGGCACCCGCGGCCTGTAAATGTGTAGACTGCGTTTCCGGTTTGCCCCTCTCTGTCACCATCACGCTCTTGCTACTGTGACGTCTTGTGACCCTGGGAACTGCTGATGAAATCCGGGGCCTCATTGGACTATGGGGGGGTGGGGGCGGTGCAGGGAACAGAAACTCACCTTGGCTGACTGTGTAAGGGTTAAGGGGTGGGCCGCCTTTGTGGAGATGTGCAGAGCCAGGAAGCAGAAGGCCGCCCTAGGGCCTTGGGACCAGAAGAGCATAGGGTCTGCACGCGGCTTCTCCCATGGCTCAGCTCTTCTCTGTGGGGCCGCTCTTCCCCGCCAGCAGCCTTCCTTCTCAGACCCCAGTCCTAAGAAGGAGTCTGATGGCTCAGCCTCCATGGCTTTCTCTGTGTGGGCCACTCAGGGGCTGCCAGTCTATGTATGAATTGGCTGTCTTCAAGCAGATGCACCCCTCTACCTCTCGGAGATGCGGACAGAGTCATGGGGCAGCCATGAGTTGGCTCCTTAAGGTCTCTGCTCAGCCAGGGCAGTGGGTGGGCAGCTTTCATAGAAGAAGGGCAGCCCTGCTGGACATATCTGCTCCTGACCCTGGCACTAGGCCCGTGACCTCCTCAGTAGCCAACGTGGTACAGGGAACCGTGGGCTCAGGTGGTCTGAAGAGGTTTCCCTTCAAGGTGAATTAAAGGAGAATTCTCATAGGATCCTCCTAGGTGGACTCACCTATGAGAATCTACCTCCAAGAGTAAATGACAGCAGATGTCTACTGAGGACCAAGTGCACACTCATGCCCAATTAAGCAGACTCAGAGCCCTTCGGGGAAGCTTTAGCAGTTATTGATCTCTGCCTATTTTAACTCAAGTTCCTCTTTTCATGTTGAGGCAAAACCTCACAGTCTTTTCTAAGCTTAGCCACAGTTTCTAAATAACTCATTCCTGACACCTGAGCCTGTTCAGTGCCACCAGAACACGAGGCTCCCCAAAATAAGAATCTGGACTGAAACTTTGCCAAGTGAAGCTCTGAAAGGCTTTCATTGTTTCTTAGTTTAGTAACTTTAGCTCTTTTCCTGGTTCTCTTGTCAACACCAAAGATCTCATCTTTGTTCTTTGCAGACCAGCTTCATGGAGGTGGCCCACATGTCATAGCCCATGACAACCCCGTATCAATCAGGGAGAGGAGCCACCTCACCTGGGGGACTCTTTTCCCTTACTCCATCTTTCACAGACTTAAAAAAAAAAAATCTGAGATGGGAGGGCAGGATGCAAACTGTAACTTCATCCAACCCCCTCGTTCTAAATATGAGTGTTGCTGAGAACTGCGGAAGTTGGAACTCACAGCCAGGCCTCCCGGCCTCCCCAGCTAAGCTTTCTTCCTTCCAGCCTAGAAGGTGTTTCCAGGCCTGGCTGGAGTCTCCTGGGGAAGGATGAGCCCAGGACTCTGCCCAGAGGGCAGGGAGACAAGGCAATGTGGCCTCTCAGAGAGCTTGGCTTCTTGTCCTTCCCACGGTTGTAGATAATATTTGATCCCAGGTGGCATCTGTCCCTTGTGGTAAATCAGCAAGGCGCCCCTAGAATGAAAGCAGACTCCACTCCCGGCTGGGATCTGGGTTCAAGTCCAATTTGGCCAGCCATGTGGCCTTGGACAAGGACCACCAAGAAACTGCTGGAAAGTAGAGATCACACACATACCTCCCAGCACAAGGAAGCTGCCGAGGAGGACGGTGGAGACAGTGGGGAACTGGAGGTGCTTTAGAGGATTCTAGGCAGTGCTGGGAGTGGTGGGGAAGGAGGTGTAAATTTTGGAACTCCATCTCCCTCAGCTCTGCTCTTTGGGCTGTGGGCTTCGTGTCTTCAGGGACCTAAGTAGGCTCTGGAACCGTTAAGCAGTTGTTCAACAGCTGCTGTGCCACTCAAACTCTGAGAACCTTCTGGACTTAGCTTGCACTGCTTGTCCTGGTTGGGGGAGGGTCGGGGCAGTGCTCTGAGCCCTGCACGAGGCCAGAGGAAGGCAGGATGGCTCAGCCCCACAGGCCTGACTCTCCCACACCAAGAGAGCAGGTTTCTTGTAAAGCCCAAACTCCTTTCTTGACTTGGAAAGGGAAGTGACTCTCCTGTAAGAGAAGCGGTGCCCATCTTGAGCTGCTCGCTGCAGGCTGAGCTGGGAGACTGCTGCTGCCTTTGAAATGGCCCCTCTCTGGGAGAGTGAGGAAGAGTCTGAAGCCCTGCAAGCCGCCCTCATGGGCCAGCTGCAGGGTGGCTAGGGAGGCCTGGAGTAGCCTCAGACGTGTCGCATAAATGGTTGTCTCAAACCCAGGGCCACAGTCGAAGCAAAAGGGGCCCTTCGGCTCCATCCTACAACCTTTTGGCCCTTGTGTCCTTTCTGACATCTTTCCCACCAGGAGGAATAAAGCAGAAAATTAAAACTACCCATAATCCCCTATCACATCAATGTTCTCTGTGAACTTCCTGTCTTTTCTTGAGGTTGAGATTGTATCTAGGATATTGATTGTTTGAGTCAAGATGGGAGCACCCCCAGGTGTTTCTGTTTGTTTTGTTTTGTTTTTGAGACAGGGTCTCGCTCTGTAGCCCAGGCTTGAATGCAGTGGCACGATCTTGGCCCACTGCAACCTCTGCCCCCGGGCTCAAGCAATTCTCCCACCTCAGCCTCCTGAGTAGCTGAGATGACAGGTGTGCACCACTATGCCCAGCTAAATTTTGTCTTTTTCTGTAGAGCCCGGGTTTTAATGCAAGTTTAGATGAAGAGTTAGAAAATATCTATCTCGTAGACCCTTTCATTATTCTTTCTGGATTTGGAAGAAAAACTCCAGTGACCTGAGCCATTCTGGTGAGTTCTAAAGAAGAGACACTCGTGACTCAAGTCCCTGGTCCCTGACGGTGGCTGTCACGTATCTCTGGGCAGCATGGCTTTTGGAGAGGGAAAACAAAACAACTTTCTCAAAGCTGTTCCGTCACAAGCATCCGGGAGGTGAACGGTTGAGCCATTGTTATTAAGCTCAGGAAGCGAGTGGCAGCTGTTATTGTTCTGAGTGGTCACCGAGTGAAGTAAAGATTCCGTCTGAGCCGCCGGGCAAAGGATGTGGCTCTAACACACTTCCTGAAGTTGCACAACAAGGGGCGCAGAAAAGGCTCAGGGCACAGAAGCCTACCAGGGCTGCGTGTGTGGGCTCTGCAGCCATGCCAAGGACAGTGGGCCCTGTGGGGGTCCGTGCTGGTGGAGGGGTTCCTTTATGCTATGACACTCACCTTCTAGAAGCCTGCATTTTGAATTGGTTTTTCTATCTACTGCAGAATATGGACAGATCTATTTTCCAAGCCTCTGAACATCTCAAAACATCTTAGTCTACACATTCAAGAGTAATTTGATAGATATAAAATTCTTGGAACCAAATGTTCGCTCAAAATCCTATACGAGGTTCATCACTGCCTTCAAGAAGGTAGTGTTACGGACCAGGCACAGTGGCTCAACACTGTAATCCCAGCACTTTGGGAGGCTGAGGCAGGTGGATCACCTGAGGTCAGGAGTTCGGGACTAGCCTGGGCAACATGGTGAAACCCCGTCTCTACTAAAAATGCAAAAATTAGCTGGGCATGATGGCGCATGCCTGTAGTCCCAGCTACTCGGGAGGCTGAGGCAGGAGGATTGCTTGAACCTGACAGGCAGAGGCTGCAGTGAGCCGAGATCTCACCACTGCACTGCAGCCTGGGTGACAGAGCAAGACTGTCTCAAAGAAAAGAAGAAAAAAAGGTGTGTAGCGTTATGAATAGTTCTGAGTACAAAATCCAAGGCCAAACTTGTGCTGGTTCCTATAGAGGGGACCCATGTTTTTGTTTTTTTCTACTTTGAAGCTGGTGGGAATTCTTTTCCAGCTTTGTCATTTTCCTTTCATTGATAGTGCCTGCAGTGTGTTCAGCTTGTTCACTTTGCAAACTCTGTTCTTTGACACAAAAGACCTTTCTTCTGTCAGGTCTTTGAGTAAGTTTTTATTCCAGCTCTTCTGGCATCTTTCTTCTAATCCCCTGAGAAAGCCAAGCCTCCCCCTCATTTTCTAGCCTCCTGAGGTACACATGCCCTTGTGACCGAGAAGCCCTTCCCTCTTGTGTGGCTGCAAGATCCCTAATCCCTTCCCAAGTTTGTCAGAGAATTCTGGAAAGAGTGTCCATGCCATTTGTCATCTCTACCTCCAAATGACTGTCTTTATTTTCTCCCCATCCCCACTGGCCATTTTGCCCTTGCTTCTCCTTGTTCCAGAGCCTTCTGGTTCACCTTGTCCCAGATCATGGGCCTGTTTCCTGTCCTTGTTACCCAAAGTGGTCTAGAACTGATATCAATGTGCACCATGTAGCTGACAAGTTTAGATTGGGGAATAGGATGCAAGTATAACCAATGAGGTGTGAAGAGAAGGGCTCTGTGGGCTTCTAATAAAGGTCTATTTGTCTTAAAAACAGACATAGGGATAAGATAGCCTCTTTCTTTCTTTCATTTTGGGACAGAGTTTTGCTCCAGTTGCCCAGGCTGGAATGCAATGGCATGATCTCAGCTCACCGCAACCTCTACCTCCTGGGTTCAGGTGATTCTCCTGTCTCAGCCTCCCAAGTAGCTGAGATTATAGGCACCTGTACCATGCCTGGCTAATTTTTGTATTTTTAGAACAGATGGGGCTTCACTATGTTGGCCAGGCTGGTCTCGAACTCCTGACCTCAGGTCATCTGCTTGGCTTGGCCTCCCAAAGTGTTGGGACTACAGGCATGAGCCACCACGCCGGCCAAGATAGCCTCTTTCCTACCTTTGGAAGCTGCCATAGGATGTGACAGCTGGGTCTCTGCTGCTACCTTGTAACCATGAGGAGATGTAGCCGGTGAGTGAGGCCAACACACGGAAAGAAGAAGTGAACCTGGGTCCTGGATGATGCCCTTGAATTCGCTGAACAGAATGAAGCAACCTGGGATTTGCCCTGCCTCTAGATTTTCTGTTTTGTGAGGTAATTAATTCCATTTTGCTCAAGTTAGTTGAGTTAGGGTCTTCTAACAGCTAAAAGTGTCCTAATATACAAAAGTGTAAACTATCCTAGGGGAATTTCAGAGCAGAAAAGTGAAAATTTCAAATTGAATATCGAGTTTCACTGCACCAAATGCCCATGAGCCATGCTCTGACAACGCAGTCCCTGGGTCTTCCCTCTCCTTAGCCTGTGTTGTGTTTCTGGGACCTGCTCCAGCCCTGTCCCAGACATTCCTAATGACTTATGTTCCTGTCAGACATCCTCGGGCTCAACATCTCTTTCTCCAACCCTAACCAGAAAAAGCACAAAAATCAGTCAGTGTTTTAACAATGTCTGTGCACTGAGGAGGCATCTTGATTTCTTGCTTATTGCAGAATGGTTTCGTTTCTCATCTTGACTTTGCCCTTCGAGATCAGGTTCCGGGTCTAATTGTGTCTGCCAGATTTGCAAGAGGCCACGTAGGGTTTATCAAATAGACGAAAGTCTTTCTGAGAGGTCTCGCTTGATCACCCCAGAAAAACAGTCACCCCACCCTTCATTTGTTGCTCTTTAACCCCTTACCCTCCTTTCTTTTCTTTGTGGCACTTGTGACTATCTGATTTTATATTTATTCATTTATTTTTATTTTTCTCTATCATCAGGCTGGAGTGCAGTGGCACAATCTCGGCTCACTGCAACCCCTGCCTCCTGGGTTGAAGTGATTCTCCTGCTTCAGCCTCCCGAGTAGCTGGAACTACAGGTGCGTGCCACCACACCCAGCTAATTTTTGAATTTTTAGTAAAGACAGGGTTTCACCATGCTGGCCAGGATGGTCTCGATCTATTGAACTTGTGATCTGCTAGCCTCGGCCTCCCAAACTGCTGGGATTACAGGTGTGAGCCACCGTGTCCAGCCCTGATTTTATATTTTAAAATATACATTTTTTATTGACTTATTTATTGTCTATACTAGAACTATTCCTAGCATATAGTGAATGCTTGATAAATATTTATTGAATTAACTCTTCTGCCACTTTTAAAAAGATAGGAAGTGCTACAGGTTTCGTTTAAATTATGATTTATCTCACCCTTGCTGCGGTTATCAATCTTAAATTTGTCCTCCACAGGATCGGCCATTATCTGTTGACTTGCTTTTCATGCCTTGGTCAACTTCCTCTGCTTTCGGGAAGGGTTCTCTTTTCTGGACTCAGTTCTGCTGTAGCTCCCTCCAAAGTGGATTCTCATTTCAGCATTGAATTGAGCTCCTCATTTTTTTTTTTTTTTCCCTCAAGATGGAGTCTCGCTCTGTCACCCAGGCTGGAGTGCAGTGGCGAGATCTCGGCTCGCTGCAACCTCTGCCTCCTGGGTTCAAGCGATTCTCCTGCCTCAGCCTCCCAAGAAGCTGGGATTACAGCCGCGCACCACCATCCCCCACTAATTTTTTGTATTTTTAGTAGAGACAGGGTTTCACCATGTTGGCCAGGCTGGTCTCAAACTTCTGACCTTGTGATCTGCCTACCTCGGCCTCCCAAAGTGCTGGGATTACAGGCGTGAACCACAGCGCCCGGCCGAGGTTCTCATTTTGTTGCAAGCCTGCCTTGCCTGGCTGGTCTTCGGGCTTCACTGGCCCTGTCGTCTGTTCATCTTTCTCCTCTTCCTGAGATTTTCACTCTTGGGTCCTAAAGGCCTTGCCTTTTGATGTCCACGTGAGGCTGCCGATGCTTCCCAAGATGTCCCGAGACAAGTTCCAGCAGCTACATTTCCAGAGAAGGCTCTTCCTCGGGTCTTCAGGGTGGTGTAATGTCCTGGTTCCCTCGGGGAAGCAGTTTCTTCTCTCAAGCTTGTTTCCTCCTCAGAAACACTGGGAGGCCAGCAGTACTTCTCTCCTGTGGAGATTGTGAGGACTAAAAGAGATGGTTTATGTAAACATGCAGCTTATGTCTGACACGTGACTCCATGGATGACTGTTTCAAAATGGCGAGGATGCACAGAGGCCAGTCAGCTCACCGGCACCAACGCGGGGTCACTGGGCAGAGGCCCCAGCCCATGACTGGCCAAGAGCTAGGGATACCAGGCACAGGGGAGGGAGAAAGGGCTGAGACTTCGGGACACAAAAATCTCAGGAGTCCTGGGATTGGCAGCAAGGCCATCCAAAGGGGCCTTGGAGAGGAGGACGAGTACCTGGATCAGGGCCCAGGAGCAAAGGTCATGGGGGACGGAGGCACCAAGTAGGGCCCCGAGACTCTGTCTGCCTTGGGACCCTCTGAGAACTGGGGTTGTCCTGTGCCTGCTCACTGGGCGTACGTCACTGCTGCTTTGGATAACTGAGGAAGACTGTCGGGGTGAGGGCGAGGGTGGGTGCCTGGAGTCCCACCAGGTGACAAGAGAGAGCCTTGAGGACACAGGAGGGACCGGAGGGAGGTCCCACAACTCCCACCTGGGACCTATCTTATCATACCTTTCTGGCCTGGTTCCCTTTTGTTGAGCCCCTGTCAGGAGCTAGGCACTTCATCCGTGTTCTTTAATCCTGGGGGACGGTTTACTACTATTGTTGCTATGATTACTATTCCCATTTTTAAATTCAAGGAAACAAAGGCTCAGATGCGATAACACTGTTTGCTTGTTTCATAAAACTTGTGACAGAAGAGGGATGTCATTGGAGCCATGCTGTGGCTCTGTGCCCTGCAGGCTGGAGGGTGAGCTTCACACAAACGCTACTGGTCTTTGTTTCTCCAACCACCCGAGGTTCCCCAGCTATGCAACCAGCTAAGGGCTTTGCAGTTATTTGAGCCATGATCCTTCCTGAATGAGACCCAAGATGACTCTACTTTTAAGCCAAGTCCAGTGAGTGTTACAGCCATGTGTTCTGACTATATTCCTTAAGGGTCAGAATGACAGCTTAGAGATTCCCGACAGCTCATTCATTTATTCCGTGAATATTAATTGGGAACTGAACATAGTAATACAACAGCCAGCCTCAGAGACAGTCCGTCCTTCACAGGATGTTCAATCTAGAGACCAATGACAAGCAATTTTCATGATTAGACTCCGAAGCCCAGATTTTTACATCTTGAGGTGGAAGGGTCTCAGGAAACTTCTACAGTGAAAGGAGCTCCCCTCAAGTAGGAGGAAATGAACGGCCCAGCCATGCCTTCCAAAGAACCATCTGAGAGGTGCCCACCCCCTCTTCTGTGCTTCCAAACAATCCCCCCACTCAGTGTCCACATCCTCACATTGTGGGGTGGTAGGCGGCCCAATGTCTGTCTCCCCCAGTGAGCTGTGGGGGCCTTGAGAACAAGGGCGAGGGTCTCAGTCGTCCGAGTGTCTGCCCTTGGGCATAGGACAGAGGATGCGTCGCCATCCCCTGAATGAAAGGCCCAGCTGGACCGGCTTGAGAAGAGGCTTCTGTTGACCACTCAGTGCCCACAAAACCTCTGAGGTTAAACTTAATCTGCCCTGTTCTTAGCAGATTGTACTTCATTTTGAATAACCCCAGGAGAGAGAAATCCAAATTTCTCTCCCAGATATTGAATTAATCCATACATGAGCAGTTAGTGATTTTTATAAAGAGATTTGCCATGGAAGAGTAGTTCCTTCATTACTGCTCTTCTTGGCTGTCTGAGTTAAGAGACCCTGCCAGGCTGGTGGCCATCAGGGTGCTCAACCCATCTCTCCACCATATTTATGCCCTTCATGACTGGCAGGAAAAAGGGTCTGAAATCTTGAAATGGAGAAATGTGTTTTCCAAAATCCAAACATCTCTCACAAATATATGCTACAAGACTCTAAAAAGAGTTCTCAGCGCCTCACACAGACACAAGGACAGAACATGAGAACATAGTCCCAGCCTTTAAAGACAGAAAACAGACATTCCAACAAGCAGATTAAAAGTCACTCGGGGTTGGGCTTGGTGGCTCATGCCTGTAATTCCAGCACTTTGGGAGGGCAAGGCAGGTGGATCACCTGAGGTCAGGAGTTCGAGACCAGCCTGGCCAACATGGTGAAACCCTGTCTCTACTAAAAATACAAAAATAGCCAGGTGTGGTGGTGCACACCTGTAATCCCAGTTACCCAGGAGGCTGAGGCAAGGAGAATCACTGTAACCTGGGAGGCGGAGGCTGCAGTGAGCCGAGATCATGCCACAGCACTCCAGCCTGGGTGACAAGAGCAAAACTCCGTCTCAAAGAAAAGTAACTCGGAAGTCTACATGAAAGATACCACTGGCTGCTTGGGAAACCAGATGATAGAACTGCTTTCTCCCGTGACAAAGGCTCTGGGGAGATACTTACTCTTACAACACTAAACACCTTCCTGCCTCCAGGGTCTTGGTACCTGCCCTGCCTTGTGCCTGGGACTCTGTCCCCCAGGTCACCACATGGCTGACTGGGCAACAGGATTCCTCCAAGGCCTTTTCCCAGGTCTTCCCATCTAATATCATGCCCTGTCCCATGGCCGCTCCTTATTGCACTCCTGTTTTTTCTTCATAGCCCTTATCGCTGTCTGCAAGGGGATTCATCTCCATTGCCACTATAACAAATTTCAGCAAACAGAGGGGTTTAAAACAACACAAATGTATTATCTTGCAGTTGTGCAGGCCAGAAGTCCAGAAGCTCTCACTGGGCTCGGATCAAGGTGTTGGCAGAGCTGCACTCCTTCCAGAGGCTTCAGGGGGAAATCCCTGTTCTCGCCTTTTCTGGTTTCTAGGGGTCACTTTCATTCCTTGGCTCGTGGCCCATTCCTCTGTCTTCAGAACTAGTAATGGCCTGTCAGGTCTTTCTCATGATGATGTTTCTAGGGCTCTGACTCTCTGCCTCCCTCTTCCCCTTATGAGGACTCTTGAACATAGATTGGGAAAGCTGAATAATTCGGGATCCTCTCCCAACCTCAAGGCCAGTACATGAGCACCTTATCTCCCCCAGGCCGTGGTACATAACAGCCATAGGTTCCAGGGATAAGGAGGGGTTGGGAGGCGGAGGCCGTTCTTCTTTCTACCACAGCAACTATCTTGATTATGTATTGACTCACTCATGTATTATCTGTCTCTACCATGAGGCTGTAAGTCTCATGAGAGCCCAGACCTTGTCTATCTTGCTCTGCACTGTCTCTGTAGCACCAGAAGAATGCCAGGCTCATCGGGGAGCTGCCCCAGGCCCTGCCCCGCCACGCAGCTTCTCTCCAGGCTGCTTCCAGGGCTGGGGACTCTGGGCTTGCCTGCCAGCTGTCACTTCTGTCTTCCCCAGAGTACCTCAAGAGTTTTATAAAAAGAAAAGAAGCAAGCTGGAAAGAAGAGCATTTTAGGGATATGTAATTAAGGATAAAAATATCCCTCACAGGCTCTGGGCAATGGGGAAATTGGAGATTGCTTGCGTTCCTGGGCCCAGTAGAACCACGAGGGCTTTTGAAACATAATGATTAGCGCAGGTTTTTAGCACTGATAAGCGTGTGTAATGATGAAAGCCATCTATATGGGTGTGCGGTGCCAAAAGATGTGTGTTTAAATTCTCGAAGGGGAGGCGTTTAAACGGAGCTGCATGTAAATACAGGACCTTTGCTTCGGGTGAGAAGGAAAGGGGAAATGGAAACAGCGAGGGGTCGAGCTTCCTCAATTACATGTGGCAGAAGGAAACAGCTATTTCAAAGGCAAACATTGAACGTGGGAGGTGGAGGAGGCCTTGGATGCTCCCAACAGCATCCCTTTAGCCCTCGATTTCCCGTCCCTTCTTCCGTCTTGAGATAGGCCAAGGAGCCCCAGGTCCATCACTGTCTGTGGCTCCCAGGTAGCTAGGGGCGCTCCCAGCCCAGCCCCCAGCAACCCCCCCACCCATCTTCATTCTCAGCCCCACGTGACATGTTGCCCCTGACAGGGCTCCATAGATTCCTGCTGGATGGAAAAAGGCATGGGTAAAATAATCTTGACTCTAAGATAAAAATGGTTACCCAGGAAGAAACAGAAAGAGAAATGAAAGAATGTGTCTTGAGAGAAATGGAACAATAAGCAGACTTCAATCTGAGGGCTTTCTGAAGTCAGGTTCTCCTTCACACGGCTTCACGGGACACTGCATTCCTCTCTTGTCTAATCTTTCTTTTCTTTTTTTGGACGGAGAAGGATTACTGCAGATAAATATTGATAATTTCTGCTTTTTCTCTTAGGAAAGTAGTGAGGGTGAGGAAGTTCAAATCGAAAATACAAAACAGAAGTAAAATCCCCTGACGTGGAAATAAGCCTTCCTCCTTGGGAAACTATCAATGTAAATATGTTTCTCTAAAATGTAACTTTAGAGTCTGCAATATATTTGACATCTTAAAAATGGTCTTTAAGACTTTATGGTAAGGCCAGGTGCGGTGGCTCATGCCTGTAATTTCAGCACTTTGGGAGGCTGAGGCAGGCGGCTCATTTGAGGTCAGGAGTTCGAGACCAGCCTGGCCAACACAGTGAAACTGTGTCTCTGTCTAATTCAAAAATTAGCCTGGCATGGTGGCGAGTGCCTGTAATCCCAGCTACTCAGGAGGCTGAGGCATGAGAATCGCTTAAACTTAAACTCGGGAGGCTGAGGTTGCTGTGAGCTGAGATCGTACCACTGCACACTCCAGTCTGGGCGACAGAGTGAGACTCTGTCTCAAAAAAAAAAAAAAAAAAAAAAGACTTTATGTTACGCACATCAAGTGTTCAATGAGGCATTTGTTAGAGATGGACAGTCCTCAATTTTGGGGTGAAAAGATTTGCAAAACTTTGTCAATAATAATGTCATGATGTCCAAAGCTGGTCCCACCACTGGCTCTCTCCTGCCACCTGCCCAGAGGTGGCTTCAGGCCACACTCCCCTGGCAGAAGAACACGCTATGAATGCCTCTGGAGCACCCTACTTCTGCCTCCTGGCCCGTTTTCCCTGTGCTGCTCCCCAGAGTCTGAGAAACAAATGTTGCCTGTGTCCCCTCCCTGGTAGAGCCTGAGAGATTCTCTACATCTGCACTGGCCAGTGCTGCAACCACAGGCCACGTGGGGCCACAGAGCACTTGGAATATGCCCCCTCCCCCCAAAAAGAAGGTTCTATATCTCATGATAATTTTATTGCACACTGAAATCTTAATATTTTGGACATATTGCGTTAAATATATTAATCAAATTGATTTTACCCCGATCTTTAAAAACTCCAAGGCTGGGCATGGTGGCTCACACCTGTAATCCCAGCACTTTGGGAGGCCAAGGCAGGCAGATCACTTGAGGTCAGGAGTTCGAGACCAGCCCGGCCAACATGGTAAAACCCTGTCTCTACTAAAATTACAAAAATTAGCCGGGCCTGGTGGTGCGTGCCTGTAGTCCCAGCTACTCTGGAGGCTGAGGCTGGAGAAATGCTTGAACTAGGCAGGTGGAGGTTGCAGTGAGCTGAGATTGCTTGAACCAGGCAGGTGGAGGTTGCAGTGAGTGAGACTCCGTCTTAAAAAAAAAAAAAATTCCAAAATCTGGCTGCTAGAAAATTTAAAACTGTATGTAAGGCTCACATTACATTTTCACTGGGCATCATTGCTCTAGAGCCTTGCTGCTCAGAGTCTGGTCCACAGGCCAGCAGATCAGCATCACCTAGGAGCTTGTTAGAAATGCGGACGATCAAGACCCCAGACCTGGGAATTCAGAATCAGCGTTTGAACAAGATCCCCGGGTGATCCTTGTGCACATTAGGGTTTGAAGACCATGGGCGGGGGAGGGGAATGGCAGGCAGTCTCACTCACCGTGGGAGGGAGTGCAAATCCCAGAAAATGTTCTGGAGGGCAAATTGCCAATGTCTATCAACATCTGTAATGTCTGTGTCCAGTGAGGAATGTTCTCCCACCCCTAATGTGTCCAACAAGTCACGTGGACAAAGATATATATACAAGGACACCCACTGCAGCATTATTTCAAATAGGGGTCAAAGAAGAGCCCTAACAAACAACCTCATGTTGCCTAGGTTCGCATTCAACCTAACCGTGATGAAGAGAGAACTCCTTAAATACACTGTGGTTCAGCCAGTGGAAGACTATGCGGCTGCTTAAAAAATTAAAGCAGAGCTGTGTGTAGTGAGTTGGAAAGATCTCAAACATTAAACATAGAAAAGTTGCAGGTGATATTGTTATAGGAGGGTTTTTGGTTTTTGTTTGTTCAGGGATAGATTATATACACAAGACTGCACATACATAAGAGTGTTGAGATAGAACTTGTATTTTAGAGATGGGGTCTCACTGTGATGCCCAGGCTGTTCTTAAGCTTCTGGGCCTGGCCAGGCATGGTGGCTCACACCTGTAATCCCAGCACTTTGGGAGACTGAGGCAGGTGGATCACCTGAGGTCAGGAGTTTGACACCAGCCTGGCCAACATGGTGAAACCCCATCTCTACTAAAAATACAAAAATTAGCTGGGGGTGGTGGTGGGCACCTGTAATCCCAGCTACTTGGGAGTAGCTGATCCTGCTGAGGCAGGATCATCGCTTGAACCTGGGAGGCAGAGGTTGCAGTGAGCTGAGATCGCACCATTAGACTCCAGCCTGGGCAACAAGATTGAAACTGTATCTCAAAAAAAAAAAGAAAGAAAAAAAAAGAATCAACTCCTGGGCTCAAGCAATCCTCCCACCTCGGCCTCCCAAAATGGAGACAGAATTGTTAAAATATTTTTTTTTTGTTTTACATTTAAAAGTTATACCTCGGCCGGGCGCGGTGGCTCAAGCCTGTAATCCCAGCACTTTGGGAGGCCGAGACGGGCGGATCATGAGGTCAGGAGATCGAGACCATCCTGGCTAACACGGTGAAACCCCGTCTCTACTAAAAAATACAAAAAAACTAGCCGGGCGAGGTGGCGGGTGCCTGTAGTCCCAGCTACTCGGGAGGCTGAGGCAGGAGAATGGCGTGAACCCAGGAGGTGGAGCTTGCAGTGAGCTGAGATCGCGCCACTGCACTCCAGCCTGGGTGGCAGAGCGAGACTCTGTCTCAAAAAAAAAAAAAAAAAAAAAAGTTATACCTCAGCTTGGTCAAAAGAAATTAAAACAGTACCAAAGGAAATACATCAGAACTAGAGGCCCCCTTTTCTCATTGGTAACCCTAATGGCCTGCAAATCCCCACCCTAGTCCCACCGTTGACAGTTTCTCAGATACTGTTTTCATATGTTTTGTATATTTATATTTGTTTTTGTAAATGGGATAATACCATATACGCTGTTCTGCGATTTGCTTTCTTCCCTTAGCAATCTGTCCCTGAGATGAATCCAAGTTCATTCACACATCTTTTTGCTTTTTAATGGTTGAACAATAATGGATGGATACATAGATAGATGATTTTCTTTTTTGTTGTTCTTACTACAAAAGACAGATGCTACAATAAGCAAGGCTCGCGTGTGACTGTGCATACAAGCTTTCTCCAAGAAAAACTATTACTGGGTTGAAGGAGTGCATATATGATTGTAAATACTGCCAAATTGCTTTGCCCAGGGCTCTTCCGAGTGACCTTCTCACTCAATGTCTCTTGGCCCTCATGATGCCCACGCATCTCAATTCTGGACATTACCAGTGCGTGTAATTTTCATCAGACAATGAGTGAAATATGTGATCACAACATTTTATTTTGCATTTCTCTCATTAGAAATGACACTAATGACCTGGGTGTGGTGGTTCATACCTATAATCCCAGCACTTTGGGAGGCAGAGGTGGCGGATCACCAGAGGTCAGGAGTTCAAGACCAGCCTGGCCAACATGGTGAAACCCCAACTCTACTAAAAATACAAAAATTAGCCAGGTGTGGTGGCGCATGCCTGTAATGCCAGCTACTCAGGAGGATGAGGCAGGAGAATCACTTGAACCCAGGAGGCGGAGGTTGCAGTGAGCAGAGATCGCACCACTGCACTCCAGCCTGGGCACAGAGCAAGACTCTGTCTCAAAAAAAAAAAGAAAGAAAGAAAGAAAGAAAGAAAAGAAGAGAAAAGACACTAATGACTGGACATGGTGCCACATGCCTGTAATCCCAGCACTTTGGGAGGCCAAGGCAGGAGGATCACTTGACCTCAGGAGTTCAGGACCAGCCTGGGCAACATAGTAAGACCCTATTTCTACAAAAATTTTTTTTTAAACTTTTTTTTTTTTTTTTTTTAATTAGCCAGTGATGTTGGTGCATGCCTATAGTCCTAGCTACTTGGGAGACTGAAACAGGAGAATCACTTGAACCCAGGAAGTTGAGGCTGCAGTGAGCCAGGATCATACCACTGCAATCAGCCTGGGTGACAGAGTGAGATCCTGTCTCAAAAGAAATGACACTGAGCCTGTTTTCATATATGCATTCACCATTTGTGTTTATTTTCCTGTCAATTGCCTGTTTATATTCTTTTTCCATTTTTTCCTTTTTAAAAATATTTATGATTTTAAAAACCCTTGATATGTTTTGTATATTAATTTTGGGGGTAAGTTATACTGAAAGTATTTTCTCCAGCCTACAATGTTTTTAAACATGGTTTATGGTGCGCTTTGTCATGTGGAAGTTTAAAACCGTTAGGTAGTCAAATGTTTTCATTTACGGATTCTGAGTTTCATGAATCACCCATCCCAATATTACTTATTTAGGGAAAATACTATTTTCTTCTAACAATTTTTAATGTTTTTTTATGTTTAGCTCTTTATTTATTTTTATGTTTGGTATAAAATAGGGACTATAACTTCACCCTCCAAATGGATAACCAACACCGTATTAAATAGCTCATCCTTTTCCCATTGATTCACAATGCCATTATATCATGTGCTAATTTCCTCCATAGTCCTCATCTGATTTGAAACACCTCCTCCTGTTCCGTTGATAGATTAATCTACTCTTGCCCCAGCTGCATAGGTTTAATCACTGCGGCTTTCTTGAGTGTTTCCTTATCTGGCAGACTAAGTTCCTATTTATTATTCTCATTAGTCCTTGCTTGCCATGCATTTCCTTTTCCAGGTGAATTTTAAAATCAGCTTGTCAAGTTCCCTAAAAATCCCAGCTGGAATTTTGTGCAATTACATGTAATTAATAGGATAATTTGTAGATAACTTATGTTCTTATAACATCAAGTCCTTCCATTTGAGATCATGGTTTCTCTCTCCATTTATTCAGCTTTTCTTTTATATCTTTTTTCTGCTTTCTCCATACAGTTCTTAAACCTGCCCTGTTACTGAGTGTGATGTAGCTTTAATTACCTTTGCAAACAGAATCTTCCTTTTCTATCATGACATTTTCTGATTAGGTTTTGTGGGTGTGTAGGAAAGTGATAGTTTCTGTAGGATACTCTTAACTATCTGTCTGAATTCTCTTATTCGTTTTAATATTTTCTGAATTTATTCTTTTGGCTTCCCTAGGTACATGATCTTGTTGTGTGCAAATAATGGCGGACTGTCTGTTCCTTCCAATGCAACTTATTTAGGGACGGGGGAGTTGTTCTGATCTGTTTTGTACTGGCTGGGACCTGGGGAGTCGTTCTGATCTGTTTTGTACTGGCTGGGACCTGGGGAGTTGTTCTGATCTGTTTTGTACTGGCTGCGACCTGCCGTGCAATGCTGCATATCAGTGGCATGGTGCTTTTGGTTGTCTCATTTCTTCTTCTTCTTTTTTGAGACAGAGTCTCACTCTGTCACCCAGGCTGGTGTGCAATGGCGTGATCTCGGTCACTGCAACCTGCACCTCCCAGGTTCAAGTGATTCTCCCACCTCAGACTCCTGAGTAGCTGGGATGGCAGGTGTGTACCACCATGCCCGGCTAAATTTTGTATTTTAAGTAGATTTAAAATACAGGGTTTTATCATGTTGGCCAGGCTGATTTTGAACTCCTGACCTCAAGTGATTCACCTGCCTCGTCCTCCCAAAGTGCTGGGATCTCAGGGATGAGCCACCACGCCCGGCCTTGGTTGTCTCACTTCTGATTTCCAAGGATGATTCTGCTCCAGGAGGAGGATGCATGTCAAAGACAAGGAGTGCGACAGGAGTGCTGGGAGACCGGCACCCACCGAATGGTGCCCAAATGGGACCAGCACCGTGGATGGGAGCTGGCAGGCTTAGCCGGTGGTCAGCCACAGGGTCTTCTGAACCAGCTCAACCCACTGCGAGGCTCCTCTTTGGTGAGACGTGGTGCTGGGTGTGTGGTCAGGGCCAGACACCAGGAAACTCTCAGGCCATAACCTGTGTATCTCTAGATAGTTCTGGTCATCTTTAGTGTGTTCCTTAAATAGGGCAGAAATCGGCCTGCTATGACATCCACTCCTGGATCCCAGTTCTCCCCTCCGGAGTCACATGGAAGCCTCAACTGTTTGAAAACCCAAGCAGATCTCCCTTGAGGTTTCTTCAGGCCAAACCGTCTAGGTTACTTCAGCCATTCCGCACGCCCCTCCTAACCTCAGGCCATCCCAGATTCCCCTCCCATGACACACTCAACCTGGTGTCTGTCCTTCCTAAAGGGAATCTCAGAACCCAAGCCCTGCAGCGTGGACTGACCCTCCCACCAGGCTCTCCTCCATGAGTGTGGTCTCACAGACAGTGGCACCGGGGGGGAGGCCACATAGCAATCCAGCTTCACAATGTATTTGCCGTCGACTAAAATGCCATCGTCTTTTTCACATGTGCTCCTGCAAAGCTAGACTTGGAACTTTATTTTTATTTATTTATTTTTTAATTTTTTTGAGACAGAGTCTCACTCTGTTGCCCAGACCGGAGGGCAGTGGCATGATCTTGGCTCACTGCAGCCTCCACCTCCAGGTTCAAGCAATTCTTCTGCCTCAGCCTCCGGAGTAACTGGGATTACAAGTGTGCACCACCACGTCTGGCTAATTTTTGTATTTATAGTAGAGACAAGGTTTTGCTGTGTTGGCCAGGCTGGTCTCAAACTCCTGACCTCAGTTGATCCACCCACCTTGGCCTACCAAAGTGCTGGGATTACAGGTGTGAGCCACTGTGCCCAGCCTAGACTTGGAACTTTAGATTGTTTTGTCCTAAACTTCCCATGGCTACACCAGCCCCTTACTCCAGACCATTGAGGTCAGCTTCATCCTGGCTGTGGCACCTGGCATGTGTGCCATCCTCCTAGCAGGGTGGCAGCCCCACATTGGAAGGCCTGCCTCCTGGATCCTCATCTGCATTACTGATGTGAACGAAAGGAGGCACCAACAGCACAGACGCCTATGTCTGGACTGACACTGGTGTGGTCTCAGCCAGGCCCGCCTCTCTCCATGTGCTCTTCAACAACAGCCAAATCACAAATGAACCCCATAAAATGCTTTATGGAAACCTATAGATATCAGATGAAAGATCACAATCTGGTGGCCCTTATGTTAGATTTAGTGTTCTGTGCACCCAACCCATATTTTTAAAACTTATGAACCAGTTGCAAGCATTTTTAAAAAATCAGAGATTTCTACATAATAATCTGGATTTTCAGCTTTCCTTGAAAAATCTGAACATCTGATACCCTTGATTATTCCATGGTGATGTAGCTGGAGTGGGGTGTGTATTAGTCTGTTTTCATGCAGCTGATAAAGACATACCTAAGACTGGGCAATTTACAAAAGAAAGAGGTTTAACAGTTCCACGTGGCTGGGGAGGCCTTACAATCATGGCGGAAGGTGACAGGCACGCCTCATGTGGTGGCAGATAAGAGAAGAATGAGCTTGTGCAGGCAAACTCCCATTTTTAAAGCCATCAGATCTCGTGAGACTCATTCACTATCACGAGAACAGCGCCCCCATAATTCAATCACCTCCCACCAGGTTCCTCCCACGACACGTGGGAATTGTGGGAGTTACAATTCAGGATGAGATTTGGGTGGGGACACAGTCAAACCCTATCAGAGTGGAAGCATCTCCTTTCAATGGGGCATTTCTCTTTGATGTGTCACTATCCCCACCTCGCCCTGTCACCTCACTCCCAGCCTGTTCCACTCATTTACATCACCCGCCTGACTGCTGTAGGCCGTTGAGCTACGATTTTCATCAGACGCAACCAGTTACCTAACTTGTGAGGCCAGCAACCATACACTGGTAAACAGGTTTCGCTGATTTGGTGCGTTCCCAGGCCCAGCACCTGCTTCCCTCTCCTCACAGATCATGCTGTTAGTAATCTCGTCTAGCCTCTTGCCTGCGATGGACGTCAAGCTCACTACACTGTAAACTCCAGAACAGCCCTTGTTACTCCCGGTGACAATCAGAATCCCCCCTGACCTGCCCTCAGGTGTCCTGGCTCTCTCCTCTCAGCATGCCCCATGGACTTGTGGGCACCGCTGGTTGAGCTCGCTCACCCAGAGCTCTCTCCCTTCTCTGGGATGAGGCTGGTTCTATGGAAGCTGGGGTCGTCGCAGCCCGTTTTCTGCCTTGGGCTTTGGTCCCAGTTCCTCAGAGCAGTGACTTTCAGTTCCTCTGCAGGTGTGACCTGTCTGCTCCTGTTAGAGCCTCCTTTCCCCAGAGGGCTGGGTGGGCCCCACTGGGGAGCTGGAGGGCTCCCCGTTATCACTGCACTTGCCACCCAGAACACTGCTACTGTCCCTTTCTGGCGTTTCTTGGTTTCAGACAATCTCACCTGCCCCTCAAAGCAGGCGGAAGCTCCCTGTTGTGGTCTGGCCCTTCGCCATCTTTAAGTGGAACATGCTTTTCCTCACTGAGCAGTAATCCCCTCCGCGTGCCCCCAACGAATCATTCACTGTCTTGTGCTAACTGCATTTCTTCCTGATCCAAACTTGCTTTCTGGAGATGGGGGCCATGCAGAAGCGAAGGCAGGTGTATCAGGAGGTCTGGTCTCTGGGGACTGAAGAGGTGATTTTGCCAAAATGGTCAATGTCACTGGACCACATGCCATGAAACCTTGGACAACCGGTTCTCCAGGGAAGAAAACAAGCCCATGATTTGTAGTGTTTGCCAATTTCTACCGTGGAGACACTCTAACCACAGCTCCCACCAGAGTGGCTGCATTCACAACCAGCTCTTGGGGCTCTTGGAAAACTGGGATTTGAGCCTGTAGGAGCCAGTGCCAGCACCCCACGGGCATGTGTGTTATCAGCTGACATCTGCCACTCCCTGGCGAGGTCTGCCTGCCTCTAGGACTGTAGACGTCTTTATTAGAGACTCCTGTCACTCCTGTTAGCGTCAGACAGATTAATAATCACTTCTCTTTACTTACAGGTATTTTAATCCCCAAACTCTTATTTATGTTATTTTATAATTAATAATGATATGTGATAATATATCATTTATCATATGTATTATATATATCATATATCATATATATGATATATCATATATATGATATATAATATATCATATATATGATATATAATATATCATATATGATATATATCATATTATATTATATTATAATTAATAATGACATGTCATATATACCACCATTAAAATCAATTAATTATTAATTATAATACATAATTATATATCATATTATTATTAATTATATATTATATAATAGATATATAATATATAATTAATTGCATATTATATAATTATATAATATATATTTATAATATAATTATATTATATAATTATATTATATAATATATAATTAATTGCATATTATATAAAATATATTATTATATAATATAAATATATTTATTATAAATTATATTTATTTATATTATATTTATAATTTTATATTATATTATATATTATATTCATATTATATTAACCTATTTATAAGTTAATTCAGTTTTCCCTCTTCCTTGTGATCACATTTGGGAAGGATGTTTTTTCTACCTGCCTCGTCTAGTTTCTTGACTGTGTAATCAGGGTCAAACTGTCCATTCTTCTGAGTTTCATTTTATTTATCTGAGAAATGGGAGTTGCTAGTGCATTAGCACAGTTAGCAGAGCAGGTGCTGCATGATGACCGTGATGACCGTGGCTCTCACTGACTGGGAGCCATGCCCTGGGCTCTGTTAGTTCGTTAAACCACTTGGGCAAGTAGGTCTTGGAATCCTCATTCACGGGCAAGGAAACTGGTTTGGTCGTAGAGAGTTAAATACTGTACTCTAGATCGCACAACTAGTTGGTGGTGGAGCTAAGATTTACATTTGTAGCTGACATGGTGTTTTAAAACTTAGTTACAAACATTAAAAAATCAGATTTCATCTAAGAATCTGGACTTTCACCTTCTGAAAAATTTAAAATTCTAGCACCCAAGGCCTGTGTTGCCCCATGAGGCTATAACTGGAGCTAACTGGAAGCTGCTGCCTTTGAAGGGGTATTTCCCCCATGTGCCCCAGTCCCCGCCTCTCCCTAGTGTCTCACACTTTGCCTGCTTCACTCACACCAAGCTTCAGATTTCGTGATTTTCCCCATGGGCCGGAATGAGAGGAAGAAACTGAGGCACAGAATGTTTTGGCAATTAATTCAGCTCAAATCAGAGAGGCCACAGCAGAGCTAAGAACCAGTCCCTCACAGTCAGGCTCTGTGATGAGAACCACAGCACCTTCTCACTACAAAGCCGTGTCTTCACAAACTGTTGTAATCCCTTCTGTCCCCATGTTGTACTTGTATAACTCTCCCCTTCCCAGGAAACCATTTGAGTGGGTGTCTTTTTATTTGAATATGTTCTTACAAAACATGTATTGTTGTTTTGGGCCCACGCATTTTAAACTGACTGATGAGATATCATAGCTTTCATTCTGTGTTCCCCTTTTTCACCAAAGGATCTTTGTAAGATTCTTCCATGCTGCTGCGTGCACAGCAAGCTCCTGCTTCTGGCTGCTGCAAGACACCCCATGGATGCCTTGACCACACTACTTATCCACTCTCTCGGTGATGGGCATCCAGGTTCCCTGCAAATCTCTGCTGCACAAAGAATGACAACACATATAGGTGGGCTGTCAAAGTGAGCCCTGGGGTATATGCCCAGGAGTGAAGTTGCTGGGTCATAGGATACGCTCGTATTTAATTTGCCTAAATTGTACCTGATTATTCTCCACAATGGCAGTCCTGGTCTATGTTCCTGGGTTTCTCTATCCAGCACAGATGCTCAGGGAGGAAGGGAGGGCTTTGCAATACACAATATCCATCAGTAACTAGGCCCTTGGGATGGAGTTCAAGACAGGCTTGCCTCATGCCAAAGGCACCAGAACACACAGACAGAGAGATAGGAGAACGGCAATCTTTCAGAGTCTAGGAGCATAGAACTTAGAGGATGGAACCTGAGATCTGGGTTCAAGTCCTGCCTCTGCCACTTCCAGGGCAAGTCACTTGGCCCTTCTGGAGCCAGGGGGGAGGGGAAGGGTAAGAGGGTAGTGACCATGTGCGGGCCGCCTGCCTGCTGCTGCACCACCAGCTCTGCTTTCCTCCAGCCCTGCCCAGGGCAGCAGGTGATCGTGGAGCTGATCTTGACGCGTAGCTTTGAGGACAGGGGCCACAGGAGGACAGGCTGCCAGGGAGTGGAGGGTGCCATGGAGAGAGTGGCTCTGGGGGCCACAGTGAGGTTCTGGCTTGCTGGAGAGATGGTGGGGTCCAAAGGGGCCTGAAGGCCTGCACAGCGGATGAGATGAAGGGATGGTGGCCTCTGGGAGGTCAGAGAGCAGTCGCTATGGGAATGAGCATGTGAAACTTGATGATTTGTCCCTATTGGCAGATACTGATGATAAAACAAGTTGTGTGACATTGGACAAGTTGCCTTATCTCTCACAGCCTCAGTTTCCCCATGGGTTAATGAAGATAAGTATGGCATGAAGGTTCAATAAGAGGAAAACCCTGGGGGAAAGTTTATTTTTCCCACCACACTTGTATCTGCCAGTGTTTGCTGCATAACAAACAGCCTCAATCTCAATACTTAATGACAGCAAACACTGATTTTCCACTCCTGGGTCTGCAGGTCTGCTGTGGTTGGCTAATCTAGCTGGGTTCTCTTGGACTCAGCTGGACCAGACTGGACTCCAGGTTTCTAATCATGTCCAGGTCTGTGCCTAACATCCTCATTCCTGGGCCAGGTTGAAGGGCTGGAGTTTTCCTGGCCATCCTTTCTTATGGCAGATTGCAGGGGCCCAGGAGGGCGAGTAGAAACCCAATGCGCCCTTGAAGCCCTCAGTTCAGGACGGGTGCTTTTGCCCACGTTGCTTTGGTCAAAGTCATGTGACCAAGCCCAACATCAGTGGGGCAGAGACACAGATTCATCACACTCTAGTGCAAGATGCTACAAGGCCCCGTGATGAAGGACGTGGCTGCAAAGTCCTGCAGCAGGGAAGGGCCCCTCTGCCATAGCACCACTCCTCCTCCTCTGGGCTTCTCCACTGCACTGAGCTCTTGGAGAAAGTGCAGAAACCTTTCCCATAGTGAACTGAGAAGCTCACTGTGATGCCAGGTATGAGGCACAGTTTCTAGCTGTCAGCTGTGACTCCAGTGACCAAGGACACGTCTTATCCTGGAGTCTTAACTGTGGGCCTGAGGTTCCCAGATGAGGGTTCCACCATCCAAATACCCAGAGCACCTGCTGATAGACAGCATTGTCATCCTCGTCCCCTTGCTCTGATCCTGGTGACATTAACAGAGACTTCAGAGCTGTCGTTTCAGTATCAGCCAAATCTGGCAATTTTCCAGACCTCCATCCTGAGCTCCTTTGATGTGAGGGGTACAAAGCACTTTCTAAGCTGCTTTAGTTTTCAAGGAAAGCATGGGCCTGACTCCCATGGCACAGATACTGGGGAGTGAATGGCAGAGATTTGGGGATCTGATGATCTCAACATCCCAATGGGAATCCCGGCTCATGAGGGATAAGGCCTAAGTGAATGCCCCCATCTGAGAGTTGACCTGGCATGAGGGTTTCCCCCACAGAGGGTGTGGTAGGCAGGGCTGCTGGTAGGTAGGCATGGGGTAGGCGGGGACCCAGACTGGGGAGAACGGCCTGATCACACAAGGAGCTGTGGAGTGTAAATTACACCTCCAAGTTTGTCCTGCAGGGAGGCAAGAAACTGGGCTTTTGCATATGTACTCCAGGCCCCCGTTGGCTATCTTGGGTGGGCACAGGGAATGTAGACCTCCCAGGTTTCTCCTAGATCTCCCCACGGGCAAGGTGGCTCCAGTGCCCAAGGGCAGTTATCTGAGGCAACAGGCTCAGGTCTTTCTCAGCGAAGAGGGTGTTGGCTCTGAATTCAGGGAAAGGGGTGATTTAGAAGTGAGTGCAGAGACTGCTGGGGAGTGGGGCAAAGCCCATGCCAGGTTGTTCTGGGAAGTCTGCCCAAAACAAGGCAAGACGAATATCGAAGAACTTAGCTTCAGGAAGTTGGGGCTAGTTGGAATAAAGTAGTTGGGTGAAGACAGAACCCAGCTCCATCAGTGCCAGGGCCCCCCAGCCCTGGACAGCAAGGGCCTGGGGGAGGAGTTGCAACCTGGTGCTCGCTGGGAGCTGGGAAGAGCCAGATGTCTGGGGTGGGAGTCATGATGTCCCCGCTGGCCCCAGCTGGTGAGTGGGTGGAGGCAGGGTGAGTGCTTGGGCTCTGTCTTCACTTTCCTTCCCTTAAGCTTAGGCCTCTTCCCCAGTGCCGCCATGTCACTCCCTTCTGCACACTGAGATTCTGACTGAGACTGGCTTGGCTTTTACCCTTTTCAAGTCTCCAGACATGTGGTTTGGGACCATGCCTGGGAGAGGCCAGTGGAGGCTGGACCGTGCCCAAAGATAGCAAGTGCCAGCTTCCCCCCTCCCACCTCTCAGTCCATCATAGCCCCGGCAGGCCAACCTGCTGTCCTCCAGGAGGTGGACTCCCCAAATGCCAAGTTTCACACCACCCTACCCACCCGCTGAGCCTGAGTGGCTTGCGTCTGCCGCAGCATCCCTGACTGCCTTCTCTGCCCTGGGATGGCAGCCCCTGGCTCTGTGCCTGTCCTCCTCCTGGATCTCACTATCATCTAGCCAGAGAGTCTGGTGGTCCCCCATCCACCACCTCCACCCCCTCTCTCGTTTCTCTCATCTTGAGATGTCCCCTGGGATGCTGCTCTTCTGACAACATCTCTGACCGCTCGGGCAAGCTGCTCAACCTCTCTGAGGCTCAGTTTCCCCATCTGTAAGCTGGAGATATCAAACCCACCTGCACTATTAGATAAAATATAAATTAGATCACATATGTGAGTGCATCTGGCCCACTTCCTTCCACATCCGATGATCAACCAACATCCATTCTTTTTTTTTTTTTAATCGAGATGAGGTCTTGCGATATTGCCTCCTTTCTCTCCCTCCAAGTGCCAGTCACAGCTCATAGCCTTCCAAGCACCAAGAACCCACAAAATCGGGCCATCTTTGTGAGATGTGCCAGCTCAAATGCCCTGCAGCCTGACTACCAGAAATTTGTCCCCTTGAAAGTTTCCACAAGTATTTCTGAGATGCCCTCAAGGAGCCCCTCTCTGCTCTCTCCCAGGGCAGCACGGGGCGCCGTTCCTTCCTCCTTTGCCAGGTCCTAATGTGCAGGTCTCTGACAAGCACTGCCCCCAGTACCACGAGAACACTGTCCCAGCCTAGGGCTCTGTGCCAGGCGCTAAAGCTACCCATCCACAGTCTTCCAGCTTCTGCATGGCAGAGAGGGACAGCCCCCTGCCCAGTGCTAGGCTTTGGTTTGTACCTAGAGACCCATAAAACCTTGCCCCAGGAGGGCACACCATCAGTCTCTGTCTGTTGGTCAGTCATTCCAGAAGCTAAATCAAGCCATGGGTTGTGGGAGAGAACAGAAGCTATATCCTATCTACTCCCATTCCTCTGCCCTCCCTCTCCCAGCCAGACTACCTCCCTCTCCTGGTCACAAAATGAGACCTGCCTTGCTCATCTGTGGATGGAAACTTGCAGGAGCCTAGCTTTGCCATGCCAATGCACACGGCCCATCCACCTCCATCCTACAGCCCCAGCCAAGACACGTTTGTGCTGCTGGAGACTGCAGCCCCTCCCCTCTGGCCAGTCCCATAACATACGCATCAGCTGAGAGAGCTAAGAAGAGCAAGGGGACTGCCTGCACTCACCACAATGCTTGTCATGGGCTGTTGCGGTCACCTCACCCTCATCTATGCACGCTGCTGTGTGACTCTGGTTCTCATAATTGACCTTTTTATTATTGGTGTGAGCATTGTTGCAACTATTTGGGCATGGTAGGTGTTTCCATTGTATTTGTAGCTTTTGTACAAATTGTACATTTGTAGCTTTTGTACAAATTGTACATTGTATTTGTAGCTTTAGAAGTATATAGACCAGGAATGTTTTTGTATGATAAAAACAGACACTTTTAGGCAAGATGATTTCTTCTTTTTTGTTGTTGTTGTTGTTGAGATGGAATATCGCCCTGTTGCCCAGGCTGGAGTACAATGGCGCAATCTCGGCTCACTGCAACCTCTACCTCCCAGGTTCAAGCAATTCTCCTGCCTCAGTCTCCCGAGCCGCTGGAATTACAGGTGCCTGCCACCACACCCAGCTAATTTTTTTCGTATCTTTAGTAGAGATGGGGTTTCACCATGTTGGCCAGGCTGGTCTTGAACTCCTGACCTCGTGATCCACCTGCCTCGGCCTCCCAAAGTGCTGGGACTACAGGCATGAGCCACCATGCCCACCAGTCTTTTTTTTTTGAGACAGGGTCTCATTCTGTTGCCCAAGCTGGAATGTAGTAGCACAATCTTGGTTTACTTGGTTTACTGCAATCCGCATTTCTCTGGCTCAAGGGATTCTCCCATCTCAGCCTCCCAAGTAACTGAGACTATAGGCGTGTGCCACCATGCTCAGCTATTTTTTTTTTTTTTTTTGAGACAGAGTGTCACCGTCACCCAGACTGGAGTACAGTGGCATGGTCTCTGCTCACTGCAGCCTCCGCCTCCCAAGTTCAAGCAATTGTCATGCCTCAGCCTCCTGAGTAGCCGGTATTACAGGTACACACCACCATGCCTCACTAATTTTTTTTGTATTTGTAGTAGAGACAGGGTTTCAGCATGTTGACCGGGCTGGTCTTGAGCTCCTGACCTCAAATGATTCACTGGCCTCGGCCTCCCAAAGTGCTGGGATTGCAGGTGTGAGCCACCGTGCCTGGTTTAATTTTTTTTATTATTATTATTAGTTTTTAATAGAGACGAGTTCTTATTATGTTGCCCAGGCTGGTCTCCAACTCCTGGGCTTGAGCGATCCTCCCACCTCAGTGTCCCAAAGGGCTGGGATTGTAGGCATGAGCCACTGCGCCCAGCGACAAGATGCTCTCCAGCCTCACTCTGCTTTGTGTGTGTGTGCGTGCATGTATACACGCTCGTACCAATTACATGAGCTAGGTTACATAGGCTGATTTTCAACAAACTATTACAGTGTTTAGCTCAAAAAGTGGTTATTTAGGCTGGGCACAATGGCTGACTCCTGTAATCCCATCACTTTGGGAAGCTGAGGCAGGTGGATCACCTGAAGTCAGGAGTTCAAGACCAGCCCAGCCAACATATAGTGAAACCACATCTCTACTAGAAAATACAGAATTTAGCTGGGCGTGGTGGCACTTGCCTTTAGTCCCCGCTACTTGGGAAGCTGAGGCGGGAGAATCGCTTGAACTTGGGAGGCGGAGCAGTGAGCCGAGATCGCACCACTGCACTCCTGCCTGGGTGACACAGCGAGACTCCGTCTCTCAAAAAAAAAAAAAAAAAAAGAAAGAAAAGAAAAGAAAAAGAAAAAAGTGGTTATTTAAAAAAAAAATTTTGACTTACAGAACATTTTCAAGAATGGTACAAAGAATTCCTGTATACCCTCTGCTTTCCCCAATTAATGTTTTAGCATACCGTTTATCATCATTTCATTCATATTACCGTTATCATTTTTCTGAATTATTGACAAGTTGCTGACAATGCCCCATTGTCCCTAAATATATCAATGTGGTTTTCCTAAGTGATGAGGACTCTCCTTTGTAACCACATTCAGCTCAAAATCAGGAAATTAGCATCCATAAAATACCACCATCTAATTCTTAGACCCCTTGTTCAAATGTTTTTAATAGTCTCAATAACAATGTATACATCATTATTTACATATTTATGGAAGTTATATATAACTTTTACACACACACACACACACACACACACAATCTCCCCCTTCTGGGCTGAGGCTTAGTCCAGGACGATGTGTTGCATGTAATTGTCATATCCCTTCGATGTCCTTTACTTGGGCACGGCTCTTTGCCTTTTCTTGTCTTTCGTGACCTTGGCATTTTTCAATAGAATAAGCTAATAATTTTGTAGGCTGTCTTTCAATTTTGGGTTTTCAGGTGTCTCCACATGACGTGGCCCAGGTTCTGTGTCTTCTGCTGGAGTGCATAGCAGCAGTGCTGTGTCCTCTGGGTATCCATCTCAGGGGGCACAATGGCGCTCTGCTGTTACTGCAGAACTTAACACCGGACACTTGGTTAAGCTGGGGTCTGCCAGGTTACAATAAGGATTGTAAAGTTACTAGTTTTTGCTTTTAATAACAATTTAAGGCCAGGCGCAATGGCTCCGCCTGTAATCCTAGCACTTTGGGAGACCGAGACGGGCAAATCATCTGAGTCCAGGAGTTTGAGACAAGCCTGGGCAACATGGCAAAATTCCGTCTCTACAAAAAACACAAAAAAATTAGCGAAACGTGGTGATGCGTGCCTATAGTCCCAGCTACCTGGGGGGCTGAGGTGGGAGCATCACTAGAGCCTGTGAGGTCGAGGCTGTCGTGAGCCGTGATCACTCCACCGCACTCCAGCCTGGACAACAGAATGAGACCCTGTCTTGAAAAAAAAAAAAAGGAACAATGTAATAACATTTTTCCTCAAACTCTCACCCACCTTGTTTAGCATGTGTTGATGCTTCTCGCCTGAATCAGTCATTACTATGATGATTGCCAAACGGGGACTGTTTTTGTTGTTGCTTCGACAGTTATTGATTGGCATTCCACTGTGGGGAGGAGCCTTCCCTTCTGCCTTACAGTATAGACTCACGAATCCCTATTTTATTTGATAGATTATAATTATTTTTAATATTCATTTTGATGTTTGACTTGTGCTAGATGCACCTTTCAACTGTTGCTTCAGTTGGCTCCTGGTTCCTGTATCTTTTTGACAAATCCCCATCATTATTTTAGCATTTTCTTGCTTTCTGGGGCAACAGATGTTGCAGGTACTCATTAGATCTTCTTGGCCTCGATTCAAAGGCTGATAGAATCAGCCATTTCTCAAGGAGCGCTGGCTGTCTTTCATGGAGAATGACATTTAGTAGCCAAGATCTGAGCAGCAGGTGCGCTCATTGCTGTTGGAGTGTTGTGGGCCTCTCAGGAGACAGAGTCAGGAAATACGTGTGTGCACACACTCATTCATACACCTGTATTTATCTATATATCTTTTTTTTTTTTTTTTTTTTTTTTTTTTTGTAAATACAGAATCTCACTCTGTTGCCTAGGCTGGAGTGCAGTGGTGTGATCTCAGCTCACTGCAACCTCTGCCTCCTGGGTTCCGGCAATTCTCCTGCTTCAGCCTCCCAAGTAGCTGAAATTACAGGCATCCGCCACCATGCCTGGCTCATTTTTGTATTTTTGGTAGAGACAGGGTTTCGCCATGTTGGCCAGGCTGGTCTCGAACTTGGGACCTCAGGTGATCCACTCACCTCGGTTTCCCAAAGTGCTGGGATTACAGGTGTGAGCCACTGCACCCGACCGGTATTTACCTGTGTATCTTAAAAGCCCGAGTTCGTGCAGACACTTCCCATTCCAATTCAATGCTCCACAGCCATGGGACCTATCTCCTTTCTGTGTTTGTAGTTCCTTTCTCTGAGAGTGAGAAGCCTGGCCCCTGCTTCTTCCCCATGTATTACCCCCAAGAAGGGCAATCCCTTTCTTGGATTACCTGCGTATTCCCCTGTGTATACCCCGCTTCTGGCTCTGCTGCTCCCCTGACGCCACCACCTCCTTGGTTCTGGCTGTGCAGACTTCTAAGGCCCTGGTCACGTCTTTATCCCAGCTGCAACCTCATCCCCACTGGCTCTGCAGCCTCCTGCATCCTGACCACCTCCTTGACCCCAAGTCTGAGGCCTGCTGGCCCTGGACACTTCAAAGGAAGGGAAAGGAAAGGAACCAATAAAATGTTTTTTCAAAAAAGAGAAGGGAGGGAAGAGGAAGAGCTGATTGTTTTGTTTTGGTTTTGTTTGCATTTTTTTTTCTCTTAACAAAAGCCACATTCAATTATTGTTTTTTTAAGAATGCACATTTTGGAGTCCCTTCAAAGCCATGTGGCTGAAGAGGGATTCCTGGGTCTGAAGGAGGCCTCGAAAGCTCTTCCCAAATCTGTCCTCCCCCTCCCCCACACTGCCCACCTTTCCTATCTCATTAAATATCACCAACATCAACCAAGTTACTGCAGCCAGAGATCTAGGGCCACCCTCCCTGGCTCTCGCTCGCCGACCGTGCCCTGTTTGATGGGCTAATCTGGTTCCAGCTCCATCCTTGCCTCTCTCCTGCTGCTGCATCTCCCTAATTCAAGTACTGGAGTGGGGTTGCTTGGACCGCCAGCGTCCACACCGTCAAGGTGATAGTTCTAAAATGTAAATCTGATCACATCACACACACACCAACTTTTAATTGCCTTTAGTGTCTCCAAACCACTCTTAAGACAAAACTCAAACTCTGCCAGGCCCCAAGAGCCCAAGAGACCCATGCTCTGGCCTTTCTCTCCCACTTCTTCACCCACGTGGGGCTCTATGATTCTTAGGTTTGGGGGAGAGGAGGTGGTTAAAGTTTGAGACCATCCTGAGGGCAGGAGAGAAGTACAGGAAAGCATTTCAGGGGTTGCAGACAGGGGAGAGGCCAGGCTGGGAGGAGGTGGCCCCCACCCCTAGTGAGAGCTGGACAGGAGGCTTTGTCCAGCCTTTCCCTCGGATGAGCTGACTCAGAGCAGGGCAAACGCAGCAGGAGGTCGCCTTCCAGAACCCAAAGGCTCGGCCTGAACAGTCAGACTCCACACTGACCCTCATTCAGCCTTGGGACGTGTGGGTGCCTGGGTCAGTGGGCTCTGAGACCTGGACTGAATCCAGCTCTGCCTCTGTGGCCTTCAGAAACTTCCCAGCCTCAACAGGCAGGGAGTCTCCCCACTGGCAAATGGAAGTAACGAAAACAGCAGCCACCCTGCAAACCCACACCATTCTCTCCCCCACAGCCGAGTGTGTTTTCACCGTCCTCCCTAGTGGCTTTCTCATCTAACTTGAAACAAATGCCTTGGTGCAGGGAGCCACTGAGCAGGGTGTTTGGTTCAGTTTGTTTCCCACTTTTCTTTTTTTTAGATGGTGTTTCATTCTGGTTGCCCAGGCTGGAGTGCAATGGTGCAATCTCAGCTCACCACAACTCCGCCTCCCAGGTTCAAGTGATTCTCCTGCCTCAGCCTCCCAAGTATCTGGGATTACAGGCATGTGCCACCACGCCTGTCTAATTTTGTATTGTTAGTAGAGATGAGGTTTCACCATGTTGGCTGGTTTCGAACTCCTGACCTCAGGTGATCCACCCACCTCAGCCTCTCAAAGTGCTGGGGTTATAGGCGTGAGCCACCGTGCCTGGCCTGTTTCCCAGTTCTTAATACTGTCCCACCATTGGTAAAAATCTCCATAATCCTTCTATATGCTCTTCCATTTAAAACGAAGCCTAGAAGAGCCTTGCGGTGGGGGTTCCCAGCGCCCCGGGGCTCCTGCTCTGCCTGCATGGCCTTCCTCTGTGCCTAGCCCTCTCTTACGCCTCATTTAGAGACAGCAAACAGTGCTAAAGTTAAAATTACCCCCTGGGAAATTTTAGCCTGTGCAATGACTTTCCTGGAAGGTGTGACTTTCCTGGATGGTGTTGCAAAGTCACAGCCCAGGAACTGTTTCTGGAAATGCAGCACTTCTCAGCATGTGCAGCCCTGAGCCTCCAGCAGTCTGGACACTAGCTGTTCTTTGTTTTAAAGACCCCGGTGCCCTTCTTATCCTGAACCTGAGGGTCAGAGGCAGCCCCTCTCCCCTTGCCCTGTACCTTCCCCAGGAGTATTGCTGCCCGAGTGAGCTCAAGTGCCAAGCAGTCGGACAAAGGTTCCTCCCCCTGCAAGGCCCAGCTTGGCAATGCACATCTCTGGTTCCCTCAACACCTTTCTTCCATGGAGAGGTCCATTTTCTGCAATGCACACACCCCTCAACACAGTGGTGGGGGCTCTCATTATGTCATTATGTTTCCGACCAACCTCCTCTGCAAGGAGACTTGGGGGACTATGAGGCTGAGCCGAGCAGGGTTCCTTTCCTTCAACCACTTATGAGCTTGTGGGGAAGGCAGGCACAGCAACCATGACGTGATGCAGAGTGAGCTGCTGATTCTAAGCTGGGCTTGGTGGGGAGCTCTCTGCAGAGACTCTGTAAAAATGATCCTGCTGGAAGTCACCCAGAACTTTCCACAGACCTAGAAATTATAATGGGAGGCAGGAGAAGAGTATTTTGTTTCACAATCTGAGCTAACTCCTACCATGTTTTTTTTGTTTGTTTTTTCTGTTTGACTCTTGGCTATGAGCACAAATTCATGTCCATTCTGCTGATCCAAAAAGCCCTGAAGGGAAGGTTACTCTGAGCCTGAGATGTCATATATATATATATATATATATTTTTTTTTTTTTTTTTTTTTTTTTTTTTGAGACAGGGTCTTGCTCTGTCACCCAGGCTGGAGTGCAGTGGTGCAATTGTGGCTCACTGCAACCTCTGCCTCCTGGGTTCAAGCAATCCTCCCACTTCAGCCTCCCGAGTAGCTGGGACTACAGGTGTGCACCACTACGTCTGGCTAATATTTGTATTTTTTGTAGAGACAGGGTTTCATCACATTGCCCAAGCTGGTCTCCATCTCCTGGGCTCAAGCAATCCGTTCACCTTGGCCTCTGAAAATGCTGGGATTACAGGTGTGAGCCACTGTGTCTGACCGAGACCCCATAATTTTTTTTTTTTTTTGAGACAGAGTCTCACTCTGTCGCCCAGGCTGGAATGCAGTGGCTCAATCTTGGCTCACTGAAACCACTGCTGCTCGGGTTCAAGCAATTCTCCTGCCTCAGCCTCCCGAGTAGCTGGGATTACAGGCGCCTGCCACTGCTCCTGGCTAATTTTTGTATTTTTAGTAGAGACGGGGTTTTACCATGTTGGCCAGGCTGGTCTTGAACTCCTGACCTCGTGATCCACTCGCCTTGGCCTCCCAAAGTGCTGGGATTACAGGCATGAGCCACCGTGCCCGGCCGAGATGTCATAATTTAACAAGCCTTCTTAAATAAGGCAATGCTGCTCTTGGTTTTGTTCAAAATCAGGCTTCCTGTGTTGTGCTCTAGTTGCCTGCTAAAGGGTGGAGACATTCACTCCAGGAAAAAGGGAGAGTTGCCACGGCAGAAATCCACATGTCTGAGGGCATCACTGGGGGGCCGCCGGTAACCCTTGCGGGGATCGTGTCCCAGCTGACTTGGGCCTTCACGGTTTCCTTCTCTGTTTCAAAATGACTTAACAACTCTTTTCAGGAAGGCAGCCGCTGTGGAATGAGGAACGAAGTCTGGCAGCCTGGGCTGTTAGGAACCAAGGGCAGCCCCCTTCTTGGTCAGAAGTGTGGCTGGTGCTAACCTCCCGATCCGAGGCTGCACACCTCATGGGGGGACGCAGGCACTTGCTTTCCCTCTGTCTCCTTGGGCACCTTTTCACCGTGGCCTTCACGTGCCGAGCATCTTCCATTTGCTCCCCAATTCATTCGCTTCCCTGCCCCCTGCTTTCTCACTGGGTTTGGCCAGTGGGAGCCGCAGCCAGATGACAGGAAGGTTGTGGGGGGTGGGGGTGGGGAATTATTGCCCTGCACCCATCCTGTAAGGTCTCCATGGTCAGCTCCACGCGAGGCCACAGCGCCTGCTGGGCAGCCCCCTCTGGGTTCCAGCACCTGCTTCTTGCCTGTGATCTTCCTAGAGTGGTAACTGCTGCGAGTTCCGGGGGCTGTACTGCGTCTTATTGGTATCCCGATGCCCTGTCCCTACATTCTCCCTAAGTTCCCCCATTTAATGAGACATCTGCCTCCTGCCGGGACTTTGGACCATGCACATGAAAAACACACATGACACCTTGTTCACGTTTTGCCTTTTACAATTGCTGAAAAGGCACCACCACTTTTGGCGATGTGCTGGGGAGTGTGAGTGAGGGCAGCTCCCCTGCTTGCCACCGTTTCTCTGCATCCCCAGTCGCAGACCCATGGAAGGCCCTCCCTGACCATCCCTCCTCCTGGCTCCAATTCTTGTCTGTCATCCTGACCCAAGGCAGCAAATCCATCGAACCACTAATTGCTGCTCCAATTGCCAGGCCCTGCACAGTCTGGGGATGGCACAGCTGTGAGCAGACTTGTCCTGACTATGGGCGCACCGCTGGGCGGGTATGGACTTGACCTGCTGTGGGTGGGAACCCCCAGGCCTGTCCCTGCAGGACCCCCCTGCTCCTGCTGGCCTGTGGATGTCAATACACTGTCCACCTGGAAGCCCCTCCTGGCTTTGACTGTGTGGGGATTGTTAGGTCACACCCAGGCATGGTCGCCCTTCAAACGGACCCATCCCCCCATCGGCCACTCTCCCCTGTCCCCTTGGCCGTCGCACCCTGATGCAGGACCTTTCTGGGCCCAGGCTCAGAATGCAAAACCATGGGTGGGCTGCTCCTCTCTGCACTGGACACACTGAGGCTAGACCATGCTCCTCACCACCCACATGTCTAGACCAAGCTCCCCGCCCCTCCCCTGTCTCAGCCGGCTCTGTAGCTTCTCTCATCCCTGTCTTGGGCTCTGACCCTTTCTCTTCCTGTTCTAGAATGTGCTTTGAACGTAAGTTCTCTGTTATCCCTGTCAAAGCTTAGGGCCAAGAGCAAAGTCTTATGAGGACACCTTCCCGGACATTTTCTCCAGGGACACCTGCCTTTGCCTGGTTGGTGCCCCACCTTCGCCGTCTCCTGTATGTGCTGCCTGTGGGCACAGGGTGCTTCCTGTGGGCCCACTGCACACAGCAGGTTTTCCCTCAGGTGGGGTCTGCCCCTGTGGATCTGCTTCCTGTAGAGCTGCTGTGCTCTCCCTGGGTGCTTTCCCCTCGGAGGAGGAGAGGAGGAGGAAGGCTCCCTCCCCAGCACACTTATCAGCGGCCATTTTCGGCTTGCTACCAGTCCACCATCCATGAGGCTTGGCTTCTACCCTGCATTCTCTCCCTTCCTGGGAACCCAGGCAGCCAGCAGCCTTGGTTTGCCAGACCCTGGCTCCCCGGCCTCTGGGAGCGGGCCAGGCACATGCGGTGGCCTCGCCGGGTCCACAGGGACTGCTTTAAATTGCTCTGTTCCTAGTACACGACGTATGTCATCAAGTCTAAGATGTTCACCTTTCAGATTTCACATCTCTGGAGCCACATATGTCTATAATCAATGATGTAACATAGTCTGTGGTTCAGCTTCTTAGCGGTGCATAAAATAACATGTCTTACTTGGTTTTAGCATTGATGCGTCTTAAATTCCCAAATCTCACATGCTCACTCAAACACGCATTCTTCAGATACCCTCCAGCCGAGAATCCTTTTCTGGAATCACACATGAGGCATTCGACTTTGACTTTCTTTGGTATTTTCATATTCCTTTTCCACACTTTTAATGGCTTGTCATCTATTAGCTGTACATTTTTTGACAGTCTGACACTTTTCACGACTGGTTTAACTGAATCGAGTTCATAGATCTTGTATCGTGTCAAATTATTTTTGCTATTCTGTTCACTTTGGTTTTTGAACCTACTCATGTTACTTTATAGAAGGCCCGGCTGCTGCTGCTCAGATAGTTCTGGTTCAACAATGTTTGAAAGAGATTGCTTAACATGGGGCTTTGTAGAAACAAGGAAATTTATCGAAAAGAATTTAGGACACCGTTTTGCTAAACTCTCTATAAATTTACTAACTAACTTAAGATACACACACAAACACACACATATACCCCCAGGCACAGGCTTATACATGTGTACAATGCATATACACACAAAAAACACACTTGGAAAGAGAGAGAGAGAGAGAGAGAGAGCCCAAATGGACAGCCCTGAATCACAGATCAGGGAAAGAGGTGTATGCGTCCTCACTAGGACTTGGAGTTAGCCACCTAGGCACAAGCGCTCGGGAACAGGTCTGAATCCTAACCCTGCTCCCTGATGTCTGAATCTGTCCCAGTCTGGGACATCCTGCCTCATCTGCTCTCCCGATTCCACTTACCTGTAATCTGAAGACCTTTAGGCACCCTCCCACCCGCCCAAATCACTCCCAATCCCAGTAGCTATCTGACTTGGAGGCAGGAAGGCCACCGCTTGGCCCAGCCACGCTCAGGCCAGATGCCGCCCGCTCACCAACCAGGGTGGGATTTTCAACCTCCATCCTACTTGCCTATGGGTCTCATTTCCCACAGGCGATGGGTCCCATTCCCTCCAGAAAGAAGGCAGCTGGCAGCCCCCAGAGGAGCGGTGAGGTCCTTGACTTCCAACTCCAAGGATGGCGACTTTTCTTTCTTTTTTTTTTTTTTTTGAGACGGAGTCTCGCTCTGTCGCCCAGGCTGGAGTGCAGTGGCGCGATCTCGGCTCACTGCAAGCTCTGCCTCCCGGGTTCACGCCATTCTCCTGCCTCAGCCTCCCGAGTAGCTGGGACTACAGGCGCCCGCCACCTCGCCCGGCTAGTTTTTTTGTATTTTTTAGTAGAGACGGGGTTTCACTGTGTTAGCCAGGATGGTCTCGATCTCCTGACCTCGCGATCCACCCGTCTCGGCCTCCCAAAGTGCTGGGATTACAGGCTTGAGCCACCGCGCCCGGCCGGATGGCGACTTTTCAACTAATTTTTAAATGACCTGAAAGTTGCTGGGTGTGGGTGTTTCACACCTGTAATCCCAGCACTTTGGAAGGCTGAGGCGAGCAGATCACTTGAGATCAGGAGTTTGAGACCAGCCTGGCCAACATGGTGAAATCCCGTCTCTACTAAAATTACAAAAATTAGCTGGGTGTGGTGGCAGACAACTGTAATCCCAGCTACTTGGGAGGCTGAGGCCAGAGAATCTCTTGAACTCAGGTGGTGGAGGCTGCAGTAAACCAAGACCGTGCCACTGCACTCCAGCCTGGGTGACAGAGTGAGACTCCATCTCAAATAAAATAAAATAAAATAATCTGAAAGTCACTGACATGGTGGCTGTTAGGAGGACACGGTGAATCACAGGCACTTAGCAGTTGCCAGGGGCACTATGTTCCTCCAGACCAGGGAGGCCTCACCCAGAGGGGGTGCCTCTTTGGGGCTCATTCCTGTGCCTACCCACAGCCTGATCCCTTGCTCCTGTTTAGCTGCCCCTGAGGGCAGGGCCTGGCAAGAGGGTAAAGGGTGAGGTAGAGGTCAGGCTGGCTGCTCTGGGACCACCTGGAACTACGGGCTAGAGCCACAGGGCTTACAGAAAAGGGATCTGCCCCAGGACATTTGAATAGCCGAGCACAATTACCCCCAAGGTCCTCTGCTATCAGCAACAGATACGAACCAGGTAGATCATTTACTGAGTTTTGATAAAAAAAAAAAAAAAAAAACTATAACAAATGAAAAAAATAAAAATAAAAGCAAAGCAATTGCTGGAATTGATTTTTTCCTGTGTTTTTTCAAAAAAAGTTATTCGTGAAGGAAAAAATAAAAATAACTTTCCCACCAAACACACACACAAAGTCTAGAAAAACACATTCTAAACTGTGGAAAATAGCTGTCTTGGGGTTGTGGGATTACAGGTGATTTTCTTTCTTTCTTTCTTTCTTTCTTTCTTTCTTTCTTTCTTTCTTTCTTTCTTTCTTTCTTTCTTCTTTCTTTCTTTTTCTTTTTTTTTTTTTTTTTTTGAGATAGGGTCCCACTCTGTCGCCCAGGCTGGAGTGCAGTGGTGCGATCTTAGCTCACTGCAACCTCCGCCTCCCAGGTTCAAGCGATTCTTCTGCCCCACCCCTCCCTAGTAGCTGAAATTTTAGGTGTGCACCACCAAGCCCAGCTAATTTTTGTATTTTTAGTAGAGATGGGCCTTCACCATGTTGGCCAGACTGGTCTCAAACTCCTGACTTCAAGTGATCTGCCCACCTCAGCCCTCCCAAAGTGCTGGGATTATTGGCATGAGCCATTGCACCCAGACAAATTTCTGATTTTAAAAAAAATCATATTTCTAATTTTGCCATACTATAAATACACTATTTGTATAAAAATACTTTTATTTGGCCGGGCGTGGTGGCTCAAGCCTGTAATCCCAGCACTTTGGGAGGCCGAGATGGGCGGATCACGAGGTCAGGAGATCGAGACCATCCTGGCTAACACGGTGAAACCCCGTCTCTACTAAGAAATACAAAAAATAGCCGGGCGAGGTGGCAGCGCCTGTAGTCCCAGCTACTCGGGAGGCTGAGGCTGGAGAATGGCGTGAACCCGGGAGGCGGAGCTTGCAGTGAGCTGAGATCCGGCCACTGCACTCCAGCCTGGGCTACAGAGCGAGACTCCATCTCAAAAAAAAAAATACTTTTATTTGATTTTATTTATTTTGAGACTGAGTTGCCCAGGCTGGAGTGCAGTGGCGCGATCTCAGCTCACTGCAACCTCCACCTCCCAGGTTCAAGTGATTTTCCTATCTCAGCCTCCCGAGTAGCAGGGATTACAGGCACCCGCCACCACACCCGTCTAATTTTTGTATTCTTTTTTTTTTTTTAGTAGAGATGGGGTTTCATCATGTTGGCCAGGCCGGTCTCAAACTCCTGACCTCAGGTGATCCACCTGCCTTGGCCTCCCAAAGTGCTAGGATTACAGGTGTGAGCCACCGTGCCTGGCCCAAAAATACTTTTAAAAATAAAAGTTTTTTTTTTTTTTGAGACGGAGTCTCACTCTGTCCCCCTTGCTGGAGTGCAGTGGCCGGATCTCAGCTCACTGCAAGCTCCGCCTCCCGGGTTCAGGCCATTCTCCTGCCTCAGCCTCCCGAGTAGCTGGGACTACAGGCGCCCGCCACCTCGCCCGGCTAGTTTTTTTGTATTTTTTAGTAGAGACGGGGTTTCACTGTGTTAGCCAGGATGGTCTCGATCTCCTGACCTCGTGATCCACCCGTCTCGGCCTCCCAAAGTGCTGGGATTACAGGCTTGAGCCACCGCGCCCGGCCAGTTTTTTTTTTTAAATGGAAAGAAAAACAGATCTTAGGAACGATCCTCTGTGTGCCTTTTGCAGAAGGACCCTTGGCAGCTGCTGGTTGCAGGATGTGAGGTTGTGGGCGTGAGGGCCACACACCCTGTGTAGGAGCCTAGGGCTTTTCCTGGATCACAGTCACTCCCTCTGCCTCACTGGTCTCCGCTGCAGGTGGCCTTTGTGGTTGGGTGACATTCTAGTTGGTTAACATGTGCGTTTGTTTGGGTGTTCTGTCCTCAGGCATCCGAAGGCGTCCCCATGAAGTTCTTTACCAAACTGGACCAGCTCATCGAGTTTTACAAGAAGGAAAACATGGGGCTGGTGACCCATCTGCAATACCCTGTGCCGCTGGAGGAAGAGGACACAGGCGATGACCCTGAGGAGGACACAGGTAGGGAGGGAGGGACAGGACGGCAGGAGGTACTTTTGGGAACTTGCCCTGCACCCACCTTGAGTGCTTGTAGATTAGGTGAGTCCTATTATCAGAGGGAGATTGTTGGCATGGGGTTAAGGACAAGTTAGGAACACAGGCTCTGGGGTCAGGCAGACACGGGTTAAAATTTCTCCTCCCCAGCTTATTAGCTGTGTGACCTTGGGGAAATTACCTGACCTCTCTGAATCACAGACTTCTCTTTAAAGAGACAGTAAAAATAAGGCTGGGCTTGCTGGCTCATGCCTGTAACCCCAGAACTTTGGGAGGCCAAGGTGGGAAGATCGCTTGAGGCCAGGAGTTTGAGACCCTCCTGGGCAACAAAGGCAACCCTGTCTCTGCAAAAAGCATTTTAAAAAATTTATTCAGGCATGGTGGCTCAGGCCTGTAGTCCTAGCTACTCAGGAGGCGGAGGCAGGAGGATTCCTTGAGTCTAGCAGTTCAAGGTTGCAGTGAGCCGTGATTGCACCACTGCACTCTAGCCTGGGTGACAGAAAGAGACCTTGTCTAAGAAAAAAAAAAGAGAGAGAGAGAGAGAGTAAAAAGGCTCCACTTCCTCTGCTTCACTTGACTGGTCTTTAAAAAGAAAGAGAGAGAGAGAATAGCAATAGTACCTGCCTCTCACGGTATCCCAAGGATCAAATGAGTTGAGAAATGTAGCACACAGAGCCTGGCACATATTAATAGTAAGCACTCAATAAATGCAGCTATGGTCATTAGTATCATTACAATCCGCTGAATTTCAATGCGAGGAGAGTGAAGGAGAAGACCCTTGCACCTAACTGGGAGGATGAGGAAGGTGTGTCTTTATGTCATCATTAAAAGGGGGTGGGGGAAATATAACCCCTAAAAATATGTTGAAAAAAATGTACAGTCCCAGCTGGGTGCGGTTGCTCATGCTTGTAATCCCAACACTTTGGGAGACTGAGGCGGGTGGATCACGAGGTCAGTAGATCGAGACTATCCTGGCCAACATGGTGAAATCCTGTGTCTACTAAAAATACAAAAATTAGCCAGGTGTGGTAGTACATGCCTGTAGTTCCAGCAGCTTGGGAGGTTGAGGCAGGAAAATCGCTTGAACCCAGGAGGTGGAGGTTGTAGTGAGCCAAGATTGCAGCACTGCACTCCAGCCTGGCAACAGGGAGACTCCGTCTCAAAAAAAAAAAAAAGAAAAAAATTATACAGTCCCTAAAAAGTATGTGAGACGTAGGGTGCCCTTTACACCATAGGGACAAAGACCAATAGAGCAAGAGTCAGATGGAGAAAGTCTTGCAGAGAAGGAGCTTACCTGGGGATGTCCCACTTTTCCCCTCAAAGATTTACTGAGAATATACCTAAGGGAATAGAAATCACTTTGTTCCAAAGACACATCTGCGTATGTTCACTGCAGCACTATTTGTAATAACAAAGACATGGAATCAGCCTAAATGCCCATCAGTGGTAGACTGGATAAAGAAAATGGGGTACATGTACACCAAGGAATACTATGCAGCCAGCAAAAAGAACGAGATCATGTCCTTTGCAGGAACATGGATGGAACTGGAGGTCGTTATCCTTAGCAAACAAACACAAGAACAGAAAACCAGACACCACATGTTCTCACTTAAGTAGGAGATAAATGATGAAAACACATGGACACAAAGAAGGGAACAGCGCACACTGGAGCCTTCCTGAAGGTGGTGGGGTGGGAGGAAGGACAGGATCAGAAATAACTATTGGGTACTAGGCTTAATACCAGGATGATGACATAATCTGTACAACAAACCCCATGACGTAAGTTTACCTATGTAATAAACCTGCACAGGTACCCCTGAACTTAAAATACAAGTTAAAAAAAAAGAAACAAAACAAAACAAAAGGCTTATTTCCTAAAAGAAAAGCATGAGATACCTAACCGGGCCCCTCAGTTGCCCAGGGCTCTTCCTGAATTCCAGCAGGTGGAGACTGCCAGGTCCCCCAGGCTCTCCCCCAAGAGAGAAAAGATTCGTCCAGATGTACTGAGACCCTTGCCTGGCTCCTGCCTGTTCTGGGGGCTTGCTGCAGGCATCCTTTCTCTCCCTCACCTGTGGGCTGGCTTGTGGGCCACCAGGGCCCCCTGCTTCCTCCCACCCTCATGGAAACGCCCTTTTCATGGTGGTGCAGCTCTTCATTTCCAAAAGGACCGCAGCTCCATGGAGGCTGAAGGGGTCCTAGGCAGGCCCTGTCCCTTCTGGCCTCCCTGGTCTGAGTGAGCGCTGCCCTCTGGAATCAGGAAGGTCAGGCTGTGGAAGAGCTAGGGCTGACCTGTCCCATTGTGAGCCCAAGGTCACTCACCAGCACCGCGCCCTGGCCGCACCTGCCCCAGCTGCCCCCAGGCGCCCAGGGCCATGCTGAGAAGCTGTCCTGCAGAAACGTCCTCCACGCTAACCACCCTCACTCCCTTCGGGCCACCCACCCCAGCTAGTTGGGCCCCTCTGGGCACGGCTGTCTGGAGGAAGATCCCGACAAGTTTCTGTGAGGGCCGAAAAAAGAACCTCAGTCTCATGACTGCTGGCTTCACTTCCCCAAACGAGGTCGCCCAGTTGTCGGCTTGAACCAGAGCAATGCTACATGAGGCACCCGCAGTCCAAGAGGTCTGCTTGGGCCCAGGGCACTGTCAGACCGTGGAGCTCAAAGCAGACTCCTAGTTCTCTTCAGAACCCCAGAGAGAGGAAGTGAAGGGCCCGTTCTCTAAAGAGGAGGTCCCCCGGGGCCCACTGTGGTTGGGCCAGGGGCAGCTGCTATGTGTGGGAAGAGGCTCAGACAGAGCTCTGGACCTGAGGGACTCAGCGACCTTTATCCATTCGTGGTATGTACGGAATGAACCTTCTCCTAAAGGGGATGGGTGGGCTCCCACTACCAGGCCAAGTTCAAGTCATTTGTTGAATGTCTCTGAGTGAAGGGCACCCCCTTGCTTTCTTTTGTGTGTTTCTGAGGGTCTGGGGGAGGAGAGAAGGAAGGGCAGAGGCTGTAGAGAGGGGACCAGGGAGAGAGGGAGAGGGGCAGTGTGGCTAGGCCTGCCTGCCTCCTTACCCCTGGTTCCCTCCTGTGGTTTTGGCCTATTCTGGGAACTAGGCCTCTGCCCAGTCCAGGACTCAGCCATCATGAGGCACCTGTCTCAGCCCCTGAAAGCCTGAGAGCCAGACCAATCCTGCTCACCTGCCTGCCACTGCTGGCTTAGTCCGCCCAAGGTCAGCGGCGCTGCAGGCCTTTCAGGCCCTCCAATGGAGCAGGGCCTTCTGGCCCCAGCAGGTGTTTGCTGATGGCCAAGGTGGGGCAGACACTGTGCTAGCCAGGGCCCTGTGGCAAGAGGCTCTCCCTCCAGGAGGGAGTCAGTGAGGGACGTGGGGACGCAGAAGGAGATCGATAACCTGGGTGTCGCGGCCTGGACCCCGTGGGGCTGCGGTGAAGGCCAGGTTGCATGCACAGTGTCCTCACCAATGGCCTTCCTGCTGTTCTCTCCGGTAGAAAGTATCGTGTCTCCCCCCGAGCTGCCCCCGAGAAACATCCCTCCGTCTGCTGGCTCCTGTGAGGCCAAGGAGGTTCCTCTTTCAAACGAGAATCCCCGAGCGACCGAGACCAGCCGGCCGAGCCTCTCCGAAACGTTGTTCCAGCGACTGCAAAGCATGGACACCAGTGGGTGAGTCCCCACTCAAGTCCAGCCGGGGCTTCATCTGCAGTGAGCCCAGCCAGGGCCGGGCTGGATGGCTTGGGTTTGGATCCTAGTTATGGGCCTGGTGACCAGAGGGAGGTGGGAAAGTCTCCGGAGAGGGGTGCTTGTCAGCTTGCACCTCAGAGGCCTTTGCACCATCGGCTTCAAGAAGGCCAGGGGCGTGGGCCTTAACCGGAAAAGCGCTCCACGGGGGTGGGGGAGCATTGTATCTCCAGGCACAGCCCGGCATAGTATAGGCACTCACTGGATATGTGCTACATTAATTAATAAGTTAGCACCCGGTAATCTCCATGCCTTACTAAATGTAACTTTGTTTTGTTTCTTTGTGAGAAGCGTTCCCCTGCCCTCCAAAGAAATCCTAATGACAGGGCTGAAGCCGCATTTCCAACTTGAAGGATCCATCTGAGGCTGCCAGGGCTGCCCTCCTACTCTCTCACTTGGCAAAATATGAAGTAGATGCCGATGGGACACATATGCCACTGGGTTGCTAAGATACTTGGCGTGTTCCTATTTCCACCTGGACATACCCATTGGTTCTTCCCTGGGGTCTCCAGGCTGAGTTCTGTGCACACTCCTTGAATTATTTGTGCTGTTTATCAAATAGCCAAATATCCAGTGTTGCCACTATGTTGATTATCTCAATATATATGTCTAAATAACAGATGTTTAAAAGTATTCCACATAGGCTGGGCACGGTGGCTCATTCCTATAATCCCAGCACTTTGGGAGGCCGAGGTGGACGGATCACCTGAGTCCAGGAGCTCAAGACCAGACTGACCAACATGGCAAAACCCCTTCTCCACTAAAAATACAAAAATTAGCTCGGCATGGTGGCGGGCACCTATAGTCCCAGCTATTCGGGGGGCTGAGGCAGGAGAATAGCTTGAACCTGGGAGGCGGAGGTTGCAGTGAACCGAGATAGCACCACTGCACTCCAGCCTGGGCAACAAGAGAAAAACTGCGTCAAAAAAAAAAAAAAAAAATCCACATAGAGCCCATTGTTTAATTCCCCAGGGTTTCCATTTCTTCCCAGGTTTGGATGCTGAATGCAGTAAACTGCATGGGGAAGAGTCGGGGACGCCCCATGGTTCCACCTGCTGACCTCTCCTCCTAAGGCTCCTACACCTCCTGCCAACTCCATCTCCTAATCAGCCCCTCCACCCTGGTTATGGGCTTCTGCCTCAGTGGGGCCAGCAGAGGCGTGAAGCGGAGCTTCCAGGCAGCCTTCCAGGAGTTAGGGTCGGGGCGTGGGCTGAGGCTCAGGGGCAGAGGGGCCTGCTTTATCTATCTTAGCTTCTCATGGCAGTGGAATCTTCCTAAAACTTCTGTCTAGAGATGGGAATGAGTGAAGGGGCCATGTGCAGAGACCAAGGAAAGCGGCAACCCAGAGCCGCCCTCCATTCTCAGGGTCAAGGAAAACTGGGACTCCACACTGTGTTTTAAAATCAGTCTATTTCGCTTGTCAAGTTGCTTTGCACATAGAGGATTGCCTTTTGATTATTTTTCTTTAAATGACAACTTGCACAGTCTTTCCTGCAAGTTAATTAGCTCTCATCAGTTAGGTCTTAGTTAATAGGTTAATTATCACGTTTCGAAGTAAAATTAGCCTTCTCAAATAAACATAGTTTACATCTTTATGTCAACACTTTTCTACAACAAACTTTTGTTATTTGAGACGGAGTTTTGCTCTTATCCACCAGGCTGGATTGCAATGGCACAATCTCAGCTCTCCGCAAACTCCGGCTCCCGGAATCAAGTGATTCTCCTGCTTCAGCCTCCCGAGTAGCTGGGATTACAGCCATGCGCCACCACAACCGGCTAATTTTGTATTTTTGGTAGAGATGGGGTTTCTCCATGCTGGTCAGGCTAGTCTCGAACTCCCAACCTGAGGTGATCTGCCCTCCTCGACCTCCCAAAGTGCTGGGATTATAGGCGTGAGCCACTGTGCCCGGCCTACAACAAACATTTTAACAAATAGAACTGCCTGTAATACAGACTCATGGTATCAAAGTTACAAGGCAATAGTCATTAGAGCTGTTAAGATACATATTTTAATACAGGGGTCACCAACCCTGGCCTGTTAGGAACTGGGTGGCAGCTGGAGGTGAGCGGCGGGCGAGCGAGTATTACCACCTGAGCTCCGCCTCCTGTCAGATCAGCGGTGCCATTAGATTCTCATACGAGTGTGAACCCGACTGTGAACTGTGCATGTGAGGGATCTAGGTTGCACAACCCTTAGGAGAATCTAACTAATGCCTGATGATCTGAGATGGAGCAGTTTCCTCCCAAAACCATCCCCCCACCATCCGTCTGTGGAATAATTGTCTTCCACAAAACCGGTCCCTTGTGCCAAAAAGGTTGGGGACTACTGTTTTAATACTATATAGAAGAGATGTTTGTTCCTTTTAGTAAACAGACTCAGGCAGACACTGGATTTCTATGATGTCAAGACCCAGAATAAATACAGATGAACTTAAATGTAAATGTTCTCTTCTCAATCTAACAAGTCAAATGGGTAAGCCAGTCCTGTTCGGTTTTTTTTTTTTTTTTTTTTTTTGAGACAGAGTCTCACTCTGTCACTCAAGCCGGAGCACAGTGCAGTGAACTGGGCTCACTGCAACCTCTACCTCCCGGGTTCAAGCAATCCTTCTGCCTCAGCCTCCTGAGTAGCTGGGACTACAGATGCATGCCACCACACCCAGCTAATTTTTGTATTTTAGTAGAGACAGGGTTTCACCATGTTGGCCAGGCTGGCCTTGAGCTCCTGACCTCAGGTGGTCTGCCCACCTCTGCCTCCCAAAGTGCTGGGATTATAGGCATGAACCACCATGCCTGGCAATTCCTGTCCAATCTTAAGAGCAACGGCTTTTCATTCTTTCACAGATCCCACAGGAAAATCCTTGTGTCCTTTAGTTTCAACTTGATTACATATCAAGCCTGGAACAAAAATCTTTAAGGCGGTGGGGTGGGGTGGCTCACACCTGTAATCCTAGCACTTTGGGAGGCCAAGGTGGGTGGATCACCTGAGGTCAGCCTAGCCAACATGGTAAAACCCCTCATCTACTAAAAATACAAACATTAGCTAGGTCTGGTGGTGCACGCCTGTGTTGCCAGCTACCCAGGAGGCTGAGGCAGGAGAATCGCTTGAACTCGGGAGGTGGAGGTTGCAGTTAACTGAGATCTTGCCATTGCACTCCAGCCTGGGTGACAGGGTGAGACTCTGTCTCAAAAAAAAAAAAAAAATTAAGGCTTGTAATAATTTTTTTTACACACAGGTAATTAACATGCTTAAGCCTCAGTTTTCTGATTTGTGAAACAGGAATAATTAGTAATAATATCTGAGTCATAAAATTGATTTGTGGGTTAATGGAGAAAATGAGCGTAAAGTGCTTAGCGTAGTGTCTGACATGTTGTGTTCAGGAAATACTTGCTATGATTACAATTTCCATCATTATGGGAACAAACACTCAAGCGTTACCCAGAACAAAAGGTGCTGGAAGATAGAATGCAGAGGGCTGATCCGACTTTAGTGGGTGCCCCTCGTGGGACTGACCTGGGCTCTCTGCCTATGCCTCTGCCACCAGGGTTGATCTGCACAGTAAACAAACCCTGCCTTCAACCCCATTCACTCTGTACACTGAAGGGTTGGAGCAGATTCGACACAGCAAAGTCGGCCACTTGCACTACCTCATTCCGTATCCCCAGCCCCATCACTAATCACTCAGACTCCCCCACAGAGCCTGGGATGACTCCAGACCCTCCAAACACAGTGCCTTAGGTAGCCTTTGGCTGTGAGATTGCAGAGTGCATGTGAGCTAAAGCCATTTGCTATCTCTAGATCCCATCATCCTTCCAGCCCTCAGATCCTATCTTTAGAAGTAGGTAAGATAGGTAAACAGTTCCACTATACACTTTCCAAAGCTTTTGGCCTCTTTTGTTTTTGTTTTTTGTTTTTTTTTTGGAGACAGTGTCTCACTCTGTCACTCAGGCTGGAGCGCAGTGGCGCCATCTTGCCTCACTGCAACCTCTGCCTTCCAGGTTCAAATGATTCTCCTGTCTCAGGCTCCCAAGTAGCTGAGATTACAGGTGCCCACCATCACACCCGGCTAATTTTTGTATTTTTAGTAGACGCAGGGTTTCCCCGTGTTGGCCAGGCTGGTCTTGAACTCCTAACCTCAGGTGATCTGCCTGCCTTGGCCTCCCAAAATGCTAGGATTACAGGCGTGAGCCACTGGGCCCAGCCTTGGTCTCCTTTTTAAGGTATAACCATTTCCCAGACCCCCAGCCAGAACCACTTCCTCCCAACAGCACCCAAAGGAGCTCATTGAGAGGCACCTTTCCTGCTGGGCCATTTTTTCTTGTTCCGACCATGGGAACCTTCGTCCAGGTTTGCAAATGTTCTCCTGAAGGACCGTGTCCCCTTGGAGGCTCTGAGGAAGAGGATTTGTTATTGTTGTTGCTGTTCCCACTGGTGATGGGGGCTAAAAGAAACAGGCAAGCATGGTTTGTTTCTCTTTTCTTTTTTTAGGCTTCCAGAAGAGCATCTTAAGGCCATCCAAGATTATTTAAGCACTCAGCTCGCCCTGGACTCTGAATTTGTGAAGACGGGGTCCAGCAGTCTTCCTCACCTGAAGAAACTGACCACACTGCTCTGCAAGGAGCTCTATGGGTAATGGCTGGCCCACGGGGGCGGGCAGGTGGGAGCGGCCAGCAGGCAAGAGAAACAGCTCATGAGAGCGACCTCTGCCTCTGCCTGGCTGAACAAATGCCTCTGCCGCACTCACAATAATTGAGTGGTGAGCACAGCTTAGAAACCTCTGTGGTTGTTTGGAGGTCTTGTTATCACGGAATTTGAACAGTAGCTTGTGTGTGCTGCAGCTTTTTGAAACTAAAGTTAATTGGAGGCCAGTTGCTCTGGGAAGCGGATGGGGTGGGAGGACATGGCCAGCCCTTTCTCACTTGCACAGGATCTGGCTCTTAAGATTTTTGCTGCTGCTCTTGCTATTTGCTGCAGCCGTTACACCTGACAAGCACAGAAAGGCACTGAAAGGAAATAAATTAAAGTCAGTCTATTTTCTGCGTGGGTTGTTATAGCCCAAGATTTCCAGTGATGTCAATTTTTCAAAGCGAGATGATTCACCAAAACTTCAATTTTCTGATATCCAATCCATTGAATGACCAACTGGTAAAGGTTCTGATTTCTTTTAGATTCTTTTGGTTTTACATTTTAAATTTTTTTTTTTTTTTTTTTTTTTTTTTTTTTTGAGGTGGAGTCTCGCTCTGTCACCCAGGCTGGAGTGCAGTGGCCGGATCTCAGCTCACTGCAAGCTCCGCCTCCCGGGTTCACGCCATTCTCCTGCCTTAGCCTCCCGAGTAGCTGGGACTACAGGCGCCTGCCACCTCGCCCGGCTAAGTTTTTGTATTTTTAGTAGAGACGGGGTTTCACTGTGTTAGCCAGGATGGTCTCGATCTCCTGACCTCGTGATCCGCCCGTCTCGGCCTCCCAAAGTTCTGGGATTACAGGCTTGAGCCACCTCACCCGGCCACATTTTAAAATTTAATTGATGAGCCGGGCGCGGTGGCTCATGCCTGTAATCCCAGCACTTTGGGAGGCTGAGGCGGGCGGATCATGAGGTCAGGAGATCAAGACCATCCTGGCTAGGATTGGCTAACATGGTAAAATCCCGTCTCTACTAAAAAATACAAAAAATTAGACGGGCATGGTGGCAGGTGCCTGTAGTCCCAGCTTCTTGGGAGGCTGAGGCAGAAGAATGGTGTGAACTCGGGAACCAGAGCTTGCAGTGAGCCGAGATTGTGCCACTGCACTCCAGCATGGGCGACAGAACAAGACTCCCTCTCAGGAAAAAAAAAAAAAAATTAATTGACGAAAGTTAATTACGTTTTAATTGTTAAAAGTGCAAAAGTAAGGCTAATATGCCGTCCAAAGAATTGACAAAGAGTATTTTAAATGCCAAAAGCTTGAAAGAGAAAAAAAAAAACATTCCAGAGCATCTGAACAAAGTCACAGGGAGCCAAAACAATCCCATCACAAATGAAAGGTCAGGTTGGGTGCGGTGGCTCATGCCTGTAATCCCAACACTTTGGGAGGCCGAGGCGGGTGGATCACCTGAGGTCAGGAGTTTGAGACCAGCCTGGCCAACATGGTGAAACCCTGTCTCTAATTAAAAAAAAAAAAAAAAAAAATTCGCTGGGCGTGGTAGCGCACACCTGTGATGCCAGCTACTCTGGCGGCTGAGGCAGGAGAATCACTTGAACCTGGGAGGCTGAGGTTGCGGTGAGCCAAGATCTCGCCACTGCACTCTAGCCTCGGTAACAGAGCAAGACTCCGTCTCAAGTAAACAAAGAAACAAACAAAAAAATGAAAGGTCAACATTTTGGTTAGAAAAATGGGATTTCATACTGGCAACGGTTTTTTAGGCTGTGCTGTTTTGTGTTTCATTACACATACAGAAGTTTCAAGATTCCTTTGTCGATTTCTCTGGGGCTATATCAATCTTAGCTTAGTTAGTATGCAGAAAAGAATCTTTTATCATCAGTAATCCAATTCAACTTTCCTTTTAAAGGCTTTTAAAAGCACAATCAGTACATTTGGTAAATTTAACAAATAATTTCTTTGACAAATTGAGCACTCACCAAATTGGCCAGTTGGGCTTCATTTCAATGAATTGGCTTTCAGCTAATGCAGCTGTAGCTAATTGGACCTGCAGCTATCATTTTCATAGATTTCCATGGAGGCATTTTGTTCCATTTGATGCTGTTGTTATGAATCACTTTATCGCTAGGGGAAAACACACACACACGGCACTTTCTCTTTGTAAAACACCATTTCACGATGGCTGATAACAGGCTCTTAGTTCTGCTTCGATGGAGATTTTGTTCTTCCCTGCTTCCTTGTGGAGAAAGAGATATATTTTAAGTCTCTCCACGAGGCTTCCCTCAGACTTCCCCAGACACTTCTGCACGTTGTTAGGTTTCCCTAACACCTCACTGCTCCCTGGACTTCCCAGGAGCCAAGTCACCTCATCACTACGGCGGCGGCAGCTTCCCCAACTTGCCTTCTTCTCAGGTACGTGGTGCCGATGGAGAGAACTTCCTTCATCTTCTAGCCGCTCCATGACTCTGTTCAGAATTAAAGACACTGTCATGCTCTAAATTTCCCTTGCGCACTTGTCTTTGCTTTCATCGGTAAAGCGACTGTCAGGCTTGGAGACTTGATCAGCCTTGGAATTTTAGGAAATCGTAGAAAGGAACAAAATGATACTTCCCATTTCTCCTCCCAGAATCCCTGCAGATTCTCATCCCTGAAATTGTAAACCTGTAATTTTCAAACCGCTTTTATTGGAATCGGTCTTCATTCATCCGTTCATTGAACAAACATGTATTGGAGGCCTCCTCTGAGCCCTGTTCTGGGTGCTGGGATGTAGCAACAGACACAATGCACAAGGCTCTCGCTCTTGTAGGCCTTTTTGGATCTAACGTCTCAGCGTCTCAGTAAGGAGCACAACAGTAGATTAAGGATCCATATGAACAAGATTTTTTTTTTTTTTTTTTTTTTTTTTTTTTGGAGACAGAATCTTGCTCTGTCACCCAGGCTGGAGTGCCGTGGTGAGATCTCAGCTCACAGCAGCCTCAACTTCCTGGGCTCAAGTGAGCCTCCCACCTCTCAGCCCCTATCCTGAGTCCTCCCACTCACTTGCTTCCCCCGACCCCAACTGAGAAGCTGGGACTACAGGTGTGTGCCACCATACCCAACTAATTGTTGTGTTTTTTGTAGAGATGGGGTTTTGCCTTGTTGCCCAGGCTTCTCTCCATTTCCTAGGCTCAAGCAATCTGCCTTCCTTGGCCTCCCAAAGTGCTGCGATTACAGGCATGAGCCACCATGCCCAGTTCAAATTTACTAAAACAATAATTTTAGTAAACGTCATGATAAGATAAAACAGGATGAGGTGAGGAAGAGACATTGGGTGGGAGAGTGCCAGCTTCCTTTGGAGGTGAGGGAGGTGACAGAACTGGGATCTTGGTGGCAGGAGGGAGCTAGCCACCCAGTGATTTGGCAGAGGGACATTAAGTACAAAGTACAAAGGTCCTGAGGCAGGAATGAAGACAGCCTGCTCAAGGAATAGGAAGTCCGTGTGGCAAGTCAGTGTTAGGAACTTACCTACCACAAGAGGTCGGGGAGAAGCTGGTGTAACATGGCCAGAGTCATCAAGTAAAAGCACAGGCTGCCCAGAGAGGTGGAATTTTAGGTGAACAGCAACTTCTTTAGTATAAGTATATACCATGTAATATTGGGATATACTCATGCTAATAGATTATTCATTGTTTATCTGAAATTCAAATTTCACTGGATGTCCTGTGTTTTACCTGGTCACTGTAGGCAGGAGCCACATCACGCAAGGCCTTATGAGGCCCTGTAGAGTTTGTGCAGGGCTATGCCATGATCTGATTTCGAGTGGTGGAGGATGAATCCTAGGAGGCCCTGCCCAAAGCAGGACCAACTGGGAGTGGCTGTGGTTGTCCAAGTGAGACGGGATGGCAGTCCATGAGGAAGGCGGCTAGCAGGGGCAGGGGTCTGTGTCTGTTTTGCTTCCTGCTGAGTCTCACATTATACACAGGCTCCAGCACATGTAGCTCAACAGATATTAGGTAAATGACCCAATGGTTAGGGGCGTGCAGATGCTGAGAACTGGTATGACCTGGGACATGTGTGCATGGCAGAGGTGTCAGACCTGCCGCCTGATTGGATGTGGGGTGAAGGGAAGATGAATCTAGGGTGATCCCTGGGTTCCCAGTGTGAGTGGCTGAGTAGATGCTGATGCCAGTTCCTGGGATGGGGAAAGTCAAGAAGGAGGAGGAAGGAGAGGTTGGTGGGAGGAGAGTTCTGGGCTACATTTGACTTGAGGGGCCATGAGGCATCCGAGTGGAGTCACCAACCATGGAGCTAGTGCTAAGAAGCTAGGATGTGGGGGATGCATTTGGGGAATCATGGGGGATCCTTTTGGGGAATCATGGGAGATGCATTTGGGGAATCACTGAAAGCTGGGGGTAAGGTCACTGCAGGTGAGAGTGTGGACAAAGGAGAATAGGGCCAGGCTCAAGATTTAGAGGAGGGACGGAGAAGGAGGAGCTGGGAGGGGGTTGAGAATGGCATCAATGATGTCCAGGTCTATTTGCTCAGACCTAAGTATGAATGAGAAGGACGTTGAGCACTGAGGAGTGAGGAGAAGTGCCGAAGCCTCCTCTGCAGAAATGTCATGATAATGTCCCTGCGAGGGTCTGGTGTAAAGATCTCTTTGCAGTACAAAGCATCAGGCAAGATTTATAACCCCAGGTTAGGTTTCCTAGAGCCGGACAGAAACTTTTCCAGAGAGAGAGAATAAGGAACCAGAGACTGGAAATATTTGGTAACTCCTGAAATGCAGACACGGAAAGGATTGCAAGTGGAATTTTAAAATAAAAGATCAACGGTCTGAATATCAATACAATATCTATTACATGAGAGCAGGATAAGATTTTTAATAAACCAAAACCAAAAATACTTCATTACCATTATAACTGTTTCATTGGAGGCCATAAAATAAGCCCATAGTTTTCCAATCAAATTTCAAAAATTAAATCACAAAACAGAGTAGAGTGTCAGAAACATGTATATCAAAAGCATGAAAGGACTAAACAAGCCGAGATGAGGAATATGTGGTAAAAATTGACAGTCCTTGGAGACAGACCTCAGAGGTGCTACCTGTAGCTAGTAGGATAGGTTCTTGAAGAAGTAGGAAAAAGATTGCGAATTAATGTATACAAAAAAAAAAAAACATTTCCAGGCTTACAGAAGAGCTAAATCTAGGTTTGAGAAGCTCCATAATCATCCAAATAACACAACAATCAAACAGCAACACTTGAACGTCTTCTTTTTTTTTTTTTTCCCCCCCCTTTTAAACAGACAGCATCTCACTCTGTCACTCAGGCTGGAGTGCAGTAGTGGGATCATAGCTTACCCACCCTTGAACTCCTAGGCTCAAGCAATCCTCCTGCCTTTGACTCCCAAGTATGTGGGATTACAGGCATGCACCACCATGCCCAGCTAAATAAAAACAATTTTTTTTTTTTCCTTAGAGATGGGGTCTCACTATACTGCCCAAGCTGGTCTCAAACTTCTGGGCTTAAGCCTTGGCTTCCCAGAGCTCTGGAATTACAGTTGTGAGCCACTGTGCCAAGCCTAAATCTCTTACAACGTCTCTAAATGACAAGGAAAGATAAATTCAACAAATAGATCGTTACAAACAGTACCATAGCTTTAAAATGGTCGATATTTAATATTATTCAAACTCCTTGACAGTATAATAATGATTCTGAAGCCGTATGTCCAAGGAAAAGGCTACTGACCTGGAAAAGCTCAGCCTAGCTGTCCATTCAAGAGCACAATGAGTCTTTTCCAGAAAATTCCTAAAAATGTACCAATCAAATGCCTTACTCAAAAGGAATCCAACAATTGTTTTCCAGAAATTTTATAGTCCTGGTGATCTTAAAAACAAGAAGCCTGCAGCTTACTGAGCAGCAAAATATGAATATACTTAAAGCAGAAAATGTTCATTCTATACTCCCATAACACACTGTGATGAAAATAGAAATAAGTCACAAAACTAGCCACAACCACCCAATTACCTGTACATTTATCAAACACCTTCTGAATTACAGCTAATTAAGAAAGAAACTGACACAATAATACATGGGGTAGGTGTGTAGGTGCAGAGTGACGTAGTCAAACCACCGCATATCAGAACACTGTGTCATGCAGCCAAAGCACTACTTAGAGGAAAAACCATAGCTTTAAAAGTTCTGTTCTATTATTAAAAAGTAAATAGAAGGCCGGGCATGGTGGCTTATGCCAGTAATCCCAACACTTTGGGAGGCGAAGATAGGTAGATCACTCAAGGTCAGGAGTTTGAGACTAGCCTGGCCAACATGGCGAAATTTCATCTATACTAAAAATAACAAAAATTAGCCAGATGTGGTGTCACACACCTGTAATCCCAGCTGCTCAGGAGGCTGAGATAGGAGAATCGCTTGAACCCTGGAGATGGAGGTTGCAGTGAGCCGAGATGTTGCCACTGCATTCCAGGCTAGGTAACAGAGCAAGACTTCATCTCAAAAAAAAAAAAAAAAAAAAAAAAAAAGGCAATAGAATAACGAGTCAAACGTGCAAACTGAGTCCAGATTGTAAATCTCTTGAAGACATCATGGGTCATGTCCTGATCCCCTTGATGTTTCCAGGACCCAGCAAAGTACCTGAAATATTAGTTTATTCGATATTCATGAACAAAGATCCAATGTGTACCCACTACATGCAAGGCACTGTTCCAGGAGCTGGAAATGCAGCAGTGAATAAAACAGAACCTTTAAGAAATCTCTGCTGAGCAACTAAGCAATGTCAGCAACCAGAAAGGAGATGAGGAGGACAAGATGGTAAAAATAAAAACAGAGATACATCAGGAAAAACAGTCAATTAAGAAAATTTTAAACACGAGAAATGTCAAAGGAGATTTAATAATCTGCATTAAAGATTTGCAAATCACTAAAGAATAGTGTACAGTTATGTAGCTACAGATCTTCAAGTTATAATTAAATGGAACACATAGTTTACATAAAATATAAAACATTAAAAGTACCGTGAGTGTCCTTTAAACTTTCAAGGAAAAAATAGTGAACATAAGGTATAGATTATTCCTGAATGACAAAAAAGCCACCTAATTCACGCTTCAATAAAAATATGATTCAAATCCAAAAAGCTAATCAAGATAATAGCCTGAAATAAAACTCTCTATCTCCGATTTCACTTATTAATATAAATGTATATTGTTTCAGTAACATCCAGCAAATATAATACAGTGACATGAAAAATGGAGGCTTTATCTAGGAGGTCACTCCAAAGATGAGTCAACAAAAATAAAACACTGTAATTGTGCAGTAGTTTAAAAGATAAAAGGAAACCATTTACGTATATAACATTTTAAATTCATCTCTAATTTGTAAAAATCATTTTTTAAAAAAAGGAATAGAAGGATACTTCCTTAGTAATGCAATATGAATCAAAGTAAAACTAATTACAATTGATAGGGAAACATTAAAATCATTCCATTAAACTTTTTTTTTTTTTTTTTTTTGTGAGACCGTGGAGTCTCACTCCGTCCCCCAGGCTGGGTACAGTGGCAGGATCTTGGCTCACTGCAAATTCCACCTCCTGGGTTCAAGCTATTCTCTTGCCTCAGCCTCCTGAGTTGCCGGGATTACAGGTGCCCACCACCATGCCTGGCTAATTTTTGTATTTTTAGTAGAGATGAGGTTTCACCATGTTGGCCAGGCTGTTCTTGAACTCCTGACCTCAGGTGATCCACCTACGTTACCCTCCCAGAGTGCTGAAATTACAGGTGTGAGCCACCACACATGGCCCCATTAAACATTTTAACAAAAGGAAAAGAGATACTCTTTTTTTTTTTTTTTTTTTTTTTAGACTGAGTTTTGCTCTTGTTGCCCAGGCTGGAGTACGATGGCGTGATCTCGGCTCACTGCAACCTCTGCCTCCTGGGTTCAAGCGATTCTCCTGCCTCAGCCACCCCAGTAGCTGGGATTACAGGTGCTCACCACCGCACCCGGCTAATTTTTGTATTTTTAGAAGAGATGGGGTCTCACCACGTTGGCCAGGCTGGTTGCAAACTCCTGACCTCAGGTGATCTGCCCGCCTCAGCCTCCCAAAGTGCTGGGATTACAGGTGTGAGCCACCATGCCCGGCCCGAGATACTGTTTATCATCTGATTTTTAAATACTTACAAAATACCAAAAAAGAGGCAAAAAATTGGGGAAACAAAAATAAAGGGACATGAGGAAGCATGAGAATGTTCCTTCTGAGTCTGTAGTTCTGGGTTCAGAGACTCTAGATGTGCTAGACAGAAACTGAATGGGAATCGTGAGGCAATTAACTCAAGGGAAACAAAGAGGGAAGCGGCTGTCTCTCTGGGAGGTTCAGAAAGACCAAGCAAGGGATCTAAACCCTCCCAGCGATACCCGGGGCCAGACCTACTGACCCAGCCCTGTTCACCTTTGCTCCCCCAGGGCTGAAGCTCCTTCTTCAGGGTCGGTCCCTTAAGCTAGGGACCAAAGGCTGGACTTGTTGTCCAGGGATCCCTGGACAAATCCTTTCTGTAGGATAAGGCTGATTCTTAAGTCTTCCAGCTACAGGCCTGGTGTGTCCTGGTTGGTCATTCTGACCCTAACCGACACCTCCATATATGTCTGGGAGCCAGTCAGATTTCTCAAAGTTTTAAAAGGCTTAGAAATACAGGGTGAAACAGTGTTATTCTTAGAAAACCCTAAAGATTCAGCTTCTGTGTGTATGCCTGTGTGTTTGTGTTTTTAGGATAACGTTTTGTAAAAGGAGAACAATGAGTGAGGGAGACCTATTTGATGTTAAAACACGTTCTGAATTACTGCTTTAGAGAGATGTTTTAGCCCGAATGCTTTTCCGAAATGATAATTTAATCAGAATACCACCGTGTTGGCAGATGGACAGAGCAACTCTTGGGAAGTGGAGTGCGAAACCCGGAACGGACCGCTGCCTGCTCGGGGCTTCCCTTCCCTTCCCCTCCCCATCAGACACCTCCAGCACCTGCTTCTTGGTCACAGCTCCCATCCTCATCCTTGATCCTCAAAGGATAACAATTTCAAACCAGAAAATTAGCACACTATTCTGGAAGCTGTAATTCCTTGCCTAGTATATGTGGTGAGGTTTGGATTTTTAGTTGAATGAAAGAAATGAAGCCTGGAAACAAATACTACCATATTCACGCAAAGCTCTAACCCAAGAGAACTACAGAAAAAAAAGAAACTGATGTTGAGTGAAACAGAATAGTAATTCAGAGAAAGAGGCATATTTAGCCAATTATGCCTAGCGTTCCATTATTGGAACGCTAAGCATGTGGGAGTTATTTATTTCCTACTGCTCAAGGTCATCGCCAAGGTCTGATTGCAAAAATTCAAAAAAAATGCGACCTTAGGCAAAAATGGGTTAAAAAGAAAAAAGTTCTAGATGGGGTAAGGAATTAAACACATAGAACAACAACAATAGGCTGGGCGCAATGGCTCACGCCTGTAATCCCAGCACTTTGGGAAGCCAAGGCGGGCGGATCACCTGAGGTCAGGAATTCCAGACCAGCTTGACCAACATGAAGAAACTCCATCTCTACTAAAACTACAAAATTAACCGGGTGTGGTGGTGCATGCCTGTAACTCCAGCTACTCGGGAGGCTGAGGTAGTAGAATCACTTGTACCCGGGAGGCAGAGGTTGCAGTGAGCCGAGATCGCGCCATTGCATTCCAGCATGGGCAACAAGAGCGAAACTCCATCTAAAAAAAAAAAAAAAAAGAACAACAACGAAAACCCTCATCTATAACATGATTACTTCAAAAGAGTTAGAAAACAATTTAAAATAAGCAAATAATTGCTCCCTAGTAAATACCAATGATAAATTATTAACTATGGTAAGTAAAAATTGCCAAGGAAAACATGAAAACTCAAACAATAAAAAATTGTGTACCATTTCATAATGGAATCCAGGTCACCTAGGATTAATATAAGATAATGAGAATATATTATTATATATTATATAATATATGTTATAGACCAGGCGTGGTGACTCATTCCTGTAATCCCAGCACTTTGGGAGGCTGAGGCAGGCTGATCACCTGAGGTCAGGAGTTCGAGACCAGCCTGACCAACACTGAGAAACCCCATCTCTACTGAAAATGCAAAATTAGCTGGGTGTGACGGTGCATGCCTGTAATCCCAGCTATTCAGGAGGCCGAGGCAGGAGAATCACTTGAACCCGGGAGGCAGAGGTTGCAGTGAGCCAAGATCCTGCCACTCCACTCCAGCCTGGGCAACAAGAGCGAAATTCCATCTCAAAAAAAAAAATATATATATATATATATACACACACACACACACACATATTAGCATTTATTATTATGATATAATGAGATTATATTATTATATTAATAATGTAATAAGAAAAAAAAATACAGCACCTAGATTAAATAAAAACAAGTCCAGGCCTGGTGGCTCACGCCTGTAATCCCAGCACTTTGGGAGGCCGAGGTGGGTAGATCACCTGAGGTCAGGAGTTCAAGACCAGCCTGGCCAACATGGCGAAACCCCATCTCTACTAAAAATACAAAAATTAGCTGGGCATGGTGGTGTATGCCTGTAATCCCAGCTACTCGGGAGGCTGAGGCAGGATCACGCCACTGCACTCCAGACTGGGCAACAGAGTAAGACTCTTTCTCAAAAAAAAAGCAAAGCAATATGTAAAGTGTATGACACTATATAAAAATGTGAACAAAATTCCCAACAGAAAATTGGCAAGGGAGAAAAAACAAAAAAGTTTATACAAAGAGAAATGGGAGAAATGCAGCAGCCGTTAACTAGAAATCAGCAGTAGAAAAACAATGACATTAGAAATTAAAGATATGCAAATTTATTCATCTATATTAAAATCCAGTATTATGCCCCTTCAAAGAGAGAAAGAACAGAAGTACAATCATTGGAGCTATTGGGTGATCAGGTCTGGACAATGCTGGTGACTCTGTATAACTGGTACTCACAGGTTTGGCAATAATGATCAGGAGCCATAATCCCTGTTTATCCTAATTCTGTAATTAAAAATTAGAAAAGCTATATGAACAGAGCTGTTCAGAGCAGCCTTTATTTATTGCTGTATTATTTTTATTTTTATTTCTGAGACAGAGTCTCACTCTGTCACCCAGGCTGGAGTGCAGTGGTGCAATCTCGGCTCACTGCAAGCTCTGTCTCCCAGGTTCATACCATTCTCCTGCCTCAGCCTCCCGAGTAGCTGGAACTACAGGCGCCTGCCACCACACCTGGCTAATTTTTTTTTTTTTTTTTTTGTATTTTTAGTAGAGACGGGGTTTCGGTTTCACCATGTTAGCCAGGATGGTCTTGATTTCCTGACCTCGTGATCTGCCCACCTTGGCCTCCTAAAGTGCTGGGATTACAGGCATGAGCCACTGCGTGGCCCAGAGCAGCCTTTATTTATGTAACAAAGATCTCAAAGTAACCCAAATATCTAGCAATCAATTTCAGCACATTTACTTGATAGACTATTTTCAAATCATTAGAATGTTAAATATGTAAAAACATGAACAGTTTTTGATGAAACAATAAGTGAAAAGTAGAACTCAAAATCGTCTGCCCCACCATGTTAAAACAATAGAGAAAGATGAGCTGGGAACAAAGAGCGGATAAAGCCTGAGGATTGGAGTTGTCAATGGATATGACAATGGGAAAATCCCTCTGAGTCTGCATTTGGGCGGCTAGGAGGGGATTTGCATCAGAATCCACAGATCACCAGCACTGGGCAGCCCTGATATTTAAAATGCAGATTCCAGACTCAATCAGGCCGGAGCCCAGAAATTTGCATTGTTAACACGTGTGTGTGTGTGTGTGTGTGTGTGTGTGTGTGGGTGTGTGTTTTATAAACACTGAAGGTTGGGAACCATGGATGACTAAGTGAAGTCATTTTGTGACTCTAGATTTGAATTTTCAGGCTATGGAGTGTAGTTTGGCTAAAGCAAAACCCAGGTAAAATCAGGATTACACACCAATTCCAGTTTGCTGTGGGTTGGGAACGGATGCGGGTCGAGTGTGGGTGGGCCAGTGCTGGCAAGCCTTGATCTTTGCCCGGGCTTGTCCTTTTGGGGAGAATTACTTGCTTCTGCTGGACTGAGGGTGACCTTGTCTCTGGCTGGAGCCCACGCTGCCATGGAAGACTCTTTTCAGTGCCCACTAATCCTTGACGTTCACCTTGTCCCCCGCCCCTAGAGAAGTCGTCCGGACCCTCCCATCCCTGGAGTCTCTGCAGAGGTTATTTGACCAGCAGCTCTCCCCGGGCCTCCGTCCGCGTCCTCAGGTAAAGGGTCTTGGGGTTGAAAAGGTGAGATTAATCCACCAGGGAGGAGGATTGAGTTAGCCAGTCCTGAGGGCTCAGGAGGAAGAGGGGAGCACTGCTCACCTTGTGTTCACTGGGCAACAGCAAGCAGGTACGCTGGGGTGGGTGGTGGGAGCCTCAGCCCCTGCCCTTCCCAGGAAGCCATCTCCCACTGCCCGATTTTGATTTGAGGAATAAAGATTTCAAATTATGCACCCGGCTGGGTGCGGTGGCTCACGCCTGTAATCCCAGCACTTTGGGAGGCCGAGGCGGGCGGATCATGAGGTCAGGAGATCGAGACCATCCTGGCTAACACGGTGAAACCTTGTCTCTACTAAAAATACAAAAAACTAGCCGGGCGAGGTGGCGGGCGCCTGTAGTCCCAGCTACTCGGGAGGCTGAGGCAGGAGAATGGCGTAAACCCGGGAGGCGGAGCTTGCAGTGAGCCGAGATCTGGCCACTGCACTCCAGCCTGGGCCAGGGAGTGAGACTCCGTCTCAAAAAAAAAAAAAAATTATGCACCCATCAGCAAAACTTATTTGTACCAAATAAGGGGACAAGCAGGGCCTGTTCCCATCATTTCTCATCAGAAACTGAAAGGAAAGAAAAAGAGGAGGCACCTAAACTCTTGATCCTGCCTCTTATCCCAGGAGGAGCAGGATGAAGGTGCCCCCCACCCCCGCACCTGCTCGTGGCCTGGCAGGAGGCCAAGGTCGTGTTGCCCATTAAGCAAATATCTGTGTAACAAAAGGTGTCATCAAAAAATTTTAACAAGTTTTTAAAAAAGTAAAAGCTGTATCTCAGAAGAAAATACCTGCAACAAAGATTAGGGAAAAAGGATTACAGACAAAGTATTCATATGTTTATTATTATTATTTTTATTTGCGACATGGTCTTGCTTTGTCACCCAGGCTGGGGTACAGTGGCGCAATCACAGCTCACTGCATCGTCAAACATCGGGGCTCAAGAGATCCACCCACCCCACCTGAGCCTCCCATGTTTTAAAACCGCAATTACTCATCAGCTAATAGCTGGGGATTACAGGTGCGCACCACCACGCCAGTCTCCTTTTAAAACTTTTTGTAGAGACAGGTCTCACTATGTTGCCCGTGTTGATCTCAAACTTCTGGCGATCTTCCTGCCCCAGCCTTCTGAAGTGCTGGGATTACAGGTGGGAGCCACCATGCCTGGCCATGTTTTTAAAAAATTCCTACAAACAATTAAGTAAAAACAATTCAATTTTTAAAAGAGGGAAAGACTATAAACAAGGCGGCTTACTGAAGAGGGACAGGGAATAGCCAATATAGATATGAAAAGGTGTTCAGCCTCACCTTGTTAGTAACCGGGAAATGACATTTGACACTAGGCGGCCTCTTCTTGCCTATTAGATGGGCAGAGTTGATGCTAAAGTTGATGGGTGAGTCAGGACTTGGCTAGGGTGTGGGGTGGAAGAGGTGCTCACAGGGACTCACTCCTCTGCTGTTGGGAATGGAAATAGGTTTTCTGAAAGGCAGTTTGGCCGTTTGTATGAAAATGTGAACTGCAGGCATCCCTCAAGCCCACAGTTCCATATGTCGGCAGCTTCTTAGGGACTATAAGTACACAAAGAGTAAAAGCAAAAACATTGAAAATCACATAAACAGGCCGGGCATGGTGGTTCACACCTCTAATCCCAGCACTTAGGGAGGCCGAAGTGGGTGGATCACCTGTCAGGAGTTCGAGACTAACCTGACCAACATGGTGAAACCCTGTCTCTACCAAAAATACAAAAATTAGCCAGGCGTGGTGGCAGGCACCTGTAATCCCAGCTACTAGGGAGGCTGAGACAGGAGAATCGCTTGAACCCTGGAGGCGGAGGTTGCAGTGAGCTGAGACTGTGCCACTGTACTCTAGCCTGGGTGACAGAGTGAGACTCCATCTAAAACAAAAAAAAGGAAAAAGAAAAAAAGAAAATCATATAAATATAGGGAGCTGGTGAACTGCAGTGGTGCAGAATTCTACTCTAAGGTGTGAACACTGCTCTGGAAAGATCTCCAAGGCTACTGTTAGGTGGAAAAGCAAACGGCGGGATGATACAGAAACTCTGACGAAGTCTCCACGAGGAAATCAGATGGGAAGGATTTAAACCCAAAGGGCTGTGCTGGTCACCACCATGCAGGGATGAGACTGGGGAGAAGGGGACTGGGCCAAAGGGGATTTTGAGTTTGCCCACATTGTTTGTTTGAGTTTTCTACGGAGAACATGTATTTGTGTTCTACTTGTGCAACTTTCGAAATTCAGAAAAAAAAGTTTTGCTTTCTCCGAGGTGAATGATGGGTTAATTTCTAAGGAAGTAAAAGCAAATCTGGACAAAACAGGGGCTCTGCCCGACTCTTGAGCTTAAGTCACTTGAGTGGAAGAACACACAGTCAAGTCTTTGAAGTAGATTAGAAGAGAGACAAAGCCTCGCGAGAGAGGCCAGCTGCAGTCCCAGTTACGGTGCTGCCGGGTGGAGGCCAGTCTCAGCATTTGGTGGCAGGACAGAGCAGCCACAGGGTGGAGGGTGGGTCTTGCTGCCACACTCCCCTCCCCTTTATGAGACTGAGTCTTGAAGAAAAACAGAAAAGGTTGTTCTTGATGTGTCTTCAGGAATTCAGAAATCAAGGAGGGAGTTGAGGCTGCCTTGAGGAGAGGAAAGAACATTGGCCCATGGATCAGAAACACCTGAGTTCAAAATCTGATTCACCCTTGTGGATCTTTAGTCTCCCCATCTGTGAAATGGGGACAGTAATATCTCTGCAGGGTTTGGTTAAGGAGTGAGTGAAACTGGGTGCGTGAGACATCTGACCCTGCTAGACTCTCACCAACATGAGGCCCTTTCCCTTAAGTAGGCAGGACAAGCTGGGGACACCCAAACCCCTGTGTGGTTACTTGAGGACTGCTGGGAAGTGGGAAATGCAATGTTATCAAAATGCTGGCTGGCCTGGGGGATGGGGGAGACCTGGGTCTGCCCTGTGTGAGAAAGGAGAGCCAGTAACCTCCCTTGGATGGTTAACCTGCCTTGGAGCCCCACTTCCTTTGTTTTGAAAAGTGCAACTGAAAAGCAAAGTGAAAAAACTGGGTCAGCTGATGTAAACCCTCAGGCCAGTCTAGCCATTCACAGGCTAAGCTGTGAATTCTATCCTCAACCTCGACACTGGTGACATTTGGGACTGGATTGTTCTCTGTCATGGAGGACTCCTGTGCACTCTAGGAGTCCTCCACATCCTGGCCTTTACCCATGAGATGCCATTAGCATCCCCCAGCTGTGACAACTGGAAATGTCTCAGACATTGCCAAATGTCCCCTGGAGGGCAAAATCACCACCAGCTAAGGACCACTGGCTAGCCCCCAATTCAAATATCAGATCTATAATAGCTGTAAACTCACCACTTTGACTCTATTCCCCCATCAGCAAAACAAGGATTAGAAAAATCAAGACATGTGAGGATTAGATGACTTAATGTATTGAAGATGTGCTTGGCACATCATAAGAACTCATCAAATAATCATTAGGCAGAAGTATGGGGAAAGCTTCAGCATTTTTCTAATACTTTTTGTTTGAAGCACAAACGCCCAGTTTGTCAGTAACTTCATTTATGCTAAGATCTTGTCAGATCTCGCCTCCCAAAAGTCACAAATCCAAAGAGAGAGCTGGTGGGGGGCGGGGGACCTACAATTGCATGGTGACCGCCCGGGGTGAAGGCAGGTCATTCCAAATGTCCTCTACTGTGGAAAGAAGGAGGCTTGAATCTGTGTTACCATTTCAATTATTTATGAGATAAATAACCCTAAAACAAGGGAATCCTACACTATCCCATCTCCTGACCAGCTTTTCTTCTCAACCAACAGGCAGCCCTTCTGTTGTCCCTTGCCTGAGTCTTAGCGCCACCCCTTCAAGCCACTTCCCTCATTGACAATAACTATAGAAGAATTGTGAGTTTTATTAAGAAGCAAGGGAAAGACCAAAAAGTGGTTAGAGAAAGCACTGACAATTATTAACTGCTGTGATGGTGGTAGTGATGGTTATTGGGACGGGGAATGGTGTGGTGTCTAAGGGTGATATAGATGGTGATGACAGAGATCATGGGAGGCCTGGTAGGAGTGGAGGTGGTGGTAATGATGGTGATGGTGATGGTAGAGGTGGTCATGATCATGGTGAGAGTGGTACAGTTGAAGATGGTGGTAGTGATGGTGATGGTAGAGGTGGTCATGATCATATGGGAGTGATAGGGGAGGAGATGGTGGTAGTGATGGTGATAGTGGAGGTGGTCTTGGTCAGGGTAGGAGTGGTAAGGGTGGAGATGGTGATAGTGATGGTGATGGTGGAGGTAGTCATGATTATGGTGGCAGTGGGAGTGGTGGAGATGATAGTAGTGATAATGGTGGTGAAGGTGGTCATGATTATGGTGAGAATGGTAGGGGTGGAGATAGTGGTAGTGATAGTGATGGTGAAGGTGGCCATGATGATGGTGAAAATAATAGGTGTGGAGATAGTGGTAGTGATAGTGATGGTGGAGGTGGTCATGATCACGGTGGGTCTGGTAGGGGTAGAGATGGTGATGGTGATGGTGGAGGTGGTCATGATCATGATAAGACTGGTGGGGTGGAGATGGTGGTAGTGATGGTGATGGTGAGGGTGGAGGTAGTCATAATTATGGTGGGAGTGGTGGGGGTGGAGATGATGGTAGTGATCATGATGGTGGAAGTCGTCGTGATTATGGTGAGAGTGGTGGGGGTGGAGGTGGTCATGATCATGGTGGGAGTGATGGGGTGGAGATGGTGGTAGTGATGGTGATGGTGGAGGTGTTCATGATCATGGTGGGAGTGATGGGGTGGAGATGGTGGTAGTGATGGTGATGGTGATGGTAGAGGTGGTCATGATCATGGTGAGAGTGGTAGGGTTGAAGATGGTGGTAGTGATGGTGATGGTGGAGGTGTCATGATTATGGTAAGAGTGGTAGGGGGGAGATGGTGGTAGTGATGGTGATGGTGCAGGTGGTCATGATCATGGTGGGAGTGATGGAGTGGAGATGGTGGTAGTGATGGTGATGGTGGAGGTCATCATGATCATGGTGAGAGTGGTAGGGGTGGAAATGATAGTAGTGATGGTGGAGGTGGTCATGATCATGGTGGGAGTGATGGGGTGGAGATGGTGGTACTGATGGTGATGGTGGAGGTGGTCATGATCATGGTGGAAGTGATGGGGTGGAGATGGTGGTACTGATGGTGATGGTGGAGGTGGTCATGATCCTGGTGGGAATGATGGGGTGGAGATGGTGGTAGTGATGATGATGGTGGAGGTGGTCATGATCATGGTGGGAGTGATGGAGTGGAGATGGTGGTAGTGATGGTGATGGTGGAGGTCATCATGATCATGGTGAGAGTGGTAGGGGTGGAAATGATAGTAGTGATGGTGGAGGTGGTCATGATCATGGTGGGAGTGATGGGGTGGAGATGGTGGTACTGATGGTGATGGTGGAGGTGGTCATGATCCTGGTGGGAATGATGGGGTGGAGATGGTGGTAGTGATGATGATGGTGGAGGTGGTCATGATCATGGTGGGAGTGATGGGGTGGAGATGGTGGTAGTGATGGTGGTGGTGGTGGTGATTGTGGTAGCCATGCTGATGACTCTGGTGGTGCTATTGAAGGGGATCCCGTTGATCATGGCAGTGCCATTGATCATTGTGACAGAGGCAGCAGTGGTAATGGAGGTGGTGATAGTAAAAGTAGTTTATTAAAGTAGCCGGGTAGAAAAACTGAGGTCAAAAGCAAGTGCAGCCTGGCTGCTATATTCAGCAAGGGGTGAGGTAAAGGGACATCACCTGGCTGGTGACAACCCTGGTTCCATTCTGCTTTGTGTTCACATCAGTCATACATGTATCTGACTTTCTCATTCCACCTCTTATTATTAACTTCATAAGGTATGAATAACTTAATAAGGTATCTTATTAACTCTACATTTCCACGCCTGGCAGCATGTCTAACATAGAATAGATGCTTTGTAAATGTTTCTTCTGTGAATAAGTGCATAAGACCATGCACTTGGCATCAGGCAGACAGGATACATGTTTTGCTCTGCCATTTACTAGCTGTGCAACCTCAGACAAGTTAGTTCATCTCTCTGGGCCCTGTATATACTGAACAACTTTACTGAGCATCTTCGTTGGCCAGACACTGTTCTGAGCCCCAAGGCTGCAGTACTGAATACAGTCCTCTTGATCTCCATTCTCATGGAGCCTCCATTCAGCAGGGAAGACATACAGTGAACACATATTGGAAGGAGATAACTTTAGCTGGTGGTGACTGATATGGAACAAAACAAGGTAACTTGATAGAGGTGACCTGGCAGCTATTTTAGACAGGGTGGTCAGGGAAGACCTCTTTGTGAGGCTGAGACCTGAATGATGAGGAGGTGCCCCTCCCAGGGGAAATTGAATCTCTGGAGATTCCTCAGAAGGCAAGCTCAAGGCAGAACTGACTTGAAGATGAGAGTGGCTGGGATCTTGGTGGGGCAGTGGAGGGGCGGAGCGCTGCATCATATAGGACCTCAGAGGGTAGGGAAGGGGTCGGGATCATTTTCTCCTCTACATGGAGAACTGTACTGGGGTTTCAAGCAGCAGGCTGGGTCTATTTTGGGAGTAGGATGGGAACACCATGCAGGAGGTGTAGGAGGGAGGAAAGGTAATATGCAAGGACAGTCCTCGAGTTTTGTTTAAGCAACGGAGTGGGTGAGGTGAGAAGCACCGGGGGAGAGACAGATTTAGAAGGAAGAAGAAATGAAGATCTATTTTTTGGCCATGTGAATTCTGAGAAGATTGTAGAGATCCCTGTGTCCTCATCTGCTGGAGGGGATAATAATAGAACTTGTAGGGCTGCGGGGAGAGTGAAATGGGGTGAGGTGCGGAGAGCACCCAGTGCGTTGCCTCTCAGTGGTTCGGGTTCAGTGATGCTGCCCTGATCTTCTTTCCCTCCTTTCCCAGGTTCCTGGTGAGGCCAATCCCATCAACATGGTGTCCAAGCTCAGCCAACTGACAAGCCTGTTGTCCTCTATTGAAGACAAGGTACGTGTGGGGCTCCCGTGGCTTCTCTTCGTCCCCTCTTTGGTCCCCTCTTTGCATGGAGAATGTCCAGATGTACAGGCTCGATGTCCCCTTGACCCTCTGAATCTAACGCTGCTGCCCACAGGTCAAGGCCTTGCTGCACGAGGGTCCTGAGTCCCCGCACCGGCGTTCCCTTATCCCTCCAGTCACCTTTGAGGTAAGTGGCCGTGGGACAGCAGAGCCTGGGCTTGGGCTCCACAGCTGGGCAGAGAGACATGTTCTGGTTCCTGTGGAAAGAGGGACTGAGGCTTGAGCTGGGGAAGAGCAAGGAGCCCAACAGCCAAGAATGGCAGTCAGTGGACCTGTGTCACTGTGACGGTGGTTCAGCGTCAGAACGGGCACCCAGAGGTGACTGGGAAACCGCCTTCAGAGAGGCACTGCAAGGGAGGAGTGTCTCATTGGCCCAGGCACCATGTAAACTTTGTCCTTCTCAAATGGCAGAGATGAGTGATATCAGACAGGGCTGCAAAATACTGCCTCAAGTGGGTGGGGAATTCAGAAAAACAAAACAAAACAAGACAAGACAAAAAACGTGCAACTCCTATGATTTCCCTGAGAATGACTGGATTAGACCCTCCAGGCTTGACCCAAAATGTGTTTTTCTTTACAATCCCCAGAGATTCTAGTACATTCAGCCCAGCACTGGTCCCACATTCAGGAATCCAGTATGAGACCCACACCCCCTCCCCCCCCACACACTTTCCCCACCCCAAAGTCCTTTCTAGACCCTGTGATAATCCTCTATTAAGGTAAATTTCCATTTTCTGAGCATGCGTACACAACTGTTGTGGGTTTTTTTTTTCTATCATTATCAGTAAATGTTCAATCAGTGGTTGTAACAAGGCCTGGGAGTTTAAATCTATTACTAAAATCCTTTCCGGAAGTAGGTGACACATCAGATTAATGAGTGTTCTCAAAGTCATCAGTGAATGAACCATTTCCAGCAATTTGTCTGTTTTCACCAGCAAACCTGTTGGCAGAACGGCTCCCCTACATACAGTGGACAAGGGGGGTGCCCCGAGAGTCTCTGTGATTCCTGGGAGATGCCTGTGGAAATGTGCATGTGCACTGCTGGGGCAAGAGAAGCCCAATGGCCCTACGAAGGACGCCCACCAGAGGTTGCCCAGCCATGTAGACAAGGGGCTCGGGCCGGGGGAGCCTTGCAAAAGCCCAGGCAGAAAATCAATGAGTCACACATCTCTTCCCCTTCTAAGGTGAAGGCAGAGTCTCTGGGGATTCCTCAGAAAATGCAGCTCAAAGTCGACGTTGAGTCTGGGAAACTGATCATTAAGAAGTCCAAGGATGGTTCTGAGGACAAGTTCTACAGCCACAAGAAAAGTAAGACCCCTTGCGCACATCAACCACTGGCTCTCACCTGCCTGTGGAATTCCTGCCCTGTCAGCTCACCTCTCAGAAGGCCTGCCCTGCAGGTCTGTCTTCCGCAGGCATGCACGTGTGCGCGCGCTTCTGTGTGTGTGTGGGTGTGTGTGTGTCTTCTCTTCCCCACCAGGACTCAGTCTGATCCATGCTATCACCTCTCAGTGCCAGGCACAAAGCCTTGCACAGATGAGGTCTTGTTGACAATTGGATAGTGTCTGTAGCACAGGATAAACTAAACTGTGAGTACATGGACTCTGGAATGAAACTTCCTAAATTCACGTCCCAGCTCTGCCACTTAGCAGTTGTGTGACCTGGGACATGTCATGACCAATGTAGCCCTCAGTTTCCTTATCTGTAAAATGGGGATGATAAAAAGTACTTGAATAATATGCATAAGGCTCTTTAGACTAGAGCCCAGCATGTAGTCGCCACTTTGAGAGTCACCTGTTATTAGCAGGTTCTGAGAACCATCAAATCAACTCATCCATAAAATGGAAATTCTTCACATGGCAAATGCATGTAGAGAAGCTGCAGTGGGGCAAGACAAGGGGATCCAGTGCCAGCAGGACAGATGAGGCCCCTGCCCACGTGGGATTTATATTCTGGTGCATTGAGTAGCCGATAAAGACTCAAATACATCTGTCAGTACAGATGGATGATCTGTCAATACAGTGGATGATCTGGCTACGAAAAGTGCTACAAAGAAAACAAAACAGGGCAATGGGGTAGAGGTTAACTGGCAATAGGGGATAGTGTAGAAGGGGCAGACAGGGAAGTTTCCTCTGAGTAAGAGGCACATTGGCGGAGACCCCAAGGCTGAGAAGCAACCAGTCGGGCAGGGGTCTGAGGGAAGAGCATCCCAGCTGGCAGAGCAGCATGTGCAAATGCTGGGAGATGGGCACTGGGGCTAGCAGGCCAGGGCCCAGGTTCGGGAGGCCAGGCAGGGTGTCAGGAGGCAGGGGAGTAGGCAGTGCCCAGTGCGGGGCCACATGAAGCTGGAGAACAGCAGCAGACAGAACCGGGGGTTGACGAAAGCGAGAGAGTTTCCTGAGCAGCCTCCGGTTCTGGCTGATGGCGAATGGACATCTTTCTTCATTTGGGTGGCCAATGAGTTCCCCTGAGAAAACTGATCAATGCGTAGACCCTTCCCTCAGATAAATCCCAACCTTCACACAACAGTTTACATCCCTTGTCAGGTTTTAAGACCACTATGAAGCCCCCCAAGTCCCTGTGGCTACATTTTTTATTTAGTGTCTCAAAGTTCATTTAGAGGGGCATGGTTAAGGTTGCCACACGTAGCAGATAAAAATACCGGAGGCCCAGTTAAATGTGAATTTCAGATAAACAACCAATATAGTATATGTATGTCCCATGCAATATTTGGGACATACTTATATGCAACAGTGATTCACAGTTTTTCTGAAGTTCAAATTTAACTGGGTCTCCGGTATTTTATCTGGCTTCTTCAGGCATGATCAGCATCTTTCTTTTTTTTTTTTTTTTTTTTTTTTTTTTGAGACAAAGCCTCACGCTATCTCCCAGACTGGAGTGCAGTGGCACAATCTTGGCTCACTGCAACCTCCGCCTCCCAGGTTCAAGTGATTCTCCTGCCTCAGCTTCCCGAGTAACTGGGACTACAGGACCACCACCACGCCCAACTAATTTTTTTATTTTTAGTAAAAACGGGGTTTTACCATGTTGGCCAGCCTAGTCTCAAACTCCTGACCTCAAGTGATCCATCTGCCTCGGCTTCCTAAAGTGCTGGGATTACAGGTGTGAGCCACCGTGCTCGGCCATCTTTGTTCTTAGTAAAGTAGTATGCACTAAGTGTGGGGAACTGGGAGGACCTTGGCAGGGCCTGTGCATTCAGAGTTCTCACTGTCTCTATGTCCTTGGAGATAGGATGTTCTGACCCCCAGGTATAGGGAGGGCTCCTCTCGCATGAGGGTCTGTAACCTGCTTTAGAGGAATGTCAGAGGGTCCTTCCTGCACCTGCCATTGCTCAAATTACTTCAGCTTAAAATATTCAATATGCTTAGGATGCCCTATTTTGGAATAATGCATCCTGAATCCCACTGATAGCACAGTGGGGTGCTAGTAGCCCAGCCTTGAGTCCCAGGTCAGCCACTTGTGACTTGGGTCTGGTGTCTTCTCTCTGGTCCTCAGTTTACTCTTCTGTAGAGCAGGGATAGTAGTAGCATCTTGCAGGGCTCTCATGAGTCTTATGTGGGTGAACATCCAAGCACCTGGTGCCCAGCCTCCAGGGAGTGCTCAATACGATTGACTGTCACCACCACCACCACCGTTATTATTACCCTTCCAGGGTAGCGGTGAAGGAGACTGATCTCAGGGAATTGCTGGGGGTGACATCATAGTGGTCATAGTCCTGCAGAGGGGAGCTCATAGCATCATGGCGGCCCCTGTGTATAGTGGCAAGTTGGGCAGGAGAAATGGGGAGTCGCTGATGGTTTGAGCAGGAAGGCTGTGTGGAAGGTGAGCTTAGAGTGGTGGTTTCCTCTTATCTGTTGATATGGTTTGGCTGTGTCCCCACCCAAATCTCATCTTGAATTGTAGCTCCCATAATGCCCATGTGTGATGGGAAGGACCGGGTGGGGAGGTAACTGAATCACGGGGGCGAGTCTTTCCCATGCTGTTCTCATGGTAGTGAGTAAGTCTCACGATATCTGATGGTTTTATAAAGGGGAGTTCCCCTGCACAAGCTCTCTTGCCTGCCACCATGTAAGACATGACTTTGCTTCTCCTTTGTCTTCTGCCATGATTGTGAGGCCTTCCCAGCCATGTGGAACTGTGAGTCATTAAAACTCTTTCCTTTATAAATTACCCAGTCTTGGGTATGTCTTTATTAGCAGCATGAGAACAGACTAATATATCTGTTAAGGAGAGAGGGGTGGCCCCAACTTGGATAAGAGAAGATGGAAACGTAAGAAGAGTGAAGATTGTCAGAGCACCTGATTACTAAAAAACTTAAGATTGAAAGAAACACCTCCCAGATTCTGAGAAGTGCTGTGAACTTTTGTTGGTTTAACGCAACAGACATTTGCGTAGCATCTTCCATGGGCCAGCCCTTCATTGTGAACACTTCCTCTAAGGGTTTGCTGTGGAGAAGGGAATGCTGGTACATGGGCAGGTATTAGAATGTGCTCCAGGGGGAGGTTAGTCCCCAGGGAGGACTGAGTAGCTCTTTTGAGGAGTAAGGGCAGGAGGCTTCACACCACCGAGGTGGCTCTGACTGGGATTTGAAGGATGAATAGGATTTTGCCAAGCATGAGGCAGGGGAGGGCACTGGGACTGAGAGAATGGGGTGTGCAGGGAAAGGGACAGGGCATTAGTGAAATCATGCATTACATGTTGCTCATCTCTCTCTGTGATTCTGGAGAGAGAAGCAGCTGGGCATGCCGTCCTGGGTGTGAACAGAGCCTTGAATGCCCGAGTAAGGATTGGAGCTGTTGCTGCTGAGAGGTGGGTATTCTCCTTTGTGGAAACAGATCAGGGATGGGTGAAAGAGCTAAACTAGAGATCACTGGCCCTAAGAAAACCCAGCTCTAATTAAGAATAGCTATGCGTGGGTGCAGTGGCAAGCACCTGTATTCTCAGCTACTTGGGAGGCTGAGGTGGGAGGATCACTTGGAGCCAGAAGTTTGAGTTCACCCTGAGCAACATAGCAAGACCCCATCTCTAAAAATTAAATAATAATAATAATAATGCGCTATTTCAGAGAAGGTTCGTGAGCCCTGAAGAGTGTGGATGCCCACAGACTGCCAGCCCACTCTCCGGGACTGTGCCCACCTGGCTCCAGTCCTCCTGCCAATCCAGGATGGTGGAGCCTGACTTCCTCTCTGTGGTGACACCTGTCACATCAGAGCACAATTGACTGCTCACAAACGCCCTCCCCCTGAAAAGGGAAAGCTCTTTCCTTTATACACCCTGGAGTTTGCAGGCCCCAGCTTGGGCCCTGGGGCTCAGCAAGTGCGTGCTCAGGGATTGCCAGTTGCCTGAGGCACTTGCAACTGTCATCCATCGTGAATCCCAGTTCAGTCTCCTCCCTTTAATGTGGGCTTCACAAAGGCTGGGATGTGGATTTTTTGGTTGTTGTTAACCACTAAATCCCAGAGCCAAAACAGTGCTTAGCACAGAGTAAGTAATCAGTAAATGGATGTTGAGAGAATGCACGCATGAATCAGTGAATGAATGCAAGAATGAAGGAACACACACAGGAATGAGAATGAACGTAATAATCAATGAACGCACGCATGAATGAGAGAATGAAGGCAAGGATGAATGAATCTATGTATGAATGAGCGAATGTGTCCTAAACCAGGTGAGATCATACAGTTCTCATGGATGCATGTTTAAGTGGCTTCTTTATAGTTGGTGCTGAAAGGCAGTGTGGTTCAGGAGTGGGGGCTCTAGGTAAACTGGATGCACGTGTTGGTTCCTTGACTTGCTAATAGTATGATCTCAAGTAAGCTACTTAACTCCTCAAAGCCTCAGTGATGCCTCCACAAGACAGGGGTTCCTACAGGGGTTGCTGTGAGAGTTAATGGGGTAAGGTGTGTCCTTAGTGCAGAGTCTGGCTCATGGTGAGTTTCCAGCCATGGTTATTATGATAGAGTGGCGCTCGCCTGGAGGGAATCTGTGGTTGCAAGAGTTGGAGCTTCCTTACCCTATTTTGATCACCATGTTCATGAATAGCTTTGGCATCATGGCCTTCTACACATAGGGAACAGCCAGTTGCTGTATGTTGAAATCATAAAATAGTCATGCTCTGAGTACCTGCTATGCACATGCCAGGCTTTGGGATGCGGAGGTGAACCAGCCAGCCGGGGTCCTAGCTTTCAGGAAAGTTGCATTCAAGTCAGGGCAAAGGAGAAAATAAGCAAACACACAAATATACGAACCAGGAATGTGTCAGGGAATGATAAACTCTAGAGCTGGGGATTTAAATAGAAAAATATGATAATAATAGGGAAAAGCCTTTCTGAGGACATGCTGTGCCATTTAAACCGAGACCTGAGTGTCAGGAAGATGCTGGCTATGCCCAACCCAGGCAAAGAGGCCACTGGGCTCAGTTCCAAGGCAGGAGCAAGTATGGCATGTGAGACGGCTGGACAGCCAGGACTCAGACGAGGCTGAGGCTGGACACGGGCCAGGCATGTGGGTTTGCTGAGCCAGAGTACTGGGCTCACGTTCCTTCCAAATGCAGCAAGCCACCATTAGGAGGTTTCCAGCTGGGGGGTGGCGTGATCCCACCTCAAAAAGATAACTCTGGCTGCTGTACTGAGAACAAACTATGGGAAGAGAGGAAGAGTGGAGGCAGGGACACCAATTAGGAGGCCACGATAGCAGCCAGGCAAGAGGCGGTGGCAGCTGGAGATGGGAAAAGGCGAATGGAGTGGGAATGTTTCAGAGGTAGACCAGCCAGCACCCGCTGATGGATACCATGTAGCAGGACAAGGGAAAAGGAACTTCTAGTGTTATTTCACTGGGAAGGTGCGGCGCTGACTGACCCCGATGGAATAATAACCCTGATCAAACAAGATGTCACATCCTGGAGGCAACCACACAGTCCTTGCAAACAGATGGCAAGGAAATTCAGGGGAAGGAGACATGGCCTGATCACAGCAGACTGGAAAAGTCTCAGGGCATTTGGTTAGCAGTGGTAGGAATCGGATCGTGGGATACTTACTGAGGTGCAGACGAGGCTGATGTGATTTCCCTTTGGGGAGGCTTCCAGCTCAAAGTGATGGTTGAATGCTTGCTTGCTCTGTCACCATCTTCCTTCTGGAAGGCAAAACCCATAGGGAAAGAGAGAACGGGAAAGCAACAACGTTCTGAAAGCCGGAAACGAGATGGATAGCAAGAGTCACTTATAGGAACCAAAAAACGAAACCCTAAGCAGGTGGAAGGAAAAACGGAGACACTGACTCACACAAAACCCACAAAGGGCTCAGGAGCTAAGAGCCTCGGGGACCCCGAGAAGTGGGGTGAAGGTGGGGTTATACGGAGCAGGATCAGATGGAAGTCTGTTTAAAGAGAGTTCAGCCCAACAGAATCCCCCTCCACTCTGTGTAGCCAGTGGCTCCTCCTCATTCCTTTGGCAGAAGATTGGATATTCTTCTTTGGAGAAGGTGAAGGGCTGGGAGATGCCAGGCCTGCTGCAGGCAGGAGAACCTACCAAAAACAGAGGACTAAGGGACGGTCACTTGCTGAGTGCTGAGACCACAGCCTTCTTCCCTGCCCAGCTCCCAGGATGCGGCTGGCTCAGCCCCACCCTCCCCAGGCAGGAGTTAGAAGTCTTCTCGGGGAACCTTGATCAGCCCAGGGGCAAATACAGAAAGGTGTTGCCATCACGCAGTTTCCCCAGGATTCAGCCCATCAGACCACCCTGTGGAGAAGCCCTGCTCGACACACCCCATCTCACTGTTGGACACAGATACAGCCAAGGATCACCAGACACTGGAGGGAAGCTGGGGACAGGAGACAGGGGACACAAAGACAAAACACTTGGAGGGATCAAAATCTTTTTTTTTTTTTTTTTTGAGACTGAGTTTCACTCTTGTGGCCCAGGCTGGAGTGCGATGGTGCGATCTCAGTTCATAGCAACCTCCGTCTCCCGGGTTCAGGTGATTCTCGTGCCTCAGCCTCCCAGGTAGCTGGGACTATAGGCATGCACCACCACACCTGGCTAATTTTTGTATTTTTAGTAGAAATGAGGTTTCACCATGTTGGCCAGGCTGCTCTCAAACTCCTGAGCTCAGATGATCTGCCTGCCTCGGCCTCCCGAAGTGCTGGTGTTCCTGGACCAAATAGGGTCGGGCTGCTATTCCTTGTGGCCCAATAACAAGATGCAGATGAACATCTTGTTACTGAGGAAGAGAGTTTTTATTTTCTGTAACTGGTTACAGGGAGAAGGCCTGGAAATTATCACCAGACCGACTCCAAATTACAAAGTTTTACAGAGCTTATATACCTTCTCAGCTGTATGTCTATATGTAAGTGTGTATTCATCGAAAGATTTATACATGTATACATATAATTTATACATTATATAAATTAAAAGAAGTGACTAACTTCTTTTAATTTATAACTAAGGTCTGAGCCCTGAAGACCTTCCTCTGGAGCATCAATAAATTTACTTCATCTAAATGGGTCCAGGTGCTGGGGTGATTACCCTTATCTTATCTCCTGCTACATCACGGAGGTTTGTGGAGTTCCTTCAGACCTCCAATAAACTTGTTAAATCCTAAATGGGTCCTGTTAAGAATTCCTTGCCTAGGCAAAGCTTTTGATGGGCTTTTGGTACATTCCAGCCTTTGCATAAGTGCACTGGCTTTTAATATTTAACTTAACCACTCAGCCGGTACTGAAACAGTTGTTATGGAGGCCTGCGTGAGGGAGGCCTGGCCTGCCACACCGGGATTGCAGGCGTGAGCCACTGCACCCAGCCTCAGAGGGATCAAATTATATAGTTAAAAAGAAATGGGCCTGTGGAATAACAGAATTATATCTAGAAAGGAATAGTAAGAGAATAAAATGGAAGTTAAAAAAGAGGAGGAGGAAGAGAGAAGGGGGAAGAAGGGGAAAGTGAAAGGAAGGACAACTCTGGGGCAATAAAAAAAATTATAGCAGTAATTAAAAAAGATAAGAACCCAATGGAAGGGTAGAAATATACAGTTCACAAAAGTTCCCAAAAGGCAAAACAAAAGGAAAAAGTGATGGCAAATAGGAGAGGCAAGATTTTTACAATTTAAAAGACCAGTTCAGGGCTGGGTGCAATGACTCACACCTGTAATCCCAGTGCTTTGGGAGGCCGAAGCAGGTGGAACACTTGAGGTTGGGAGTTCAAGACCAGCCTGGCCAACATGGTAAAACCCCATCTCTACTAAAAATACAAAATTAGACGGGTGTAGTGGCGTACACCTGTGATCCCAGCTACTCAGGAGGCTGAGGCAGGAGAATTGCTTGAACCCAGGAGGCAAAGGTTGCATTGAGCCAAGATCCACGACTGCACTCCAGCCTGGGCAACAGAGCAAGACTCCATCTCAAAAAAAAAAAAAAAGAAGAAGACCAGTTCAGGAGGCCCAATTCAAAATAATAAGTGTCAGTAAGAGAAAACAGAGTGAGAAAATTTATTAAAGAATTCAGGAAAGAGTCTTAGAACAGAGTAACACTTGCCTCCAGGTTGAAAATGGCCAAGTGCTCACACAACACAGGAGGCCCACACAACCCCGGAAAGTCTCACAGCGCTGGGCTCCAGGAAAAGAGCCTAAAAATGTTCAGAGCAAAAGACAGATTACACCCTGTGTCAGGGGCCCCACAAGACCACCCCCAGGTTCTGTGATTCCCTCAGAGAATTCGCAGGACCCAGCCGGCGATCATCTTCACAGATCTGACGTATTACATTGAAAGGATACAGAGCAAAATCAGCCGCGGGAAAAGACACAAGCGTGGGGTGAAGTCTGGAAGAAACCAGGCACAAGCTTCTAAGAGTCTTGAGTGTTAGGAAGATGTTGACTGTGCCCAAACCAGGGAAAGGGGCCATTGGGCACAGTTCCAAGACAGGAGCCAGTGTGGCTGGTGAGATGGCTAGGCGGCTGGGGCTCAGACAAGGCCGAGACTGGGCAGGGGCCAGGTGTGTGGGTGTGCTGAGCCAGAGTGCCAGGTTCACGCTTCCTTCTTCTTTTTTTATTTGAGATGGAGTCTCACTCTGTCGCCAGGCTGGAATGCAGTGGCACAATCTTGGCTCACTGCAACCTCTGCCTCCCAGGTTCAAGCAATTCTCCTGCCTCAGCCTCCTGAGTAGCTGGGACTACAGGCACCCACCACCATGCCTGGCTGATTTTTTGTTTTGTATTTTAGTAGAGACAGGGTTTCACCATGTTGCCCAGGCTGGTCTTGAACTCTTGAGCTCAGGCAATCCATCCGCCTCAGCCTCCCAAAGTGCTAGGATTACAGGCATGAGCCACCGCGCCCGGCCCACGCTTCCTTCCAAGTACAGCGAGCCACCATTAGGAGTGGCTCAACTCTTCTGTGGAGTCATATAGGACACACTTCCCTCCTCCCCCAGTGAGGTGTGACAACATGTGTGAAATGTGGTTGTTAACTGGGGACTGGTCACGTAGACACCCTCTACCTGGCAGGTACCCAGATTCCAGACTCCCCAAAGGAAAACAGGTGCTCAGCATAAACCATCTTGTTTGTACAAACAATGTAAGGCACAGCAAGCCACTCATCAGCTCTGGGAATGGTGGGAGCCCTTCCGAAATTTAAGTTCCCAGATGACAGCAAAAAGCCAACCTTTCAAGCAAGCCCTTCCAAGGACAGCAGTCTCAGACCTGCTGTCCTAACTCTTTTCTGAACAAGAGAATCAGAACAGCATTGTTTCTCCAGCAATCCCGAAACAAGGTTCCAGAGTCTGGGGGATAATTATTTCAAATTTGGAGTTCTGTCAGTTAAGTGTGAGGGTCGAATTTTCAGACACACAAGGCCTCTAAAAATGTATCACCCATTCTTCCTTTCTTGGAAAGCTACTAGAGATGTTGCTCTGCCAAAATGAGGGTGTAAATCAAGAAGAGGAAGACATGGGGTCCAAGAAATGGGATTTAATATGAAAGAGAGAGAGAGAGAGAGAGAAATAAATGTATTCCTGGATTATGAAGGCCCCAAGGGAAAGGCTGTGCCTCAGGCCTAGAGGTCACCAGTCCAGAGAAGACCCAGAGGCTCTGGGAGAGGCTCCCTCAGGACAAAGAAACTGATGAAAGTATTTGGTCACATGGAAAAGAGAGTTACAAACTGGGGAAGAATTAGAAACCATAAAAAAAGTATGGCAATTACTAACTCCAGGAATAACAAAAAGTTGTCTAGAAAAAGAGAAACAATCAGGGCTGGTCTGTCAATAGCATTTCTATAATCAGAATAACAAACACTGAGTACTTATCTGGCCAAAATTATGATATAATTGTTAGAAGGATGGTGTGGGGACTGAAATTATGCATTGGCAGGGAGTCAAGGCTGGGAAGCAGGTTGTGTGTGTGAAAGAAAGTTAAACCTTCATCTTCCATAGTGGACAGTCAAAAATGTATTAGGACATAATGAAAACTGAAACATTAGAAAGTAGCAATTTAAGCTTATTTTTTTTTTCAAGAAACAGTAAAATTCCAAAAGAATCCATTAAGAGAGTTGAAATTGGTTGCCTACAGGGAGCTGGACATTGAAGGGAGGTTGGGTTGCGGGGGACTATTGTTTGCAAAAACCTATAGAACAACTTGACTCTTTTAATTGTTGATGACAGTAAAATGTAAAATCAAATTTAGATGTAAATTAAAAGCAAAGCAAAAGAAGGAAAGGAGGAAGAGTAAGAAAGAAAGGAGGGAGGGAAAAGAGGAAGAAGAAGAGGAGAAGGAAGAAGAGAGAGGGGAAGGAACGAGGCAGGGAAAAAGATGAAAAGACAATCATGCTGTCTCTGCTCTGGCCAGGCCAACTCTTGCTTGTTCCAGACCTCACCCTCCCCAAGCATGAGCCTCTCTTGGGAAGAGCAGCTGGAAGCAGAGGGAGCTAGGAGACCAGACACAAACTTGGGCTCAGCTGAGGGATGGGAGTTGATAGTCAGGTGCCTGGAACATAATGGAGACTGTTCATATTGGTTGAATGAGTGGATGAATGAATTAATGAATTTCTTTTCTCTTAAGTCCTGCAGCTCATTAAATCACAGAAATTTCTGAATAAGTTGGTGATCTTGGTGGAAACAGAGAAGGAGAAGATCCTGCGGAAGGAATATGTTTTTGCTGACTCCAAAGTAAGTGACAGCAAACTTCTAAAATGGGCTGTGAGGTAGGGAGGGGACACATGCGTTTTGAGGCTCGCTGTGTGCCAGGGAGTGTGCATCATTAGCTCACTCAGTTCCCAGAACAACCCATTTCATACCTGGGAAAGGTGAACTTAGAGAAGTTGAGGACCATGTTCCAGGTCGGCCTGGATTTGAGCTGTCACCGTCTCAGGAGCAGGGAGGCTTCCCACTTCGCCCAGCTGCCTCCCAGCCTCGAGGCCACATCCTTTATCACCCACATCTAACTCAGCCCCACACCTGGAGGGAAGGCTTTTAGCTTCCCTGGGCTGGGCTTGGGAAACTTTTGGGACACTCCTGGATGGATGGATGGATGGATGGATGGATGGATGGATGGATGGATTGATTGATTGATTGACTGACTTGAGACAGAGTCTTGCTTTATCATCTAGGCTACTGCAGTGGCATGATCACAGCTAACGGCAACCTCCACCTCCTGGGCTCAAGGGATCCCCTGACCCACCTCAGCCTCCTGAGTAGCTGAGACCACAGACACACACCAACAGCTAATTTTTTATATTTTGTAGAGACAGAGTCTTGCTGTGTTTCCCAGGCTGGTCTCGAACTCCTGGGCTCAGGCAATCTTCCAGCCTCCACCACCCAAAGTGCTGGGATTATAGATGTGAGCCACCCCTGGATTTAAATCTGAGTCTCGACTGGAGCTCCAACCCAGAGACTCATTTCAATACTTTGCCCAACTCTGCAGAAGAAAGATGCCCCTGCCAGGATGGGTTCCTGGGGCAAGAGGTGCTGTGGGCCACTGGGGAAACCCAGGTTGGGCCTCTGTGCCCCCAGAGTAGGTTCTTTGTGACCTCACCCCTCATCTCAGAAATTCGAACCAGGGGCCAAAACACATCATCGTGGCCTCATTCATTGTTCTCTGCCGTGCAGCTCATGTGAAGCAGTAAAAATGGATTGCACCAGCCTGAACAACATAGTGAGACCCCATGTCTACAAAACAAAAAAATTAGGCCAGGCACGGTGGGTGCCTTATGCTCGTAATCCCAGCACTTTGGGAGGCTGAGGCGGGATGGTTGCCTGAGACCAAGAGTTCAAGACTAGAGTGCAACATGGTGAGACCCCATCTCTATGAAGAAAAAAAAAATAGTTGGGTGTGGTGGCATGAGCCTGTAGTTTCAGCTACTTGGGAGGCTGAAGTGGGAGGATTGCTTGTTCGAGGCTGCAGTGAGCTGTGATCACACCACTGCACTCCAGCCTGAATGACAGAGCAAGGTCCTGTCTCAAAAAAGAAAGATTGCAGAGCGATAAGGTTGTCCATCACATCAGGTGCTGGCTGACATCTCACATCAGGGACCCCCAGCAAGGCCAAGGGACAAGGGCTTCTGGTGCAGGCCCACAGTGATAGCTCCCCACTGAATGCCCAGTCCCCGCTCCTACTTTCACCTCCAAAGCATCGGGGGTGGGCTGGTGGGAGGTCTAAGGCGTCCAGAGCCATCAGGAGTAGTAGGGAAGGGTCTGGGAGAAACAAGAGAATGAGGCCCAGACAGGTGGTGGGAGATGGAGAGAAAGACCGCCAGGCTGGAATGCTTTCTGAGCACCTGGGCATAGGTCCAAACACCAGCTCTGCCCCATTGCTGTGACCTCACAAGGACTGAGGCACAGGAATAAATGGAGGCAATGAATCGTGAGCCACTCTCAACTCGAGGCAGGTTACAGTAAAGGTGTCACTGTGACATCTTTGTGAGCTGGTGTCTTCAGGGAGGACTTACTGAGATTTGCAATTATGAGGTTGAATCACGTAAAATTTCTGTCTTTGCAGGTTGAAATAGTCAAACACTGGTCATGTCATATGTTACAATCTGAAATTTTGTGTAGCTTTGTTAAAGTCAGCCTGCTCTGTTGATTGCATGCTAAGAGAGGGCCAACTGAGGCTGCTTGGTACCCCACTGGGTACCCCAGAAAAATAGGCGAAAAATATTGAGGAGGCTATGAAAGCCTTCGTGTCTTCTCTTCTTTTTAATTAGTTTCTTTAATTTAAATTTTCTTTCATTACATAAGTAATCTATTCTCCTTGGTGAAGACATGGCAAACACAAACAAGCAAATGTTTAAAATAAAAACACCCATATACCACGAGTTAATCTGGGACTATGCCCCTTCCAGATGTTTTTTAATCTTCTCTTTCTTTCTTTCTTCGTTCCCTTCTTTCTTTCTTTTTCTCTTTCTTTTCTTTTCTGAGACAGGGTCTTGTCCAGTTGCCCAGGTTAGAGTGCAGTGGCAAGATCATGGCTCACTGCAACCTCAACTTCCTGGCCTCAAGTAATCCTCTCACCTCAGCCTCCTAAGTTGGGAGGGACTACAGGCATGCACCACCATACCTGGCTAATTTTTTTATTTTTTGCAGAGGCAGGGTTCCCCCATGTTGCCAGACTGGTCTCAAACTCCTGGGCTCAAACGATTCCTTCTGCCTCAGCCTCCCAAAGTGCTGGGATTATAGGCATGAGCCACTGTGCCAGGCCCAAATGTTTTCTTAAAAATGCAGTGATGCTATTCATACCATTTGTCAACTAGATTTTCATACTTAACAATATATATTGTGGCCATCTGTCCTTGTTGGCAAGATAGTTCTGGATCACACTTGTTAAACACTATGATATTCTAGTTTATGGATGGTCAATAATACTTTTTTTTTTTTTTTTTGAGACAGAATCTAGCTCTGTCACCCAGGCTGGGGTGCAATGATGCGATCTTGGCTCACTGCAACCTCCACCTCCTGAGTTCAAGCAGTTCTTCTGCCTCAGCCTCCCGAGTAGCTGGGATTACAGGCGTGCACCACCACGCTTGGCTAATTTTGTATTTTTAGTAGAGATGGGGGTTTCACCATGTTGGTCAGACTGGTCTCGAACTCCTGACCTCAGGTGATCCACCCGCCTCGGCCTCCCAAAGTGCTGGGATTGCAGGCGTGAGCCACCATGCCTGGCCCTCTAATACGTTATTAATGAATCTCCTAAGGCTGGACAGTAAGGTTGTTTCTGATTTTTTTCTGTACTGAGGTATGTGCTGCAGAGCCGAGACAGGGTTGGACCTCTGTGCAGCTCCTGATTACCTTATTAAAGTCACAGCCTTGCAGGGGAATGTCTGGGCCAGAAGCCACTCGCTTACGACTTGGACGCATGTTTCCAGGTTGCTGTCCTGGAACTTCATACTGATTTACGCTCCTCTCAGTTTTCTTGAAGCTGACCAAGTCCTTTGCAAAGTGTCATGTGCAGGGAGGCAGAGGCCTTTCTAAGTCTGTCTGCCCTTCCATCCCTAGAAGAGAGAAGGCTTCTGCCAGCTACTGCAGCAGATGAAGAACAAGCACTCAGAGCAGCCGGAGCCCGACATGATCACCATCTTCATCGGCACCTGGAACATGGGTGGGTCCATGTGCCCCCTCCCTGAAGTCGCCCCCTCTGCTTCTGCTTCCCTGACTCAGGCATCCTCAAGGTGGGGTGGAGTGACAACATCCATGTCCCCTTCCTTCCTGCCCCAGGGCCCTGTCCCCAACCCCCAGCCTACCAGCACAGCCTCCTTCCTAAGGAATTCCACCCTTTTCCTGAGATGACGGGTAAGAAAAATGAGCTTTGGGACTATTGTACCCCAACAGCAGCTGGGGTAGGTTACTCTATGTGTCCAAACTGGAAAGTTGTAGGGAAAGAGTCTGAATATCTAGGTGAAGAGGCTCATGGGTACCCCGCCAGCCCTAGGCAGCTCACTAAGGGGCCCCAGGCCTGAAAGAAAGAAGTCCACCGTTGAGCAGGGTTGCCAGATTTCTCAGGAGAGAGACAGAAGGAGAGATAAGTAGGTAGGTAGACAAAGGATGCCCCGTTATATTTTAACTTCATAGAAACAAATTTTTTCAGTATATGTTTAGCTACAAACAAATACTGAACATATATGCTAAATAGACATTATGCTGAATATATAGTGTATATACATATGCTAAATATATAGTATATAAACATATGCTAAATAAATGTAATTATTATATTAAATATAAATTATACTAAGTAATATTATTTAGTTTAAGCATACAGTTAATAATATACTAAATATATGCTAAATATATTTTGTATTAAACATATATACTGTATATTTATATACTAAACATATGCACGCTACTAAATATAAATAATACTAAATAATTTTTTAGTGTAAGTGTTCAGGTAGAAATAAATTAGATAGAAGACATCTAGATAAACTTATTCTAGAAACTACCGGTTTATCCGAAATTGGAATTTCACTGGGCATCCCGTGTCCCTTACCCTTTGTCCCAAGAGGAGTCTGGGAGGAAGAGGGTGATCAGCGGCCAGCAGGGGCCTCTTGGAAGTGAAGTGGCAGCATGTCACTTGTGTCCCAGAGCCACAGCAGCCCTGGAGTAGAGCTCCAGGATGTCCTTGACACAAAGGCAGGGGGTGCCCTTCCCACACAAGAGTGTGGAAGGAGCAAGCTGAGGCTATGCTGCAGGAGGGCCGAGACCCACCAGCCCGGGAGTTTGAGCACCCACGTTGAGCCACAGTCCATTTACTCCAATGCGTGGCTTCTCTGCACTTGTAAGGCAAGAAACTCATCTCTTTGAGGAACAAACATTGCTCATCCTTCAAGGGCACTGCAGGGAGAACCGTTCAAAATTTCTTGATTGAGCTGCTTCAACTCAGTTCTGAAATGGGAATGCAGAGGAGTTTCTATGCTCTCCAGTTTCTCTGGCTCACACCCATGCATCTCTCCACTCTGGGCTGGGATCTGCCTTGCAAGGGAGCCTTTGTTGTCTCCCAACAATGGGTTAGAAATCACCATCCAAAACTTGTCAGTCCCCTTGGCTGTCTTGAGAATAGGATGTGAGTTCCTTGAGAGACAGAACTCAATTATCGTAGCCTCAAAATGCAGGACAGCATCTGACATCAGGGGATCTTCTGGTGTTTCTATACCTTGAAACTTAACATTATGTTTAAAAAGAGGCTTAACTGAGCTCTAGCCCTCACCGACACCCTGGGTGAGGTTGGCGCCCAGGCCTCCATCGCAGGCATTTCTTTGGGCTGCCTGGATGGTCTTGTGTGACGATGTGACCTCCCTCACACTCCCACCCTCTGTTTTGAATTCTCCTAATGCTTTGACTCGATGTGCCTTTGACTCACTTGGTGTTGGGTTTTGCTGTTGAAGGTAACGCCCCCCCTCCCAAGAAGATCACGTCCTGGTTTCTCTCCAAGGGGCAGGGAAAGACACGGGACGACTCTGCCGACTACATCCCCCATGACATTTACGTGATCGGCACCCAGGAAGACCCCCTGAGTGAGAAGGAGTGGCTGGAGATCCTCAAACACTCCCTGCAAGAAATCACCAGCATGACGTTTAAAACAGTGAGCAGCTGGTGGTGCCCCGGGTGGGGTTCCGGGACGGAAGCTTTGCACAGCTGGGCTGTCTCAGAGGCAAGGGCAGGCTCAGCCTATCAGCTCTCAGTTTTCAAGGATGTCTGGGGGCCCCCCTGAGAGGTGCGTCTATATTCAGAAATAAATGGGATCCGTGGGGTATTGCTGAAAACCACTGAGTCCTCTATCTTCCCACCCTTGGTCAGCCCCGGTTCTCATCTTTAGGATGCTTTGTCTCACCTATCACACATCGCTGGGAGTCCCCCGAAGGGTTGGGATTACAGACGGGGTACCCCACACCCAGGGGCTGGGACTGGGGCTGGGTGTGAATCACTGTGCCCTGGTTCACACCCTACACTTAAGGGCCGAGTATTGCAACGTTGTTCTCCCACCAGGTCGCCATCCACACGCTCTGGAACATCCGCATCGTGGTGCTGGCCAAGCCTGAGCACGAGAACCGGATCAGCCACATCTGTACTAACAACGTGAAGACAGGCATCGCAAACACACTGGGTGAGCGAGCAGGGCGGGGACCCTGTGTTCCTCCCATACCCTCTGCCTCAACTCACGTGACCATGCCATCCTGATCCCACCAGTAGTTCCAGAGTCTCAGGTTCTCAGCTCCCCGCTCAGTCCTCAGCAAATAGGGGTGGTTGGTCTCCCTGGCTGAAACTCACTCAGGGTCTACACCAGCGCTCCTAGGGATCTAGCTAAAATGCAGGTTCTGACTCAGTAGATCTTGGGTGGAACCCAGGGTTCCAAGTTTCTGACAGGTTCCCAGGTGACTTCAGCACTGCTGGTCAGCCCGTGGGACCCATTTTAGGTAGCGAGAACCTAAAACAGGGATTGGCCAACTTTTGCAGGAAAGGGAAGGGCCTGATAGTAAGTATTTCAGACTCTGCAGGCCAGTCAACACTACTCTCTGCCTTTCTGGCGGGAAAGCAGCCATAGTCAACCCAGAAAGCGAATGGGAGTGGCTGTGTTCCGGTGAGACCTTCCTTACCAGCACAGGTGGGAGGTGGCTGGCTCCCGCCCTCGGTCCCTGTACACCAGGTTGGATCCGGAAACGCTGGTGTCAGTGGAGAGTCTCTGGCTTCAGAGAGCAGTAACAAGGGCAAGAACTCTTTATGAGTGTAGGGGTGCAAGCCTGTGTGTGTGAGTAGGTCTGTGTCTGTGAGTTTGTGTGAATGAGAGCGTGCATGTGAGTGTGTGAGCCTGTGTAGGTATGTGAGAGTTTATGGATGTGTGTTTGTGAGCGTGTTTATGTGAGTCCATGTGTAAGCGTACCACCCCATATCTATGAGTGTGTGTCTATGTGTGTGAGTCTATGCATGTGTTTGAGTGTGTGTTTATGATAGTCTATGTATGTGAGTCCATGTGTGAGTGTACCACCCATATCTGTGAGTGTGTGAGTCCATGCATGTGTTTGTGAGTGTGTGTTTATGTGAGTCTATGTATGTGAGTCCATGGGTGAGTGTACCACCCCGTATCTATGAGTGTGTGTGTGAGTTCATGCATGTGTGTTTGTGAGTGTGTTTATGTGAGTCTATGTATGTGAGTCCATGTGTGAGTGTACCACCCCATATCTATAAGTGTGTGTCTATGTGTGTGTGAGTCCATGCGTGTGTGTTTGTGAGTGTGTTTATGAGAGTCTAGGTATGTGAGGGTGGGTGTCCGAGTGCATGTGCCTAAGTGCTAGAGCCTCTGTGTGTGTGTGTGTGTATGTGTGTGTGCGCGTGTGTGCACGTGGGGTGGGACACACACAGGGCCCCCAGGCTGGCATCAGGGGTGAGGCCAGTGGTTTTTGGTGGTTGGAGTCAGTGGAGTCAGGAATAGGACAGAGTTCTAGAGATAACAGGAAATGGAAGAATTGCTGCAATCGAACGTGCAAAGCTCTCTCAGCTTTTCTGCTGACAAACCGCAAACTGCCCGTGTCCACCCCCGCTCGTCCCCCTTCCTTCCTGCCACAGTGGAAGGGTGGAGCTGGCGAGGCTGTCCTGGCTGCGCCCACGCCCTCCTGCTGCCCGGGAACCACCCGGGTGTGGATTCCATCGCTCCCTGGGCTTCCAGCCTCTCCCACCGGCCCCTGCCCCGCTGTGCAGAATATGCTGGGACCTCCTGGGGCCACATAAAACCACCCCCTCAGCCAGACCTTGCCTGAAACTCCCGCCCCAGTTCCTGGTCATGCTGGCCTCGGGGCTGGGCACTGGGTCAGCTTCTGAGCAGGCAGGAGCTCTGCTCATGTGGACCTGACACACACTGCGTGAGCAGATAGGAGGGAAAGAAGCCAGTTCTGGGGAGGGAGCGCGCTGGCCAAGGAGTGTGTGGCGTGGGCAGAGGGCAGAGGTCAGGGACCTCCCTGAGAAGGGCAGTGCGACTGGCATCTGAGGGGTGGGGAGAAAGGCCTGGCCAGAGTCCCAGCTTTATGACCATTGCAGGGCAGCTTCTGGGCTGTGGAGCTCACACACACCTTCCCCACCTTCCCCTCCTTCCCCTCCTCTCTGCCCTGGGGCCAGCCTCCCTCCTCCACTCCCCTGAAATGGCTCCCCGCCATAATTAGCACAGGACAGGAAGAGCAAATGCTGGTTGGCTGATAAAACATTAGTCCTGGCTGGTGCAGTGGCTCACGCCTGTAATCCCAGCACCTTGGGAGGCCGAGGCAGGTGGATCACTTGAGGTCAGGAGTTTGAGACCAGCCTGGCCAACATGGTGAAATCTCATCTCTACTAAAAATACAAAAATTAGCTGGGTGTGGTGGCATGCACCTGTAATCCCAGCTGCCTGGGAGGCTGAGGCAGGAGAATCGCTTGAACCCGGGAGGCGGAGGTTGCAGTGAGCTGAGATTGTGAAACTGCACTCCAGCCTGGGTGACAGAATGAGATACCATCTCCAAAAAAAAAAAAAATCCTTAGAACAACCAAGGCCTCTCTAAGAGTGTGCCCTAAGCAAGGCTGTGTGCTAAATGCTTTGTATCATCTCATTTAATATAAATACCCTGCTAGTAACGACGGCTCATGCCTGTAATCCCAGCACTTTGGGAGGCCAAGGTGGGAGGATCTCCTGAGACCAGAAGTTTGAGATCAGCCTGAGCAATATAGGAAGATACCATCACTCCAAAAAAAAAAAAGACTGGGCATGGTAGTGCATGCCTGTGGGCCCAGCTACTCAGGAGGCTGAGGTGGGAGGATCACCTAAGTCTGGGAGGTCAAGGCTACAGTAAGCAACGATTTTGCCACTGCACTCCAGCCTGGGTGACACAGACTTTGTCTCAAATTTAAAAAACAAAAACAAACAAACAAACAAAATACTCGGGCAGAGACTCTCGTTATTATTCCCATTTGCAGATGAAGACACAGAGTCTATGGAGATGATCCATAACTTGCCCAAGGCCCAGGGATAAGAAAGTGGTGGGCAGGGATTGAAACCAGGCTGTCGGGACTGGAACCAGTTGCTCAGTTCCAGGTCACCCTCTGGGAAGGAAAGAAGAGGCCTCCCAGTTTGGGGGCAGAGGGGCAGGGCTGGAGAGCTAGGTGCAGTGGAGAGGGCTGGAGGGCAGAAAGCCTGTGTGCTCCCCCACTGGGTCCTGAGGATGCTCAGCCAGGTGATATCCAGGGGTCCCTTCAGCCTATGGCCTATCCAGAGCTGTCCAACCAAAAGAAAATGGGGCTGGGCACGGTGGCTCACGCCTGTAGTCTTAGCACTTTGGGAGGCGGAGGCAGGCAGATTGCTGGAGCTCAGGAGTTTGAGACCAACCTGGGCAACACAGTGGAACCCTGTCTCTACTAAAATACAAAAAATTAGCTGCGTGTGGTGGTGGGTGCCTGTAGTCCCAGCTGTCGGGAGGATGAGACAGGAGAATTGCTTGAACCCGGGAGACGAAGGTTGCAGTGAGCAGAAATCGTGCTGCTGCACTCCAGCCTGGGGACAGAGACTCCGTCTCCAAAAAAAACAAAAAAGAAAAGAAAATGGGAGCCAAATAGATCATAAATAAATAGATTTATGATCAAAATAGATTACAATTTGATCTATTATAATCAATAGATCAAATTTTCAAGTAGCCACATTAAAAAGGAAACAAGTGGAATTAATTTCAATAATAGATTTTTTTGAACTTCATACATCCAAAATACAATTATTTCAATAGATATTCAATGTAAAAAGTGATTTGCTATTTTACAGTCTGTGTTTCTTACCAAGGCCACAATTCTGATGTGTATTTTACACTCACAACCCGTCTCATTTTGTACCAGCCACATTTCAGGTGTTTGATAGTCACACGTGGCCTGTGCCTGTATTGGACAGAGCAGGTTCTCAGCTGCGTGTGTCAGGATCACCCAGAGCAGGGGTTGACAAACGTTTTCCGTAGAAGGCCAGATGGTGAATATTCTAGGCTCTGTGGACCACGCAACTGTCTCAATGCTTCAGCTCTGCCATCGTAGTCTGAAAGCAGCTACAGACAATCCAGAAGTGAATAGGCATGGCTGTGTTCCAGCAACATGTTCTTTATGAACACTGAAATTAGAATTTCATATTTTCATGAATCACAAAAAGACTGTTTTTCTTTTGATTTGTTTCCAACCATTTACAAACGTAAAACCATTTGTAGCTGGCAGTGAGCCAGCATTTGCCCACCGCTGACCCTGGAGGGCTTGTCAAACACAGATTACTGGGCCCCATCCCAGGATTTCCGATTCAGTATGTCTGGGGCGGGGCTGAGAATCTGTCCTTCTGACAAGTTCCCAGGTGGTGTTCAGCTGCTGGTCCAGGTTTCCCTTTGGGAACCACTGACCTAGAACAGATCAGAAAAAGGTGTGATCTCAGTGTGGGCTTTTGGTCTATCCAGGAACCTTGAATTCGCTGGGAGGGAGATCAGCCCACCCGGGCTAGAACCTTCTGAATCTTCCCAGGGCTTCTGGCTGCCGCTTAGCACCCTGGTCACTTCAGAGAGAGATGCCGGGGGAGGATCACAGCAGCCGCCTTCCTCTGCCCCGCTGAGAAGCCCAAGGCTGCCGCCATCTGCGCTGCTCCTGCATTTTCTCATCTCCCGCTCTCTGCCCAGCGGCTCCCACCCCGCAGGACCCCGTTTCGCCCTCCCCTTGCCAGCTCCTCACTCACCTGCCCCTCTCACCCTGCCTCCGGGTGATTTCTGGCCCCTTGGCAGTGTGTCTGTTTGATGTTTTGATTCTTCTTTCTGCTCTTCGTTGTAGGGAACAAGGGAGCCGTGGGGGTGTCGTTCATGTTCAATGGAACCTCCTTAGGGTTCGTCAACAGCCACTTGACTTCAGGAAGTGAAAAGAAACTCAGGTAATGGAACTCCTTCCCCCCAAGAGTGTGCATTTGGGTTATCTGCCCAGACACACCTCACTCCTCTAAGCACCAGAAGGACCTGCTCAGCTCTTGCCTTTGACCTTGTGGGTGTCCTGTGGCCTTTCAGGGCCCACCACAGTCTCATTAAAGCCAATTGCAGCACAATAGTGACCTCATGTGTGGAGGAATTTTGTCTGAAGGTCAGAAAAGATATTTCCTTGTGTCATTAGCCTGATGGACCCCCGACTAGCACTGTTTCTAAAGCAGAAAGTTTCCTCTGGGGCCTTCTTACAAATCCAAGCTGATCTTGCCTAGCTGGGACCCAGGAATGAAGACAGCCATCTAGAATCCTCACTGTTCTGATTCTCTGCTGTGCAGATGCTGTTACTCCTGGGCCCCTGCCCTCTGTGCATCCAGTGTGGCCTCAAATGCCCTTTGCATCCTGGCTGTAGCGTATTTGCACGCTAAGGTGGTCTGCTGCAGCAGGGCTGGAGGGCTAAGTCTCCCTTCCCCCCACCTGCTATGCTCCTCGCCCCCCACCTATGGCAGGAGTGACTTCCTGCCACAGTGGAGGGGGAACCAGTGACCCCGTGCTAGATGGCCACTTTTTCCTTGCATTAGGCGAAACCAAAACTATATGAGCATTCTCCGGTTCCTGGCCCTGGGCGACAAGAAGCTGAGTCCCTTTAACATCACTCACCGCTTCACGCACCTCTTCTGGTTTGGGGATCTTAACTACCGTGTGGATCTGCCTACCTGGGTAAGGGGCTGCCCGCCTGGGGCTGGGGCTGCAGGAGATGGAGGATCCCTTGAGTCAGCTCGGGGCAGGTGGTCGTGGAGATATGTGAGCTAAGTGGGCTGAGGCGGCTGCTCCCCTTGGGGGCTCAACGCTGTTTCTGTTACTGAGCCTCAGCTGCTCCTCATGGTTCCCCTGTGCTCATGCCCGGTTCCCATAACTGTCACGGCCACCCTGCCACCATCACTCTGCAGCCTGTGTCATCCAGCTGCCCGCCCCCAGCCCCGAAGCTTGCCAGGCCTGGATCAGCAGGGCTTCTCACCAGAGGCCTGGGCATGTTCTTGTTCCAGGAGGCAGAAACCATCATCCAGAAAATCAAGCAGCAGCAGTACGCAGACCTCCTGTCCCACGACCAGCTGCTCACGGAGAGGAGAGAGCAGAAGGTCTTCCTGCACTTCGGTAAGAGCAGCGGCCTCTCGGGCGCGGTGGCTCACGCCTGTCATCCCAGCACTTTGGGAGGCCGAGGCGGGTGGATTGCGAGGTCAGAAGATCGAGACCATCCTGGCTAACATGGTGAAAACCCGCCTCTACTAAAAAAAGTACAAAAAATTAGCCGGGCGTGGTGGCAGGCGCCTGTAGTCCCAGCTGAGGCAGGAGAATGGCGTGAACCTGGGAGGTGGAGGTTGCAGTGAGCTGAGATCGCGCCACTGCACACCAGCCTGGGTGACAAAGCGAGACTCCGTCTCAAAAAAAAAAAAAAAAAAAGCAGCAGCCTCTCCTCTTGGAGCCTTTCCAGCCATCCTTTCGTCCCCTTTCCCCCGATTTCCTACCAGGAGAATAGGGAAAATTGGGCAGATGCAAAACCTGGGGAATCAGAATTGAACCTGAAGTCTCTCTGTTTCAGAGGAGGAAGAAATCACGTTTGCCCCGACCTACCGTTTTGAAAGACTGACTCGGGACAAATACGCCTACACCAAGCAGAAAGCGACAGGGGTGAGTCCTCTTCACAGACACCTCCCCTGCCCTCCATCTCGTCCCCACTCGTGTCTGTTCCCAAAAGGCGAACAGAGAGCATCTTCATCCATTAGGCAAAAAAAAAAAAGGAAAGAAAAAAATTAGAAAGCGCATGTTGATTTGTGTCACAGAGTAAGTGGGCAGCCACAGTTGTGCACTGCTTTGAGCTGGGAAAATAACCCTTGTGATTTATCTTCTGTCCAGGTACTCTAAGATGCTGAGAGGATTTTAAAGTATTATTTCCTTAACTGGGATCTGAAGATCATTTTTTAAAAAAGTCCCATGATCATATATATTTGCTAAACTGCTGAGTAAATTAACATTAAGCCGGTTTCTTTGCTGCAGGACTTATCAGAGCCTTTATGGGCCTAAGAGCATTGTGGTTCTCCATGAGGAAATCTGTATGCCAAACTCAGTTATTCATGGAATACCAACTAATATCTTATTAGGCCACTTGTTTTCCAAGGAACAGTGTTTGGGGAAAGATGCATAAAATATGTATTCATTTGTTCAAAGATATTTCCTGATGGACTATTATGGGTTAGGCACTCTCCTAGGTGGTGGGAGAGCAAAGATGTCTGCCCCAGGGACTTCACGGTAGGAAAAACAAGACGAATATGCAACTAGCTGTAGCCAGAGCCAGAATATGACAATGCCAGGGCAGGGAAGGATCAGGGAAGCCAGCCGCTGGCAGGGTTCAAGGGTTGAACGGCTGGGGCAGTGAAGTACCCAGGCCTGCTAGAAGCCTAGGGCAATGGAGCACAAGCTCAAAGTGTCATCTGAAAGAGTTCTGGGCCCCATCTGGGCTCAGGGGCAAGTGAAGAACTGGACGTGGGAGAGGAAGGCCAAGAGCTGGGTGAATTTCAGAACTGAGCAGGAGAGGAAGAGAATAAAACAGAGAGGACAGGAGAAGATCCGGGACTGCTGTCACCCACGAGACTGGGACCCCCAGGATGGGACACCCTCTTCCGCAGGGTCCACTGCCTGCTGTGTGGATAAGGTCACCTGGCCCAAAGGCACTGTCAGAGCAGGTTCATGGGGACCCCTGTGCAGGCTGGTGAAGGATGATTTGGCTTACGTGAGTTTAAGTTGAGGAAGATAGGGGCCTGAGATGGGAGAGCGGCCAGTCCTAGATGCCAGGATGACAGGCCACAGGGGGCCACTGCAAGCTCTGCCGGGCACTGGTGCATCAGACTGGCATGTGCAGGATTGTAGTGGGCATTGTGGTAAAGGATGAGGATGCGGCAGGGGCACCGGTGAGGAGGCCGTCGTGCACATTTAGCTGAACAACAGCCAGGGCCAAATCAGGGAAGACACAGTGAAAATGAAAGAAAGGGGGAAAGCAGGATATATTAGGAGACCTGATTGCCATTGATAAAAACTGGAAAATCACAAGGCGGAGCTGGCTTGAAGGGGAAAAAAATAGAACTTGTTTTCAGACTTATTGATTTGTATGACATTAGTGGAAGAACTCAGAGAAAATATCCAGAAGGCAGCCAGAGATAGTGACACATTGCTTAACAACGGGAATATGTTCCGAGAAGCGTGTCATCAGGTGACTTTGTCATTGTGGGAACCTCATGGAGTGTATATACACAAAGCCCACTTCAGTTAGATGGTGTGGCCTATTGATCCTAGGTGACAAAGCTGTATAGCATGTTACTTTACTGAATACTGTGGGAGTTGTAACACAATGATAAGCTTTTGTGTATCTAAACTTTAAAAAGGTACAGTAAAAATATGGTATAAAAAGAAAAAAATGGGCTGGGTGCCGTGGCTCATGCCTATAATCCCAGCACTTTGGGAGGCCAAGGTGGGTGGATCACTCGAGGTTAGGAGTTCAAGGCCAGCCTGGCCAACACGGTGAAACCTTGTCTCTACTAAAAATACAGAAATTAGCCATGCATGGTGGTACACGCCTGTAACCCCAGCTACTCAGGAGGCTGAGGCAAGAGAATCGCTTGAACCCGGGAGATGGAAGTTGCAGTGAGCCAAGATCGCGCCTTGCACTCCAACCTGGGTGTCAGAGCAAGACTCTGTCTCAAAAAAAACAGATGGTACATTGTATAGGGCACTTACCATGAATGAAGCTTGCAGGACTGGAAGTTGCTCTGGGTGAGTCAGCGAGTGAGTGGTGAATGAGTGTGAAGGCCTAGGACATGACTGTGCACTACTGTAGACTTTACAAACACTGTACACTTAGGCTACCCTACATTTATTTTTTAAATTTTCTTTTTTCAATAATAAGCTAACCTTAGCTTACTGTAACTTTTTTATTTACAAGCTTTTTATTTATAAACAATTTAATTTTGACGCTTTTGTAACAAAATGCAGCTTAAAATGCGAACACATTGTACAGCTGTACAGAAATATTTTCTTTCTTTATATTCTTAATCTATAAGCTTTTTTCTAGTTTTAAAATTTCAAAACTCTCATTTACATTGAATTTTTTGTTGAAAATTACGATGTAGGTCAGGCACTGTGGCTTATGCCTGTAATCCCAGCATTTTGAGAGGCCGAGGCAGGCAAGTCACCTGAGGTCAAGAGTTCGAGACCAGCCTGGCCAACATGGCAAAACTCTGTCTCTACTAAAAATACAAAAATTAGCCAGGCATGGTGGCATGCACCTGTAATCCCAGCTACTTGGGAGGCTGAGACAGGAGAATTGCTTGAACCCAGGAAGCAGAGGTTGCAGCGAACCAAGATCATGCCACTGCACTCCAGCCTGGAGCAAGACTCCGTCTCAAAAAAAAAAAAAAAAAAACGTAAATGCACACATTAGCCTAGGCTGACACAGGCTCAGGATGGTCAATGACATTATCTCCCACCTCCACATCTCATCCCACTGGAAGGTCCTCAGGGGCAATAACATGGAGCTGTCATCTCCTATGATGACAATGCCTTCTTCTGGTTACCTCCTGAAGGACCTGCCTGAGGCTATTTTATAAGTAACATTTTCTTTTCTTTTTTCTTTTTTTTTTTTTTTTTTGAGATGGGGTCCTGCTCTGTTGCCAGGCTGGAGTGCAGTGGCACAATCTTGGCTCACTACAACCTCTGCCTCCCAGGTTCAAGCGATTCTACTGCCTCAGTCTCCCAAGTAGCTGGGATTACAGGCGCCCACCACGGTGCCCGGCTAATTTTTTGTATTTTAGTAGAGATGTGGTTTCACCATGTTGTCCAGGATGGTCTCGATCTCCTGACCTCGTGATCCGCCTGCCTTAGCCTCCCAAAGTGCAGGGATTACAGGCGTGAGCCACCACACCCGGCCTCTACATTTTCTTATAAGTAGGAATACACTCTAATTATAAATAATATAGTACACACGGAAATGAGTGACAGTTAGTTATCATTATTATCAAATATTATGTACCGAACAGAATTGTACTGTTGTGCTTTTACACAACTGGCAGTGCCGTGGGTTGGTTTGCACCAGCATCCCCACAAGCTCGTGAGTAATGTGTTGCGCTGTGACATGATGACAGCTACAGCATCACTAGGTGATGGGGATTTTCCAGCTCCATTATACTTTCGTAGGACCTCTGTCCTATATGCAGTCCATTATTGTGGTACATGACTATTTGTGGAGCCCCACGGGTAATTCTCAGGGGCAGCCAATGCAGAGAACTGCAACGTTAAGAAGTAACTGTTTAGGCTGGGCATGGTGGCTCATGCCCATAATCCCAACACTTTGGGAACTGAGGCAGGTAAATCATTTGAGGTCAGGAGTTCAAGACCAGCCTGGCCAATATGGGGAAACCTCGTCTCTACTGAAAATACAAAAATTAGCTGGGCGTGGTGGCACAATCCTGTGATCCCAGCTACTCAGAAGGCGGAGTCAGGAGAATTGTTTGAATCCAGCAGACAGAGGTTGCAGTGAGCTGAAATAGCCCCACTGCACTCCAGCCTGGGCAACATAGTGAGACCCTGTCAGAAAAAAAAAAAAAAAAAAGTAACTGTTTGGCAGATAATTGATAAAAAGTAAAAATGCACCTATTCTATATTTCAGTAATTCCACTTTGGTGTGTGCTCAAGAGAAATTAGTATATTTGTTCACTAAAACTAGGTGCAAGAATGTTTGGCCAGGCGTAGTAGCTCGTGCTTATAATCCCAGAGCTTTGGGAGGCCAAGGCAGGTGAATCACCTGAGGTCGGGAGTTCGAGACCATTCTGGCCAACATGGCGAAAACCATCTATACTAAAATACAAAAATTAGCTGGGAGTGCTGGTGTGTGCCTGTAATCCCAGCTACTCAGGAGGCTGAGGCACGAGAATCACTGGAACCCGGGAGGCGGAGATTGTAGTGAGCCAAGACCATGCCACTGCACTCCAACCTCAGCAACAGAGAGAGACTCCATGTCAAAAAAATAAATATAAAAATAAAAAAATAAAAAAGAGTGTTTATTGCAGCTTTGTTTATAATCTTCAACCCTATGTCCATTAACAATAGAGTAGATAAATGTGATACTTATAGACAATGGAACTTTTATAAGCAACAAAGTGGCTGAAGGAGTCCAACATGAAAGAGTATTTACCGAGCGAGTCCATTTATGTACGTTCATATAAATTAATCAATGGAGATGTTAGTCGCACTAATGCTCACCTTTAGGAGGCTGTGGTATTGACAAGGAGGGCATATGAGGGAACCTTTAGGATGATGAGGGTTTTCTATATCTTGCTCTGGGTAGTTGGTAAGTGGGTATAAGCAAACATAAAAATTCATGGGACTGCATGTACACTTATGGTTAGTACACTTTATGTAAGTTGTACCTAAAGTTTTTTCAAAAAGCAAATGGTTCAGAAGTAGAGATAGTGAAAATAAAACCTTCTTTTTTTTTTTTTTTTTTTTTTTTTGAGACAAGAGTTTTGCTCTTATTGCCCAGGTTGGAGTGCAGTAGCACAATCTCGGCTCACTGCAACCTCTGCCTTCCGGGTTCAAATGATTATCCTGCCCCAGCCTCCTGAGTAGCTAGGATTACAGGCATGTGCCACCACGCCCAGCTAATTTTGTATTTTTAGTAGAGACAGGGTTTTACCATGTTGGTCAGGCTGGTCTCGAACTCCTGACCTCAGGTGATCCACCTGCCTTGGCCTCCCAAAGTGCTGGGATTACAGGTGTGAGCCACCATGCCCGGCCTGAAAATAGAACATTCTTGAAAGAAAATTGGTAAAAGGAAGAAAAGAGAAAAGTAATTGAAGGAGGTGACAGAGGTAGGCACTTTCAGGATGAGTTCCTTTATGTTTGTAGACAGAGAAGAAAGAGCTAGAACGTGAGGGGATAAGGATATTGATAAAAGAGGGTTGTTATTGCCATTTTACCTTGTCTATCCCACCCAATGGACATCTTGCTCATCATTGCAGCCTGAGGCCCTGGAGAGGGCTTGTCACATAGTATTAATAGATACTGTTTGAGTGACTGGACAAGTAGGTAGATGGGTGTGTGAACGGGTCAGTGGATGAGTGGATGGTTGTAATGGATGGATGGATGAATGGATGGATGGATGGATGGATGGATGGATGGATGGATGGATGGATGGATGGATGGATGTGTGGGTGGGTGGATGGATGGATAGGTGGATGGATGGATAGGTGGATGAATGGATGGATGGATGGATGGATGTGTGGGTGGGTGGATGGATGGATGGATAGGTGGATGGATGGATAGGTGGATGAATGGATGGATGGATGGATGGATGGATGGATGGATGGATGGATGGATAGATGGATAGGTGAATGGGTAGGTGAGCAGAGGGATGGATGGATGGATGGATGGATGGATGGATGGATGAATAGATGGGATGGATGGATGAACAGGCAAATGGGTAGGTGGGTGGGTGGGTGGGTGGAAGGATGGATGGATGGATGGATGGATAAATGGATGGATAAATGGATGGATAAATGGATGGAAAGGTAGATGGGTGGATGGATGGATGGATAGGTTGGTGGATGGATGGATGGGTGGGTGGATAGATGAATGGATGAATAGGTGGATGGGGTGGATGGATAAATGGACAGGTTGTTGGAATGGATGGGTGGATGGATGAATTAATAGATGGGTAGGTGGATGGATGGATGGGTAAATGAGTAAAGATGGGTAGATAAGATGAAGAGGTGGATAGGTGGATGAGTAGGGAAGTGGGGTGGAAGCTGGGGTGTGTTATTAAAGTAAGTGGCTGCAGAAAGTGAGTAGAGACTGAATTGAAAATACAGGCCGGGCGCGGTGGCTCAAGCCTGTAATCCCAGCACTTTGGGAGGCCGAGACGGGCGGATCACGAGGTCAGGAGATCGAGACCATCCTGGCCAACACGGCGAAACCCCGTCTCTACTAAAAAATACAAAAAACTAGCCGGGTGAGGTGGTGGGCGCCTGTAGTCCCAGTTACTCGGGAGGCTGAGGCAGGAGAATGGCGTAAACCCGGGAGGCGGAGCTTGCAGTGAGCTGAGATCACGCCACTGCACTCCAGCCTGGGCGACAGAGCGAGACTCCGTCTCAAAAAAAAAAAAAAAGAAAAAGAAAAAAAGAAAATACAGGTCGGGGTTCCTCTGAATCAGAAAGAAAGTAAGAGAAGGTGAAGATACAAGGGGTACTGAAGTAGTCAGGAGGATAGGTGAGGGAACACAGGAGGTGAGTTATCTTATTCTAAAGAAGAAGGCCAGGATATGTGAAAGTGTGGAGCGTGGCAGTGGAATCTGGACTTGAGCCATGTGAAAATAGTTTAAAGCCACCTACGGGGAAATTCTATAAAAAGCCAACAGCCGGCCGGGTGCGGTGGCTCAAGCCTGTAATCCCAGCATTTTGGGAGGCCGAGATGGGCAGATCACGAGGTCAGGAGATCGAGACCATCCTGGCTAACACGGTGAAACCCCGTCTCTACTAAGAAATACAAAAAAACTAGCCGGGCGAGGTGGCGGACGCCTGTAGTCCCAGCTACTCGGGAGGCTGAGGCCGGAGAATGGCGTGAACCCGGGAGGCGGAGCTTGCAGTGAGCTGAGATACAGCCACTGCACTCCAGCCTGGGCTACAGAGCGAGACTCCATCTCAAAAAATAATAATAATAATAAAATAAATAAATAAAAAAAAATAAAAAGCCAACAGCCGATTAATTTGAGGATTACAGAGGCCACCAGTTAGTCTTTTCTTCTACTGATTGAAACATAATAAGAGGCATTTTACAAAGCCTGTGACTTTGATTTGCAGATGAAGTACAACTTGCCTTCCTGGTGCGACCGAGTCCTCTGGAAGTCTTATCCCCTGGTGCACGTGGTGTGTCAGTCTTATGGTGAGTCCAAACACTGGGGAAAGCAGACCAGGATCAGAGAGGGCAGTTTAGGGCAGTTGCTGGGAGGTGCAACTGCCCTAAAATCTAAGGGCTTCAATCTGTTGATGTGTCAAAGGGAGGAATTCACTGTAACCCTAATCAGGCAACCTGGAAATGTTGATGCATCCCCGCCTGTCTTGGGCTGTCACCTAATCAATATCCCCTGCTTTGGGAGACGTTTGAGTTATGGAGCACTTTTTTTCTTTTTTAGATAGAGTCTCGTTCTATCACCCAGGCTGGAGTACAATGGCGTGATCTCATCTGACCACAACCTCCACCTCCTGGGTTCAAGCGATTCTCGTGCCTCAGCCTCCCCAAGCAGCTGGGATTATAGGCTCCCACCACCATGCCTGGCTAATTTTTTTATTTTTAGTAGATACGGATTTTGCCACGTTGGCCAGGCTGGATGCGAACTCCTGACCTCAAGTGATCAGCCCGCCTCAACCTCCCAGAGTGCGGAGATTACAGGCGTGAGCCACTGCGGCCGACCTGGAGCACTTTTTTAAAAATTCAATTTTATTTCTTTAGAAAAGAACGTATTAAGTTTGAACCATATGAAAGTGTTTTTGTAGGTCAGAAATAGTCAGTTATTGGAAATTCATATGGCACAAGTATATACATATATATATTTGGGGAAGTTTAACAATAAATTGAGTTAAATTGATTTTTAAAAGGCATAATATGTAATATTAAAATAAATAATTATGGAATAAATTATAAAAACAATTAAGAAATAACTGTTAGCCAGGCACTGTGCCACGCACCTATAGTCTCAGCTACTCAAGAGGCTGAGGTGGGAGGATCGCTTGAGCCCAGTAGTTCAAAACCAGCTTGGGCAACATAGACCCTACCTCTGAAAAAAATGAAAGAAAAAAATGACTGTTAACTCTTGACCCTCAAAGGTGCACTGAAGGAGTTCTTAATTGCCTGAATGCTTATTCTGAAAAGCTACTGATTAGTTCCCATTACTTACAAAGCGAGACCTTAGAAATCCACAGAACAGAGTTGCTTTGAACACTTCACTGACTGAGAATTGTGGTATTATTTTTATTTATTTATTGAGCTGGAGTCTCTCTCAGTCGCCCAGGCCAGAGTGCAGTGGCTAAATCTCGGCTCCCTGCAACCTTTGCCTCCTGGGTTCAAGTGATTCTCCTGCCTCAGACTCCCAAGTAGCCGGGATATCAGGCATGCAGCATCATGCCTGGCTAATTTTTGTATTTTTAGTAGAGATGGGGTTACATCATGTTGGTCAGGCTGGTCTCAAACTCCTGACTTCAAGTGATCCACCCGCCTCAGCCTCCCCAGGTGCTGGGATTACAGGACTGAGCCACTGCACCAGGCCCAGTGGTATTATTTTTAAAACACTGCAAATTCTCAATGTCCCTAAAGGAGGGCCACCCTGGTCCTTGGAGCGAGGAGAGGGGCGGGGGAATCCTGCTGCTGCCCAGTGGCCACCTTCGTGGCTCCCACCTTCTCTGGGGACTGGCAAATTTGGTCTCACAAATTTAACTCTGGTCCTATACATTGAACTGACTTCCATTCCTGTGCATATCTCCTCCGGCTGCCCAGAAGAGCCCAGAGCAGCTACCCTGAAATAGTTTAACACACGCTCCCTGCATTCCTTGCTGAAGGAATGAGCTCTGTCTCCCAGAAGTGACGTCACTAGACGAACTTCACACAACACCTTTAGATGTGTGGGAAGGCAACCTGCCCTCACAGTGACGGCCGGGGCATTGTTCCAGCTTCCAAAGCTCAAAGTGACCGAGTCCTACCCTCTGCCTGCAGCCTCCTCACTTGTGCATTCCCTCCCCCGCACCCCTCGGACTCTCCAGGCCTGTCACTCCTTCCCAGCCACACGCAGGGTCTCCCCTGTCAATGCTGTCCTTCCCACATCCTGCAGCTCCGCGTGTCCTGCCAATTCTTATCTCAACCATCTGCCTGCTTCAGCCAGCCTCTGCCGAGTCAGGAGATAGGGGAGACTTGTAGAATTACCACTTACTGTTTTGCACCTAAACTTGGCATTCAAAACTGCTCGACAGTGGAGGCTTTAGAGAAAGAGGGAGATCAGTCCGGAAGTGGCAATGAGGAGCGGGAAAGACACCCTTTGTCCCCACCTCTGGGCCCGGAATATGAGGGCTGGGGAGCAAAACAAGCCTCACCAGAGAGGCAGCAGTGTCTTCCGGGGGAGGGCCGGGTTTGGGGGGTGATGGGAAGATTAAAGATACAGGGAATTTTGCTAATGATATTTCATGGAGTGCCAGAGGGCTCAGTGGAAATGTTTAATGAGTTGGGGTTGAGGGAAGGCAAGAAGTTGGAAAAGAAAAGTGAGTGGATGTTCAGAGCTCAGTAAACGGGGGTGACCTGGGAGCCTTAGTCTTCTCATGGCAATTAATGTAGCCAGGGGTTACATTACATTACAATGTAATTACAATGTAATCAGCTGTCTACTGCTTATCAAACTTCTGACAAAGGAGGAGGAAGAGGCAGAACAGGTCACTTGCCTTCCAAGATGGCAGGACTTACTCCAAAGGTACAGTAGTTAAAAACAGTGTAACATTAACCAGGGATGGAAAAATTAAAGATAAGAACAAGAGAGACCCATGCATATATAGACCACAAACTGTCCTAAAACTCACTGACTTAAAGCAAACAATTATTTGCTTGCGAGTCTCTGGGCTAGGCTGAATTTGGACTGCTCACCTCTGCTCTAGTTGGTGTCATCTGGGCACACTCAGGGAGGAGCCCATCAGATCTAGGGTGGGCTGGCTGTCAGCAGGCATAGGGGTGGTACTCATCATCCAGCAGGCCAGTGCAGGCTGCTTTGCTTCCTGGTCTCAGGGTTCCCAGCTGCTAGTCTCACCAATGGAAATTCTTCTTAAGGCTTCGTTGGCCTCAGGTTTACTAAGGTCCCATTGGCCAAAGAAAGTCACATGGCTAGGCCCAGACTCATGGTGGGAGGGGACCACAGAGAGTGTGGTTACTGGGAGGAGGACTGGGTTTTTGAGGGTCACCCATCTTATAGTCCGCCTCCGAGCTTAAGTGCACACTGTAGTACCATTGCTATTACGTTCAGTACATATCTGAAATATTCTGAGAATACTTAAAAAAAAATCTTGCTTGTCAACCCATTAAATTCTCCCTGGAACACCCCTCCTCCACTACCACTGCAAACCTGTACCCCAGTGCTCAGCCTGACTCCCCACCTCCATCCCTCCATCCTCCTGCCTCACATAGCACTGGACCTCACTGATTTCTTCCCGCTCATATCCAGTTTTTTGTTTTTGTTTGGTTTTGTTTTTTTGAGACACTCTTGTTCTGTCATCCAGGCTGGAGAGCAGTGGCACCATCTTGGCTCACTGCAATGTCAGCCTCCCAGGTTCAAGTGATTCTCCACCTCAGCCTCCCAAGCAGCTGGGATTACAAGTGCGCACCACCACGCCAGGCTAATTTTTGTATTTTTAGTAGAGACAGTGTTTTGCCATGTTGGCCAGGCTGGTCTTGAATACCTGGCCTCAAGTGATCCGCCCACCTCGGCCTCCCAAAGTGCTGGGATTACAGGCGTGAGCCACCACGCTCTGCCTCGTGTCCAGATTTTAGGCTGATGTCCTCGCATCTTCCTCCCTCCTCTCTCAGAGAAGGGGTAGCCTCCTCTTTCTTTCCTGCCTAGCCTTTGCCCCTAGACCCTTGACTCCATCTTTTCCTCCTCTACTACCAACCAGTGCCCCCACTCCCCTCCTTCTCTCCTGTCCCTTTCTCTGTTCTGTCTTGTAGTTTCCATGTGTTTCTCTGGTGATCCTTAGTAAGTGAGCTTTTTTCTTTTCATGTTTATTAGCCATTTATATTTTTTGGTGAATTTTCTGTCCATATCCTTTGGTTGGTTGAGCGGTGGAGTGTTTATCTTTTTCTTGCTGATTTGTAAACGCTTTCTAGAAAAGGGTACCAAGTCTGTTTTATCACCTTCTTGGTCTCCTTTGCTGGCAGTTTTTCCTTTGCCCGCCCATTCATGGTTGGCGTGCCTTGGAATTCTGTCCTCATCTCTTCTCATCTTTCATGTGAAAGCCCAAACACACTAATGTCTTCCGCTTCCACTTAATCCCAAGACTCCACATCCAAAGACATATCTCCAGCCTTGAGTGACCACTTCCTGCCAGGCATCTCCAACGGGCTATCTTGAAAGAACTGTCTTTCTAGAACTGTCCTCTTTCTCTTGCCCCCTCCCAAAGTGCTCTGTTGCCTCCCTTCTCACCCCAGTGCCAAGCTCCTTAACAGAGTTTTCTACACTTGGCATCATCCGCTCTCTCCTGGTTCTACAAGGCATCGTGGGATGGAGAAGGTGTCCCGTCTCTCCCACTGATGAGCTGAGTGGCCTTCAGTCCCCTTCCCACCCCGTGTTTGGGGCTCCTCATCAATAAAATAAAGTGAGCCAGGCGCGGTGGCTCGTGTCTGTAATCCCAGCACTTGGGAGGCTGAGGCGGGTGGATCACCTGAGGTCAGGAGTTCAAGACCAGCCTGGCCAACATGTCGAAACCTCATCTCTATAAAAAACACAAAGATTGGCTGGGTGTGGTGGCACGCACCTGTAATCCCAGCTACTCGGGTGGCTGAGGCATGAGAATTGCTTGAGCCTGGGAGGTGGAGGTTGCAGTGAGCTGAGATCGCGCCACTGCACTCCAGCCTGGGCAACAGAGCGAGACTCTGTCTCAAAAATAAATAAATAAATAATATGATTAGACCAGAAAAATCTCCATGGTTCACAATCCCTAATCAATTCAAAAAGTCATAGGTATTTAGGAAAAATGAGCACAGGCTTCTTTTATCCATGGAGGAGGCAGTGTCCACACTGTCTTCCACTGAACCCTTTAAGCATTTCAGTGGAAGGACAACAGGACAGCAGGTGTAAAACCTTCGCACTTCTGGAGGGCTCCATAACTAAAGTTTCTGCTTTAGGGTTGCCGTCCTTGGCCTGACCAGAAGGGCTTCTCCTTCCCTGCTGAAAAATGCCTTCCCTCCCCTGCAGGCAGTACCAGCGACATCATGACCAGTGACCACAGCCCTGTCTTTGCCACATTTGAGGCAGGAGTCACTTCCCAGTTTGTCTCCAAGAACGGTAAGCAAAGGACGGTGTCTGTTTCTCTGTTTTCCTCAATGACAAGGAGTGTTGGGAGCTTGTCTTCGGGTAACAGTCAGCGGTCTGCATTAGAGGAAGGCTCATTTTCCCAGTCAAGTCCACAGTATCAGTCAGTTTCTTCATGTCCCAGCCACAGCACAATTTCAGTCCGGAGAATTTACTCCCTCTGCTAGGCAAATATGTCAGCCTTTTGAGCCTCAGTTTTAGTCTGAAAACATGGGTAAATCAGTGTTTACCAAGGTGTGGCCTGAAGACAATTATCGGGGTGGGGTGGGAGGAGGGGGCAGGGGACATGAATAAGCATTTGTTAGTAATGCCTTTATTTTAACATGTTTTAAATTTATGTCTTCTGTTTAAGGCAAGCACCATTGTTTTTCCATTTAGTGTTGTGATATACCTTATTCAGCTACACTTAATTTTAAAAAGTGAGTCTATTTAGAGAAAATATTAAGTAAAGAGTAGTACAGGTGCGTGGTAGGCAGAGATGGTAAAAATCGTTAAGATGGCATGCAGGGCCGAGCGCGGTGGCTCAAGCCTGTAATCCCAGCACTTTGGGAGGCCGAGACGGGCGGATCACGAGGTCAGGAGATCGAGACCATCCTGTCTAACCTGGTGAAACCCCGTCTCTACTAAAAAATACAAAAAACTAGCTGGGCGAGGTGGCGGGCGCCTGTAGTCCCAGCTACTCGGGAGAATGGCGTGAACCCGGGAGGCGGAGCTTGCAGTGAGCTCAGATCCGGCCACTGCACTCCAGCCTGGGCGACAGAGCCAGACTCCGTCTCAAATAAAAAAAAAAACAAAAACAAACAAACAAAAAAGATGGCATGCAGATGACTGAGTTTTGGGAAACACCACAGTAAATAATATTTAGATTTGCAGGTAATTTTTCAAATAATCCAGCCCAGCCCTGGTTGCCAGGCTACCCTCGTCCCAGCTGGGCCAAGTGTTCTCTGTAATGTGTCCATCCAGCCCTTGGCCTAAGTGACCAGGGAGCCATGTTGTCTCTGCCCAGTCACTGCCTCCACGGTCAGTCCAGTGGTCACTGGGCTCCTTTAGGAAAACTGAACATAGGGGGCCCAAATACAAGGAAAGACCATCTTGCTCTGTGTCCTTCATACCCTGGGGGACACACATGAGGCCGGAGCACCGTCTTCCTGGGATGCTTTTCTCCATCCTATTGTATCTAACATCCACAGCCCCGGAAATGTGACCTCCCTTCTCCACCCAAGCCTTGACCCACCATTGTGTTTCCTTCCTAAGTCTGGCCACTGTGCTTTTCTAGAATCTTCCTAGTCCTTAGGCTGGACCTCTTCCCCGACTTCCACCCATCTCTCCTTTCTCTGAGCTCCTGCAGCCCTGAAGGGGTTGCCTTGCCACCTCCTCCTCTATTCCGGGGTAGGGCATCCTCAGTGTCGGGCTGGGCTTCCCTCCACGGGGGCTCAGTACCCAGCAGATGCTCGAAAACACTGATCACAGGAATTGAGCATTGACAGGGCATCTACCTAAGCAGAGCCTGGACTGGGCACTGTGGGGTTTGGAAAGAGAAAGGAAAGAAGGAAGGAAGGATGTGAGGGATGGAGGAAGGAAAGATTTGTTCATGGTCTCAGAACAAGTCTCTGTTCTGTGGCTCAAAATGTATATGAAAGGACAGAACACTTGTTTAAAAGCAGCTTAAGGATGCTTGCAAAAGCATCATCTAAATTAATACAGTTGCAGGCAAGTTAACTCTGTACAAATGAGCTTACAGAGCCCAGAGTAAGGAGCGGGGATCACTGGGCCTGAGGGAGAAAGAGCTGCTAGCCCTCATCATCTGAACTCAGCAACAGCATTGATTTGGGTATTGAGCAACCCAGCCATTCTACAAAGTCTTTTTGCCGGAACTAGCTGGGAGCCTGAAATAGTGGGGGTATTGCCTGAGGTCACACAGCTTTAATGACAGAGCTGAAATGAGGTGCGGACTCCTGGGACTCTGCGTCTTTCTGCCCCGCTCTCTGCCCTGGCCAGCTTATGATACATCAGAGAGGTTGAGGATGCTCGGGTGGGTGCTGGATTTCGCTGTAGCTTTAGTTCTCCTCCCAGTAAACTCCCTCCTTCCTGGGACCCTGAGAAGGAGCTCAGTACGTGGCATGAGAACTAATTGGAAATGCTCCATCTCCAGGCACATTGTGGAACTGAGTCCCCGTTCTCCCCTGTTCCAGGTCCTGGGACTGTCGACAGCCAAGGACAGATTGAGTTTCTCAGGTGCTACGCCACATTGAAGACCAAGTCCCAGACCAAATTCTACCTGGAGTTCCACTCGAGCTGCTTGGAGAGTAAGTGGCTGCTGAGCTACCTTCTGGGCGGAGCTGGCCGGAGCCTTCTTATAAACGTCTTTTGTACTTGGCACTTTGCCCCATTTCTCCTCTCCCTGGAAAAGACTCACAAAGCGGATCAGAGAAGTGGGGCTGCAGGTGGATGGCTCAAGGGGACACTCAGTTACTGCCAAGGGTCCCCCTGTGGCCTGTGCAGCCCTAGGGGCAGGGATGGCCATGAATGTACTGACCTCTCAGTCCCTTGTAGGTGGCAGGCAGGGTCCAATCCCTGCCCCTGAGGGTGGACTGTGACCCGCTCGAGGTTCCCTGCAAGCTGGGGCTCTGACTCAGCCAGAGAGCATTGGGCCCAGGTCCAGACCTCAGAGAGCCAGTGTGAGGGCTGGAGCTGTCTCTGCCTGTTGTCGCCCTGGCCCCTCTTGCTCTTTGGAGATTGTGGCGTCTTTCTCAGGGGGTCTGCAGCGTCCGAAAGCAAGCAGGAGATGGACAGGCTCCCCTGAGCCAGCGGCATTTAGCACAAACTGTGTTTAGGAAACACCCTTTCCAGGTGACATTTCTAGGCATGTTGTCTAAAGCTGTTTCACGGCCAGGGAAGAGCTGCGTGTATCCAGCCCTCTTCACTGAGATGGTCTGCATAGTGGTCGGGGGAGGAATAGGGGACATCAATTCCACAAAAGGGCATTTTGTGAGGGCCTGGCTGGGATGCTTCCAGAAATCAGGAAGAAGCGTGTGCTGCCAGTTCTGCCCCTCTGGTCCCTACCTCCTTCTCCAACTCAGCCGGGCCCGGGCCTGGTGCTAGAGCGGCCTTTGCCACTGAGTCCCCAAGCCCCAGTTCACCCAGCAGGGTCAAAGCGGTTCGAAAAATGATGAAGATTTTTGTGCGGGTGGTTTTAATAAACTATCAAGACACTTGCATACATTTCTATGGAAACAGCATATTAGGAAGCTTAAATTAGAATTTCAAAAGGCTGCTATCTTGAGTGGCGTGGGACGAGCTGTCAAGTTTCCTAATCTTTTTGCCTGTGATGTGATGATTTCTTTGTTGCCTGGTTTGTTGCAAAGAGGAACTGAAAAGGAGGGGAATCTCTTTGATTTTCCTAAAAATAATTAGACCATGTTGGCAAATGACCAGTCCCTGAACAAAAACAGAATCCCCGGCAGGCCTGACTCCTAAATGATGCTGAGGCCCCGAGATTTAAAAAAAAAAAAAAAAAAAAAAAAAAGGGCGAGAGCACATCTTCCTCGGTCTGGGTGGGGTGACCAGGGAGTATTTTCTATCTGGTTCTTGCTTTGTTTTCTGAAAACCAGCCTTCTTGTCCTCCAACAGGTTTCGTCAAGAGTCAGGAAGGAGAAAATGAAGAAGGAAGTGAGGGGGAGCTGGTGGTGAAGTTTGGTGAGACCCTTCCAAAGGTAATTCTAGAGCAAGGCATTCCCCAAAAGAAGATTTGCATTTGCTAGGCCGGGAGCACCAGCCAGCGGCAGAGCTATGGCCAGGCCTGACCAGAGGGAGCAGAAATCTCATAGACCGAAGAGGCCCCTCTAGGAGCAAGCTCTCGCTCGCGGTGGTTCATGACATGCTTTGCAGCAGTCGGTATGTGGCCTCATTATTCCTAAATGGTTTCAGTTCCCCTAAAGGATCACAGAAGGGATCTAGAGGTCAGCTCATCTAACCACATGATTTTGCAAAGAAGGAAAATCAGGTGCAGGGCCAAGCGCTGTTTGTTCATGGCCTCATGGCTGCGGTAACACACCTAGGATGCAACCCCAAGACTCCAATACCCGCTTTGATGCTTGTTTTCCTATTCAGTGCTGGTTCATAGAATTGAGTACAGAGAGGCATAGAGAGAGGTCTGTTGGCTGCTAATCATACACTTGTGAACACACAAAGTACTTGACATGTCTGTGACCCTGCAAGAGCAGAGGGTGGAATTGAAAACACTCAACCAAACTTTAGTGGGAACACAGTCTTCTTTGCTATAGAAAAAATGGTTTTCTGGCCTGGTGTGGCTCACACATGTAATCCCAGCACTTGTGAAGCCAAGGCGGGGGGATTGCTTGAGCCCAGAAGTTCAAGACTAGCCTGGGAAACACAGTGACACCCCATCTCTACAAAAAAAAAAAATCATTTTTTTTTGTTTTTTTTTTTTTTTTTTTTTTTGAGACAGAGTCTTGCTCTGTCGCCCAGGCTGGAGTGCAGTGGCATGATCTTGGCTCACTGCAACCTCGACCACCCAGGTTCAAGCGATTTTCCTGCCTCACCCTCCTGAGTAGCTTGGACTACAGGTGTGCACCACCACACCCAGCTAATGTTTGTATTTTTAGTAGAGATGGGGTTTCCCCATGTTGGCCACACTGGTTTCAAACTCCTGACCTCAAGTGATCCACTGGTCTCGGCCTCCCAAAGTGCAGGGATTAGAGGTATGAGCCACCGCACCCAGCCTAAAATTTTTTTTTTTCTTAACTAGCCAGACATGATGGCGCATGCCTGTAGTCCTAGCTGCTCTGGAGGCTGAGGCGGGAGGATAACCTGAGCCTAGGAGATCCAGGCTGCACTAAGCTATGATCATGCCAGTGTACTCCAGCCTGGGTGATGCAGTGAGACCCTGTCTCTATTTTTTTTTTTTTTTAATGCTTTTCTACTGAATCTGCTTTTGTAGTGCTAAATTGACAGTAGAGGTGTCGGGTGTCATCGAGTACAAGCTTATTAGGAGCTTAGTGGTTGTTCATGCTGGGTGGGAAGTGAGTTTCTTTTTCATGCCGCGAGGGAGGGGTGGAATGGAGAGGAGTCCCAGGCCAGGCAGATCCATCACAGGAGGTGGGGCATCTTGGGGGCTGCCCTCGGAGGTGACACTGGAGGTGAATTTTAAAGGACAGGTGAAGGGACCCATTCTCTCCTGAGACTGGGGTAGGATGTAGGCAGGTTTCAGGAGGCTGGACCCACACTGGCATTAACCTTTGATTGGAACCAACTCTCAGGCCATGTAAAAAAGCCACATCATCTGAGGAGCAGCGGCTGACCTGAACTCCAGATTCCCCCCACTGCGGCCCAATTCCAAATTACTCAGAGGCCGCGGCCAGCTCACGTGGCTCTGACTGGGGTCTCCCACTGAGGCCCCAGAAGAGCTGTCAGAAGGCCCTGTTCTGGGGCTGTCTTCAGGCCCCTTAGTCATGGGGGCTCTGGGCTCCAAGGAGACATTTCTGCCTCACCCGGCCCAAGCCCCTCCTCCTGCTCTTCCTCCCTGGCTGCTTCCAGGCAGGGCCTGAACAGTAGTTTCCTCCTTTGGTGAAGCTGGAAAAGAGAGCAGCACCCCATTCCCCAACACGTTCACCCCCCTGTCCAGCTCAGGGACCCCCTAGGGCACCCTGTCTTCCTCCACTCCCCACATCCTCACAGCCACCAAGTCCTGCTGTTCCTCTTGCCTCTGTCCCCCTGCCCCCTCCCAGGGGGTCCACCTTTCCTGTCTCCTGCCTCTTGCTGAGGCATCCTGAACGCTGATGGATCTTTCTGGAATGCCTATCTGATCCTGGCGTCCCCCTCTTTATCCAGTCGACTTCCTGTTGCCCAGTGGGCTAAGCAGCCTCATCTGCTGTTCCCACAGGACTGCAGGAGCCTTCACTGTCTCCTGCTCCCTGAACCCCCGTCCCACCCCTGTTGCCTGGCAGCCTCCTCTGTTCACCCTGTAAATCTCTGCCATGGCCCCCTAGAGAGTCCTCCTCCCTGCCACCCCCTGCCAGGGTGGTGGTGTCCCACAGAGACATTTGTTGTTCAGATGTCTGTCACCCCACTCCCACTGCATCCCAGGGAGGACCCGGTCTTCCTCCTGCATCCGAGGCCCCCAGCTCTGGCCCTGGGTCTAACTTAGAGCCAGGCATCACCTCGTGCCAGGAGCCAAGTGATGATTGGTGCAGCCGTGGAACCCTGGAGTGCCCAGAGCTCCACTGCAATTTCCAATCATCTGTTCTGGAACTTTTTTTTTTTGAGACTGAGTCTCGCTCTGTTGCCCAGGCTGGAGTACAGTGGTGCCAAATCGGCTCACTGCAACCTCCGCCTCCCAGGTTCAAGTGGTTCTCCTGCCTCGGCCTCCCAAGTAGCTGAGATTACAGGTACACACCACCACGCCTCGCTAATTTTTGTATCTTTTAGTAGAGACAGGGTTTCACCATGTTGGCCAGGCTGGTCTTGAACTCCTGACCTCAAGTGATCTGCCCGCCTCGGCCTCCCAAAGTGCCGTGATTATAGGCATGAGCCACTGTGCTCGGCCTGGAACTTTCTGAATGGAGATGTAGTGAGTCTGCCCTGTTGGCCAACATGGTGCCCAGAGCCCTGTACCAGAGCTTTTTGGTGTCTGGAAAGGAAGGGAGGGAATCCCTAGAACAAAGTATCACCTTTTTATTTGGCCCTTCTGTATGGGAGTCATCGTGAGGAACAGCCCCACATCTGAAAAAGTCATAAATCTGAAAAGTCATAACTTGTAGCAGATGAGGAGCTAGTGTGCGTGTGATGCTTCTCCCTGCGCTCGCCCGGACACAGCCCCCACTGGTGAGGTCCGAGGCTCCCCCAGCATTGTGCAAAGCCTGCTAGCAGCACCCCCCGCCACCGGCCAGGCCAGCAGGGCCTCTGGGGGAGCTGGCAGTCCCCGGTTCTGGAAACGTGCTCACAGATGGAATGTGGGAGTCTGTGTCTGTCATTCGCTGAGCCACACCCCTAACAATCTGTAGGACATTCCAGGCCCAGCTGGGGGCTCTGCCATGATGGACACAGAGGCTGTGTCCTCCCCAGATAGGCGCAAGCCAGATAGGGGCAGGGCTGGGATGCAGCCACAGTCCTGGAGGGGCCAAGGAGAAGGTGTGTGCTCTGTGCGGGGAGCCTGGTGCAGGGTGGAGTGCAGGGGTCATTCCAGACCTGGTGCCTGGCCCCACTTGTCCGTCAGCCTGCGTCCTCCTCCATGACTCTGGCCTAGGGATGGGAAGGAACGCGGGCAATGGATGGGGCCCATTTGGGGTCAGGCCTTCTTTTTTTTTTTTTTTTTTTTTTTGAGACGGAGTCTCGCTGTGTCTCCCAGGCTGGAGTGCAGTGGCGTGATCTCGGCTCACTGCAAACTCCGCCTCCCGGGTTCACGCCATTCTCCCGCCTCAGCCTCCCGAGTAGCTGAGACTACAGGCGCCCGCCACCACGCCCGGCTAGTTTTTTGTATTTTTAGTAGAGACGGGGTTTCACCATGTTAGCCAGGATAGTCTCGATCTCCTGACCTCGTGATCCACCCGCCTCGGCCTCCCAAAGTGCTGGGATTACAGGCTTGAGCCACCGCGCCCGGCCAAGGGGTCAGGCCTTCTTGCTGGGACCTGGGAGCCAGCTCAGTTTAGGAGGCCTGGGGTGCAGTGTGGAGGTAAAGGCGACAGGGAAGGAAGCTAACCCCCACCTTGCTGGACAGGGTGTATGTGAAAGCTGTACCCCACCTGCTCTGTTGGGTATGGACAGCAGAGATTTGGATCTGATGACTAAGAACACCTTTCGTCATCCTTATCCACCTGTACACCCACCTGTCCCCTCACCTGTCCCTTGCCCGTCAACTCCAGTCCTGTGCCCTTCTCTCTGCAGCTGAAGCCCATTATCTCTGACCCTGAGTACCTGCTAGACCAGCACATCCTCATCAGCATCAAGTCCTCTGACAGCGACGAATCCTATGGTAAGGGTCTGTGGACAGGTGCCACACCTGCCAGTGAGCTGGCGGCCTGTGACGTAGCATCACCTTCAGGGAGAGCCCACCTGGCACTTCCGGTCATAGGCTCCTGCCTCTCCTTTCCCCATCCCAGGGCTGCTAGTGGGACTGTCATCACTAAGTCATCCTTCCCTCCCGACTAGGCTTCTGGGCAGGACGGCCAGCAGTGGCAACCCCTTCCACGTATTGAGCCTTCCCTATGTGTGAGATCTGTGCCAGGCACTTTCCAGTATTATGTGATGCAATCTTGACAAGACCTTACTGTTCTCCGACAAGTAAACAGAGGCTCAGAAAGATCAAGTGATTTGCCCAAGTCACACAGGTAGTGGTGGCTGTGCCCTCATTTGAACCCAGGTCTGCCTGCCTTTCTCTGCTTCTCATGTGTCCTGAGTCAGCCTCCTCAGCTCACAGATCTGGAGCCACAGACCCCCCTCTGCTGACCCAGTCTCTAAAACACCTGCTCAGGCACAAAGGGGCTGCTGCTTCTGCCCCCGAGTGGCCACCCTCTGCCTGAAGACCCCCTCCCCCCAGCCAGAGCAATTTGGGCTGAGGTGTGGTTCAGGGTCCCCTGAGTGGCACTTGGGGTGCTGGAAACACCAGCCCAGGGCTCTCTGGTCTTCTGCTCGGCAATGCCCAGTGCCCAGACCAGGCAGGCTGTGGAGGCCTGTGGCCAGAGAGACACCAGGGGCTTTTGTACCATCTCTGCCTGTTTGTGGCTCCAGCCCAAAGTCAGGATCACCCTTGCTAGACCACATGTGTGGCTAGGCATGGGGTGAGAGAGGCAGAGAGAGCCTGGAGGGGACAGAGAGGCTGGAGGCAGGAGCCAGACCAAGCCTCTCTTTACAAGCCAAGCTAAGAGTAAATACCTTATCCTGAGGGCAGTAGGGAGCCATTGAAGATTCAAGCAAGGAAGTAACAGGATCAGATTCACATCTTGGAAATCTGCATCTGCAGTGATCAAGATGACAGATGAGTGAGCCAGAATAGAAGTAGTGACAGTAAAAAGGGAGAGAAGAGGAAAAACGTTGAGAGGAATGGAGTAGAAAACTGGGCTTGGGATTGGGGAAAGGGTCTGTATTAGTCTGTTCTCATGTTGTCGTCATACCTAAGACGGGTAACTTATAAGGACAGAGGTGTAATTGACTCACAGTTCTGCAGGGCTGGGAAGGCCTCAGGAAACTTACAACCATGGCAGAAGGGGAAGTAAACACATCCTTCTTCACATGATGGCAGGAAGGAGAAGTGGGTGCCCATTGGTGGGCGAAGCTCCTTGTAAAACCATCAGATCTCTTGAGAACTCACTCACCATCACTATCACGATCACTATCAATCACTATCACTATTGAGCAAAGGATGGGGAAACCACCCCATGATTCAATTATCTCCACCTGGTCCCTCCCACGACACATGGGGATTATGGGAACTACAATTCAAGAAGAGATTTAGGTGGGGACACAGCCAAACCATATCAGGGCTGCATGAATGATGCTTCCACTTCCTGCACTGGGTTAGGTGTAGTGCCGCGGGTAAGGGAGACCAAGGCACAGCCACAGCGTACGAGAAAGACCAGAATGCTGTGGTGTTGAGGACACCATCAGAAAAGTTGGGTCAAGAAGAGGGTGTGGTTACAATAGCAAATGTGGCCAAGGGGCCCAACACAAAGACCGAGCGTCCCTTAGATGAAGTGACTCAGCCCATCAGCAGACTTGGTGAGCGCATTGTCCATGGAAGGGCCAGGGTGACATCAGACCTTGGCACTTAGGAGTTAACAGGGCATGAGGAGGCGGAGGAGAATGCGCCTGGGTCAAGGGAGCACATTTGTCCACGTGCTTATTTGTTTGAAATGGAAGAGCTTTGAATGCTGCTTGGTGGAAGTCACTAAAGAGGAAGAGGCTGCAGACACAAAGGAAAGCCCTGTGCATAGTCGCCCACTGTGCAGGCTCTGCCAACACCTGGGTGTGGGCACTGTGGCTCCCCTCTTTGGGGAGGTGAGGAAAGGAGGCTGGGAGACCTGAAGTTCATGCAGCTACTGAGTAGCTTGTCGGAGGTAACAACAGGATCTTGGGCCTGAGCCCAGACAGCTCTTCCCTGTTCCCAGTGCAGCGCTGGCAAGAGGGTCCCGGAGCTGGAGGAGGGGTGGGCAGAGCCTGAGGAGTGTAATGGCCCTGATGGGGTACCCTCGTCATAGATGCAAGAGCATCTGAGTAGCTGTTGAAATGTTTGAAGCTTTGATGGCAGGAAACAGGCAGTACACAAAACACATGCTTCATTTTCTCATTCAAATCCTGTATTTCTGTGACACAGCAAGACCCTGTCTTTAAAAATAAAATCCTGTAATCCTCCTTTGTTTCTTCTGCTTCACATTCATACTCACAAACAGCATATCATCATAAGGAAAAGGAGAAAAAGCAACAGTCTCATTCCAGTAATCATTTTTATTTTGGTTTCACATTTCCAGCCTCATGCATAGGCACACCTAGATTTTCATACTTACCATCACAGAAACATTATTTTATACTCTGCTTCCCTCACTTGGTATTAGATTAAATACATTTTCCATGTTTCTCCTGCCCCATCTTTGTGACTGTTCCTTTTGATGGCTGCGTTATGTTCCATGGACTTACTGCATCCTCATTTTAAAAGTATTCCTCATTTTAAAAGTACTATTATTGAGTTTCTGTCAGTTGTTTTTGTTGGTGCTATCAGTAATGCTGAGATGAATCTCTTTGTGGACATTTTTTATTATTCTTCAGCTACATTTTTTATTCTTTTGAGTAATCTCTTAAGGACAGGTTCCCACGTTTGCTGGGCCAGAGGTGTCAGTGTTTGTGCTTCTTGGCACTTGACACCAAACTGATTGCTGTAAAGGCTGTCTCAGCCGACCTCACCATGGACAGGCTTCCCCACATCCTTGCTGGCATTGGGTGGTTTCGTTTTTTGTTTTTGGAGGCTGGAGTGCAGTGGCACGATCTTGACTCACTGCAACCTCCGCTTCCCAGATTCAAGAGATTCTCCTGCCTCAGCATCCCGAGTAGCTGGGACTACAAGCAAGCACCACCACCCCTGGCTAATTTTTGTAATTTTTCATAGAGACGGGGATTCACCATGTTGGCCAGATTGGTCTTGAACTCCTGACCTCAAGTGATCAGCCCGCCTCAGCCTCCCAAAGTGCTGGGATTACAGGCGTGAGCCACTGTGCCCGGTGCATTGGGTGTTATTTTTCTCCCTTCCTATCTACGCCAACTTCATGTCTGTGAAAGAGCAACTTAGTGATTCCTTAGTTTGCATTTTTGATGGCTAGGAAAGTGGAACTATTTTCCATTTATTAAAATTAGCCGGATGCAGTTCTTTTCGTGTGAAATGTCTGTCTGTATTATCTGTCCATGTACGTGCTGGGGATTTGATTTTGAGGAGTTCCTCGTGGAATTCAGATGGAGTACCCTCTTGCCTGGGGAGCTGGCTGCAGATACTCTTCCCAATCTGTTTTCTTTTTATTTTAGGTTTTTCCTCTGTGCAAGTTTTAAACTTGCATATTCTCTTGCCGCCAATGTTGTTCTGTCATGTCTTATACTGCATCAGATCTTGGGAAGTTTTCATTCCCAAAGCAATCAGATGAGTGTTTAATCCTGTCTTTCTGCTACGTTTTCTACAATATAATTTTTTTACATCAACTAATTCACCTTTTGTTCTAAGACTTGAGACATTTGCCCCCAAAGTACTGCGGTGCTGTTCTGACGTATTTATTAAATAATCCTTCCCTGGGCCATAGTTTCAAAGCACCGTCTTTGGATGACAGAGCCAACTCTCCGGCCAAGAGTTTGGTGTTTCCGCCATGAAAAGGCAGAATCTTCACCCAGCTGTCTCCCGCTTTCCCCGCAGGCGAGGGCTGCATTGCCCTTCGGTTAGAGGCCACAGAAACGCAGCTGCCCATCTACACGCCTCTCACCCACCATGGGGAGTTGACAGGCCACTTCCAGGGGGAGATCAAGCTGCAGACCTCTCAGGGCAAGACAAGGGAGAAGCTCTATGGTAAGCAGCAAGCCCCTCCCCAGCGCCCTCTTCAGCCCACCACTTAGGGACAGGAACGTGCTTTCTCTCAGCAAAGCTATCGAATATTCTCTCTGCTGCGGCCTCAGAGCAGAAATCCAGCGCTGGAAAAGATCTCAGACAATCTGACCCAGCCCTCACTCGACTCAAAAATTTCCCAACAGAACCCACACCCAGCACCCCCAGATCGCCCTCCCCGACCCTGCGGAGTGTTCACAGCCCCGAACCTCACCTATCAGCCCTTAGGCCTTGTCATTCCTCCATTAGCATCTCCGCTAAAAGAAGGACCCAGGGTACCAAGCGAACCTACCTCTTGTTAAATGGCTCCTTCCAGGCTGTCCGGGGAAGACCAAAGCTACAGCTGCAGTTGAGATTTACAATTTCTTGGGCGACCTCTGCTTGTCCACGTGGCCACGTGGTGCCCACTTACATATACAAACAGACCCTTGTACGTGCCTAAACCCCGCCCTCATGGTGCCCACCCAGGTTTCTGTACCTTCCAAACCGCTTTTTTTTTTTTTTTCTTGAGACAGAGTCTCACTCTGTGCCCCAGGCTGGAGTGCAGTGGCACAATCTCAGCTCACTGCAACCTTCACTTCTGGGGTTCAAGTGATTCTCCTGCCTCAGCCTCCAGAGTAGCTGAGACTACAGGCACCCACCACCACACCCAGCTAATTTTTGTATTTTCAGTAGAGACAGGGTTTCACCATGTTGACCAGGCTGGTCTGGAACTCCTGACCTCAAGTGATCCACCCATCTCCGCCTCCTGAAGTGCTGGGATTACAGGCGTGACCACTGCACCCAGCCATTTTTTTTTTTTTTTTTTTTAAACAAGGTCTCACTCAGGCTAGCGTGCAGTGGCACGATCTCGGATCACTGCAACCTCCACCTCCCCGGTTCAAGCAATTCTCCTGCCTCACCTTCCCGAGTAGCTGGGATTACAGGTGCCCGCCACCAGCTAATTTTTGTATTTTTAGTAGAGACAGGGTTTCACCATCTTGGCCAGGCTGGTTTGGAACTCCTGACCTCAAGTGATCCACCTGCCTTGGCCTCCCAAAGTACTGGGGTTACAGGCATGAGCCACCGCGCCTGGTCTGACAAAACATATTTGCCTGCTTTGTTCCTTGATGAGACCAATAAGTTGGAAATGTCACATGAAATGATAACTCTGGATCCCAACTCTCCTCTCTGTGGATCCACAGCAGGCATAACTAATCAATCACTGAACTCTTACAAAGCCTCAGAATCTTGCTTACTCTCCGTGGATCCACAACAGGCATAACTAATCAATCACTGAACTCTTATGAGGCCTCAGAATCTTGCTTAACTCACCTCCCCAGGTACTCACTATTCACTGTGCAGCTTTAGCCTGCAAATGGAAACCCCTTTGCCATCCCTTGTCTAAGCTCTGGAAGCTGGTCCCTCACATGCTCTTTCCCGGCCCTTTCCTTCCAGACTTTGTGAAGACAGAGCGTGATGAGTCCAGTGGGCCAAAGACCCTGAAGAGCCTCACCAGCCATGACCCCATGAAGCAGTGGGAAGCCACCAGCAGGTAAAGTGGGTGTGGGGTAGGTGTGAGGAGGGTGGATATCAGGGACTCATGACAAATTAGCATGGTTTGGCCGGGTGTGATGGTTCATGCCTGTAATTCCGGCACTTTGGGAGGCCAAGGCTGGAGGATCATTTGAGCGCAGGAGTTTTGAGACCAGCCTGGGCAACATATCGAGACCCTGTCTCTAAAAAAAAAAATTTGGCTAGGTGCAGCGGTTCATGCCTGTAATCCCAGTACTTTGGGAGGCCAAGATGGGTGGATCACTTGAGGTCAGGAGTTTGAGACCAGCCTGGCCAACATGGTGAAAACCCATCTCTACTAAAAATACAAAAATTAGCTGGGCATGGTGGCACATGCCTGTAATTCCAGCTACTCGGCGGGGGCGGGGGTGCTGAGGCACAAGAATTGCTTGAACCCAGGAGGCAGAGATTGCAGTGAGCCAAGATTTTGCCACTGCACTCCAGCAGTGACAAAGCGAGACTCTGTCTCAAATAACAATAATAATTAGCTGGGTGTAGTAGTCCTAACTACTTAGGAGGCTGAGATGGAAGGATTGCTTCAGCCCAAAAGGCTGAGGCTGCAGTGAGCTGTGATTGTGCCACTGCACTCCAGCCTAGGCGACAGAGTAAGACCTTGTCTCAAAACAAAACAAAACAAAACACTAGCATGGCTCTGCAGACCCAGGGCCTGTGAGAAGGTGAACTGAAGCACAGAGAGACCCAGGACACAGGAGAAAGAAGCTCCAGCCCAGGAGAGGTGCTCTCCTGACTGCTCGGTGTCGTTTGACTGCTGGGGAGGTTGGTGTGACTGTGACAAAGCCTGGGAAACTCTAACGTGACGGAAAGTTCAGTTTGACTCAGCTAACATTTTTGAGTCCCTATGATGTGTCCAGTTCTAGAGAAATCAAGGCAAATTCAGTGCAGTCCCTGACTTAGGAACTTGCGGCCTAGCGCATGAAGAAGTGACTGCAGAGAGGATGAGAGATTCCAAGTCTACAAATGGTGGCTGTGTCTCCTGTGGGACAAACGACACCAGCAATCATGGGATCTGTGGCCACCAAACCCCACCCTATCACTAGCAAGAAAAATCACTGCGGGAAAATGCACACCGGTTGTTCTCGGCAGAGACTGAACTGAGAATAGTACAGATGTTAAAGTCTGTATTACCAGAATACAGACATCCTTGGTAGCAGGGCTGCCCTAACTCACCGATGTGGTCTCGAGTTCCAGAATCAAGTTCTGGTCTCTTTGCCAGCTCACCAGCCGAGGAGGCAGAACCATGCCAGCAGCAGACATAGCTTGTTCCTCTCCTCCCTCCCTTCCCCACAACACTCGTCCCCACCAACCCTTGCCCTCACCCCAGCCACCCCCGTTGAACACAGGAATTCTCATCTCTAGCACATTCCCTGATCCACTTCCAGCTTCCGACGTTCACAGCTGTGGGCACACAAGCATCCCCTTTCCCTCTTTCCCTCCTATGATATTCCCATCAGCAAATGCATCCTGGCTCTGAAGTGTCTACTGGGTTCCAAAATCAGGATCAGTGTAGGGAAACAAATTCTTTTCCATTTTGACTCGCATGAGAACAAGCATTTATTTCTGAAGCAGACACTGGTGGATGGCAGCAAGGTACAACTCGGAACCAGGCTGGCGGAGCACATGGGAGATGTGGAGTGTCCCTGACAATCTATATACTCAGAACTCAGTTCTCAGGAGGCGAGTGCCTGACACAGTGACAGCATGCAATGTATCTGTTGGGGCCACCTCACCCAGGCCTGGGCCATGCCCTCCATAGCTTTAAGCTGATTGGCCCCCATTCCAGGCTCCAGCCTTGATCTCTGTGACCTCACACTCATTTTTCTAAATATGCACGTGGCTGCCTCCATGCTGACGCTGCACACACAAACGTGTGGGCTGATGTGTTCCAGATGAACCCCTGCCACAGTCTGCCCTGAAAATCCCCTCCTTCCTGCCACCCAGGCCACCCCCCACCATCTCTTTGCCCCACCAGCCTTGCAGCTTCTCACTCCATCCTCTGCACCTGCTCACCAGCCTTCAGACTGTCCAGGAACAGGCCAAACCCCTCTCACCTGGAGGCCTTTGCAAGTACTCTTACCACTGCCGAGAACACTCTCCCCTTCTTTCTCTCTTGTCTGCTTATCTTCTTATCTCAGCTAAAAGACCACCCCTCAGATGGGGCCTCCTGGGGCCACCCAATGCCCAGTTGGTCCCAATGCTTCACTAGCCTCCATCTCTTCCCCTTGTTACTCTCAGACTTCAGCACTACATCAATATTGTGTCTCTGTGCCACTGAGCTTGTTTTTCTCTCCCATCAAAAGTGAGTTCCATAAGAATAGAGACCACGGCTGCCTCACTCACAGCCATATTCCCTCCTCCTGGCCTGGGGCCGGGTGCGTTCAAGGCCCTCAGTAACCACAGTGTTGTGTGGATAGATGAATGAATGAATGAATCACTGCCCAAGAGGTGAAGGAGTTGAGGAGAGCCCGAGGGAGCCCCAGGGTTGTCAGAGGACACTTTCCTTGGGCTGGTGCTGACCCTGAGAAGGGAAGGGACCCCTGAGATGTGACTCCATGTCTTCCCTGCAGGGCCCCTCCATGCAGTGGCTCCAGCATCACCGAAATCCTCAACCCCAACTACATGGGAGTGGGGCCCTTTGGGCCACCAGTGCCCCTGCACATGAAGCAGACCTTGTCCCCTGACCAGCAGCCCACAGCCTGGAGCTATGACCAGCCACCCAAGGACTCCCCGATGGGGCCCTGCAGGGGAGAAAGTCCTACGACACCTCCCTGCCAGCCACCCATATCACCCAAGAAGTTTTTACCCTCGACAGCAAACCGGGGTCTCCCCCCAAGGACGCAGGAGTCAAGGTGAGTATCCTCTTCATTAAGACGGCTCCCTCCCTACTTGTGAAAGCGCCCTGGGCTTTCACCCTAGAATGGAAGCCTCAGAAGGGCCACAATTTGTGTCCGCTTGGCTCATGACTTATGCCTGGGGCCTGAACACAGCAGGCTCCTAAGACATGTATGTGGAGTCTTCCATGTCCTAACCTATTGGTGCAACTCGATTTCTTTTTAAAGGGTAAAAATTTGTAAAGATATTGCCAAGAAAAGGAACCTCCTATAAAAACTATATACATATCAAAAAACAGGTTTTGGGCCGGATGTGGTGGCTCACGCCTATAATCCCAGCACTTTGGGAGGCCAAGGCAGGTGGATCACCTGAGATCGGGAGTTCAAGACCAGCCTGACCAACATAGAGAAACCACGTTTCTACTAAAAATATAAAACTAGCCTGGGGTGGTGGTGCATGCCTGTAATCCCAGCTACTCCGGAGGCTGAGGCAGGAGAATCGCTTGAACCCGGGAGGCGGAGGTTGTGGTGAGCCGAGATCACACCATTGTACTCCACCCTGGGCAACAAGAGCGAAACTCCATCTCAAAAAAAAAAACAAGTTTTGGCCGGTCACGGTGGCTCACGTCTATAATCCCAGCACTTTGGGAGGCTGAGGTGGACGGATCACTTGAGGTTAAGAGTTCGAGTCCAGACTGGCCAACATGGTGAAACCCCATCTCTACTAAAAATACAAAAATTAGCCAGATGCAGTGGGTCACATCTGTAATCCTAGCTGAGGCAGGAGAATTGCTTGAACCCAGAAGGCAGAGGTTGCAGTGAGACAAGATTGCACTACTGCACTCCAGCCTAGGTGGCAGAATGAGACTTCATCTCAAAAAAAAAAAAAAAGAAAAAAAGGCTGGGTGTGGTGGCTCACGCCTGTAATCCCAACACTTTGGGAGGCCGAGGCAGACAGATCACGAGGTCAGGAGATCAAGACCATCCTGGCTAACACGGTGAAACCCCGTCTCTAGTAAAAATACAAAAAATTAGCTGGGCGTGGTGGCGGGCACCTGTAGTCTCAGTTACTCGGGAGGCTGAGGCAGGAGAATCGCTTGTACCTGGGAGGCAGAGGTTGCAGTGAGCTGAGATCACGCCACTGCACTCCAGCCTGGGCAACGGAGCAAGACTCCGTCTCAAAAGAAAAGAAAAAATGTTTCTAAAGCTAGTGAGACTTCGGGCATCTCCCGCTCCCTAGAGGGCCCCATGGGACAGGGTGGGAGTTTCCATGTAGAGCCTGCTCCCACCCTCCAGTTCCCCTCTTTTTTCTCGACCACGAGGTTCCCTGTTCTATAAGCAGCTTCCTAGTCTCTCCTGTGGGGGACACTTAGTTAGAAACTGGACTAGGGATGTAAAAGGCAGAGTAGCTGGCCCGCAGAGAGATGGGGCCTGGCCCTGAAACTCTGGGGAAGCCCCGGACGGTGGAGAAAACTGATCTGAGTCTAGAACTGGGCCAGGCAGAAGAATGGAAGCTAGATAGGAGACCAGGCCAGGCAGCCAAGGAACGGAGTCAGCACTTCCCAAAGGCTCAGCTGCTCTCCAGTATTGCTGGAACAGAGCAGAGCCAACCATGGGCCCCTCATGGATACACAAGTGGGGAGCTCTACATGTTTCTTGTAGCCGCAGGATGACAGACAGGCATGAAAGTGCAGCCCCAATTACCAACGATTTAAGATGGGCAAAATAGCGTGAGCACTGTCTCCCTTGAGGCTCTTTGCTGGTTTATCATAACCTAAGGGGTTCACTCTCAGCCTCTCTTCCCCTACCACTGGTTTTTTTCTTCATCTTTTCTCCACGAGGACTTGGGTGCTGTCCACCACATGGGGCAGAGCCAGCAGGGGGGCTGTTCTCCATCACACACTGTCCTCCAGCTCCCTCCAGCTCCACCCTTCCCAGGCCTGGCCCGGCGGGGCCTTCCTCTGGATGGAGGAGCTGTTGACAGTCTCATTTCCCAAGATGTGCGAGATATGCTCTAAAAAACGGATAGGCTGGGCGCGGTGGCTCACGCCTGTAATCCCAGCACTTTGGGAAGCCAAGATGGGCAGATCACTTGAGGTCAGGAGTTTCAGACCAGCCTGGCCAACATGGTGAAACCCCATCTCTACTGAAAATACAAAAATCAGTCAGGCGTGGTGGCCCACACCCGTAATCCCAGCTACTCAGGAGGCTGAGACACGAGAATCACTTGAACTAGGGAGGCAGAGGTTGCAGTGAGCTGAGGTCACGCCACTGCACGTTAGCCTGGGTGACAGAGCAAGACTCCGTCTCAAAAAAAAGATAGATGGGAGGAAGTCAGGAAGAGAGAGAGAAAATGACAGGACAGGAGAGCCCTGGAGTTCAGCTCAGCTGTCTCTCTTTCCCTCTGTACAGAATGTGTTGATAGGATGTCAGACCCCGGTCATTCCCTAAGAAACTTGGGGGGAGGAGAAACAACCTCAGTTTCCTGCCCTGGAAATATGAGGACAAAAGGCACTATTCAGTGGGTATCAAGGTGCCTGTGTGGCCACCTCTTTGGAGACCCCAGGAAAGGGAGCTCTAAGCAACCCGAAAGAACAAGGAGCATGATTATTTGTGTAAGTGAATGATTTTCAGTTTCCAAAGTGAATGGATCTTGGTGCATAACAATGAGCACACAGCTTGGTGGGAGCATGTTCCCCACAGCCCCATGGCGACAGCTGCAGACAGGCTGCCATCCACGGGCAAGGGGCCCCCAGGGTGCGCTTCTAACTTATTGCTCGCCAAGGAGGCGCTTGGAGCCTGGAGCCCTGCAGCTCACACACCTGCCTCATCCCTTTCCGCTGCTCCAGGTCCCGGGCTCAGCCAGAGCAAAGGCTGTGGAAGCAGATGTTACAAGCACCATCACCCAGACCCAAGTGCAGGGACTGACCTTCTGGTTTGCCAAGTACTGTCCCAGTTTTAGCACTAAAAGCCCCACATCTCAGGAGACCCTTCAGTCTTGCGCAAGCAAGGACAGCTGGTGACCCCAGACAGAAGCGGTGCAGTTAGGAAGGGGACTCTTCTCAGCTCCTGGAAAGTGCTTAGCTGCTTTAGAGATGAGACTCTGGTCTCCTGAATCTGAGAAGTACAGTCATTTGCTGCAGGAATCAACTCTGTCCCCTGGATATCAGTTCCTTTATTCAACAACTGTGGCCTGCTATAGGAGTCGATTTCTTGTTACCTTTGGTCAGGAGAATAAGACTTACTTTTGAGTTTTTTGTGGTTTTCCCCAGTCTTCCCCGTCCGCCCCCACCAAGCCTTCCCTCTCTACGTGCAGCAGAAGCCTCCTCTTAGAGGGAAGGCTTCCCTGGTCTCTATCTCGCTGCTCTTTTCCCAGAGGAGTGAGCTTTGGAATCACAAAAGGGCTTGCACCCAGGGCTCTCTTCCTGGTCCTGCCCCCAGTTCTCTGAAGTGAGCCCCCTCCTCCCATCTCAGCCACTGAGAGAGGGTGGTCAGAGATCAGGACTTCTTTCTCCTTCATCTGAAAACTTGTGACCATGCCAGTTACTCCCTCCTGTGCCCTCTTCCCTTGGCTAACTCACAGCAACGGCCTTTGCGGGTCCACACAGGGTCAGAAGAGGGCTGCACATGGAGGGGCACCTTTCCAAAGTCTTTGTTTGAGGCCCCAGCATTTCTATATGCATCTGCTCTAAGGTGTTTCCAAAAAATAATGGGCAACACCCCCAAGTGCATAGTCAGGCTCCCTTTGGTGTGTCCCTAAGGCTAGCCTCCTTGGAGCTCCGTGGCATCTCACTGGCACCTGTGTGAGGACGACATCCTGCCTCTGTCCCCTGAGCCCACATCTGCTCCCCAAAGAGTCACTGTTGAGTGCCTCTGAGCAGCTTCTCAGTGCACATTCCATCAGCAACAGGCGTGACAGCCTCAGTGGGTTCCCAGTGATCCACAGTTTCTTCACAGTAGCTTCCTTTTTTGTAGAAAGCAGATCCCAGAACACTCTCCTGGGAGATTCTGCTGCTGGTCAGGAAGTAAAATGCATTCCCATTCCTCATTCTCATAGTTTGCTCAGCAGAAAATCACCTCCAGTCAGAGCAGTGATAAATCAGAACACAAACAAGCAAAGGCAGCGCTTACCTACTTTGGGTCACAACACAGAAGCTTCCCCTGCCCATGAGTTGGTTGGGCCTTTCTTCTAGCTACTGGCCTTGGTTTCCCCAGTACTCACAAGTGTCCGAGTTCCCTCTGACTTGCACCACAACCGCCACCTGTTCCTTCCACTATGAGTTAGTAGAGCCTTCCAAGGAGAGGACTTCATGTGGCTGGGAAGGATGCTGTGTTAACTGGGATGTTGGCCCCCTGAGCTCAGATTCTGTCCTTGTTTGTGGCTGTGTTGCTGTGCATGGGGAAGTGTCTCACACACAAATTTGGTAGATGGAGCCTCTTGAGCTTTCACCCTCAAGTAGCACAAGTGGTTTCTGAGGAGGAGGTGTGATTGCCTTCCTGGGCAGTCATGCAAATGCTGGGTCGGAGCAGAATTGCTAGAGTCAGAGGAGAGGCTGGGGGTGGGGATGGGAGGAGCCAGGAAAGGAGGCCTGTTGACTGGGGAGGTGGGGAGGGGCTGTGGAGAGCAGGCTCATCTGAGGATGAGGGGTTGATACTGAGGTGCCATATAAGTGCTTGCTTCATTTCTCCTACAAATCCTCCAGTCCTGTGCCCCTTGCTCAAAGATGCTCTGATGTGAACAGGTTTTATGGTGGAAAAGGTCCTAGACCAGAACTGAGGCTCTCTTTGAGGACAACGTATGATAAACACAGTACTGTTTCCTCCTCCTTTTTTTTACTTGAGGTGAAATTCACTGAACATAAAATTAACCATTTCAGGCCGGGCGTGGTGGCTCAAGCCTGTAATCCCAGTACTTTGGGAGGCCGAGACGGGTGGATCACTAGGTCAGAAGATCGAGACCATCCTGGCTAACACGGTGAAACCCTGTCTCTACTAAAAAATACAAAAAACTAGCCGGGCGAGGTGGCGGGCGCCTGTAGTCCCAGCTACTCAGGAGGCTGAGGCAGGAGAATGGCGTGAACCCGGGAGGCGGAGCTTGCAGTGAGCTGAGATCCGGCCACTGCACTCCAGCCTGGGCGACAGAGCGAGACTCCGTCTCAAAAATAAATAAATAAATAAAAATTAAAAAAAAGTTAACCATTTCAAAATGAACAGTTTGCTAGGCTGGGCACAGTGGCTTGTGCCTGTAATCCCAGCACTTTGGGAAGCCAAAGTGAGAAGATTGCTTGAGGCCAAGAGTTCAAGACCAGCCTGGGCAATATAGTGAGACCCCCCCCCATCTCTTCAAAATAAAACAAAACAAAAAAATTAGCCAGGCCTGGTGGCATTGCTACTCCCAGCAACGTCCAGCTACTCCTAGCTACTCCCAAGTAGTCCCAGCTACTTGGGAGGCTGAGGGGAAGGATTGCTTGAGCCCAAAAGGTTGAGGCAGCAGTGAGCCATGATCACACCACTGCACTCCCATCTGGGCGACAGAGCAAGACTCTGTCTCTAGAACAAAACAAGACAAAACAATTTGGTGGCATTCAGTACATTTACAATGTTACACGTCTCTAACTAGTTCAGAAATATTTTTATCACCCCAAAGAAAGACCCAGAGTCATTAAGCAGTCACGCCCCCTGTCTTCTCCCCTGAACATGTGTCTTCCCTGCTCTGTCCCTGTCTCTAGGCCCAGTGACCTGGGGAAGAACGCAGGAGACACGCTGCCTCAGGAGGACCTGCCTCTGACAAAGCCCGAGATGTTTGAGAACCCCCTGTACGGGTCCGTGAGTTCCTTCCCTAAACCTGCTCCCAGGAAGGACCAGGAATCCCCGAAAATGCTGCGGAAGGAGCCCCCGCCCTGCCCGGAACCCGGCATCTTGTCGCCCAGCATCGTGCTCACCAAAGCCCAGGAGGCTGATCGCGGCGAGGGGCCCGGCAAGCAGGCGCCCGCGCCCCGGCTGCGCTCCTTCACCTGCTCGTCCTCTGCCGAGGGCAGGGCGGCGGGCGGGGACAAGAGCCAAGGGAAGCCGAAGACGGCCATCAGCTCCCAGGCCCCAGTGCCAGTCAAGAGGCCCATCAAGCCTTCCAGGTCGGAAATGAACCAGCAGACCCAGCCCACCCCGACGCCGCGGCCGCCGCTGCCAGTCAAGAGCCCGGCGGTCCTGCACCTCCAGCACTCCAAGAGCCGCGACTACCGCGACAACAGCGAGCTCCCGTACCATGGCAAGCACCGGCCGGAGGAGGGGCCACCGGGGCCTCTAAGCAGGACTGCCATGCAGGTGCGGGGCGCCACACGTGGGCTCGTGTGCATGTGTGCGCGTGTGCATGCGTGAGTGCGTATGTGTGTGCCTATGCATGTGTGTGTGCATGCATGTGTGCACGCATGCATGTGCTCACATGCGAGTGATGGTCTTGGGAACTGCTCCATGAAAAGGGAGAGTCAGGATTTGAACCCAGGCCTGACTGTCCCACACATCCCTGACCCTGCATTGCCTCTGCAGCAGTTGTTGAAAGGAAGAAAGGTGGGGCTGTGGATAAACTCTTAGTCCAGTGTCAGGCCCAGAGGAAGAAGATTCCATAAAGAAAAGGAACCTAAATCATTTATATCTCATTGTTATTATTATAATTTTTTTTTTGAAACGGAGTTTCACCAGGCACAGTGGATCATGAGGTCAGGAGATCAAGACTATCCTGGCCAACATGATGAAACCCCGTCTCTACTAAAATACAAAAATTGACCCGGGCATGGTGGTGTGCACCTGTAGTCCCAGCTACTCGGGAGGCTGAGGCAGGGGAATCACTTGAACCTGGAAGGCGGAGGTTGCCGTGAGGCGAGATCATGCCACTGCACTCCAGCCTGGTGACAGAGCAAGACTCCATCTCAAAAAATTAAAAAAAAAAAACAAAAACCAAATGGAGTTTCACTCTTTGTTGCCCAGGCTAGAGTCCAGTAACCTCTGCCTCCTGGGTTCAAGCAATTCTCCTGTCTCAGTCTCCCAAGTAGCTGGGATTACAGGCACCTGCAACCACGCCTGGCTAATTTTTGTATTTTTAGTAGAAATGGGGTTTCACCATGTTGACCAGGCTGGTCTCAAACTCCTGACCTCAGGTGATCTGCCCACCTGGGCCTCCCAAAGTTCTGGGATTACATGCGTAAGCCACCACACCCAGCCTCATTCTTATTATTCACACTCATATTTGAAAATTTCCCAGTATTTTGGAGAATTCAGCACACTTTCCCTTTCCTTCATGTAAAATAAAAAATTTTTTGAGCAAGACTAACAGTGATTAAGAACAGACTCTGGGCCAGGCATAGTGGCTCACGCCTGTAATCCCAGCACTTTGGGAAGCCAAGACGGGTGGGTCACCTGAGGTCAGGAGTTGAAGACCAGCCTGACCAATATGGTGAAACTCCGTCTCTACTAAAAATACAAAAATTAGCTGGGCATTGTGGTGTGCACCTGTAATCCCAGCTACTCAGGAGGCTGAGACAGGAGAATTGCTTGAACCCAGGAGGTGGAGGTTGCAGTGAACCGAGATCGTGACACTGCACTCCAGCCTGGGCAACAGAGTGAGACTCCATCTCAAAAAAAAAAAAAAAAAAAAAAAAAAAAAAAAAAAAAAAAAAAAAGAACAGACTGCAGAGCCAGGCTATGTTGGATTTGAATCCCAGCCCTCCCACTTCCTAGCTCTGTGCCTTGAACCTCAGTTTACCCATCTGTAAAAAGGGGCTGTTAATGGTACCTACCTCATAGCCTTAGAAGGAGAATTGCATTATAGGCTATTTTGTATTATTACCATGTATTATCATCTATATAGAAATTATATATTTATATTTATGTATTTACATTGATATCCATTACATATCATTTCATATATATGCTATACGTATTACATATGTGTATATATTTTTTACATATATATAGATAAAGATATATGGTACTTACCTGGGCATGGTGCTATGCACCTGTAGTCCCAGCTACTGGGAAGGCTGAGGCATGAGGCTAGCTAGAGCCCAAGAATTCAAGGCTGCAGTGAGCTATGATTGCGCCACTGCACTCTCGCCTAGGCAACAGAGTAAGACCAAGACCCCATTTCTAAAAAGCAATTTTTTTAAATAACTAGGTAAAGTACTTAGAACAGTGAGCCCTGGCTCTTCTCAGCTACATGTTAAAGGAAGCATGGCCTAGCCCACAGCATGCAGGGACCCGGGCCACTTAGTTCAACATGGCCTGGTGAGAATGAGCCCTGACAGCCCTTCTGTTCTTGTCCCACAGTGAAGCCCTCAGTGAGCTGCCAGTGAGTCGGGAGCCCAGAGGAACAGCGCGAAGCCACTGGACCCTCTGCCAGGACCTCCTGCTGGCTCCTCCTGCCCAGCTTCCTATGCAAGGCTTTGTGTTTTCAGGAAAGAGCCTAGCTTCTCTGTGGCCCAGGGAGTTCACTGCCTGTGAGACTTGGCACCAAGTGCTGAGGCTGGAAGAAAAACGCACACCAGACAGGCAACAAATAGTCTGGGTCTCCAGCTCGCTCTTGGTACTTGGGACCCCAGTGCCTTGTTGAGGGCGCCATTCTGAAGAAAGGAACTGCAGCGCCGATTCGAGGGTGGAGATATAAATAATAATAATAATGTTAATAATAATAATGACCACGTGAATCGAACACTCACGATGTGCCAAGTGCTGTGCTAAGTGCTTTACGAACATTCATCACATCAGGATGACCTTGAGAGCTGAGGCTCTAGCCACTTAAAACCACGTGCCCAAACCCACCAGTTCATGGTGTGTGTTCGGAGGGGTGAAAGCATTAAGAAGGCCAGTGCCCTCCTGGAGTGAGACAAGGGCTTAGCCTTAAGGAGCTGAAGAGTCTGGGTAGCTTGTTTAGGGTACAAGAAGCCTGTTCTGTCCAGCTTCAGTGACACAAGCTGCTTTAGCTAAAGCCCGGGAGTCCCGGCATCGCTGAGCTGAGAGCAGGGATCTACCTGGCTTCTCAGTTCTTTAGTTGGAAGGAGCAGGAAATCAGCTCCTACTCTCCAGTGGAGAGATCTGGCCTCAGCCTGGGCTGGAGATGCCAAGGACTGTGCCAGGTTCCCTGTGCCCTCCTCGAGGTGGGCAGCCATCACCAGCCACAGTTAAGCCAAGCCCCCCAACACATATTCCATCATGCAGATAGAAGAGTCTTTGCTGTTGCTCCCGAAAGCCGTGCTCTCCAGCCTGGCTGCCAGGGAGGGTGGGCCTCTTGATTCCAGGCTCTTGAAATAGTGCAGCCTTTTCTTCCTCTCTCTGTGTCTTTCAGCTCTGCTTCGTTGGTTATTAGGAGAATAGATGGGTGATGTCTTTCCTTATGTTGCTTTTTCAACATAGCAGAATTAATGTAGGGAGCTAAATGCAGCGGTATGTGTGAACGCAGAAGGGTATGTGCCCCACATTCCCGTGGTGGAAGTCTGCATGACCAATAAATTGTGCCTTTCTCACTCAGCTGTGTATGTGGCGTTTTTCTTGACATTCGGAGCCATAGATACCCTTCTAGACGGCAGGGCCTACACAGGGCACAACTCAGGCAGTTAAGGGTTCGTGGTGGTAATGGATGGTGTTGCCCTGACCAGATGGGACACCATAGAGCCAGTCTGAAGCTGGTCCTGTACCGGGGACAGGGGTAAACGGCACTCCTTCCCTCCTTCCATCCACACATCTTCCTGGCACTCCAAGCGCCCTGCGGCGACCCAGAGGCCACAAGCATCCCCTCCATACCTGCTGTCCTGCGGCCCACAAGCTCCTCCCAGCTCTTATAAGTTTTCAGTGCTTAAGCTGCAGAGACAAAAAAACTACATGTCAGCACTCCCCAGGTCATGGGTTCCCTGGCCCAGAGGCACAGTGCAGGCCACTTCCATAGCACCTCTGCCCCACCTCAGGCTGCCTGGGCTCTGCTCCTGCTCACAGACACCAGGCCTGGGCTCCAGGCAGGACCTGGAGCAGTGCCTTGGCAGCCTCCAAGCAAACCGTTCACTCCCGCACCTCAGTGGCTCGTGGAGCTCAGCAGGGGCAGGACTGAGTGCCTGCTGGGACCACGGCTCCCTACCCCCGCTCAGGTGTCCCCACCCTGCAGGCTCACTGCCTGGTGTCCATGTAGAACCTGACCTAAGTCCCAGGCCCCAGCCTCTGACTCAATAGACCAAGGACCAGGGTGGAGAGAGAGCTGGAGACACCCGACATTCTTTAGCCTCCCAGCCCCCATCACCAGAGCTGAGGACCCAGGCATGGGTGCCCCTGGTCCCTAGGGAACCCACTGGCTGCCGGGGTGGGCTGGCATGCTACACAAGTGCCATCATCTGCTCCGCCACAGGGAAAATGTCAAGCCCGAGGCCCCATGCCCGCTTAGGATGGATGTCTAGGCGCTCCCCGGCATTTCTGTGGGTTCCCAGGAGATACAGGTAGGAGAGCAGCTGTATGGGGCATGCCTCATGCTCCCCCTCGCCTTCTCTGGGTTCTAGTCACTCGAGCAAATGCAGTGCCTCCACCACAGTCAAACCCAAGGCTGCTGTGAGGACCTGGCTTTGATTGCACGTGGTCAGACAGCTGAGGCCCACCTGGTGCTCAGAACAGGAAATGCTGTGGAATGCAAGAATTTTCATCCTTGTCTTTTCCATCTCTCATCCCTGCACCCACCCCGAGAAGTCCCTGACCACTTTCTCCTTAGGCTCTTGGCTGCCATGATCATCTGGGTTCCACCTTGATCAGGTCTCTCTCCTGTCTCTCCTTTCCTGACAATTCTAGGCATTCCAAACACCCAATTTCCCCCTTCTGGCAGGGTGGGGGGGAACCCAGCCATCCCCACCTCCTTATCACCTACATAATTCACCTCCAAGTAATTCACCTACACCAGGCTCCTTAACCAAGAAGGCAGGTCAATTAACCAGCTCTCCTCATCAAAGTGCTCCATTCCTAGGATGAATTCCACCACCCTCTGAGATTGCAGATGCTGCTACAGCCACTGTTCCTTTTAAGAGGTAATTTTTTCCTTCTCTGCATGATGCCGTGAAGGCTGGTTGAGAGCAGCAGAGCTTGTGCTGACAGGAAGGTGTTACCCTCATGATGGACAGTCTCTAGCAGTGCTCTTACCAGCACTTCCAACCTGCCTGCAGCCTGGAGGGCAGTGCCAGCAGCCCATGCCACCTGCAGGGACAGAGTCAGCCATGGGCTCCTCCTCCTTCCTGGATTCCCATTCTTTTTCCACACCATTTTCCCCGCTCTAATAAGAGAGAAATTAGTGAGTCATTCAGAAAAGCTCTCTCCCACAGCTACCTTCCCTGGTTCCAGCCTACCAGGTTCTCATCTTTGCATGTCCTTAAAATAGCTCCTTTCTCTTGGCAAACAAATTTCCATGGAGACCCAGCTATGGGAAGGCCCAGAAGCTTTCTGCAAGGCAGCAAACTCAGCTCCCAGCCTTCACTCCGACAGAGATCCTTTATAATGCAAATGTGTGGCCTCACCCCCACAGACACTCCCTCCCACAAAGGTCCCATTTTGGGAAATCTGAACCACCCAGGGAACGCACTGGGAGGTTGAGTCTAGGTGCAGGCAATCTAGTTTCTTGTTATTTTCTGACGGGGTGGCTGGCCTGCACTGGTGAGTTCTCTCAGGTCACAGCAGACCAACCACTAGGCTTACCAGTGACTAATCTCACAGCAGGCATACCCAGCTCAGGCTCTTCCTCCATGCACTTGACCACACATGTTGATGGTGTGCACTGGGCCTTGGGGTCAGTGCTTCTACTGAGGGAGGCCATGGGGTGGGAGGGATCCTGGACTGTGGGAACAGATAGAATGGAGCTGAAATGTCTCTTATTTCCTAAAACTATAATCTTGCACAGGTTTCTTAGCTTTTCTGGGTCTCAATCTCCACATCTGTACAATGGAAGGAAGGCTACCTCCTGTCTGGTGTGGTTGTCGAAGATGCACTGAGCTCATCTCTGCAAAGTCCCTGGCTCGGTGCCTGGCCCTGCTGTAGGGGTTCATTGAGTGTTATCCTGTTCCCTCATCCTGCGAGACAAGGCAGTGAGGGAGGGCACTGTGCACTGGAAAAGAAGCAAAGAGAAGAGCTTTGGGGATGAAGGAATGTCCAAGGCGGAGGTAAAGGCAAGAGAATGAATAAATAAACAAGGCAGGCCATCCAGGGGGCAAGTCAGGGCTGTGAAAAGCCATAAAGAGCAGGGAGCTAGATCAGGCTAAGGCGTGGATAACTGAGGCCAGGAGGAACTAGACGAGGCCAGGTGGGCTATCTGAGGCTAATGAGGGACTAGTTGCGGTCAAGGAGAGGCCAGGCTAGTTGAGGCCAGGAACACTAGTTGAAGCCAGACGTGCAGGTGGATTCTGTAGCTACACAGAGCACAGTTGCTCAGATGACCTGACCCAGTGGGAACAGACCCAACAGACGCATAGGAACACTTCATGGGGCAGTGCTGGGCAGTGTTTCTGGCCACTAGGGACATGTAGGCAGATCCAGTTATCACAAAGCAGCTTTGCGCCCCACGGCGGTTCTGGATGGGCCTGTGCCTGCGAGACTCCTGCACTTGTCTCTCCCTCCTTTGGCTTTTTCTTCCTCCTTCCCTAACCATGTCAATGACTTGCAGTCCTGCTTCTTTCTGCAGGGAATGGGGAGCCTTGGGGACCCCAGAGCACACAATGGCGTGCTTGCTCAGCACTTAGGAAGGTCAAGAATAGGGTGAGGCAAGCAAGTCTCAGGGAATGCAAAAGGTAACCGACACTCACTCTCCATTTCTTACCCTGAACTTGCACCACCTCAGATTTAAACATCCCCCCACCCGTCCCTGCCTTGCCTCCCCTTCATCCAAGCCCTGAGGAGCAGGCAGAAAAGTGAAAGTTTGATTCCAGAAGGAGGCGAATTCCTGTGGCTGAAAGGTGACGACGCTCTGACCCGCAGCCCTGGCAGGGCCTTGGAAGGCGAAGGAAGGGCTGGAGGTGCAGGCGGGAGAGGCCATCCTCTGCATCATGTGGAATCCTGTTTTAGTGCATGGGCTATAAATTGAATTTCCAGGCCTTATTTAGAGTACATCCCCACAAATGGCTTGTCCTGCTTCTGTTATTTTTAAAAAGCACTCTGTTTAGGTAGTAGTTGAGAGCACAGACTCGGGAGCCAAACTGCTTAAACACGTCAAAAATGTGCTAGGCTGTGAGCATTGTACAGAAGAAGGCAACATGCCCAGCTTCCAGAAGAGGCCGACGCACAGTCCAGCAGTTACAGTGCCAGGTGGTAAGGGGTATGCAGACAAAAGCCCCCGGCGATGAGTTTCCTTTCAGGGTTAGCTGGGAAATGTTTCAGATTTAGAGTTAGTATTTAGAATGATAACTAGACTGGTGCTGAGGATCTTGGACTCTGGGGTCAGAACACTTGGGTTCAGCCCCCAGCCCTACCGCCTGCCACTGACTGGCAGGCCATATGACCATTGCTAAGTACTTAACTTCGATTTCTCCATCTGTAAAAACGAGATGATAATGACATCGACCTCACAGAGGACTTGTGAGGATTAAAAGGCATGCTAATGTAAATAGCCCTGCTGCAGGTAAGCACTCAATACATGTCGCTGTTATCAACATGATGCTGTCACAAAGACAACGTAATTCTCCATGTTCCCACTGCAGCCTTGGCAGCTACAAGGCCACAGAGTTTTTGCCATTTACAAGCCCTTCTCAAGGTGACTCATTTCTGGAATCAAGGCCTGGTCTTGGCCCCAGATCTGACAAACAGCAGGGCCTTGGCCAGGTCACTCCTGCAGGCCACACCATTTGTGACACCTGTGACACAAGAAGTAAGGCCCTGTGCCTGCCAGGAGGGGCACGGCACCTGTAGCAGCACAGCCACCACGCACAGCCACAGTCCCAGCACCCATGTGCTGGTGAGTTCCACCACTCATTCCCCATCCTCGGATGCCTTCTACAATCCAGCCCTGGAATCCTGTCCGACCATTGCACAAAGCAAAGGGGGCCTGGGACAAGTGTGCCTCCATCTTGCAGGCTAACTGCTGGAGGAACTAACCCATGCGGAAGTGCTCCCCACAGGGCAGGGGTTCTGGACCACGACACTACTGACATGTGGGGCTGGGTCATTCTTCGGTGTGGCGCTGGCTGGTGCACTGCGTAGCAGCATCCCTGGTCTCTGCCCACTAGACGCTAGAACCCACCCCCAGACATTCCCAGATGTCACCATCTGGCAGAGAGAATGGCATAATCACCCCCAGAAGTGGACAACTGCCATAGAGCACTTCTGAGAAAAGGTTGCTCATTGCTGAAGAAGGTAAATATACTAATTTTGACACCAAACACACACAAATATGCATGCATGCGCACATGCAGGAAGGAGGTGCCCCCCCACGAATCTGGAGAAATATCACGGGGCTCGGCTGGGCGTGGCGGCTCACGCCTGTAATTCCAGCACTTTGGCAGGCTGAGGTAGGCGGACCACGAGGTCAGGAATTTGAGACCAGCCCGGCCAATGTGGTGAAACCCTGTCTCCACTAAAAAATACAAAAAATTAGCCGGGCGTGGTGGCGGGTGCCTGTAGTCCCAGCTACTTGGGAGGCTGAGGCAGGAGAATGGCGTGAATCCAGGAGGCGGAGCTTGCAGTGAGCCGAGATCGCGCCACTGCACTCCAGCCTGGGGGACAGAGCAAGACTCCTTCTCAAAAAAAAAAAAAAAGCCTGGCATGGTGGCAGGCACCTGTAATCCCAGCTACTCCGGAGGCTGAGGGAGGAGAATCACTTGAATCCGGGAGGTGGAGGTTGCAGTGAGCCGAGATCACACCACTGCACTCCAGCCAGGGTGACAGAGCGAGACTCTGTCTGAAGGGGTGGCCTGCCCCTCCACACCTGTGGGCGTTTCTCGTTAGGTTGAACGAGAGACTTGAGGAAAGAAATGAGACACAGAGACAAAGTATAGAGAAAGAAAAAGTGGGCCCAGGGGACCAGTGTTCAGCATACAGAGGACCCGCGCCGGCACCGGTCTCTGAGTTCCCTCAGTATTTATTGATCATTATCTTTACCATCTTACAAAAAGGGAAGTGGCAGGATAATAGGATCATCGCAGGGAGAAGGTCAGCAGTAAGACAAATGAATAAAGATCTCTGTGACACAAGTTTAAGGAAAAGTACTGTGCCTTGATATGCATATGTAAACATCTCCATAAATCTTTTTAGTGCATAAAGAGCAGCATTGAGCTAGCAAGTCCCACCTTTCGCCCTAAGGCGGTTTTCTCCTTTCTCAGTAAACAGAACATACAATCGGGTTTTACACCGAGATGTTCCATTGCCCAGGGACGGGCAGGAGACAGATGCTTTTCTCTATCTCAACTGCCAAGAGGCCTTCTTTCCTCTTCCACTAGTCCTCCTCAGCACAGACCCTTCACGGGTGTCAGGCTAGGGGAAGATCAGGTCTTTCCCTTCCCACGAGGCCATATTTCAGACTATCACATGGGGAGAAACCTTGGACAATACCTAGCTTTCCTAGGCAGAGGTCCCTGCGACCTTTGGCAGTGTACGTGTCCCTGGGTACTTGAGATTAAGAGAATGGTGATGACTTTTAACCAGCATACTGCCTTCAGGCACTTGTTTAACAAAGCACACCCTGCACAGCCCAAAATCCGTTAAACCTTGAGTCACCACAGCACATGTCTCTTGCAAGGACAAGGTTGGGGGTAGGGTCACAGATTAACAGCATCTCAAATAAAGAACAAGATGGAGTCTCTTATGTCTACTTCTTTCTATATAGACACAGTAACAGTCTGATCTCTCTTTCTTTTCCCCACACTGTCTCAGAAAAAAAAAAAGAAAGAAATATCACAGGGCCCATTAGCTCCTTCTGTTTCAAGGGGCAAAGATGTAGCAGGTCACTTCAGGAGATGGGTCTGTCACCAGGGTGCATGGAAGTCAGGAAGCCTGCACTGTCAGGACATAGAAGCCCCTGATGAGCCCAGAGACTGCCCCGGAGCCCTGGCATCCTGTGTCCTGTCGAACTCCAGAGGTTCCTCCTCCCGCTTGATCGATTCCACCACAGTGGCCGCTCTGCTGTTCCTCCCCCACTGCTTTGTCCACACTCCTTACCCTCCGCGTATTTGGGCCTCTCTGGGCATGTCCTACATTGAAATCTGCCAGGAAGGCTGGTTTGGGGGTCTGTAAATCTCCACCTGTCATTAGTTTAGGTTCCCCAGAAACAGACTCTGAGTCAAAGATCTGAGTGTAAGGAAGATATCTGGTGATAACTCAGGAGCAAGGGAGTGAGGATTTGAGGCAGGAAAGGGAAAGAAGCCATAAATAATTGATACAGTCCCGGGTGCGGTGGCTCACGCCTGCACTCCAGCCTGGGCGACAGAGCGAGACTCCGTCTCAAAAAAAAAAATAATAAAATAACTGATACAGAAGTTAAGAAGAGATTACTGCCGGGCGTGGTGGCTCACGCCTGTAATCCCAGCACTTAGGGAGGCCGAGGCGGGCGGATCATGACGTCAGGAGTTCAAGACCAGCCTGACCAACATGGTGAACTAAGAAAAATTAGCTGGGTGTGGTGGCACTTACCTTTATCCCAGCTACTCCAGAGGCTGAGGCAGGAGAATCGCCTGAACCTGGGAGGCGGAGGTTGTGGTGAGCCAGGTTCGCACACGGCACTCTAGCCTGGGAGAGAGAGGCTCCATCTTAAAAAAAAAAAAAAAAAAAAAAAAAAAAAAAGATTACTTAGGCAGATAGTGGGGGTACAGAAGTCCCCGGTAAGGGTGTCCTTTTAATGAAGAGCAACCCCAAATTATTTTCCTTTCTAACAAAGAGCAGCTTGTTGGCCGGGCGCGGTGGCTCAAGCCTGTAATCCCAGCACTTTGGGAGGCCGAGACGGGCGGATCACGAGGTCAGGAGATCGAGACCATCCTGGCTAACACGGTGAAACCCCGTCTCTACTAAAAATACAAAAAACTAGCCTGGCGAGGTGGCGGGCGCCTGTAGTCCCAGCTACTCAGGAGGCTGAGGCAGGAGAATGGCGCAAACCCGGGAGGCGGAGCTTGCAGTGAGCTGAGATCCGGCCACTGCACTCCAGCCCGGGCTACAGAGCAAGACTCCGTCTCAAAAAAAAAAAAAAAAAAAAAAGAGCAGCTTGTAAAATCAAGCTGCAGACATAGATACCAACAGCTGTGCCAATCATGTTCAAGATGGCGGCTCCATCTTCCCTTATCTCTGTCAGCCACATGTACAGTGAGGAGCAGACCAGCTGGCCGCTAGCCAAGGGGAAAGTTCATTTGCATAATAAGATTAGGGTGGGGCAACCAGCCTTGCCCTTGCTATGTAAACGTCATACCTGATGGAACCAATCTGTGAGCCCTGTGTAAATCAGGCACTGCCTCCTCAAGCCTGACTATAAAGTCTGGCGCATCCCCCCACCAGCCCATCTTTTTCCTCTTGGAAGTCCCCTCTCTCTCAATAGAGAGAGAGCTGTTTTTCTTTCTCCTTCTCTTTTTTGTCTATTAAACCTCTGCTCCTAAACTCCTTATGTGTGTCCATGTCCTAAATTTTCCTGGCAAGACAACGAACCGCAGGTATTTACCTCAGACAACATAGCTGCTTCAGAATGTTCTATGAACGGGGAGCCGCTGTAGCCACCTGGGCTTACCCTGCAGGCACTGATGGGAACACACACCTGTGTCACCCCAAGCAAAGAGGAGCAAGAAGGAACCAGGCGTGGTAGCTTACGCCTGTAATCCCAACAATTTGGGAGGGTGAGGTAGGAGGATCCTGTGAGGCCAAGAGTTCAAGACCAGCCTGGGCAACATAGTGAAACCCCGTCTCTACAAAAAAACAAACAAAAAAACCAGCTGGGTGTGGTGTCATGTGCCTGTAATCCCAGCCACTTGGGAAGCTGAGGAAGGAGGATCTCTTGAGCCCAGGAGTTCGAGCTTACAGTGAGTTGTGCCACTGCACTCCAGCCTGGGTGACCAAGGGAGACCTGTCTGTAAAAAACCCAAAGAGGAGCAAGTTGGCTGCTGCCTTGCCAACTCTGAGTCACGGTGAAGGGCTGCCTCTGGGAGGGGTGTTAACTTCTTAGTTCTTCTGGCCTGTGCAGCAAAGCCAACTCCCAAGGCCAGAGAGCCTTCAGGCAGGTGGGAGCAGACTGCTGTGCGTGACATGGGTCACAACACCCGACAGAGTTCTACTGCCCAGCCATCCTGCAGGCCCCTGGCCTCTCTGATGTCTACTCTGTGCCTTTGGGTTGACATTCCTGGGTGCTCAGAGAGTCATCGCTGAAGAGGGACACCTCACGTGGGGAGAGTTCTGTAACGTGGGATGGTCCAGCGTCAAAGAATGAGGAGAAAACATTCCAGACAGAGGAGATGTGCAGGCCTGGAGAAAGAGCTTAGTGTGTTCAAGAAACAGGAAAGAACTGGTGTGCTGGAGTGTGGTGGATGCAGTCAAGGCCAAAGCTTGTACTGTTCTCCACACAACAGCCAGTAAGTCAAGAGACAAGGTATGGGGGCAAGGAAGACGGCTTTATTTTAGAAAGCCAGCAAACCGAGAAGATAACGGACTAATGCCTTAAAGAACCATCTTGGGCCAGGCATAGTGGCTCACGCCTGTAATCCCAGGAATTTGGGAGGCTGAGGTTGGCAGATTACTGGAGGTTGGGAATTCAAGACCAGCCTGGTCAACATGGTGAAACTCTGTCTCTTCTAAAAATACAAAAATTAGCAGGGCATGGTGGCACACACCTGTAACCCCAGCTACACGGGAGGCTGAGGCATAAGAATCACTTGAACCTGGGAGGTGGAAGTTGCAGTGAGCCAACTGCCCTCCAGCCTGGGCGACAGAGGGAAACTCTGTCTCAAAGAAAAAAAAAAAAAAAGAAAGGCCGGGCGCGGTGGCTCAAGCCTGTAATCCCAGCACTTTGGGAGGCCGAGACGGGTGGATCACGAGGTCAGGAGACCGAGACCATCCTGGCTGACACAGTGAAACCCCGTCTCTACTAAAAAATAAAAAAAAAAAAAAACTAGCCGGGCGAGGTGGCGGGCGCCTGTAGTCCCAGCTACTCGGGAGGCTGAGGCAGGAGAATGGCGTGAACCCGGGAGGCGGAGCTTGCAGTGAGCTGAGATCCGGCCACTGCATTCCAGCCTGGGCAACAGAGCCAGACTCCGTCTCAAAAAAAAAAAAAAAAAAGGCCGGGCGAGATGGCTCAAGCCTGTAATCCCAGCACTTTGGGAGGCCGAGACGGGCGGATCACGAGGTCAGGAGATCAAGACCATCCTGGCTAACACAGTGAAACCCCATCTCTACTAAAAATACAAAAACTTAGCCGGGCGAGGTGGCGGGCACCTGTAGTCCCAGCTACTCGAGAGGCTGAGGCAGGAGAATGGCGTGAACCCGGGAGGCGGAGCTTGCAGTGAGCTGAGATCCGGCCACTGCACTCCAGCCTGGGTGACAGAGCGAGACTCTGTCTCAAAAAAAAAAAAAAAAAAAAAAGAAACATCTATAGCTAAAATGAATTTCGGAATCCTTTTATGTTAGGGAAAAAGGGGAGAGAGAGGGGTTGAGATCAAAAGGTGATCTATGACCACAGACAACTGGGTGACAGCAAAGGTAAACTTCTTCATCCCTGATCAGGTCACAATGCTCTTATGAATTTTTAACATAATATTGTTACTTATGTGCACATCCTCCTTATCTCCTTGGGAGCTAGTTTTGGGAAGTGGCAGTTATCATCCTTGCTTTAAAGTTAAACTCTAAATTTCTGCCATAGTTAGCTTGGCCTATGTGCAGAGATAGCATAGCAGGAGGGGTTGGGGGTTAGGAGGAAAATAGAGTTACATGTACACCGTTACATGAATGAGAGTGAGTAGGGTGAAGTTAGAGCCGTAGGGGACTGGGGATGGTGGGGTGGGGGCACGGGGCAGACACATTCACAGCCTCCTCAGTAGGACAGACACTCTGTCTTGAGCCCAGATGGAGAGTCACACAATCCATGAAGTGGTAGGTGGGCCCAAGAGGAGTCCATGAGCCAGAGTTGATCTGCTTGATGACGACCCTTGCGCATGGTGGCTGCACCTGAGAGCAATAACTGAGGCACACCCTGAGAACAACCCTGCATCGTAGACGCTCCGGAATGTGTGTTCAGAGTTTCCAACATGGCCAGTCTGGAGATTCATTCCTTAACTCTGAGGAACATCTGAGCCCCCAGCACATCCTACGGAATGTGGGCTATAGACAGCATGAAGGCCCTTCGTTTTGGGTTAAAGGAAGTTTGCCAAGTAGAAGTTGCTAAGTGAAGGTGCTATGTAAACTGCATGCTTTTCGCAAGTGGTGGCAGTTCTCCTGTCTGCCTGCTGCCACTCTGTCTTGAGCGCAAATGGACCATCCCTGTATGTAAGTTCCCGGTAAATCCTATGTCCCATTTGCTGGCACTGCATCTCTTCTTCAGCCCTTTGAAGCTGATGCCATCCCTATTGAAAGTAATAGGGTGCGGCACAGCACTTTGATAGCTGAAGGAAGAGGGAGGGTATTTGTGAGAGGCTATGTTGGATAACAAAAGAAAAGGAGAGACCACCGAGGCCCATGGCAAGGCACTCTGTACCCGGGTGCTTGGCACAGAACAAGAGCCTGGCAAACACTTCCCCAGGGCCCCAGGAAGAGGGGCTGCTACAGCTACAGCTTCTGGGATGAACTTTGCCAGACACAAGCAGGAGCACAAGCAATAATACTTTAGGGCCCAACTGTCAACGATTTAGCAAATAGAAATATAAGATGCCTTGCTTCTTGATGAGATGAATAGCAAACAAAATTTTAAAAAATAAAATATAAGATGCCTCGTTAAGTTTGAATTTCAGAGAAACAATAATTTTTAGTGTAAGTATATTCCCAAATATTATATCTAAAATATACTAAGAAAATTCAAGGTTTGTATCTGAAATTCAAATTTGACTGGACTTCCTGTATTTTATCTGGCAACCCTAGCCCTGCTCTATCTATCTAAGGATCTAGAAAAAGTCTCCATTCCCTGTTGGAGGGCTGCTGCATTAGTCAGGGTTCTCTAGCGGAAAAGACCTAATAGGACAGATGTATATATGAAGGGGAGTTTATTAGGGAGAGTTGACTCACATGATCACAAGGTGAAGTCCCACGATAAGCCGTCTGCAAGTGGAGAAACAAGGAAGCCAATCCAAGTCTCAAAATTTCAAAAGTAGGGAAGCCATTAGTCTGTGGCTGAAAGCCCAAAAACCCCTGGCAAACCACTGGTGTATGGACAGGAGTCCAAAGGCTAAAGAATGTGGAGTCTGATATTGGAGGGCAGGAAGCATCCAGCACGGGAGAAAGATGAAGACTGGAAGACTCAGCGAGTTCCCTTCTCCCATCTCCTTCTGCCTGCTTCATTCTAGCTGTAGTGGCAGTTGATTAAATTGGTGCCCACCCACATTGAGTGTGGGTCTGCCTCTTCGGTCCACTGACTCAAATGCTAATCTCCTTTGGCAACACCCTCACAGACGCACACAGGAACAATACTTTGCATCCTTCAATCTAATCAAGTTGACACTCACAGCTGAAATGAACCACTCAGGATCTATAAGACACAAGCCTGAGGCAAGCAAGGAGCAGTGACAGTAAACAGCACAGACTGCAGACAGGGCTGCAAGTACTGACTTCACATCAAAGAGAACCCAGTGGAAGCTGAGACAGCGCCCATTTTTAGCATAAAATTTGTAAACCTAGATGAAAACTTAGAGAAGTAAATAATTCCTGCCAAAGTCTCACCTATAAGTTTTCTGAAGTTAGTTATCTATTAGCTGTGTGACTTTGGACAAATTATTTAACATCTTAGAGAAGACAGACTTTGTGATTTGTGTTGAGCCAAATTAATTGCCCTGAAGGGTGGCCTGTCCCTCCACACCTGTGGATGTTTCTCCTTAGGTGGACCGAGAGACCTGAGAAAAGAAATGAGACACAGAGACAAAGTATAGAGAAAGAAAAAGTGGGCCCAGCGGATGGGTGCTCAGCATACAGAGGACCCATGCTGGCACCGGTCTCTGAGTTCCCTCAGTATTTATTGATCATTATCTTTACAATCTTACAAAAAGGGAAGTGGCAGGATAATAGGATCATTGTAGGGAGAAGGTCAGCAGTAAGACAAATGAATAAAGATCTCTGTGACATAAGTTTAAGAAAAAGTGCTGTGCCTTGATAAGCATATGTAAACATCTCCATAAAACTTTTTAGTGCATGAAGAGCAGCATTGCACTAGCAAGTCCCACGCTTCGCCCTAAGGCGGTTTTCTCCTTTCTCAGTAAACAGAACATACAATCGGGTTTTACACGGAGATGTTCCATTGCCCAGGGACGGGCAAGAGACAGATTTTTTTTCTATCTCAACTGCCAAGAGGCCTTCTTTCCTCTTCCACTAGTCCTCCTCAGCACAGACCCTTCACGGGTGTCAGGCTAGGGGAAGATCAGGTCTTTCCCTTCCCACGAGGCCATATTTCAGACTCTCACATGGGGAGAAACTTTGGACAATACCTAGCTTTCCTAGGCAGAGGTCCCTGTGACCTTTGGCAGTGTACGTGTCCCTGGGTACTTGAGATTAAGAGAATGGTGATGACTTTTAACCAGCATACTGCCTTCAGGCACTTGTTTAACAAAGCACACCCTGCACAGCCCAAAATCCGTTAAACCTTGAGTCACCACAGCACATGTCTCTTGCAAGGACAAGGTTGGGGGTAGGGTCACAGATTAACAGCACCTCAAATAAAGAACAAAATGGAGTCTCTTATGTCTACTTCTTTCTTTTTTTTTTTTTTTTTTTTTTTTTTTTTTGAGACGGAGTCTCGCTCTGTCGCCCAGGCTGGAGTGCAGTGGCGCGATCTCGGCTCACTGCAAGCTCCGCCTCCCGGGTTCACGCCATTCTCCTGCCTCAGCGTCCCAAGTAGCTGGGACTACAGGCGCCCACAACCGCGCCCGGCTAATTTTTTGTATTTTTAGTAGAGACGGGGTTTCACCGTGGTCTCGATCTCCTGACCTTGTGATCCGCCCACCTCGGCCTCCCAAAGCGCTGGGATTACAGGCGTGAGCCACCGCGCCCGGCCTACTTCTTTCTATATAGACACAGTAATAGTCTGATCTTTCTTTTCCCCACATTGCCCTTAAAAAGTCAATAATGTTCAGAAGAATAAAATAGAATTCTGAAAATCCATAATCTTTCCTAATGTCCAAACACCATCCAAAATTGCTTCATATAAGAAGAATCCCCAAAACATGACCCGTCTCAAGAGAAAAGACAAACAGCCATGATCAACCCCATTCCAGATGCTGGAATTAGCAAAGATGTCAAAGCAGCTATTATAACTATAGTCAGGGGCATAAAAGAAAATACTCTTGAAACAAGCAAAATGATATAAATCTCAAGAGAGAAACAGACATTTTAAAAAGCCAACCCAGAATTCTAGTACCAGTGATGATATCCTTAAGAATGAAGTGAAAACATCTTCAGATTAAAGAAAACTGACAGAATTTGTTGCTATCAGATCTACTACAAGCAATCCTAAAGGAATTTCTTCAGGCTGATAGGATATGATAATAGGTGAAAACTCAGAACTTCAGGAAGGAATGGAAAGGATTGAAAATCATAAATGCGTGGATAAATATAAGACTTTTTCTCTTAATTTTCTTAATTTCTTTAAAATATAACTGTGTGAAGAAATGATTATAACATTTCATTATAGAGTTTAGAATGATACCAATGTAATACCTATGAAAATTGAAGCAGGGGGAATGGTAAATGGAGCTATATGATTGCAAGGTTTACACTTTTTTGTTTGTTTGTTTCTGAGATGGAGTCTTGCTCTGTCACCCAGGCTCTTGGAGCGCAGTGGCACGATTTTGGCTCACTGCAACCTCCACCTCCCTGGTTCAAGTGATTCTCCTGCCTCAGCCTCCTGAGTAGCTGGGACTATAGCTGCGCATCACCATGCCTGGCTAATTTTTGTTTTTTTTAGTAGAGATGGGGTTTCACCGTGTTGGCCAGGCTGGTCTCAAACTCCTGACCTCAAGTAATCCTCCCCCTTCAGCCTCCCAAAATGCTGGGATTATAAGTGTAAGCCACCACACCCAGCCAACGTTTATACATTTTACATAAAACGGTACAATATTAACTCTAAATAGACTGTGTGAGATATATATATATGTGTGTGTATATATATATACTTAAATCTCTAGAGCAACCACTCAAAGGGGATTTTGAGGGGAGCTATGCATCTTTCAGTAGTTTCTAGTTTCACATCCATATTTCTAGTCTTCCACTCTTTTCTGTCCCATGCTGGACCCTGCCCTGATTCCTTTACTCCCTAAAATACCACCAACGAAAGGCCATGCGTAAGGCAGACGTCACTGAAAGTGGGGGGCGATGGATGATTCATCACGGACCACACAGTCAGCAACTTACAAACAACTGTTAGAAATCTTTTCTTTTTCCTTTTCTTTTTTTAAGAGACAGAGTCAGCTGGGTGCTGTGGCTCACACCTATAATCCCAGCACTTTGGGAGGCCAAAGCAGACATATCGATTGAGCCCAGGAGTTCAAGAGAAGCCTGGGCAACATGGCAAAACCCCGTCTCTATAAAAAAAACACACACACACACACAAAATTAGCTGGGCATGGTGGCACATGCTTGTAGTTCCAGCTACTCAGGAGGCTGAGCTGGGAAGATCACCTGAGCCCAGGGAGATCGAGGTTGCAGTGAGCTATGATCACACCACTGCTCCCAGTCAGATGATAGTGAGACCCTGTCTCAAAGCAAAAAAAAAAAAAAAAAGACAGGGTCTCACTGTCACCCAGGCTGGAGGGCAGTGGTGCGATCATAGCTCACTGCAGCCTCAAACTCCTGGGGTCAAATGATTCTTCTCCCTCAGCTTCCCAAGTAGCTAGGAATACAGGCATGCCACCATACCCAGCTAAAGAAATCTATGTTTTTAGAAGTCTTCAGTCACCAGGCCGTCAGAAATTTCTCTCTGATCTACTTTATTTCAGCTCCCCTACTACCTTGCCCCGTGCATTTGCCCTCCCTCTCTTAAGAACTTTCCACAATCTTCTTACCTGTCCTTTTGAGCAACATGACTTTCTGTCCACTCAAAGCCCATCCTGGCCATGCTTTAGTGGTGGGGAGGTGCCATTGCTTCACAACAGCCATGGCCCTTAAGATGTTCTGCTACAAAAAGACAGTTTTCTCTCTGAAACATTCCACTACCAGCTTTCTTTTTTTTTTTTTTTTTTTTCTGAGACGGAGTCTCGCTCTGTAGCCCAGGCTGGAGTGCAGTGGCCAGATCTCAGCTCACTGCAAGCTCCACCTCCCGGGTTCACGCCATTCTCCGGCCTCAGCCTCCCGAGTAGCTGGGACTACAGGCGCTGCCACCTCGCCCGGCTATTTTTTGTATTTTTTAGTAGAGACAGGGTTTCACCGTGTTAGCCAGGATGGTCTCGATCTCCTGACCTCGTGATCCGCCCGTCTCGGCCTCCCAAAGTGCTGGGATTACAGGCGTGAGCCACCGCGCCCGGCCACACTACCAGCTTTCAAACCCATTTTTCTTTCCTCCTACATAGATATACCACCAAGCTATCTCCTCCCTTCTCTATTAAACAGAGCAAATGAGCTCGAATCCAAACTTGCATTGTCCACTCATCCAAGTCGAACAAGAGCCTTGGAGGCATCCAAACCCACCCTCAATAGCTATTGTTATGCAAGTATGCTGCCTGGAGTCCCACACCCCACCTCAAGTGGCTTATGTGTTCCCCCAAAATATATATTTATTAAGCACCTCCTACATGTTAGGCACACAGTGCTTGTCATAACATCATAATATTATATATATATAACTCTCCATAAGAAGGATTTTTTTTTTTTTTGAGACAGGGTCTCACTCTGTTGCTCAGGCTAGAGGGCAGTGGTGTAATCACGGCTCACTACAGTCTCATCTTCTGGGCCCAAGTGAGCCTCCCACTTTAGCCTCCCAAGTAGCTGGGACTACAGACTCACGCCAACACATTTCACTGAGTTTTTTGTAGTTTTTGTAGAGACAGGGTCTTGCTATGTTGCCCAGGTTTGTCTTGAACTCCTGACCTCAAGTGATCTGCCCGTCTTGGCCTCCCAAAGTACTGGGATTATAGGAATTAGCCACTGCGACTGGCTGTTTTTCTTTTTCTTTTTTTTAACATTAAACTAAGATGGATTTTTCTAAAAGCCACTAAGAGGACAAAAAATATCATTTTTGTATCATCTCCTTGTCACTGATTAACCCCAGGCCCCTTTAAGGTTACTTAAAGAAACCCAAGCTGACTGTAAAAGCTTTGTGCCAGTCATCTATTGCTGTGTAACAAACAGCTCCAAAACTTAAAACAACAACAACACTTATTTTGCTCACAAATCTGTAACTTGGGCAGGGCTTGTTGGGGACAGCTTGTATCAGCTGCACTCAGCATCACTGGGTGTGCTTGAAAGTTGGGGGCTGGAACCATCTGAAGTTTCATTCACTCCCTAGTCCGGTGGTTAATGCTGACATCAGTGGGTACCTCAGTTGAGCTGAGCTGTGTGCCTGCAGTGACAATGACACTGATGTATGGTTTTCCTGGATGACTCTCTGGCTTCTTCACAACAGCTTTGGCTGGGTTCTAAGAGCCAGGAGAGAGAGACAGAGAGAGAGAAATGAGAGAGAGAGAGAGATGAGAGAGATGAGAGAATGAAAGAGTTCACCAGCTGGAAGCCATATCGCCTCTTATGACCTAGCCTCTGAAGTCGTGCTGAAGCATTTCTGCTGCTTTCTACTTGAAGCAAGCCCACATTCAAGGAGGAGGGAATTAGACTCCACCTTTTGATGGGTGAAATGTCGAAGACCTTGCAGGTATGTTTTAAAATCCCACAGCCTTGAAGAGAAATGTTGATCATAATGGAAAGTTTTCCTGATGGGCAGTAATGAGAGGAAAATCATACTATACAATCTACAGAAAGCTTCTCTAAAATCCTCATTACTCACTTTTCTCCCAAAGGACTTCAGGGCAGCCCAGCCACCCCACTCTCCTCTCTGTACCCATTCTCCCTCACATTCCTCTCTGTTCTAGTTCACGTCCTCCCAGGTTTATAAAGTGAAATTGAGACTCACACCTTTTTTCCTTTCTCCATGTTCCATGTCCATTGATTTCCTCAAATGAACCAACAAGGCTTTTCCTCCTTAGGAAGGTGGGAGAAGGTAGGTTGCCATGCTAACGTTTTTCGTGTGTGTGTGTGTGTGTGTGTGTGTGTGTGTGTGTGTGTGTGTGTATACACATAAACACATCTATGTATTTGAAAATAGGCCGGGCACGGTGGCTCACGCCTGTAATCCCAGCACTTTGGGAGGCCGAGGCAGGCGGATCACAAGGTCAGGAGATCGAGACCACAGTGAAACCCCGTCTCTACTAAAAAAAATACAAAAAATTAGCCGGGCGCGGTGGCGGGCGCCTGTAGTCCCAGCTACTCAGGAGGCTGAGGCAGGAGAATGGCGTGAACCCGGGAGGCGGAGCTTGCAGTGAGCTGAGATCAGGCCACCGCACTCCAGCCTGGGCGACAGAGCGAGACTCCCTCTCAAAAAAAATAAAAAAAAATAAAAATAAAAATAAAAAAAGAAAGAAAATAAACCCAGTCATTTTAACTTAGTAATTATATTTGCAAATTAACCCCATAATTTTAGTAGACTATACGTTTTTATATGCACATAACCCATGAATATAAAAAGATGTGCATAAATGTACAGGAAACAGGGCACCCTTGAGAGACCTTAATGAAAAGTCCATTTACAGAGGTGCAGGCAGAGTTAAGAGAAGTAGCAGGGATGTGGAGGCGGCCAGGGACTAGCAACAGCAGGAAGCCATCACCTTCCTTAGATCTGAAGCGGGGTAGGTATGACATTACCCAAGGTGGTGGTAGCCAGACCCCAGGAAGACTGACCCCTGCTAGAAGCTGCAGTCAGAAAAGAAACCAAGAACAACTGAGAGGTTAAAAAGTTGTAGATTAAAGTTACTTTGACCTCTCTTTTCTCCTGCCTTTTTATCCCCTACTGGTTATTCCCTTTGGTCAAACCCAACCAGAATCCGGAGGGCAGGTGGTGTTATTGTCCTCCAGGGCTCAGCCTCCAGCCCAGAGCACATTGAGAAGAACAGACAATGGACAGGGAGGAAGAGGGGCAAATGGAGAGTACCCAGCACAACTTGTTTAAAAATGAACAAGATCATCTTTTGATGGCAATTCTTTCTTTCTTTTTTTTTTTTTTGAGATGGAGTTTCACTCTCGTTGGACAGGCTGGAGTGCAATGGTGTGATCTCAGCTCACTGCAAACTCCACCTCCCAGGTTCAAATGATTCTCCTGTCTCAGCCTCCTGAGTGGCTGGGATTACAGGTGCCCACCACCTCGCCCAGCTAATTTTTGTATTTTTAGTAGAGACAAGGTTTTACCATGTGGGTCAGGCTGGTCTCAAACTCCTGACCTCAGGTGATCCACCCGCCTCAGCCTCCCAAAGTGCTGGGATTACAGGCGTGAACCCCTGCGCTCAGCCAACTCTTTCAAACTGTACATACACTGGGAGTAAAAGATGGTGGGGGGCCACATGCCCAAACAATGAAGAAAAATAGATAGTGACAGCAATTGGCATGACAGTCATTGTTAATTGCAAGTCCTGGCATGACTTACCCCAAAGTAATTTATTTTTGGCTTGGAAAACAGAATGGTTTTTATAACAGATTTTTCTAATTATGTTTTGCTTATGTTAATATGAGGGTTTGACTCCCCAAGTAAATACCACCTGATCACAAAGCAGGATGGCTCAGAAGCACACTGAGCACCAGGTGGAAGCCAGGCTGGGATTACACAATTTGCTGCAGACGATGCAAAAGTATCTGGAACTTTTTGCTTTTAATGTGTGGGGGCTGCTCTCTCCAACTCATTTGTAAAAGTACTAAGGGCAGCTACTGTATCTCACGCTTCCTCTCGATTCCTCAAAGATAATAATACTCAAACTTTTCTATGCATAAAAATCACCTGGAGAACTTGTTACAATGCAGATTTCTGGGCCCTGCCAGGATGATTGATTCTGTTGGTCTGGGTGATGCCTCGGAATCTGAATTTCAGCAAGCACTCCAGGTCCTTCTCATGCTGGTATTCAGGCCATCACATTTGGAGAAACATCACTGAAAGCATTAAACACATGGATTCATACTCAAAAGAGGCAAAGTGCTGTAACAGATGAAGTGGGGGGATGATTAAGAGCCAGAGCTGGGTTCCAATCCCAACTTTGCCATGAATTAGTTGAGGCAGCTTACCTTCCTTCTCTGATAATCATTTGCAAGAAGGGTAATACGTAGACTTCGGAGTCATTGGGAAAATTGGAGGTAGCAAATGAAAAATAAAACTCGGGTGAAAACGTAGTGGCTTTCACTATTTGTACCGAGAAAGTTCTTGGGTGAGTATTTCTCAAGGTAATTGGGCTCCGAGAGTCCTGCCTTCGAAGACCCATGAGGATGGCACCTATAAGATCAACTGGTCTGGTACCATCTTAGCATTGTTTCCTTGCAGTCACTGAGTGCCATCCTGAGACACTGTATTTCATAGATTTCATGTTTTTCAGGCTCACTCTTTCCTTGTTTCCACTTGTGAAATTATTATTCATCCTGCAGCATATGGACAACAGGTTTTTTACCCATTCTCTCTTGCCGTTGGCATGATACCATTCAACAATATAGTGTTAACAAAAAATATTAAAACTAGCTGTCTTAAATTTTTGGTTCTGGTTCATAATGTTGCATAATGAAAAGGAAAATCTTTCCCACAGTCCCAGTGGTGCGGAAACACTTAGAAATGACTCTAAATATAGACTCCCAAATGACAGAGAGGTTGTTTTATGTCATTCTGTGATTTCTGTTTCACAGCATGTTCTATGTGCTGGAATAAAAATTTTTAATGAAGTCAGAATGCTAAATTTAATGGAACCTTTGCTCTTTGTTCATTGCAAGATACATCATGTTTCCATGTAATTTGCTGTGCATCTTGGCATCAGGCCCCACACAGCAAAACAAAACTCAGACCTCATAATTCAATAGTTTTGATTATGCCCAGATGCTAAAGACCACTGCATGTCTTTCCTAATTTTTTACTCACTTGATTTTCAGTGAAAAAATGTAAAAATTGTCTCCAATTGTTCCTCTTAAATCACCCTAATTGAACATAAGAGTGATAATGTATGACTGGAGGAATATTTTACATAATGTAAGTACTAATCATAGGTGGCATATAATTAGCTTGCAATTTTTTTTTTTTTTTTTGGTCAATAAATAGCATAAAAATACTGATTGAGGCAGTGGCTCACACCTATAATCCCAGCACTTTGGGAGGCTGAAGTGGACGGATCACTTGAGGTCAGGAGTTTGAGACCAACCTGGCCAACATGGTGAAACCCCATCTCTACAAAAAATACAAAAATTAGCCAGGCGTGGTTGCGCACGCCTGTAGTCCCAGCTACTCAGGAGGCTAAGGAAGGAGAATTGCTTGAATCCAGGAGACAGAGGTTGCAATGAAACGAGATGGCACCACTGCACTCCAGCCTGGGTGCCAGAGCGAGACTCCATCCCAGGAAAAAAAAAAAAAAAAAAAAATACTGACTGTTACAGAGAATAAATTTTAACTGCAAGTTGTTCCAAGCAGGCTATTCAAAACATGTACTTATAACTTAGGGGTATAAAATCTGTACTAACCTGTTAGTGACTGCAAAATCTAATCTAGTTACCAGACCTTTGCATCTCAAACTTAGGTGTACATAAGAATTATGTGAGGAGCCTGTTTTCAAAATGCAGATCTTTGGTCAGGTGCAGTGGTTCATGCCTGTCATTTGGGAGGTTGAGATGGGAGGATTGCTTGAGCCCAGGAGTTCAAGGCCAGCCTGGGCAACATAGTGGGACCCTGTCTCTATAAATAAAACTTTAAAAAGTGCATGTCTTGGGACCATTCATAAAGAATCTGATTCAGTAGCTGGGGGATGGAGGGGCCAGGGGAGTTGGCAAAACCTAGGAACATGCATTTTAAACACCCCCCAGGTCATGCTGATGTAGCTAATTGAGGACTGGCTAGCCCATTCTGCCTACAGAGGCTCTTTCTTCCTTACTCGTACCTGTCCATTCTCTCACCTGTGAGCAGACACAGGTGAGCACCCAAGATTATGAAATTTTGGTGAGCTCTTGGACTTCTCTTGGGCTAAGGCCACATGACAATCTACTCAGGAATAAGCTAAATCCACTCCAATCCAGCAAGTTACCTATCTCAGGAATTGCTAGTACTGGTTGAAGAGATGGATGCCTTTGGGCTAAGATGAAATGCACTGTCTCGTGGGTTCTCTACTTGATCCTCACTGCTCTGTAGGTGGGGCCTATGTGTATCTTATAGAGGAAAAAACTGAGGTTCAGGGAGGTCAGGGCACTGGCAAAGGTCATATAAGAAAGGTAAAGGCCAGTCCTGATGGCTCAAACCTGTCATCCCAGCACTTTGGGAGGCTGAAGCAGGCGGATCACCTGAGGTCAGGAGTTCAAAACCAGCCTGGCCAACATGATGAAACCCTGTCTCCACTAAAAATACAAAAATTAGCCAGGCATGGTGGTGTGCACCTGTAGTCTCAGCTAGTCGGGAGGCTAAGGCAGGAGAATGGCTTGAACCCAGGAGGCAGAGGTCTAAGTGAGCCAAGATTGTGCAACTGCTAGGAAACAGAGAGAGACTCTGTCTCAAAAAAAAAAAAAAAAAAAAAAAAAAAAAAAAAAAAAGAAGAAGAAGAAAGAAAGAAAGAAAGGTAGAGAACCAAGTCTCCAGGTCGTGTCCCCAATCTCTAAGCTTGTTCTTTTCAACTCCTTGTCAAGAGTTTGGTTGTATTGCCAGAATATGCAGAGATCGGTTAAGCATTTTACATTTAAAAAAACAAGAAATTACCTCTTGGTATTAATTTTCTATACAAGAGGAGATGATCTCAGTGTTCGCAGAACAGCAGCTACACAGGCAATGATTAAAATTCTGAGAAAAGTCTCCCTCAGTCTGTCTTCAGACAATGCTTCTATCTATGGTTAGGTATGAAAGTAGAAAGGTAATTTGGGGCCTGGTTCTCACACCTTCTGTCACTGGCCTCCCTGGAGCTGGTTGGTGGCGTTGCAAGGACTATTTACCAACAGGATTGGAAAAGTGATCTTCGCAAACCCCACTCTAGAATTTTCGAAACTGCTTTTTGTGCTTTTGGTAATGTATGAGTCTATCCAGCCTCAGCCACAACAAAAAGCCACAGAGTGGGTGGCTGACACAACATAAATTGATTTCTCACATTTCTGGAGGCCAAAGTCCAAGATCAAGGTACCGGCAAGTTCAGTTTCTGATAAGGCCTCCCTTCCAGGCTGATAGATGCCTGTCTTCTCACTGTGTCCTCACACGGCAGAGACAGCAGGAAAGAAATTTCTGCTTTCTCTTTCCCTTTCTTCCTCTTCTTCTTTTTTTTTTTTTTTTGAAATGGAGTCTTGTTCCTATCCCCTGGGCTGGAGTGCAATGGCACAATCTTGGCTCACTATAACCTCTGCCTCCGGGTTCAAGCAATTCTCCTTCCTCAGCTTCCCGAGTAGCTGGGATTACAGGTGTGCACCACCACACCCCGCTAATTTTTGTATTTCTAGTAGTGATTGGGTTTTGCCACGTTGGCCAGGCTGGTCTCGAACTCCTGACCTCAGGTAATCCACCCACCTCGGCCTCCCAAAGTGCTAGGATTATAGGCGTGAGCCACTGTACCCAGTCATCTTTCTTCCTCTTCTTATAAAGCCACCCACCTTTATGGCTTCATTTACCCTTAATTACCTCCTAGAAGCCCAGTTTCCAAATACCATCATAATGGGAGCTGGGGCTACAAAATATTAATTTGGTGAGGACACACAATTCAGTTCATAGCAGATGGATCCACTTAATTTCAGGAAAGCAGCTTTGGACACAGGCAAATAGCCAGCTTTTCTTAACTAAAGACAGAAAGTTCTATCTGAGAAGATGCCCTTCCAACCCTTTTCTGTTCTGTGGAGAAACGGACGCTTTATCAGGAAGTTAACATGTGTGATTACCAACCATAGGTGGGGCCCAGGAGACGCCATGCTGCTGAACCCGGTTCCACAGTGCTCAGGCAGAGTCGTACACAAGGTTGTATGTATGTGCACACCACCTGGGGAGACATGCTGTAGCCACGATGGCTTCCCTGCTGTTTTGGGGACATATCAGGCAAGCTTTGGCCTTAGGACTGACTTAGACCGGGTTCCCTGGAAGCAGAGCCTGAGCCTGGGGTTTTTGTGCAAAGATTCTTTTGGGAGAAGTCTAGCTTCGGCCTGGACCCAGGGGGAGCTCTGGAACATACATTACTTCCCAGAGACGGTCCCTTTCAGGGGAAAGAGGATTGGACACTTGTCCCTGCCCCCATCAGTCAGGCATTGGTCTCCTCCCAGGCATGTCCAGGATAGGAAGCAGGCTGGGTCAGCCAATGGCTATCCTCTGGAGAGGGGGACTGGTGTGAGGCTTTAGCAGACAGCACCTCCCCCAACAACAGAGGGAGAGGGGACAGCGCTGCTACAGAGGAGCTGGGTGGGCCCAGTTGCACCTGCTATGGAGGAGCTGTTGCTCTAGCTGATCTCTCTGCCTGGGATGCTCTCCCCCAGATCACCTCATGGCCAACTCCCTCACCTCCTCAGAGCTTTGCTAAAATTTCACCATCTTCCTTTTTTTTTAGACAGAGTCTTACTCTGTAACTCAGGTTGGTTGGAATGCAGTGGCGTGATCTCAACTCACTGCAACCTCCACCTCCCGGGTTCAAGTGATCCTGGTGCCTCAGCCTCCTGAGTAGCTGGGACTACAGGTGCGCGCCACCACCCTCGGCTAAGTTTTGTATTTTTAGTAGAGACGAGGTTTCGCCACGTTGGCCAGGCTGGTCTCAAACTCCTGACCTCAAGTGATCTGCCTGCCTTGACCTCCCAAAGTTCTGGGATTACAGGTGTGAGCCATTGCACCTGGCCTTAAAATCGCACTTTCTCAATGGGTCCATCTTGGCCACCTTGTTGATGCAGAAACTGCACCCCAACCCACTCCCCATTACCGTCACCCAGCTCTGCTTCTTTTTTCCATAGAACTCGTCACCTTCTAACATAGACAATTTATTTCTTTCGTATGTTTTTTTGGGGGGTGGGGAGAGGGTTGTTGTTTTTTGTTTTTTTTGAGACAGAGTCTTGTTCTATTGCCAGGCTGGGGTGCAATGGCGCAATCTCGGCTCACTGCAACTTCCACCTCCCAGGTTCAAGTGATTCTCTTGCCTCAGCCTCCTGAGTAGCTGGGATTACAGGCACTGCCAACATGCCCGGCTAATTTTTGTATTTTTAGTAGAGACGGAGTTTCACCATGTTGGCCAGAATGGTCTCAATCTCTTGACCTCATTATCTGCCCGCCTTGGCCTCCCAAAGTGCTGGGATTATGGGCGTGAACCACTGTACCCAGCCTGTTTTTTTGTTTGTTTGTATGTTTGTTTTAATATCATCTGTTTCTTCCGCCTTAGAATGAAAGCTCACTGAGGGCAGAGATACTGATATAGGCTTATCGCCCAGAATAGTACCTGGGATATCATAAGCACACCATGAATACTTGTTGAATTAAGTCGCAAATGGGCCCTGACTCAAAGAACAGAGTAAGTCAAGAGCTCAGAGAAACAGATTACATAAAAGGTTACTAGGCATGCCATTAGGCATGACTTGGGGCCTGCAGGAGGGGCACCACTGCCTCCAGGTATAATGTAATTTTTGGACCAGTGAATGCAAGGGTGTCATTACACTGTGCTCGGTGTGGCTGTTCAGAAACCGTCCTGCCCTGCACAGTTGCTCTACTTGAGGACTTACTAAGCTTGTCCTTAACCTTTTAAAATATGTCTGTCTCATTCTCCCACAGAAGTCTCAGCTTGGGCAAGTGGTGGCCACCCACCCCTATGATAATACCTTAGTTAGCAGAACTTTTCATCCAAAGATACGGAAATGCCAACATATGGAAATACTCAGATACCACAATGTTTCATAAGCACTAAGGGAGGAATGTTTAAAACTTCCTAAAAGAGGCTTCCTAACACTCAAAAGTTGAGTGACCCTGTCCACACCAACCTCCTGTCTGCCTTACAAAGAATGTCTCTTAGACAAATCCTGAAAACTCTTACCAAAAATATTATCTCTTGCTTGCTTTCCCCCCAAACAATTCACAGGTAATTTTCTATTCTTTGCCTAGACAAAATGGGCAAAGCATTTAGACAGACATTACCCCAAGAGAAAAAAAAAAAAAAAAAAAAAGAATAACAAATATGTAGGAAAATCCACAATTTTACCCATAAAATGCAAATTAAAACAACAGTCAGATACTATCACAATCTATCAAATTAGCAAGAATTTCTTGTTGTCGTAATAACAAAACTGATAAAGCTGTGGTTAATGTGCACATTCTGCAATGTGAGTGGAAATGTGAAGTGGTAAACCCTTGCAGAAAGCTACATGGCTAGATCCTTAGAGGCTTTGGTATCTTCATCATCTTTGACCTTTCTTCTACAGTCCCTGCTAGGACCTTATCCTACCAAAAAATCTGAAATGCAGGGGAAAAAGCCTTTGAACTCAGCCATAGAGATTTCATGCAGGACTCACATGGCAGGAAGAGGGAAAGGGAGAGGTTACTTAGGTAAGCTAGCAACAGATTCTCTCAAAGTTTTTCTTTGGTTTAACGTTTTTTGTTTTTTTTTTTTTTTTTTTTTTATTTTGAGACAGAATTTTGCTCTTTTTGCTCTCGTTGCCCAGGCTGGAGTGCAGTGGTGCGATCTAGGCTCACTGCAACCTCCACCTCCCAGGTTCAAGCGATTCTCCTGCCTCAGCCTCTCAAGTAGCTGGGATTACAGGCATGCACCAGCACACCCAGCTAATTTTTGTATTTTTGGTAGAGACGGGGTTTCACCATGTTGGTCAGGCTGGTCTCGAACTCCTGACCTCATGTGATCCACCCGTTTCGGCCTCCCAAAGTGCTGGGTTTACAAGTGTGAGCCACCGCACCCGGCCGGTTTAACTTTTTATCACAAGGATAACTCTTGTCACATACACTCTGTGGCCCAACAAACAGAATACTGGCATTTAGTTTCATAATTGGAATTGCTGATTTGTTGTGTTTTGACAGTTGAGTCATGTTTCTAAAACTCATATTTTCATGTTTTCACAGCCTGACATGATTAGAGGGAAAGAGAAGTGGAGTTGGGAAGGGTCAGGACCCCCAAAATGTCAACTGCAGTGCTGGTGGCAGCTCCTTTCATTCCCACTTTCTTCTATTACCTGGGTTTCATCGAAACCTCTCTGGTTCTCACAGAAGTACGTTCTAGGGCAGGGTTAGACATGAGAGATTCACTGAAGGAGGTACCTGTGCAGGAAGATGGGGAGATTACAGGAGGAGGCTGGGAGAGCTGTCAGGCCATGATGCAGGTCTGACCCTGGTGAAGGAGAGAGGGAAGGAAGGCGAGGTAGAAAGACTGTCAGCATGCCGCACATTCTAACAAAGTTTGGGCAGGCCTGATAGACATCTGTCTAAGTCAGTTCAGTCTACTATAATAAGATAGCACATACTGGGTGGCTTATAAACAACAGAAATGTATTTCTCACTGTTCTGGAGGCTGGGAATTCCAAGGTCAAGGTGCTGGCAGATCCAGTATCTGGTGAGAACCCTCTTCCTGATTTGCAGACAGTAGACTTCTCACTGTGTCCTCACATGGTAGGAGGAGCAAGGCAGCTCTCTGGGACCTCTTTTATAAGGTCCTCACCTCATGAATGGGTGCTGATTGCATTCATGGGGGCTCTTCCCTCGTGACCTAAGCACTTCCCAGTGGTCCCACTTCCAAATACCATCACACTGGGGATTATGGCTTCAAGATATGAATTTGGGGCAGGGGCACAAGCATTCAGTCCATAGCAGCATTCTTGAGGGAAAGTTCATCAGAGGAGTCCCACGTGTCACAGGAGTCATTCTGCCTTAGCAGCCCTGCTGTGCTTCATCATTGGTTGGGAGCAGTGGTAAGAAATGTGGACACAGCTTGAATGTGGTGGTGGATTCAGAGCACAGCATCAAGGGCTGTCAGGTGATTGCATTTCCCCCAGCAGGAGATCTGAGAGATACAAGTTCAGGTCAAAACACAGGCTGTTTTTCATGAAGCAGGAGAAGGAAGGCACAGATTGGTAAGCTTGCAGGCTATGGAGTCCACAGGCTGGGTTGGAATCTGCCTACCTCTTACCCATCATGTGCCCCTGGGCGAGTTACCTGTCTCCCTGAGCCTCACTTTCTTCCTCTGAAATAATAATAATGGCCATACCTATAAAGCACTTACCGTGTGCAAGACACTGTTGTCAGTATTAATTCATTTAATCCTGGGGCACAGAGTTTAAGCAACTTGCCTAAGATATCAGAGGTGATAAGTGCTAGCATCAGAATTTGAACCCAGAACCCAGGCTACATTGTCTTTGTGAAGTAGAGCCAGCAATAGCACCAACATGACTATGCTGTTGTGAAAACTGAGAAGAGAACAATTATAAAGCATTTAGCCTCACACATTGTACACATTCAATAAATATTACTTTCTGTTACTGGCATTACTAATTATTATTATAGAAGGTACAGACTGAGTTTTTCTTTTTTTTTTTTTTTTGAGATGGAGTCTTGCTCTGTCACCCAGGCTGGAGTGCAGTGGCCAGATCTCAGGTCACTGCAAGCTCCGCCTCCCAGGTTCAGGCCATTCTCCTGCCTCAGCCTCCCGAGTAGCTGGGACTACAGGCACCCGCCACCTCGCCTGGCTAATTTTTTTTTTTGTATTTTTTAGTAGAGACGGGGTTTCACCCTGTTAGCCAGGATGGTCTCGATCTCCTGACCTCGTGATCCACCCATCTCGGCCTCCCAAAGTGCTGGGATTACAGGCTTGAGCCACCGTGCCCGGCCGAGTTTTTCTTTAGTGGTTTTGAAGATACACACTTTTCATCCCAATGGTCTCTTCTGACAATAACTAGTTTCCTTTGTATGGTGGGAAAAGTGGATCCCACGGTGACAATGTAAAGTGATCCCACCTGCAGGCCTTCACCTTGCTTTGGCTCTACACTCATCAGATGTCTTCTGAGGATAATGTGTTCTGTGCACTCTCCCAACAGGGTAAATGGGACACACCATTGATAGCCTACCCAGCAGCCATTTCTTGCTTCTTCCTGCCTCAGAGAGACCCAGTTTCCTTCAGATATTTTTCTGGTTATCTATTGTTGCATCACAAACCATCCCCAATACTGAAAACAACAATTCATTTTCCTGTCTCACAATTCTGTGGCTGACTGGGCTCAGCAGGGTGGTTCTTGCTTGCGGTTTCTCATGTGGTTGCAGTCAGATGGCAGCTGGGGCTGGGGTCGTTGGAAGCCTCCACTGAGCTGGACATCCCAAGTGGCCTCTTCATTTACGAGTCCAGAACAGTGGAAACCAGCTCAGTATCTTGGTATCTCTCTCTCTCTCTCTCTCTCTCTCTCTCTCTCTGTGTGTGTGTGTGTGTGTGTGTGTGTGTGTGTGTGTGTGTGTGTCTTTCTCTTCTTGCTCTTTCTCTCAGTCACTTGCTGGCTCTCCACATGGCCTCTCCACATGACTAGCTTGGGCTTCCTCACGGCATGGTGGTCTCCCTGCAGTCAGGCTCTGTATACACTGGCTGGTTTCCCACAGAGCAAGCATTCCAAGAGACTGAGAAGGAGCTGCAAGGCTTCTTATCATCCAGCCTTGAACCTTGTGCAAAGACGTTTCCTCCGCATTTTATTAGTTACGTAGGAGCACCCCAGACTCAGTCCAGGGATTACCAGGAGACATGGTGTGGCAGACTGGGGGTGAGGGGAGCTTTGGAGAGGAGCTACCATGGATACCCCTTTCCCACTCAGCCACAGGCCTCTGGGGCAGCCAGCCTCACCTTCCAGCCTGAGGGTGAACCAGATGGGTCTAAAGGTGATGCCTCCTCCTTGTCAAGAATGAGCATGTGACCTTGTTTTGGTGAATGAGATATAAGGGGGATGTCTGCTGGGCTTCTGGAGAAAGTTTTCACATTCCTAAGAGAGAGTCTTCTTCCTCAGGTCATAATTGGATTTGAATATGTTTTCTGAGGCTGCCACAGGCATTTTCCATCAGCCTGAGGATGACACAATCCCTAAGAAGGGCAGAGCAGACAGGTGGAAAGACCCAGAGCCCTGGAGGGCACAGTGTAGCCCATCCACAGCCAACACTGAAGTACACCCTACTTTGGGACTCTCTGTTATCTGGAATAATAAACCGAGACCGCGTCTCTCTCTCTCTATCTCTCTACATAAATATATGTGTGTGTGTGTGTATGTGTGTGTGTATGTATATACACATATATACACATAGGTACATACATATATATGAATGTATATGTGTATATATGAGTGATATGTGTGTGTATATATATGAGTGATATATATGTGTGTGTGTGTATATATATATGAGTGATATATATATATATATAGCTTAGGTTGGAGTGCAGTGGTGTTATCACAACTCACTGCAGCCTCAAGCTCCTGGGCTCAAATGATCCCACCTCAGCCACCCCTTAGCTCTCCTTTGCACAAAGGGCTGTACAATAGATGGCTGTCTGAATTTGGCCTGTGGGCCATATTTTGCTGATCCCTGGTTTAAAATGACAAGGAGTAAATACTACTGACACAAGAATGCTGACTTACGACTGCTCGTCCCTCTAATCCCCACTGTAAATTATCATTATAATTACCCACTGATGCTCAGGTTCGCAAATCTGCAGATTGTAACTTACTTTTATTCTTGCTTGAATGAGAGGATGAGTTTACCTTAACCTTAAAAGACGGTAATTTTTAAGATTAAGGTAATGGGTGTGAGGTGGGTGCTGGGCTTCTGTAAGAGAAGTCAAGACTTGCAAGGAGAAAAATTTTCTCACAGCTTAATAAGACAAAGGAGAGTCACTAGCAAGAATCAAAAGTGCTTATTGTCTTTTAGATACTTCCCCAGTACCCCACTTCCTGACCAAACCATAAAGGTCACTTCCTCTTGCCTCCAATACACACACCCTTAACTGAGAAAATGGATGAAACAGAGAATGGTTGACAACCTTAACCTTAATCGGGGTGGGGATCATGTTGGACACCAAGGAGATGGGGCCTTGAGGGAAGAGAGATAAAAAGAAGTAAAGAAGGCTGGGCATGGTGGCTCATGCCTGTAAATCCCAGCACTTTGGGAGGCCAAGGCAAGTAGATCACTTGAGACCAGGAGTTCAAGACCACCCTGGTCAACATGGAGAAACCCTGTCTCTACTACAAATTAAAAAAAAAAAAAAATCATCCAGGCGTGGTGGTGCACGCCTATAATCCCAGCTACTCAGGAGGCTGAGGCATAAGAATTGCTTGAACCTGGAAGTGGAAGTTGTTGCAGTGAGCCAAGATCATGCCACTGCACTCCAGCCTGGGTGACAGAAGGAGACTATCTCAAAAAAAAAAAAAAAAAAAAAAAAAAAAAGAAGTAAAGAAAATAAAACATGTAGGGAGGGAGAGACTGTGTAAGGGAGAGGGTGTGGCCTACTCTGCCCACCAAGGTGTGATTGAGGAATGCACCTCCCTGGTCTAGGCAGGCCGAGGCCCCAGGGAAAGCTCAGGGGTAAGTTGAAAAGACCATGGAAACCACTCCCGAATCTCCACCTCAATGTGGACTCTGTAAGGGCCCTCTGTAAGGGCTGGGCCAGGTCTCCTAAGCCTGAAGCAAAGGACAACTGAACATTTTCCAAGGCCCTTCCTGTGCTTCACAGGCTAGACCATTCTGCCCTGGACTGGACTGTCTCACACGCTTCCAGGAAAACGAGGAGAACCTCATGCGCAGGGGTTTCCCTGGTGTTTAGAGAAGCCATTTATCCATGCAGACTCTTTGACAAAATGAAGGGAGATATGCAAGGATTTCTAAGGAAATTTTAGCTGTGGGGAAGCTTCATAAGAAACTGAGGTCCAGTGTGCACTTTGGGATAGAAATATTTCCTTATGGAAAAGAAGAGGCTCAGAGACAAAAAGTTGGAGTGCATGGGACGTCACATGCCATGCACAGGGGCCAGTCCTGGAGCCCCATCTCTGCAGGAAGTTGTGTCCCTGGGCGGCTCCTCCTGATTTGGGGACCAACCTCTCAAAGGCAAAGTGCCTGGGCATTCAGATTTGCAGAGCAAGTTAGAAAGTTAGACAAATCGCTGTTCCCATTTTTGGCCCTTATAAAGACAAAATGTTAACTTGATACTAAAGCAAAGACCCATATCTCATGGCATACAATATTTATTTATTTATTGAATCAAAATCAGATTCCACTGCTGCATACTCTCTGGTTCTGCTGTAGGAGAATGTAGTAGCAGTTAGATATGCTGCAGAGCTATTCATATCTTGTGAATCATTGGAACAGTGCGTTTTCAAATGGTGCCCCTTCACTTTCCGTTTAGGGGGAAAAAAGGAAATAGTTCTATGACAACAGCCGTATTTTCTAAATTCTAGGTTTATTCTAATATTTCTTTTTTTTTTTTCTTTTTTGAGACAGAATCTCGCTCTGTCGCCCAGGCTGGAGTGCAGTGGTGCAATATCGGCTCACTGCAACCTCCGCCTCCCGGTGTTACCAGGGGTCCTTGCTCCTAGAGCTCCCAAGATGGCGGCTGGCCACTTCCAAGATGGTGGCAAGCCTCATGTTCTCTGACCTGGGGTTCTTGGCCTCACAGATTCCAAGGAATGGAATCTTGGGCCATGCAGTGAGTGTTATAGCTCTATTAGAAGCCGTGGGTCATGGAAGAGAACAGTGGAACCCAGTGACTGGTGTTCAGCTCGATTAGGATGAACCCAGGCACTTAGCCATGCAGGAACAAACACCAAAATTACGGGCCTTTAGCCTGATTGGGAGTGGCAATGGGTGCCTCGCTGGATCAGGAGCACAGCAGATACCCTGCTGGATCCCGAGGGATGGAAGTCAGCAGCGGGTCTGCCATAGGTGGCAAACAGCAGCGGTGGACGCGAGTGAAAGCTCAGCTCGAGCGATAACAAAACACAGATCAGAAGAGTGCAGTTGCAAGATTTAATAGAGTGAAAACAGAGGTCCCATATAAGAGGAGGGGACCCAAAGGGGATCAAAGGGGATTGCCTTTGTGGACTCGAATGCCTGGGTTTATATCCTCATCCTTGTCTCTCCTGCTGTGCTCTCAGGCAATAGATGATTGGCTATTTCTTTACCTCCTGTTTTTGCCTAATTAGCATTTTAGTGAGCTCTCTGATTGGTCGTGTGTGGGCTAAGTTGCAAGCCCCATGTTTAAAGGTGGATGTTGTCACCTTCCCAGCTAGGCTTAGGGATTCTTAGTCGACCTAGGAAATTCCAGCTAATCCTGTCTCTCACCAGGTTCAAGCGATTCTCCTCCCTCAGCCTCCCAAGTAGCTGGGATTACAGGCGCCCGCCACCATGCCGGGCTAATTTTTGTATTTTTAGTAGAGACAGGGTTTTGCCATGTTGGCCAGGCTGGTCTTGAACTCCTGACCTCAAGTGATCTCCTGTCCTGGACTCCCGAAATGCTGGGATTACAAGCATGAGCCACTATGCCTGGCCTATTCTAATATTTCTAGTTGTAATTTTGGTGTTATGATTTTTTTGGGGGTTATGATTTTTTGGGAGTTATGATTTTTTTAATTCGAAATTTCTCCCACCTGCAGATACTATTATTTAGAGCAGAGCTTAACTTACTTGGAAATTCATGAGATCTCAGATCCAGAAACTTATCCCAAGAAGCTTGGACATGGATTGCTGGTAAACACAAAAACAACATGGAGGGCAGAGTAGCCGGTTGACTCCCCCGTGTCAATATCTTAAAGTGGAAAAGCCTGACTTAGTGACTGTCATTTTGTCTGCGCAGCCCTGGTCTGTTCTTGGGCTTGCCTGCCTGTATTAGTCTTGGGTGGTGAGTGAAAATAAAAGCCCAGTGTAAACTAGCTTAAATGACCTGTGGGACTGTGTTGGCTCAAGTCCTGGTAGGGAGAATGGGACTGGGCTAGTTGTAGGAGTGGCTGGAACCAAGGACTGTAACTCCATCAGGGCTCTTGGCTTCTCATCTCTACTTCTGTCTGTAGGATTGTTCCATTATTTTCAGATTGGCCTTTTCATGAGACAGGGGCCCTGGCCACCAGCAGATCTAGATGCATATCCTTAGACTTCATGACCAAAGAAGAAAACGGACCCTCTCCCCTAGATCCACTTCAAAAATTCCCGTGGAGGATGGTGACTGAGAAGGGTTCCTTATGCCTACCCCTGGGGCCAATTTGTTGCAGGAAGGGCTGGAGAAATACCATTAACGTAGCCAGGAGGGTAAAATCTGTTACCAAAAGAAAGGTCGAAGACTGGGACTGGTGGCTCATGCCTGTAATCCTAGCACTTTGGGAGGCCAAGGAAGGTGGTTAGGAGTTCGAAATCAACCTAGCCAACATGGTGAAACCTTGTCTCCACTAAAATTACAAAAATTAGACAGTCGTGGTGGTGCTCGTGCCTGTAATTCCAGCTACTTGAGATGCTGAGGCACAAGAATCACTTGAACCCAGGAGGTGGAGGCTGCAGTGAGCCAAGATCGCAGCACTGCACTGGGCAACAGCCTGGACAACAGGGCAAGACTCGAAAGAAAGAAAGAAAGAAAGAAAGAAAGAAAGAAAGAGAGAGAGAGAGAGAGAGAGAGAGAGGGAGGGAGGGAGGGAGGGAGGGAGGGAAGAGAGGAGAGAAGAGAGAGAGAAAGAAAGAGAGAGAAAGAAAGAAAGAAAAAGAAAAAGAAAGAAAGAAAGAAAGAAAGAAAGAAAGAAAGAAAGAAAGAAAGAAAGAAAGAAAGAAAGAAAGAAAGAAAGAAAGGAAGGAAGGAAGGAAGAAAGAAAGGAAGAAAGAAAAGAACGAGCGAGCTAGCCAGGCCAAACAGAAGATGTGTTCCACCTGTCCCTTCTGGGAGCTGCCCTTCCCTTCCATCCAAAGGAAGCCGTCCTGGAAGACTGACCTGCCCCTTTGCCACAAGGATTCTTAGATACAGGCACCTGCTGGTCCATCAGAGTCTTCTCCCGGGAATTGAGAACTGGAGGTCAGAGGCGCCAGCTCTGTTTGGCTGCTTGTATGTACTGAGGAGCTGTCAGAGGAGCCATTTCTTTACCTCAAGGATGGGAGAACTGCGAAACACAAATGGCTGGGCCACAAGATGAGAGGAGAAGGAAGCAGCGACCTACAGAGAAGCGAATGCAAAGGGCTGAGCATGCTGGCTGATCTGCATCCTAGTTGCAGTGATTCCTGGGATCCAGCCATGTCTCTGCTGCCAGTCTCTGCAGCACCCCAAATCCAGACAATAACCCCCCTTTTTCCCTTAAGGTAGCTCATATTGTACTTCTATTGCTTGCAATCAAAAACACACTTTTCCTTAAACTTGTCACAGAGATCTTTATTCATATGTCTTACTGCTGACCTTCTCCCTACGGTGATCCTATCATCCAGCCACTTCCCCTTTTCTAAGATTGTAAAGATAATGATCAATAAATACTGAGGGAACTCAGAAACCGGCGCAGGCACGGGTCCTCTGTACGCTGAGCGCCGGTCCCCTGGGCCTAGTTTTTCTTTCTCTATACCTTGTTTCTGTGTCTCATTTCTTTTCTCCAGTCTCTTGTTCCATCTAAGAGAAATGCCCACAGGTGTGGAGGGGCAGGCCACCCCTTCACAACCTAAAACAGTCTCAGCCCTCATAGCCTGACACACAGCCAGCAGCACGGTGAAGCCGGTGAGTTCTGGTACCAGGCTTCCTTGACTGTTTCTCAGTTCTGCTGCTTCTTAGCTTGTGGCACCGGACAAGTTACTTCTTTTTTTTTTTTTTTTTTTTTTTAGATGGAGTTTCACTCTTGTCTCCTAAGCTGGAGTGCAATAACACAATCTTGACTCACTGCAAACTTTGCCTCTCAGGTTCAAGCGATTCTCCTGCCTCAGCCTCCCGAGTAGCTGGAATTACAGGCGTCTGCTATCACACCCAGCTAATTTTTTTGTATTATTAGTAGAGACGGGGTTTCACCATGTTAGTCAGGCTGGTCTTGAACTCCTGACCTCAGGTGATTTGCCCGATTCACCCTCCCAAAATGCTGGGATTACAGGCATGAGCCACCGTACCTGGCCAAGTTACTTAACTTCTGTATGTCTGTTTCTTCATCTCCAAAAAGGAAATATTAATAGTACCTACATTATTGTGTTGTGAGAATTAAATAAGTTGATACACGTAACACGGTGCCTGACATGTAAAAATCACTCCATAACATTAACTGTTATTTGTAGTGGGAGAAGGCAGTAGTGTCTACGAGAAATTTTATCATCTCTTTAAAGATCAAAGAAACAAACCAAGGAAGATAGCCTCCCTACCTCCACCATAGATCACATTCCCAGCTTGTTGGAGGTATCATGTTGAATCCTCTGGCCGGCATTCCAGACACTGGCTGCCAATATGCAGAGGAGATAAAGATCTCCAAGAAAGTTGAAATGTTACTAAAATGCTTGTACTGTAGTATAAGGATAATAACACTTCCTCAGACATCATTTTAAAAGTATGAAATCTGGCCAGGCATGGTGGCTCACACCTGTAATGCCAGCACTTTGGGAGGCTGAGGCGGGTGGATCACTTGAGGACAGGAGTTCTAGACCAGCCTGGCCAACATGGTAAAATCCTGTTGCTACCAAAAATACAAAAATTAGCCAGGCCTGGTGGCGGGCATCTGTAGTCCCAGCTACTCAGGAGGCTGAGGTCGGAGAATCGCTTGAACCTGGGAGGCAGAGGGTTGCAGTGAGCTGAGATCGAGTCACTGCACTCCAGTCTGGGCAACAGACTAAGATTCCATCTCAAAAATAAAAAATAAAAATAAAAATAAAAAAATAAATAATATGAAATCTGCCAGGCAAGGTTACTCCTGCCGATAATCCTAGCACTTTGGCAAGCTGAGGCAGGGGGATTACTTGAGCCCAGGAGTTTGAGGTCAGCCTGAGCAACTTAGTGAGACCCAGTCTCTACAAAAAACAAACGAACAAAAGTTAGTGCCAGTTATTTGAGAGCCTGAGGTGGGAGGGTCGCTTGAGCCTGAGAGTTTGAGGCTGCAGTGAGCTGTGATCGTGCCACTGCACTCCAATCTGGGTGATAGATCAAGACCCTGTCCCAAAAAATGAAATAAAATAATATGAAATCTGAGCGTCAACATATATATTGAGTGAAGGACATGATCTGCATGTGGTTTAATCTATGTACACAGAGTTTCTTTATAATGAAAATTTCCTGCCATGTGCATATATATATATATAATATATATACATACACAAAAGCAATGACCACCCCCCCCCCAAAAAAAAAAAGAAAAACAAGGGGCAAAAGAGCCAAGTAACATATACCTCCAAGGAAGCATTGCTATTATCATATTAAGAAACGAGGTTTGGACCCGGCACAGTGGTTCACACCTGTAATCCCAGCAGATGGAGGTCACTTGAGGTCAGGAGTTTGAGACCAGCTTGGCCAACATAGTGAAACTCTATCTCTCTTTTTTTTTTTTTTTTTTTGAGACGGAGTCTCGCTTTGTCGCCCAGGCTGGAGTGCAGTGGCCGGATCTCAGCTCGCTGCAAGCTCCGCCTCCCGGGTTTACGCCATTCTCCTGCCTCAGCCTCCCAAGTAGCTGGGACTACAGGCGCTCGCCACCTCGCCCGGCTAGTTTTTTGTACTTTTTAGTAGAGACGGGGTTTCACCATATTAGCCAGGATGGTCTCGATCTCCTGACCTCGTGATCCGCCCGTCTCGGCCTCCCAAAGTGCTGGGATTACAGGCTTGAGCCACCGCGCCCGGCGTGAAACTCTATCTCTACTGAAAATACAAAAAATTAGCTGGGAGTGGTGGCAGGTGCCTATAATCCCGGCTACTCGGGAGGCTGAGGCACAAGACTTGCTTGAACCCAGGAAACAAAGGTTGCAGTGAGCTGAGATGATGCCACTGCACTCCAGCCTGGGCGACAGAGTGAGACCCTGTCTCAAAAAATAAAAATAAAAATAAATAAATAAGGTTTGGAAGGATCAGCAGTGTGTCCGGAAACCTGTGTTAGTTGGTTTCTTGACTATCCTTTGGTTTACTCTAGCAGCTATCGGGTTTATACAGCAGACAGTTAACACAGTAACACAGTTAACTTCGTTTATTTTCACTTTGAGTAATATAATTTTGGGAAGAGCTGAAAAGGAGTGGAAATAAAGACTAAGATAATTTTTTAAAAGAATAATAGCAAATGAGATTTTAAGAATAGAAGCCAGAGAAAAACCAACAGAAGAGAACTGAACCCCTTTGGTACTGCCGTCAGGCCGGCTCTTTGTACTCTATATTCCTTGCATCCATAAATGATACATGTTCCAATCTCCCTTCCTAGAGTGAGCTCTTTGAAGTTAGGACGCCCATCCCTGTGTCCAACCCACACTGGAATTGCACTGTTTTTTTAACCTGCTGAGTGGAAGGTAAAGGAAATCAGGAAGACCCAAAGGGCAGAGAAAAGAGTAAATAGGACAATAGTTTGAAGGTTGGCCCTTGAATTCCTCTGAATTGGAGCATAACTAGAGGATCTCACAGACGAGGTGTGTAGGCATCAATGATGGAGGTGAGAATCTCTTGGAAGTTTTTAGCAGTGGAAATGCTGCCACAGAAGTGCTGTTATGTTAAAGCTGGTGGTACTTTGTTTCAGTGAAACTAGACTTTCCACAAAAAAAAAAGTCCTTTGATAAGTGATGCCTTTTCTACTTCCTGTGAGCAAATTCGTGAGGATTAACATATTGCTACAAGAATCTTGGGATATTTTACATTTATCTTACATCCGTTATAGGCAGTCAGACTCCATTTCACAGATGCTGCTTCCTGGCAAAGCATGCTGAATCCTTTAGACAATCACTATTTACCAGAACAAATAAAAACTCTCAAGATCTGTTATTTGTCACCAGAGTATTCAGACAACCTATTTCCTCCTCCTTCCTATTACTCATCTCCTGTATTATTCACCCTCCATCCAGTCATTCCCCTCAGGGCCTGTGAACACACCTGAAGCCTCCCCATCACTGACTTTGCTCTTCACCAGGTTGCCCTCCCATTGGCTAATTTAGGAGTGAGTTACATATGACTTAAAAATTATTGTGTTTCCTGTATTCTAGTCTAGCCAGACTGCAGTGACAGCCAGAACACAGACTGGATGATGGGGTGCAGTGGTTAAAGGCACAGATGCTAGAATGAAACTGCCTGTATTTAAATCCAGGTCTTGCCACTTTACTAGCCAGGTGTCCTCAGGCAAGTTACTTAACCTCCCTGTGCCTCAGATTCCTCGTCTGTAAATAAGGATGAAGATGCTACTGAGCAGGATTATTTTGAGGAGGAAATGAGTTATAATATGTGGAATACTATTCAGAAGAATGCACAGCCCATAGCACTGTAGAAGTGTTCCTGCTGATTCATGATCTCCCATGCTGTCAAAATAAATGGTTTTATCAATAAATATGTGTTCATTTCCAGAACTTTCTTTTTTTTTGAGACAGAGTGTCACTCTGTCGCCCAGGCTGGAGTGCAATGGCACAATCTCGGCTCACTGCGACCTCCACCTCCCGGGTTCAAGCCATTCTCCTGCCTCAGCTTCCCAAGCACCTGAGATTACAGGTGCCTGACACCACGTCTAGCTAATTTTTTGTATTTTTAGTAGAGATGGGGTTTTGCCATGTTGAGCAAGCCAATCTTGAACTCCTGACCTCAGGTGATCCACCTGCCTCAGCCTCCCAAAGTGCTGGGATTACAGGTGTGAGCCACCACGCCTGGCCCAACTTTTTCATGAATACATGGTATATATATATATAATGTCTACCTATTAGAAAATGCATATAAAATACACATATAAGAAAAAAACACCAGCAATACCACTGCCTACAGATAATACTACTATTAGTATTTTCACATATTCCATTCATTAATTAAATAACATTTACTGAGCACCTAACACATAAAGGGCTTCATGCTCTTGCTGGAGATATAATGATGTGCAAAAACAGACACAGCTCTTGTCTCATGGAGTTTACAGTCTACTGGGGGGAGACAGACCTTAATTAAGTAATGATACAAATATATGTGAAGCTGTAACTGGGATCAATGCTATAAAGGAGGCCGGGCGCAGTGGCTCAAGCCTGTAATCCCAGCACTTTGGGAGGCCGAGACGGGCGGATCACGAGGTCAGGAGATCGAGACCATCCTGGCTAACACGGTGAAACCCCGTCTCTACTAAAAAATACAAAAAACTAGCCGGGCGAGGTGGCGGGCACCTGTAGTCCCAGCTACTCGGGAGGCTGAGGCAGGAGAATGGTCTAAACCCGGGAGGCGGAGCTTGCAGTGAGCTGAGATCCGGCCACTGCACCCCAGCCTGGGCGACAGAGCAAGACTCTGTCTCAAAAAAAAAAAAAAAAAAAAAAAAAATGCTATAAAGGAGAGGTACATGTGTAACAGGGAGATAAGATCTGGTTATGAAGGTCATTTATCCAACTGTTGTGAGGAAGTGACTACTGAAATGAGAATGAACACACAGAAATTAATTTGGAGAAACCAGAAGGGAAGATGTGCCCAACACAGTAAATCCAAAGGCCCTGCAATGGGAGAGAGCACGGTAAGAAGGAAGTAAGAGGCTTCAGTATGGCTGCGGTTGTGTGCTAGATAAAACTGGTGAGTTAGGAGGAGGGCAGGCCTAGGAGAGCTTCACATCCTTTCTTTAGAAATTATTCTTCATGTGATCAACAAATATTTGTGTATGAGGAGCTAGGGACACATTAATTTTATATAAATTGATTTATGACATATACTGCTGTTACTATCAACAATTTCCAGCAATAAATATACAGTAATTTAACCAATCTCTTATTGTTGGAAATTTAGATTTTTTTCCCCAACTTCTCACCATTATTATAAACCACAATTACTTTTACAACAACCTAAAAACAATGCTGTGACAAAGATTTTTGTATGTGGACATGTGTCCAAATATTTCTTGGCATAAATTCCTGCAAGTGGAATTGCTGGTTAGGCAACTGCAAATTTGTAAACATATTTTTATACACAGAAAGAGAGAGTCAGGGTTTCACTCTGTTGACCAGGCTGCTGGAACGCAGTGGTGTGATCTCAGCTCACTGCAGCCTTGACCTCCTAGGCTCAAGTGATCCTCCCACCTCAGCACCATTCCAGTAGCTAGGATTACAGGCACATGCCACCACACTCAACTAATTTTTTGTATTTTTGTAGAGACAGAGTTGCATCACATTGCCCAGTCTGGTCAGTCTCAAATTCCTGAGCTCAAGTGATCCTCTCACCTTGGCCTCCCAAAGTGTTGGGATTACAGGTGTGAGCCACCATGCACAGCCTTGGAAACATATTTTAATCATAAATGTGGAAAATTAACGTGCTTAACTGTCAAGATGTAGTGTAATGGTCTTTTAAGGGTGGTGCCACTGCTGCATTTGAAGGCATTCTCGGTCACTTTCAGAACTTTTTCATTTTGTTCAGTGCGTGAGGAAGTCACTTCTATTTCTGATCCCCATGGATCCTTCCAAAGACTTCAGGTCCACTCAATACTGACTACCAGTGAAACATCTTTAACTACAGTGCTAGAAGCCTGACTGTCCTCCTCTCCTCGGCCTAAGTTCTTCTTTTTTTTTTTTTTTTCTGAGACGGAGTTTTGCTCTGTCGCCCAGGCTGGAGTGCAATGGCGCGATCTTGGCTCACTGCAAACTCCACTTCCCAAGTTCACGCCATTCTCCTGCCTCAGCCTCCTGAGTGGCTGGGACTACAGGCGCCCACCACCACGCCCGGCTAATTTTTTTTTTTTTTTTTGTATTTTTAGTAGAGACAGGGTTTCACCATGTTAGCTAGGATGGTCTCGATCTCCTGACCTCATGATCCGCCCACCTCAGCCTCCCAAAGTGCTGCGATTACAGGCATGAGCCACCGCACCTGGCCACCTATTTTTATCTGTCTCTTAAGGACCTTCCTCTGGACTTGAGACACACTGAAAGAGAAGGTAGTTTCTGATATTCCTTTCCCCTCTTTTGGCCACCTACTTTGTCTGGTTCCATTTTTATGCAGTAAATTCACTAATAGTTAAAGGCAGATAGAGCTCCAGCAACTCTATTACAGAACTGGATTTTCCATTCTACTGAGCTTGTTCACAGACACAACTTTCTCAGGAGGATCTTCATCTCCCCCTTTCAACTTCTACAGCCTTAGATCACCTTCCAAGGCTCCATTTATTGTCAGGCCACAATTTCTAGGATTCTAACAATGAAGACAAACTCTGACACATGATTCACGTCTTTCTTAGCTCCTATTTCCAGTCCTCTTCTCCATTGCAAACAAAAAAAAAATCCAAACAAACCACAAAAACTGTTTCCAAGTTCAGTGGGACACTCTTGCCAAAACACCCTGACTTCGGGTATGTAAGAGTTAAGAAACAAGAAATAAACACGAAAAGGACCTTAACAGTCAAAGACAGGTTTATTTTGGAGAATAAACCTGAGAGAGGCTCCTTGTCGATTTTGGTCAGGAGCATTTTCTCTTACACACTAAGGGTGTTTAAGGGTTTACGAAGCGGTGAGCTTATTGCAGGTTCGTAATGTTTCTATATGAGGGAAAGTTTATTGCAGGGTTGGAAAGTCTCTGATCAGAGGGGAGGCTATCTCCTGGTTGGCATGTTTCTGGTTGGAAGGGGGTTTATCTTAGGGTTGGAATGTTTCTGGTTATGCGGACATTACCATTAGGCTCATGTTTTTGGGTTGGATTTAGGTGGCTTTTTAATCAAGGTGAACTTAAAATGGTGGCAGTTATCCAAGATGGCAACGCTCCTGCTGTCAGGGTAGGCCTTGGGAAGACACCGAGTGTCTTTGTAAACTTAGGTTTCCCCTGTGCCAAGCACAGTGCTGACTGCATTACATGGGTTTTTCTTTTTACTATTCGTGACAACCTTCTGAGGTAGGTATCACTACTGACCCCAGTTTACAGATTACCTGACAACTGAGGCTTAGGGAGGCTGCCATCATCCACAGTCACAGAGCTACTATGAAGGGAGGGAACCCCATTTGTTCCTAAACTGCGATTTAAAAAAAAAAATGTTGGGGGAAACAGGCCAAGAAAGAAAACACGAAAAGGGTTGAAAAGCAGCAAAAGTAAGCACTTAGGAGGAAGCGGCCCCTTTCCCGCCTCCTTCCCGCCCGGAGCTGTGCCTTGCGCAGGGCCCGGACGCCCCCAAGCGGCCACCTCTCTGCCTCTGACGCTTCCGGCTACAGGCTAGCGCCACTAGCGAGCGCCTTGCGTAGGCACCGGCCCCTGAGCCCGTGCGGCGTGATACGTCGGGTGAGGGGGAGGGTCTTCCGGCCCTCTGGCAAATCATTTCCGGCAGGAGCCGGAAGACCGTCCCGGATGGCCTCGGGGACGGTCAGTGTGTGGAGGTGAGCTCCGGGATTGCCGGCTTTCCCGCGTCCGCTGGTTGCCTCATGCTGCAGGCCGCGACCGCCAGCCCCCGGTCGCATCGGTGGCGCTGAGGTGCCGGGACAGGAAGCGACATGTCGTCGGGCCTCCGCGCCGCTGACTTCCCCCGCTGGAAGCGGCACATCTCGGAGGAACTGAGGCGCCGGGACCGGCTGCAGAGACAGGCGTTCGAGGAGATCATCCTGCAGTGTGAGCGGCGCCGGTGCGGGCTGGGAGCGGGGCGGGCGGGTCCCGCGGAGGCATGCGGGGCGCCCGCGGAAACCTGAGGCCGAGTCCCCGGCGCCGCCCTCGCGCTTGGCGGCCGCCCCGGGTACCCCGCGCTTGGGACGTCCCAAGCCTTTTAAATGTTTTTTCTAACTTGTGTTTTATCTTTGGAGGATTTTCCCTGCTAAACTGTGCGATCTTTGTGGGGAGGCACAGTTCGTGTTTGTATTTGTGAATCCCAGCGGCTCACACAACGCTTATGCACTTAAATAGGTCCCAGAAACGTGCCATTTATGGGGTCAGGTTAATGAAACGGTCGTTGACTTTAAGTCGCTGAATTAACATTGCCTTCTCAATGCACTGGAACGGGTGGCCTTTGATTCCTCAAACTTACTTCCCTTACTCTACCTTGGTGTTTTTTTTTGCGGGGAACGAGGGATAGGGGATCAGGGTCTCGCTCTGTCGCCGAGGCTGGAGTGCGGTGGCGGAGATCACGGCTCACTGCAGCCTGAAACTCCCAGGCTCAAGTGATCCTCGCATCTAAGCCTCCCGAGTAACTGGGATTACAGACGCGCACCACCACGCTCGGCTAATTTTTAAAAAAGTCTTTTTTTTGGAACGAGGGTTCACTGTGTTTCCCAGGCTGGTCTCCAACTCCTGGTCTCAAGCGATCTTCCCACCCCGGCCTACCAAAGTGCTGGGATTATAGGCATGAGCCTATAATTCCGGCCCCACCTTGGTGTTATCATACATTTTGATTCTTAATCTCTTTTAGGTGGGACAGAACCTTTGCTGTTACTGAAATCTTCAGTATGAAAGAGGTGGTTGTCGCCGGGCGCGGTGGCTCAAGCCTGTAATCCCAGCACTTTGGGAGGTCGAGACGGGTGGATCACGAGGTCAGGAGATCGAGACCATCCTGGCTAACACGGTGAAACCCCATCTCTACTAAAAAATACAAAAAACTAGCCAGGCGAGGTGGCGGGCGCCTGTAGTCCCAGCTACTCAGGAGGCTGAGGCAGGAGAATGGCGTAAACCCGGGAGGTGGAGCTTGCAGTGAGCTGAGATCCGGCCACTGCACCCCAGCCTGGGCGACAGAGCAAGACTCCGTCTCAAAAAAAAAAAAAAAAAAAAAAAAAAAGAAAGAGGTGGTTGTCTTTCCGCTTACTGCTTGCAGCTTAAGGGTACAAAAATGTTTGTACCTTTACCTAAATTATAATGGTCCTAAGGTGGTTCCATCTGTCCCTGAAAGTAAACCTGACAACTTTCCCAAGTTATGTTGATCATGGGATTCAAAAAATTGCTGCCTTTTTTGCATTCTGATTGTGCAAAATCAGTAGTTTTCAAACTTAGGTGCACATTAGCATCACCTGTAGATCTTTAAAAAATTACAGATCCCAAGCCACACCCCGACCAACTAAATCACAATATATGAAGTTAGGACACAGGTATCGTGTGTGAGATTCAGCCTAGAACTGCATGCCAAGTTATCAGTGTTTTTTGATGCTTCCCAAATGACTCTACTGTGCAGAGAAATTTGAGTGCTGTGGTAATTATTTGCATGTGTTATTTCATTTTATCTTTCCCAAAATTCTATCTATGAAGCAGGAACTGTTATTGCCATTTTCATACATGGAACTGAGGCCAAGAGAGAATAGGTAACTTCTGAAGTTGCACAGTAGGTTAATAGTGGGACTGGAATTTTTTTTTTTTTTTTTTTGAGACAGAGTCTTGCTCTGTCACCCAGGCTGGAGTGCAGTGGCGCGATGTCAGCTCACTGCAACCTCCACCTCCAGGTTCAAGAGATCCTCCTGCCTCAGCCTCCCTAGTAGCTGGAACTATAGGCAAGCACGACCACGCCTGACTGATTTTTGTATTTTTAGTAGACAAGGTTTCACCATGTTGGCCAGGCTGATCTTGAACTCCTGACCTCAGGTGATGTACCTGCCTCGGCCTCCCAAAGTGCTGGGATTACAGGCATGAGCCACCGAGCCCAGCCAGGACTGGGATTTGAACTCAGGCTTGATGACTAACTTCTGCATTTGCTTTTCTCACTGGCTTCCCCAGCAAATGGTTCTTTGCTTTCACTGCACCCATTGTTTTAACAAAACTGAGAAGAAAGAGGATGCTTTGCTGTTCTAGGAGGCCGTGAAGAACAGTACTGTTTCAGAAAGCCAGAAGCACAAGTCCCTCTTACTCAAAACATGATTCCCTGACAGATGACATAAATCAGTTCATTAGGTGTTTATTGGGTGCTTATGCTTTAAAAGCTAATATCCTTTGAAAGTCAAATTGGGTTGGAGGCTTGACTCACCCCTCACTGAACCTTTTCAGTTACTTTCTGAATCTGTTTTGCCTCATCTATAAAATGGGAATGAAGCTTGCCCTGCCCACTTCATAAAAACAGTGCTGTGCATATAATGCTTTCAAAGCCATCTGTATAATAGCCTGTAATTGTAAAGCATTATCTCTTGACACAAATGGAATGTTTTCCTGCGCTTTGAAAATGGCATCTTGATGGGACAGGAACATGTAGAACAGTCAGAATAAGAGGTCAGTTGTGGAAAGAAGATAGCTTTAAAAGGTACTAGAGTAGCCAGTAATGCTTGCCTGAGGGACCAGGAGAGGAGACTGGGATGAGAAGCTAACAATGAACAGGAGAGTGAGACAGCCTTTGCTTGTTAAGATCTTCTGTTTAGGTGGAGAGATTGACGTTTAGGGAGATCGTTTCTATTATAGTTTGTGAAACACCTTCATTCCGCTCATTCCAGCCTCCCCAGGCCAGTCAAGTTCTGACCCTCCATCAACCTGGAGTCTGTTCCCTGTTCAGTCGGTGCCTTTGAGTCTGAAGAGAACGGTGGAAAGAAGCTGTAGGGGGAGGGGAAAGGCTTCCCTCTGTCTCCAGCCTTCTCTTCAGGGAGCAACGTTTGAGAAGGACTTCTTTTGAATGCCTCTGTTTTTTGAAAGAACCTAAAATTATCACAGGGCACCAAGCTTTGGTTTAACATCTGAAGATCTTACTAGAGCCCTTTGACACTGGTGGATTTTAAACCTTTCTCTTGATCATGACGTCCCAGGTTGAAACCAATGCCCAGTTTGGCTGAGCTAATTCATTTGACTAATACAGATGAGAGTGTTTCTACCCAGGAATTCTGTTTTCAGATATCAGGAAGTGGGACTCAAGACTCTTTAAAAGAGAAACAAGCTCTTTTAACAGGAATAGTCACTAGCATAAACCCTGTCTTATTCTGCTTGGTACCTGCAGAACCGGTACCCATATCTGATCTTAACGGTGCCTGTATGCCTATTACTCTTATTTTTTATTTCATTTTATTTATTTATTTATTTATTTAGAGACAGAGTCTTGCTCTGTCGCCCAGGCTGGAGTTTAATGGCGCGATCTCAGCTCACTGCAACCTCTGCCTCCCGGGTTCAAGCGATTCTCGTGCCTCAGCTTCCCTAGTAGCTGGGACTACGGGCAAGTGCCACCATGCCTGGCTAATTTTTGTATTTTTAGTAGTTTCACCATGTTGGCCAGGCTGTTCTCGAACTCCTGACCTCAGGTAATCCGCCTTCCTCTGCCTTCCAAAGTGCTGAGATTACTGGCGTGAGCCACTGCGCCTGGCCTGTGTGCGTATTACTCTTTTTTTTTTTTTTTTTTTTTTTGAGACGGAGTCTAGCTCTGCCGCCCAGGCTGGAGTGCAGTGGCCGGATCTCAGCTCACTGCAAGCTCCGCCTCCCGGGTTCACGCCATTCTCCTGCCTCAGCCTCCCGAGTAGCTGGGACTACAGGCGCCCACCACCGCGCCCGGCTAGTTTTTTGTATTTTTTAGTAGAGACGGGGTTTCACCGTGTTAGCCAGGATGGTCTCGATCTCCTGACCTCGTGATCCGCCCGTCTCGGCCTCCCAAAGTGCTGGGATTACAGGCTTGAGCCACCGCGCCCAGCTGTGCGTATTTCTCTTAACTCCATGTTCTTTCTCATCCTGTCTTTTGAGTTTCTGTACTCTGTCTCCTGTCAAATTGATTATGTTTGGAAAGAGAACTCATTTCCTCTCTTAGCTCTCCCCTCCTGTGTTCTCTCACACGTTAGCATCCTCTGCCCAGTTGCCTGAGCGAGGAGTCCCAGAATAATCTTTGACTTTTTACCAATACGGATCTGTTAATGTAACTGCCTGCTTTTATAATTTCTTATTTCATCATTGCCAGTAAGTCTAAATTTCTGATCCTGCTTTTTCCAGTGTTGGCTCCAACCTTTATTTCCAGCCACTTACCAAAAGACTCTGTTATTCCTTCTGCGTGGCCCATCATCTTCTCTTTTTTTTTTTTTTTTTTTTTTTGAGACGGAGTCTCGCTGTGTCTCCCAGGCTGGAGTGCAGTGGCGTGATCTCGGCTCACTGCAAACTCTGCCTCCCGGGTTCACGCCATTCTCCCGCCTCAGCCTCCCAAGTAGCTGAGACTACAGGCGCCCGCCACCATGCCCGGCTAGTTTTTTGTATTTTTAGTAGAGACGGGGTTTCACCATGTTAGCCAGGATAGTCTCGATCTCCTGACCTCGTGATCCACCCGCCTCGGCCTCCCAAAGTGCTGGGATTACAGGCTTGAGCCACCGCGCCCGGCCTCCATCATCTTCTCTTAAGACTTAACTCATATATCACCACCTGTGACACCATTCATAAAAATGAGTACAGAGTGTATTCTCTGTACCTTTTTATACTTGACTGAATTAAATGGTAACTCCTTCATGTTGGGGACTGTCATTTATTTTTATTTCTAGTTCCCTGACCTAAAAAGTAATTTAATGTGTCAATTATGGTAAAGTTCTCCTGTAGTACTTAAAGGTCCATAGCATTTCACTTTGCCATTGTGTTTCGTGTGGTTCTTTTTCTTTTTTCCTCCCAAGGTAGAAACAAATAACTTCGGGGGTAGGAAGCATTTTCAGCTCCCTTTAATAGAGAAGACATTCTTGCAGGTGATTCTGTAGGTTACTATGGCTGAGGAATGTATGTTCCTGTATTTTATTCTTCAATGCATGACAAGGTAGGTACCTAGCAAGTGTACATATGTTATAATAACTTAATTTCTGACTTCTTTATTTTAATAGATAACAAATTGCTGGAAAAGTCTGATCTTCATTCAGTGTTGGCCCAGAAACTACAGGCTGAAAAACATGACGTACCAAACAGGCATGAGATAAGGTATTTTGAAACTAACCTATATTATTTGTGTCTCTAATGAGATTTATCTCAGTTCAGTTGTCACTTCTCTAATTTAAAAGCAAATCAAGTACTATTTTGTGTTCCGGTTTTTGTCAGCTCCTTTCAAGTAAGAACTAAAACCGTGTAATTAAAATTGTTTTTTAAAAGGTATGTACATACCTAGAAAGGTTATTGTCAGTACAGTGCTCTCAGCTTGAGAAATTTCTTAAGGCAGGTTCATGTGGTAACCCTACGTCAGTTTCTCATCTAACCTGCCAGGGTTCATGTTTTTTGTTTCTTTGTTTGTTTTTAAATAATCACAGACAAGTATTTCTGAGCAGGTTTTTGTAGATCCTATTAATATAAGATTGATTGGTATATACACAAAAATTGCTTTTGTGCAGTATGGGTCTATTTGATCTTTTTTAGGTTGGTGTTTTTTTCAACATACAAATGGTCCCCAACTTGCAGTGGTTCAACTTACAATTTTTCTTTTTCTTTTTTTTTTCTTTTTTGAGAGTGTCTCGCTCTGTCACCCAGGCTGAAGTGCAGTGGCGCAATCTCAGCTCACCGCAGCCTGCAACCTCCACCTCCTGGGTTCAAGCAATTCTCCTGCCTCAGCCTCCCAGATAGCTGGGATGACAGGTGCCCACCACCACACCTGGCTAGTTTTTGTATTTTTAGTAGAGGCAGGGTTTCACCACGTTGGCCAGGCTGGTCTCGACCACTTGACGTCAAATGATCCACCTACCTCAGCTTCCGAAAGTGTTGGGGTTACAGGCGTGAGCCACCATGCTGGCCAGCTTACAATTTTTCACCTTTATAATAGTGCAGAAGTGATACACTTTCAGTAGAACTGTACTTTGAGTATCCATCCAACGGTTCCGTTTTTTCCCCTTCAGTTTAGTATTCAATAAATTGCATGAGATATTCAACAACTTATTATAAAATAGGCTTTGTGTTAGATGATTTCGCCCAACTGTAGGCTAATGTAAGTGTAACCTATGATACTCAGTAGGTGAGATGTATTGAATATATTCTCAACCTACTATATATTTTCAACTTCTGATGGGTTTAAAGGGACTTAGCCTCAGTAAGTAGAGGAACATCAGAAGTGAGCAGATTGCAATAAGCTCTTATTTTTCTTTAAGAACTAGATTAGAAAAATATCAGTGTGTGCTGGGCGCGGTGGCTCACACCTGTAATCCCAGCACTTTGAAAGGCTGAGGCGGGTGGATCATGAGGTCAGGAGTTCAATACCAGCCTGGCCGAGATGGTGAAACCCCGTCTCTACTAAAAATACAAAAATTAGCCAGGCCTGGTGGCAGGCGCCTGTAATCCCAGCTACCTGGGAGGCTGAGGCAGAGAATTGCTTGAACCTGGGAGGCGGAGTTTGCAGTGAGCCAAGATCACACCACTGCACTGCAGCCTGAGTGACAGAGCAAGACTCCATCCCAAAAATATATATATCTATGTGTGTGTGTGTGTATTAATAGAATATTTCATGAGATACGTATTTGTTCATGCTGGCGTATTTGTGTTTACTGGGTCATTTGTGTGCATTTATGTATATTTGAAGTCTTACTGTTCTCTGCCATAATATTCGTTGTGTTTGCATGTTAAATTTGGTATGGGAACAGTAACCATTATTTCTCTGAAATCTCCACAATTTAGCAATTGTAAAAACAAGGTTGGTGATTTATGGTGTCTAGAAATGGTAGCTGTAGTCTCCTCATCGGGCAGGATGATCTCCTGGTAGAGTACGGAGTGGGAAAGATACCAGAGAACAGATAGCTTGGCAGGGCCTCACTTCCGTCCTTGCTTTGTAACAGTTCAGGAGATCTTGCCTGGCTGTGGCCCTGGGAGGCCTTCTGTAGTACTTAAGATATTAGTTTTAGTATTTTGGTTAACTTTAGGTGTAGATAATGCTGTTTCACCATTTTCATCTAAATTCATCCAATTGAAAACTAAAAACATTTCTATCTGATTAAACCCTTGGTGACTGTATTTTTGTATTCTTTATCTGTTAGCCAAACTCATGTGCTTGGAATATGCAGCAGTTCTTTTGGCTGAATTTCACTAGGATAGTCTTTTTTGAGGCAGAGTATCTCTCTGTCGCCCAGGCTGGAGTGCAGCGGCATGATCATGGCTTACCGCAGCCTCAACCTCCGGGGCTTAAGCAATCCTCCTGCCTTAGCCTTCTAAGTAGCTTAGAGACTGCAGGTGTGCACCACCATGCCGGTCTAATTTTTAAATTTTTTGTAGAGATAGGGGTCTCACTATGTTACCCAGCCCGGTCTTTACTCCTGGGCTTAAGTGATCCTCCCTCCTCAACCTTCCATTAGTGTTGGGTTTACAGGCATGAGCCATCACATCCAGTGGGATGGTCATTTAGTTGGAGGTCTTGTTATAAATCAGGTTCATTCAGCCCACTCACAGCAAATTAATCACTGAGATGATGGGTTTTGTGAGAGTTTATTCATAACATGGCCAAGCAAGGAGGCAGGAGAACAGGTCTCAAATCCACCTCCTTGAAAATAGGGATGGGGGTACTTATGCAGTAGAAAGCAGGGTGGTCTAAAGTGCGGGAAGAGGTGACTGGTGGGTAGGAAAGATGAGGTCATTGGGGCTTCCATGCAAGCATAATCTAGCTATGTGGTTCCTCAAAGGACACATGCAGAAAATGGTGGCATTAGCGCCATCTGAGGGAGGAGTGTTTTGGCCCTCTGATCACCTCTTGGGCATTCACACAGGCCCAGTTGAAGGGTTGGGGGTCTCAGCCGGCTTTAATGAGCAAGAGCTGCCTCCTAGTTCCTGGAGAAAAACTTTAAGCACCAGTTATTGTAGTGAGCCACAGTCAGTTATTATTTACAAGGAAGCTAGTGGGAGTTTAGTTATGTATTGTTTGGCAACTTGACTTGTTAGTGGGAGTTTGGAACTAGAAAAAAGTGATGAAAAGCAGGCAAGGCAGGTTGAATGGTGGGCTTCATCAGGTTACCCCTTTTTCGGTCTTTCCATTTCCACAAATGTTATCCATAATAAGTCTGCCCTCCTGACTTCTTTGTTTCCATTCACGGTATCGTTGTTTTCCACAAGTCATCTATGGTTCCTTCTTCCCTCTATATCTTCCCCTCCCCACTTTCCTTTATTCCTCATATTCCCCATATTCACCAAGCCCATTGGTTCTCCACCCCCTAGCCTCTTGCATCCTTTGGTTTACATTTATTTTGCCACCTCCTTTGTTTATTTATCTTCTTATTCCCAGACTGTGGTGAGAGCCTCATTCACTCAATAGACTTCTGTGACCGCAGTGTGGGCTGGGCATTAGGGGTGTAGAGATGAGTAAGCCAGAGTCCCTGTTCTGAGGAGGAGTAGAGTCTAGTGGGGGAGACCAACTCAAAGGGACATTTGCTAGAGCATGTAAGGGTGTTCACAGAAGCTGGGCACTTCATTGGTTTCCTTTCCCCTCCTTCCTGTCTCTCCAAAGTCCCTGCCTGTCTCATCCTAATTAACCGTAAAACAGTGCACACTGTGCTTAAATAGTCATCTGCATCGGTTATCAGACTTTCTCTTAAGTATTTTCATCACTTTGCCTACAGTTTAAAATCAAACTTTTCAGCCTCAAAATTGTTTATTCTAAGCATGGTTCCTGGACTAGTGGCATCTTCTGGGAAGTTGTTAGAAACAAAGATTCTTGGGCCCCATCTCAGACCTTTTCTATTAGAAACTCTAGGGGTGGGACCTGGTAATCTGTGTTTTCAGAAATGCTTTGGGTGATTCTAGTGACCTCTAAAGTTTGAGCACTGCCACCTTTACTGCTACTCAGACTTCCTGGAACCAGCAATATTCCCATCACCAGCACACAGAAAGTGAGAAATGCAGATTGCTGGGCCTTGCTAGGAAGGCAGATCACCTGTTAGCGGGCTGCAGGAATCTGTGCTTGAAACATGCCCTCCGAGTGATTGTTTTTTTCTACTTGCCAAAGCACCTTCATGGGCTGATGATATTCATTGTAAGTAAAATAGGAAGTCCTTGGAGGCTTTGGGTCGTGGAAAGAGCTGTATCCTGCTTGCCTGAGTCTCTCCTAGCATTTCTGTTGAGTTCTGTGTCTTGGTAGACTTTGAAGTTTAAGCATCTAATCCTGAGGCCCCTCTGCCTGATGATCTTGCCTCCATTTTGCCCTTCCTAGGAGATTCCTACTTTAGTTCCTCTTGGGAAACCCCTCCCAAAATGAAACCATCCTCGTCTGGGGAAATCTTTGCCTCTGAACATGATTAACACTTTCTCTCATCACTCTTTGATACACTTTTGTTTTTCTTTATGTTGTTAGTTTTAGTTTTTTTTTTTTTTTTTTTTGAGACGGAGTCTCGCTCTGTCGCCCAGGCTGGAGGGCAGTGGCGCAGTCTCAGCTCACTGCAACCTCCGCCTCCCGGGTTCACGCCGTTCTCCTGCCTCAGCCTCCTGAGTAGGTGGTACTACAGACGCCTGCCACCACGCCCAGCTAATTTTTTGTATTTTTAGTAGAGACGGGGTTTCACTGTGTTAGCCAGGATGGTCTCGATCTCCTGACCTCGTGATTGCGCCTGCCTCAGCCTCCCAAAGTGCTGGAATTACAGGCATGAGCCACCGCGCCCGGCCTGTTGTTAGTTTTTATTTCATGAATCTGTTCTATAGCTAGCCAGCTCCTTGGAAGGCGGGACCACGTCCTACATGCTTGAGTCCAGGAGTTCAAGGCCAGCCTTTGCAACATAGATACCATCTCAATACTTTTTTAAAAGGTGGGGAAGATTTGATAATTATTCTGCCTAATTTAGGATAGTTTCATGTAAAGTGTGTTCTACTTTCTAATCTCTTGGCATTACTTCTTGGGCTAAGATTGGGAAAGTACCAGGTTGCCTCAAGATAAGGTATTAGTTTGTGCTTAGCTATGTAATAACAATACATATAGAGATGGAAAGACTGCTATACTGCCACCTTTATCCCCCTCTTTTTATTTTATTCTAGGTCATATGGAGTGGGCAGTTCTTTCCGCTCTCTTCAGACGTTAGTATCCTAGTGTCCAGCCTTATTCCTTTTCTCCATCTACAAGCTTTCCCTAGGCACTGATTTCAGCTACTCACTATAATCTGATAATTCTTACCTGTGACACCAGCCTTCTCTCGAACTATAAATCCACAGTTCTAGTTGTCTTCTGCTGTTTCTGAGATACCATGCAAACACTTGGCAAAGATTCCAAAACTGCATTGATTCTGGAGGTGATCTGAACTCACTCCCGTGGCCTTAGGCACATCTATTTGCTGACAGTGTCTACATGTTAGCCTCTAGCTTGGACTTCTCCCTGAGGTTCGGACTCTTTTTTTTTTTTGTTTTTTTGAGACGGAGTCTCGCTCTGTCGCCCAGGCTGGAGTGCAGTGGCCGGATCTCAGCTCACTGCAAGCTTCCCCTCCCAGGTTTATGCCATTCTCCTGCCTCAGCCTCCCAAGTAGCTGGGACTACGGGCGCCCACCACCTCGCCCGGCTAGTTTTTTGTATTTTTTTTTAGTAGAGATGGGGTTTCATCATGTTAGCCGGGATGGTCTCAATCTCCTGACCTCGTGATCCACCCGTCTCGGCCTCCCAAAGTGCTGGGATTACAGGCTTGAGCCACCGCGCCCGGCCGAGGTTCGGATTTCTTTTTTTTTTTTTTTTTTTTTTTTTTGAGACGGAGTCTCGCTCTGTCGCCCAGGCTGGAGTGCAGTGGCCGGATCTCAGCTCACTGCAAGCTCCGCCTCCCGGGTTCCCGCCATTCTCCTGCCTCAGCCTCCCGAGTAGCTGGGACTACAGGCGCCCACAACTGCGCCCGGCTAATTTTTTTGTATTTTTAGTAGAGACGGGGTTTCACCGTGGTCTCGATCTCCTGACCTTGTGATCCGCCCGCCTCGGCCTCCCAAAGTGCTGGGATTACAGGCGTGAGCCACCGCGCCCGGCCCCGGCCCGGATTCTTAATACTCAGTTTCCATTTGGCAATACTCAGTTTTCACTTGACTGGCCACAACTGAACTCTTCAGGCCTCCCCCAAAACCTGCTCCTCCCACAGTCTTGCGCATTTCAGTGGCTGACACCTGCCTTCTACCAGTTGCTCAGGCCAAAAGTATTGAGTCATCCTTGACTCTATCTTTCTTCACACCCCATACCCAATTCAAAGTCAAGTCCTGTTAGCACTGTCTTTGGAATGGATTTAGAATCAGACAGTATCTCACCTCACTGCTCCCACCCTGGTCTGGGCTGCACTGTCCCATGTTTGCACTTTGCAGTAGCCTGCTGGCTGGTCTTCCTATTTCAGCCCTTACCCCCATGCAATCTGCTCTCCTTTTAAAACCTAAGTCATTCAGCTGCTCAGAGCCCTCCAGCAGCTTCCCTTCACGCCTAGTATAGTATACCTCACAGCCCTCAGAGGGGTCCACAAGGCTCTGCATCATCTCTCCACCTCCTCCTTGGCCGCACCTCCTCTGTCCCCCTGTGCTGGGGCTTCAGTCACCCTTCCTGCAAATACACCACCTGCTGTATGCCTCTCCAGGCCCTGCTGCTGCTACTCCCTCTGTCCAGAGGGCCCTTCACCCAGGGGTCCACATGGCTTGTTCCTCACTTCCTTACAGTCTCTAGTTGTGTGTCACATTGGAGAAACCCTCCTCAATTACATTAAAATAGCCCCCCCGCCCCCGTTCCCTTTCTTCTTCTCCTGGAGTTTTTGGCAAGTACATGTGACTCCTGACCTCACACATGCTCTCAGTTGACTGTCAGCTGTGTGAAAGCAGAGCCCTGCACTCACTGCTGCATCATCGGCACTCAGGTCCTTGCTGAGCCAGTGGGCCTCGTTGGTGTGCCTGTTACTGGGACTTCATTCAGGAACTTTCCACCCTTTATTCTTGACATGCCTGGTGGTCACGGTTGCTTTGCTTTTTTCCACGTGTTTCACGTCTCCTCCTTTCCACTCATAGTGCCTGTAACCACAGCTGCTGGAGACATCCAAATGGTTTATTGGCTTTGTGAACATGTTTCTGGAGTTGTTGTTTCACTGCCTAATTGGAAAGATTTGGAGTCTCATTTTTCCCCTCCTTTTTTTGCACATTCTCTTCATCTGCCTGGTTTGCCAATTTAGTCCCGGACATGACGGCACATGGAATGACAGTCAGCTACAAGAAATGGCCCAGCTGAGGATCAAGCACCAAGAAGAACTGACTGAATTACACAAGAAACGTGGGGAGGTAAAGCTAGCCGTTTTCCTCATCTGTCCTCTGCCCTCTATGAGAGTCCTGTGGGGAGTAGGGGAGCTCAGTCACTTCTCACCAGAATTGGCAGCGGCCTTAGCCATATGTGGCATCAAAAGCCCCCTCTATAGGAATAAAAGGGCAAGGAAAACAGAATGAAAAGACCAGGCAGATTGAGGCCCATTGCCAGAAGGGCCATCCTGTGAGAGCGCTGCCAGTTACCATGCTCCAAAATCAGCATGAGGGGCAAGAGTGGAGAGGCTTTAAAGAACAAAAAAGCCTGCTCCCTGGCCTGCTGAAGGCCTCACTGATGGTTTCATAAAGCTTTTCAGTACGAACCCTGAAATTTCAGAGACGTTCATGAGAAAGAATCAAGTCCAGGGATGTGTTCGCCTGGATGGTGGTCTTACAGCAAAGCTCCATTTGGGAAAATACAGTTCACCATCAATACAGCTGAATTGATTGTCTTTTCAGCAGAAATGAGTCTCCAAAAAGGTAGCTGAGGTTGAGGAGTAGACAGTTGTCCTCAGCAAGCCCCTGGCAGTCATCTGGAACACTTCTCATTCCAGCCAAGCTGTCCTTCAACAGGGAGCGGCAGGGACAGTTCCCCTTTGTGTCCCCATAGGTGCCTCGGCTCCTTGCTGTCACCCAGCTCATTTATTCTTTCTTAAATATAAATCGCCACCCACTGTGTAGTTTCCAAGTGAGGTCCTAAAATTTTATTTATAAAAGTATTCTTCTTTATCTCCCAGTTAGCTCAATTGGTGATTGACCTGAATAACCAAATGCAGCAGAAGGACAGGGAGATGCAGATGAATGAAGCAAAGTGAGTAGAGACCGTACCTCCTTGGAGCCTGGTCATTGGGTCCCATGTCCTTGTTCTGCTGACCTCTTGTGAGCAAGGCCAGTGGCAGTGAGTGGCCACAGTGCACTTAGCGAGAGTTTGATTTTCAGTGCATGCACGCTCTGGGATCCTTTTCTACCAGCTCTGAGAAGGAAAAGCAAGGATAGTCCCGCAAGCTTCTAGCGTCCTCCTAGGGAAGTCGCCTTGGCTCTTGCAAGTTTCCCAGAGACACTCAGCAGCTTTCCTGTGGCCGCTGTGTGTGGGAGCTGGTATGTTCCTGTGGTGGAGGTGGTAGGGCCAGGATAGCTGAGCGCATGGACCTTGGGAAAAGGGGAATGAGTTTGTGAGCAAAACTGTTGCTGATCAGAGAGAAGCCTGACAGACAAGATAAATCGGGACTCTGAATCCTGAGACCTTGGAGCTGGGGTGGGGGGTGCTTGGGTTTCCTTAATATGTGAAAAGGGGTCTAGAGGCTTGGAAAGGCAGGGCACTTGCTCAGGCATTCTTGCTTGGGAAATGTCAGAGCTGGTGAAATATATAGGGTTTCCAGCCTCCTTTTAACTCCCCTTTACCAATCTAAGCATTGAACGTTTCTCTTCCTTCACGTCGTGTTTTTCCTAGTCGTTAATTGGATTAATTTCACCTTAAGTGTTTCCTCTCCTAATGGATTATCCTGTACCTCATGGGGATGGGCCTGGCTAAAAGATGTAACAGACACAAAGTGTTAAGCACGCAGCCAGGTCCGTCTGGCTCTGGCACAGGGCTCTGGCGAGGTACTATTCCTCCTCTGATGTCATGCTTCCAGAATCGCAGAATGTTTGCAGACTATCTCTGACCTGGAGACGGAGTGCCTAGAACTGCGCACTAAGCTTTGTGACCTTGAAAGAGCCAACCAGACCCTGAAGGATGAATATGATGCCCTGCAGATCACTTTTACTGCCTTGGAGGAAAAACTGAGGAAAACTACGGAAGAGAACCAGGAGCTGGTCACCAGGTGGATGGCTGAGAAAGCCCAGGAGGCCAATCGGCTCAATGCAGAGAATGAAAAAGACTCCAGGTGGGCTATCAATCCACAGTTAGTGGTTTCCATCCGTAGTAGAGTAGAACCTAGGTCTTTGCAAAGAAAGACGTAAACCTGGCAGTTACTGCAGGAGGTTTGCCAGGGAATTCTTTCAGTGTTTCGAGGAGAAAGGCTAATTCTGAACAATATAAATTAAACCAGAGTTAGAAAAAGGAAAGAAACCACAATTAGAATTCTTCCCTATAATTTTGTGAAGCTTTTTGTGTCCATATAAAAATTCTGATCTTGCTAATGCACAAGGAGGCTATAATACAACCTCATATGAATATAGATGTGAAATTCCTAAATCAGACTCATTGATAGATTTTTATTTATTTATTTTTTGAGACAGAGTTTTGCTCTGTTGCCCAGGCTGGAGTGCAGTGGCGTGATCTCAGCTCACTGCAACCTCCAGCTCCCAGGTTCAAGTGATTCTCCTGCCTCAGCCTCCTGAGTAGCTGAGATTAAGGCATACGCCACCATGCCTGGCTAATTGTTGTATTTTTAGTAGAGGTGGGGTTTCACCACATTGGCCAGGCTGGTCTCAAACTCCAGACCTCAGTTGATCCACCTGCCTCGGCCTCCCAAAGTGCTGGAATTACATGTATGAGCCCCCGTGCCTGGCCATTGATAGATTTTTAAAGAATTCACTGCAATCCTTCTAAGTCTGTTTAAGATAAATCTGAAACGTCCTGAGACGTGGGAATTAAAAAGTGGATTATCAAGAAATCAGTTATATTAGGAATTCGAATCTCTGTTGTGGGAAATGTGTGTGTTTAAAAGCTGCCCCAGAGAGTCCAGTCATCCCCTGGTCAAGGCCCACTGATCAACCATCTATATACACTCTTACTAAAACCTACAAGAGAACAAGGAGAGGTTCACTCTCACAACTCATAGAGAACACCGATCTGGATGTTCTGGCCAACCAACCATTGAAAAGAAGGGGTGATCATCCACCTAGAAACCTAAGAAAATGAGCTGAAAAGCTATTAAAACAAGTTCAGCAGATGCCAGGTGCAGTACGTAGCTCATGCCTGTAATCCCAGCCCTTTGGGAGGCGGTGGCAGGAGGATAGCTTAAAACCAGGAGTTTCAAGAGCAGCCTGAGCAACATAGTGAGACTCCATCTGTACAAAAAAAAAAACAAAAAACTAAAACAAAAGCTAAGCATGGTGGCATGTGCTTGTGGTCTCAGCTACTGAGGAGGCTGATGGGGGAGAGTCGCTTGAGCCCAGTAGTTTAAAGCAACACTGAGCCAAAGTTGTGCCACTGCATTCCAGCCTCAGTGACAGAGTGAGACCCCATCCAGAAACAAACAAAAAAGCTCTACAGATTAGAACATACATATTTTTAAATCCCCATATCAGTAGTTTTGAGTTTGAAGAGATTATTCCAGGTAATTTAAAAGTGAATAAATGACAATAGGAAAGAGTCTTTTAAAGGGAATAAATTACGATAGGAAAGAGTCTTTTAAAGGGTGATGATGGAAAAACAAGTTAGTATATCAAAGAGATGATCTGCGCTACCGTCGTTTGTGGCAGCACCATTCACAATAGCCAAGATATGGATTAATCTACATATTCATCATTGGCTTAATGGATAAAGAAAATGTGCTGTACATATACACAATGGAATATTATTCGCTATAAAAATGAATTAAATCATGTCATTTGCAACCACTTGGATGGACAGTATATTAAGTGAAATAAGCCAGACACAGGAAGGCAGATATTGCATGCTTCTACCTGTGGGGCTAAAAGAAAAATGTTCTAGAGATACAGAGTATAACTGTGGTTACCAGAGCATGAGAAAAGTAGTGGGGAGGGAGGTTAAAGAGAGATTACTTAATGGATACAAAAATGCTGCAAATGGATACAGAAATACTGTTAGAAGGTGTAAGATTGGCCCGGTGTGGTGGCTCACTGTAATCCCAGCACTTTGGGAGGCCAAGGAAGGTGAATCACTTGAGGTTAGGAATTCGAGACCAGCCTGGCCAACATGGTGAAATCCCGTCTCTACTAAAAATAAAAAAATTAGCCGGGCTTGGTGGCGCATGCCTGTAATTCCAGCTACTCAGAAGGCTGAGGCAGGAGAATCGCTTGAACCTGGGAGGTGGAAGTTACAGTGAGCCAAATATCATGCCACTAGGCTCTAGCAAAAGCAAAACAAAAAGAATATTTAGTGCTGTGGAAAATGCCTAAAATTAATATAACCAAAAATAGGACACAAAATGTTTTTATACAAATGATTCCAATTTTGTATACTTTTTTAAAAAAATGACTGGAAGGAATTATATGTACTGTTACTGGTGTTGATGTTTGGGGGTGGTGAGATTATGGTTTTTGATTTCTCATTTTATACTTACCTGTATTTTCTAATTTTCTGGTTTCTATTAAGAGAAAGTAAGCTGTCCTTTTTGTATTGTTCTGTCTCACATTTACTTGAAGCAGACTTGTTTGGCTTATGCCATGGAACCTGTCAGAAGTGTGAGGGTGTCAGGGGCCTCAGGTGAGCTAGATGCTGCTAGGTTGCACGTTCACGTCAGCTGAGAGGCTGCTAGAGGGAGAAGTTGGGGGAGATGTGTGGCGATGTCAAGGAAGAGCCCCTGAGCAGTGCAGTGGACGGGGTCCTCATTCCCTAGCCCACCCTTTGAAGCATCTTCCTAGGGATGTGCACTCGGAGGTATCATGTGATTGCAGATGTCGGGCCTGAGGAGTCTTCATTTGCTTAGGTAGATTCTCCTCCTAGAAACCTTCCCGCCTCATTACCCACTTCCTGCCTCCCCAGCTTAGATGTCCCTCATCTTCCTGCTTCGGGCAGCTGTGGTTTACCTGGGCCATATGTAGCACACTGTTTTGAAATAGCTCTTCACACACTGCCTCCTTCCCTATGCTGCCACGTGTCCCTGCGGTCAGGCACAGTGACTGCTTCATAAGATGCACTCGGGGCCGGGTGCGGTGATTCCCGCCTGTAATCCCAGCACTTTGGGAAGCCGAGGCAGGTGGATCACCTGAGGTCAGGAGTTCAAGACCAGCCTGGCTAACATGGAAAAACTCCATCTCTACTAAAAACACAGAAATTAGCTGGATGTAGTGGCGGGTGCCTGTAATCCCAGCTACTCAGGAGGCTGAGACAGGAGAATCGCTTGAACACAGGAAGGGGAGATTGCAGTGAGCTGAGATGATGCCACTGCCCTCCAGCTGGGGTGACAGAGACAGACTCTGAACTATTAAAGACCTTTCCTTTCAGCTATAGTGATGAAACCCTGATGACAGGTGGTGGTTTCCTTTCCCTGTGACCCTAGGTCAAGTTTTTATCCCCACCTTGCATATATTTCTATAACCTAAAGTTATAGAAAGTAGATATCAGACAATCAACAAGTGCTTTAATCATAGAGTAGTGGTACTCACACACCTCATACTGAGACTCTTGTTTTTCCTCGAAGAGAGTTCACAGGTTGTCTCTTCCAGGTAAGAAAATTTGGATAAATTGTATTTTTGGTAATTTGCCCTGTAAAAGTTATTTTTCGTCTTCGAGGTATAAAATCAAAAGCGTATTGTACTTTTAAAGCTATGCCCACACCCCTTCCCAAGATTCTGCTATACTGCCTAGAGGACTTACCTTCATTTTGAGAATTATCACTATGGTAGAAGTTAAGAGAAAGTTCAGCAGAATTCTTGATTGCAGCTCAGTAGCATTGCTGGAGTTCTAAATTAGGAGTCCTCCACCTAACAGGTATAGCCATAGTTAGAAGTGAAATTTGTCAAAGAAGAGAGTGTGAGGTCAGGGTTAGAAGTTAGGGAGTTTCTGAATTTAGGACTTGAATGAGAGACAAAAATGATTCTGAGAAGGGGAGTTAGTGGATGAAACTTTGACCATGGTAAAATTTGTCACAGCCAAGACTTCTATTAAAGTTTCTTTTGTTTTTTTGTTTTTTTTTTTTATTTTTTTTGAGACGGAGTCTCGCTCTGTCGCCCAGGCTGGAGTGCAGTGGCCGGATCTCAGCTCACTGCAAGCTCCGCCTCCTGGGTTCACGCCATTCTCCTGCCTCAGCCTCCCAAGTAGCTGGGACTACAGGCGCCCGCCACCTCGCCCGGCTAGTTTTTTGTATTTTTTTTAGTAGAGACGGGGTTTCACCGTGTTAGCCAGGATGGTCTCGATCTCCTGACCTCGTGATCCGCCCGTCTCGGCCTCCCAAAGTGCTGGGATTACAGGCTTGAGCCACCGCGCCCGGCCTAAAGTTTCTAATGTTACGTAAATTTTGACAGTTGAAGAATCTCACTATACCTCAGTTTCCTCTTTTATAGGTGGCAATAATGGTATTTACCTCAAAAGGTTGTTATAAGGCTTAAATGAGTTAAAGTCTGTAAAGTAATTAACAATGTCAGGTACGGGGAAGTCCTAGGTAAATCGTCACTGTTAGTAATCATGCTGTGGGTGTGTGAATGCAGGTTGAGCATCCCGTATCCCAGACTCCACAATGCTCCAGAATCTGAAACTTCTTGAGTACCAGCATGACACTCGAAGTACTCATTGGAGCATTTCAGATTTCCGATTTACCGTCAATTCAACTGAATTTCATGTTTAGACCTGGATCCCGTCCTCAAGATTCATATCATGTTTATGCAAAACTTCGAAATCTGAGAAAATGAAAAATCTGAAACACTTGTAGTCCCAAACATTTCAAGTAATGGATGCTCAACCCGTATAAGACTATTTGCTTCAGAAAACTTAAGCCACAACCATGACTAACCCTCAGTGAGCCTGAGGCACGTGTCTATCCTAAGAGACCCTGGGTCCCAGAAGGCAGGCCTCCTCCTTTACCAGTTCACTGCTTTCTCTAATAATGTGACCTATCTGTCTTCTAGGCTTTACTCTGAAACCATTTAAAAAGGGAGCCTCACTGATGTTATGAGTTTGGGCTTGTGACTTTGAGTATTTTGCTCAGGGTAGTTGTTATTTCACATGCACTGAATGTGTTAGAACTGGTAGCTTCTGGAGAGCCCAAACCCCATGCTTTCTTAAGCAGACATAAATGGTGGGCTTTTTTTTTTTTTTTTTCTCAAAACAGGAGGCGGCAAGCCCGGCTACAGAAAGAGCTTGCAGAAGCAGCAAAGGAACCTCTACCAGTCGAACAGTAAGTAAAGATAAATGAATCGAAACTGTGCTCCTGAGAGTTTGGCTCTCTTAAAAGTTTTGTTTCGTTTTGTTTTTGTTTTTTTTGAGACAGGGTCTTGCTCTGTTGCCCAGGCTGGAGTGCAGTGGTGTGATCATAGCTTCTAATGTTTTTATTTCTGTAAAATCATCTTACAGATTTTAGAAAGAATACTTAAAGGAAGAAAATGAAACCATACAATTCTTCCACCACTCAGAACTAACATTCATATATCATTTTAATTGTATTTTGGTGGCTTCTGATTTCTCACTTACAAATAATGTACTAATATGGCCTTTGACCCTATTTCTGATTACTTACTTGAGATAGATTATTGAAAATAAAATTTGGTGGGTCAAAACTTTTGGAACATACCACCAAACAACCTTCTGAAAAGTTTCTGTTCATCAGCTGTGAATGTGAATTCTAACTTCCTGCGCTCGGTACACATTACTGCCTTGCCGTTTCCTGATGGCGCTTTGAACGATCAGTTTTCTGCCTCTCCACTGTGCCTGCCATGTGATGCTGCGGTGGGGTTGTTCCTGTTGTTTTGCTTGTTTTTTCCCTCCTTGCTCCCTTTGGTTTGTAACTTAAAGTGGAAACATAAGTGAAAACTAAGAGCTCTTGGAACAGAAGGAATTGAACTAGCTCTGGAGCTTTTCCTAGTCTGCCTACAAGTTAAGGTGGGGTATCTTCTCCGAGATTTGAAGCTTTGATAGTGGCAGAAAACAGTTTCCTTTGCTCTAGGATGTTTCTTTTCTATTGAAATGTGTTTTGGAATATAGTTTTAGAGTTACGATCCACTATTTTTTTAAAATGTTGGTTGATTCCTTATAAGAGGAGGGGTTTAAATTCAACTAGGAGTCATTCATCAACTAACGTTTTAATTTATAAAGAAACAAAGGTTCCCATATCATGCCTTTGCTTTAGATGTGTAGGATACATGTGTGTCTGCACACTCAGATGTGGAAGATTAATCTCAGTTGTATTTTCCCAAGTCACAAAGTAAATAAATAGTTGACCTGGAAATGATATTTGGTTTCTTCAAAATAACAGTTTATAAAAGTGTCATTTGCATAACCAGGTTGACTGTGACAGTTTAGACAGGTTGAGCATCCTGCCCAAGATCATACAGGAAGGGGCCGAGGTAGGATGCAAACACAGGGCTGTAAAGGCCTGTTATTTTATTTTATTTTGAGACAGAGTTTCACTCTTGTTGCCCAGGCTAAAGTGCAATAGTGCGATCTCCACACACCACAACCTCCACCTCCCAGGTGTAAGTGATTCTCCTGCCTCAGCCTTCCAAGTAGCTGGCATTACAGTCATGCGCCACCACGCTCAGCTAATTTTGTATTTTATTAGAGACGGGGTTTCTCCGTGTTGGTCAGGCTGGTCTTAAACCCCTGACTTCAGGTGATCCACCCGCCTTGGCCTCCCTAAGTGCTGAAATTACAGGCATGAGCCACTGCGCCTGGCCTAAGGCCTGTTCTTAATCTCTATGCTTCCCTAAGGAGTTTCTGGGTCAGAGGACATACATCTTTGAAAGGTTTTGATAACTTAGCAAATGCTAGTGTTTCCTTATGGTCCCGCTCCTAAGCACAGTTCCAAGTACTTACAACCATAAAATTCTATTTTCAACAGGACATTGCCAAAGGCTCAGCTCATATTTGCAGTTCCTGTCTTTGCAGTTCTCCTCTCGTCCTTGTGTGGGCACAGGTGGCTCTCTCAAACCTAGCTCGCTGGGAAAGCCAATCAAAAAAATAAAGCACAGCCTTGTCCTCTTTCTTTAGACCTGGCTTTATTCCCTTCTACATCCTGGCCAAAATGTGGTGCAATAATTACACATAGTCCTGGAATAAATAGCTAAGGAAAATAAATTTACTTTGACTTGGTTTAACTTGCTTAGTAACAGGTTCTTAAGTATATATTTACCTAATCCAGATAATTACCCATTGAAAAGGAAAAATCTTTCTGTCAAGTTCTTGTGAATCCAAACAGTAGGTGATGAAATCTTGGGTTATTACATTTAATTATCTTACTTCTCCATGAAGGTTGCATGTCAGTAGGAGGTCATTAAGACCAAAATAATTACTTGCGCTCCTCCAACTAGGAAAGACGTGGTCCATATGAGGAAGGGGGATTCCAGAGGTGCTTTGCATCTGCTGGGACAAACAGCAACAAAGGGAACATGTCCTATGACTTGATTATGTCATTTGAAGTGTGATGGGCTCTCCTAATGTCAGAGACACTATGTATTTAAACATAAAATATGCAGAGTCAAAAATGCATAGTGCTTACATTTTGTTTTTCTTTTTTTTTTTTTTTTTTTTTTTTGAGACAGAGTCTGGCTCTGCCGCCCAGGCTGGAGTGCAGTGGCCGGATCTCAGCTCACTGCAAGCTCTGCTTCCCGGGTTCACGCCATTCTCCTGCCTCAGCCTCCCGAGTAGTTGGGACTACAGGCACCCGCCACCGTGCCCGGCTAGTTTTTTTTTATAATTTTTAGCAGAGACGGGGTTTCACCGTGTTAGCCAGGGTGGTCTCGATCTCCTGACCTCGTGATCCGCCCGTCTCGGCCTCCCAAAGTGCTGGGATTACAGGCTTGAGCCACCGCGCCCGGCCTACATTTTGTTTTTCTATTTTTTAATTAAAGTAATATTTGAAACTGGGTTAAGTCAGCTGTTGATTTCATGGCCCATTTAGCCATCCCTTCTTTCCCTGAATTCTTCTCCCTACACTGTTGTTATTATATTCTATAGCTGCTGCCCCAAACTATCCTAGGTACCCCTCAGCCCTTGTATCATGAGAACTGTGCTTGGTGAGTACTGCAGCCCTTCAACTGTGATGCTGACTGCTGATGGAATGCCCTGCTTTGGCACTGGTTATGTGATTATAGACTCAACAGATCATATTTCATTGCTTTCCAAGTAGGAACTGTGTTTATACCTAAAAGGATCAAAAGCTCACTTTTAAATTTATTCTCAGTTGAAATTCTGGATTTGATTTGAACAGGTTAAATGTTTATTTTAGTGTTGTTCAGAACATGGCAGCTCTTCCTTTTTTTCCAAAGAACCTTTAAAACATTGCTGTCATAGACAAGTGATCTAAGATCTAACTAGAAAATGATATTAGCATTTGCAGAACAGATTAATCACAGAGCTCCTGTTCAAGAGAATCAAAGAATCTCTTGCCTTTCTTTCAGGGATGATGACATTGAGGTCATTGTGGATGAAACCTCTGATCACACAGAAGAGACCTCTCCTGTGCGAGCCATCAGCAGAGCAGCCACGTAAGTAGGCGGGTTTGAGCCAGGGGAAAAGACAGCTTGAGGAGCAGTATGAAGGCACATCTGTGGACCTGACAAAGAATGCAGTCAGATGCACCCAACTCCCTACCGCTTTGCTGGGACACCCAGCGTTGTACACACCACAGAGGTGTCTAGTCTTTCTCACTGCACCTCTGCTTAATGGGAGGGAAGCAGAACATGGGTGGCTTCAAATGCTTCTAAATACAAAAAAATGTAGTGGCTTACTAAAATATGGACAGTTAAACCTTAGTAAGCAGAATGATTGTTTAGGTTTAGATCATCCTGTTTCATTCTTCCTAGGGCTTCCCCTCCCCACCGCCCTTAAAAGAGTGGGGATTGGTTAGGTAGCCAGGAGTTGTGAGGTGTTAGTTGTCTAATGCTTTATTTACAGGGAAATTAATTTAATACTAGGGAACCTTGTTTCTTTTGAAACTTCTAGGCTGGGTTTTCCCTTTTCCCTTCCCACTATTTTCTGGCAGTTTGGTACTATGTTGGGTTTCTCTCGGCTGGGGTTTGGGAACTAAACGGGAAACATACTCCCAGGTACCTGTTTTTGTGGGCTGCTTTTATTGATTGATTATTTGGGCAAAATGTTTCTAAGGTTTAAACCTATCCTCCCCTCCTCTTTAGTAAGCGACTCTCGCAGCCTGCTGGAGGCCTTCTGGATTCTATCACTAATATCTTTGGGTAGGTTAGAAGACCTTTCCTTTTTAAAATGTGTATAAGTATACCTAAGTATATGTACATGACTTATTTTTATTTTTTAAATGTACACCAGGTTTCAGTGGTGCAGAGTATACATGTGCCTTAATATCAGCTTTTCATTTAGCTTCTTCCTTTTTCCCTCAACTTCCTTTCCTCTTAATCTCGCTGCGTGCTGATCTCTGGCCTTTCCCTTTAGTCTGTCCGAGTCTCCCCTTTTGGGACATCATTCTTCTTCTGATGCTGCCAGGTGAAACTATTATCCTCTCTTAGTCCAGCATGTGAGTGTGGGTCCTTAACAATTATGCCGATCACCGCTTCACTGCCCTCAGTCATCAGATGTTCACGTGCTAACCCGGATGCTTTGCATGTTCCTAGGAATGCCGGGAGCCCTCAGAGCAGGGCTGCCACACTGAACACTTTGTACAGTACTCATGCTCTTGTTGCTTTCTTTTGGCATGCGTTAGACTCCACATTGATCACAAGTGATGAGGGTGATTCTAACTAGGCATAGAAATAAAATAGGTTTGCGAAAAATAGCAAAGAGCTACCTCCGAGCTAGCTGTTACGTTGAGAAAGTTTCCCAGCAGCTTATTGACTGGGAAAGCAATTGTTCAGGATTGCTTTTTGTTGTTGGGTTTTGGAGTCCACCGGTTAGTGTGCAGGAGAGTAAGGCATGTGCTGGCTCTCTTTCTCATTTGAGTGAGGGTGCTTTTGATTTTTTTGTGAATTGTTCTATAGTTTGAAGAATCTAGAAGGGACAGGCTATCAACAGGCAGTCTGCTTAAGCAAGGTCATCTTGGAGTCCTTTCTAACAATTTGATGAGCAGTAAACCTTTGCAATCCTGTCTGACATTTGTCTTTATGTTATTTCTTAGGAGACGCTCTGTCTCTTCCTTCCCAGTCCCCCAGGACAATGTGGATACTCATCCTGGTTCTGGTAAAGAAGTGAGGGTACCAACTACGGCCTTGTGTGTCTTCGTAAGTATGCTTCAGCCCCAAGCCTCACGTGCTTGATATAGTGACAGAGCCTGGCAATTAAAGGGTCCTTTCTATGCCTGCAGCTAAGCGTTCCATTATTTTACTTATATCAAGCTTTTACACCTGTTGGCTCTGTCAGCTGTGAGAAATCGATCTATTTTGCTTAGTTTCAGAGGAAAAAATTTGTTACAACCATCCTCTGTAATGGCAGAGCTGACAGAAAGGATTGCTAGCATGAAGGATAGGGCAAAGGAAAAGTAATTAGGAATGGTGAGAAATGGGAGAGTGATTTATATAATTATTGTCACCAATTGGCTCCAGTTTAGAGTGAGTTGCCAGTCAGTGATCTATTTTGGAAGTAGGACAGCTGTTGGTTTCATGAATTATACCCCTATCTGTATGACTCCCAACCATTAGGGGTCTATGATTGGAAGCAGTCCTGGGCAGAAGCCACTGTGATGGATACCAGGGCTGTCACCTGGAGTTCAGAGCTGGGTCCTAGTGCTAGCAGATAGTTTGCATCCCAGCAGGGGTAATTGAGCAGAAATGGAGCCAGCCTGGGGAAACATTCAGTACCTGGCTCAGAACTGTCAAAGTACGAGGAGGGTAGGAAACAGAGCGCAAAGAACAGAACCTGGAGAGCTGGACTGACTCCCGTACTGGCCTAATAACTGGCAGCGGGTAAGTGAAAGGAGCCAGCTTTCAAAGCAGGGAAGATTTTGCCGTAAAAGTGGGATGGAATTTATGTGGTGGGAGCTTTGGGTTCTGGGTGTAAGGAGGGACTTTGCTAGTTACACAGTGGACTGGCTGAGTGATGAACTGCCTTGACTGTTGTAAAGAGAGTTCCGCTTTGGAGGAGGAGTCGGGGTGGGACATATCAAGGCCCCTACCCAGTCCCACTCCACTCCTGTGATTCCGTGATGAACCGGGCGCCTTGCAGAGGTCGATGATGATTGGTAAAAGGTCTGATTGCACTGAATGTCACAGTCCCTTTGTTGCCCTCAACTCCCAGCAGCCCATTTTTTTCCTCCTGTCACATTTAAGTCATGTGTATGGGATCATGGAGCAGCTGATAATTTGGGATTCTGTCAGTGTGTGTTTCTGAGAGTGATCGGTTCACAGCTGACAAGTATCCAACAAAACCAGTTACACAGGAGACTGACGAGTGGCAGTCATGGGTGTGATGGTGCGTGATCTCAAGTTTTCAATCTGAGACCTCCTAAGGAGAAAGAAAGCATGAAAAAGAAAAGGAAGTTTCATGGGGGTAAAAGGTTTGGTCACCGGTCATACTTTTCAGCAGTGGGTCACAAGAGGGAGGGAAAATAGAAAATGAAATTACCAAAGTGGCGCCTGCTGCCCAGCCTGTATTGCTCTCTCTGTGATTCTTCAAGCATCTTTTTTTTTTTAGTCACAAGCGAATGTGAATATCACATATTCTCTTCCCCAAGTGACCTTTTAGACAAGTGATTATCTACTTAACAATCTCATATTGGTAGTCTATGTTTTCTAGTCTTTCTTTTCCTTCTCTATTATAGAAATTTTCAAACACTTTTGCTGGAGCAATTTGAAGCCAATCCTAGGCATTATATTTCATCTAAAAATATTTCACTACCCATAATCTTCTTGAGAGTATAGTGAATTTTTTGATTATTCCCTTTTCCCATTCTAGAATGAGATGCTGGCTGGGTCTCTGTTATCCAGGCTGGAGTACAGTAGCACAATCTCAGCTTGCTGCAGCCTCAACCTTGTGCTGAAGCAATCCTCCCACCTCAGCCTCCCGAGTAGCTGGAACAACAGGTGTGTGCTACCACACCTGGCTGATTTTTGGTTTTTTGTTTTTAAGAGATGGGGTTTCGCCATGTTGCCCAGGCTGGTCTTGAACTCCTGAGCTCATGCTATCCGCCCACATCGGTCTCCCCGAAGTGCTGGGATCACAGATGTGTGCCACCGCACCCAGCCAGGATGCTTTTTTACTTGGTTTTCTTTGTCATCCTGAACATAAGTACCATCTTTTGCCAGTGTTTATGCCAGTATCAGAAATTTCCCTATTAAAAATATAAATTCTCCTAAAATAACGACTGTCATTTTTATCCACGGCTTACTCATTTAACAGGTACCATTCTGGGTTGCAAAAACCTTTCTGGAGCTGAGCAAACTGAGACTTCAGAAACTTGGCAGAGGTCACACTGCCAGTACACACTAGTCCCATAGTGTTTCCACAAAGAACTACATAGAATTCCATTGTAACACAGATTGATGTTTTTGCCATCTGCTTATATTAGGTCTCATTGTGAAAGCTGTATTATGAGAGGCCATGTACTATACATTATTTAAATAGGTAGTATTTAATATTATTAGTAAATTAGTAATTACTAGTAGATCAATAAGTAATATTCAACTCAGTCTAGACCAAAATTAACTAATTCTAGGTTTACTTTTAAACTATTAAGATAAATATAGGCCACTATTGTTAGAACAAATGATATTAATGCAAGGACCAACTTTTTAAGCAATCTACACAGATTTTGAGTACTTTTTGAGAAGGTTGCGCTGTACTCTGATGCAACTGTAACTAGAAGAATAAAATGATAATAGAATCTTAGGAGACCTGAGCTAGGAGTCCAGTTTAGTTTGTGATTGGCTCCACCTGTCTTTAAGGATGAGCGTTTCCCCATGAATTAGGCATTTGGAGTGTTCGCGCTTCTTGAGCTCTTGGAATGAGAATGACTGGGTTTGACGCAGGGTACTTGTCTTGCAGGATGCACATGATGGGGAAGTCAACGCTGTGCAGTTCAGTCCAGGTTCCCGGTTACTGGCCACCGGAGGCATGGACCGCAGGGTTAAGCTTTGGGAAGTATTTGGAGGTGAGAGCCTGCTGCATGATCTCAGACTGAAAAAATTTGAGATGATGCACTCCTTGCAGTTGGGACTACAGGCGCCCGCCACAGTAGAGACGGGGTTTCAAGCTGTGTCCTGCTCGTGGCAAATGCTGGGATTGGTTGACCGCGCCCGGCCTCAGACTGAAAATTTGAGATGATGCACCCTTGCTTTCAGAAAGCACTGTGAATTGTTGACCTTGCTTTCAGGCACTGTGAATTGTTCATCTTCCCAAAACATACATTTTATGTAAGGGATCATTTGAGCAAAGCATTGTACATCTCAGTTATTCTTTACATCCGAGTGGATGTTTGCTGTCATTTTCTAAGTAGTGACCAGAAAATACTGTTATGGATATGTTTATGTTAGTAAGGTTTCTGTAATTTTTCTCAAGTATATACCAATCAGAACATCTTGCAAAATAGTACCATTTTTATGAGGAAAATAAGTCTTATGATCATGGATTCTACAGTTAAACTATACATTAAGCTATAGTTGATGCATTTAATGACAATGGCAATAACCTAGGGGAAAAAATGACTGGCGTCATGTCTAAGCTTCAGAAAAGAGACGTGTGTTACCTAGAAAAGATGTCTTTAACAGTGTATCAGACAAGGGCCCTTAGATGGAGACTCAGTCTCTTTGGACTTCTAGGATGCTCAGAGATGGATGGCATTAAAACAGAAAATGGAAGTTAATGAAACCATCTCTTAGAAATCTGAAGCTGGGCATTTCCCAGTTTTGACATTTTCAAGATTCAGTTAAATATGCATGTATTTTTACTAAAGTAAGGCCAAAGAATAAGGCTTAAGGTTTTTAATAGGAACCACTTTGTCGGGTGTCCATAGTCCATACATTATCCCTGTCCAGCAATAAGTATCTCCAAAGTGATTTTGTCTGTTAATTCCCCTGATCTTCACAACAGCCCTGTGTGGTTAGAATGGTAGAGATTGAGCCATTTCACAGATAAAGGGAATAAAACTCAGACACTACGTGATTTACATGGCTGGTGAATGATTTCCATGGTGAGGAAGTGGTGGAACTAGGACTAATGCAGGTCAGAAGACTTGAAATTCCATGCTCTTCTTACTGTAGCCTTCTCCAGCATTCTCTAGCAACTGAAAAATCATAGGAGTACTGCTTTTAAGGTTTATTATTAGAGCAGGAACAACTTATTAGAATAGATTATTAGTAAAGCACTCCTCCTGTCTGCCCCGTCCTTTGATTTTCAGGAAAGGGGCTCAGCAGTTACAGCCCATCGAAGCGTGCTAAAATTTGCTGTTTTGCCCGGAAACATTTTAGCTTATGAATGATAATGGCTGAAGCTATTAGAAAACAATAATAAAAACAAATCATAAGAAATTTTCACTTTGTGTGGCTGAGGCAAGAGGGTTGCTTAGGCCAGGAGTTCAAGATCAGCCTGGGCAACAAAGTGAGACCCTGTCTCTACAAAAAAAGTATTAAAAAGTACCTGGGTGCAGTGGGCATGCACTTGCAGTCCTAGCTTCCTGGGAAGCTGAAGTGGGAAGATCAGTTGAGCCCTGGAGTGCGAGGCTGCTGTGAGCTATGATCACATTACTGCACTCCAGCCTGGGCAGCAGAGCAAGACCCTGTGTCTTTAAAAAAAAAAAAAAGGAAATTTTAGGGAATTTGATTTGTAAAATGGAAGTAAACAGTCTGTTTTGATTATACCATTGAGATTTAAATAAATATAACACTAGAAATATTTTTGTTTTACTCCTTGGTCAGTAAAAACACCTATAAGAAAATTAGAGGTACCAACCTTTAATTCTAGTAACCTTGTTGCTGCTGAAAAGGAAATGAACATCAATTGAAGTTAATACTGACATAATTTGTGCCAGCGCATAATTTGTGTTAGTCAAATTAAGTTTCTACCTAATCTACAGAAGTAGAAGAACGTATGGCAGCATTTCTTACAGTATTGTGTAGGGCCTTTCTTCTACAAACAGCTTTTTCTTTTTTTTTTTTTTTTTTTTTTTTTTGAGACGGAGTCTGGCTCTGTTGCCCAGGCTGGAGTGCAGTGGCCGGATCTCAGCTCACTGCAAGCCCCGCCTCCCGGGTTCACGCCATTCTCCTGCCTCAGCCTCCCGAGTAGCTGGGAGTACAGGCGCCCGCCACCTCGCCCGGCTAATTTTTTTTTTGTATTTTAGTAGAGACGGGGTTTCACCGTGTTAGCCAGGATGGTCTCGATCTCCTGAACTCGTGATTCGCCCGTCTCGGCCTCCCAAAGTGCTGGGATTACAGGCTTGAGCCACCGCGCCCGGCCCAGCTTTTTCAGTCTACTAGGTTTTTCCTCTTGGCTAATATTTATTTACTGAATCTTGGAAGAGGCCAAGTTCAAGAGACCTTTTCTGAAATAGTTTGGGAGTCCTGTTTTTTCATCCTTTTAGAATATCAGAAGAATGGCACTTTCTTCCCACTGGGAACATCTGGTTTTGCTCATTGTCTCTAAAGCAGAAGTTCCACTGGGAATTATACAAATGCTGTTGACATAGCACTCCCCACCCCCACCCCATACCTTGTAGATAATTAGTTTTAATACAGTCTTTGTTCTTTTTGAGATCAGTCTCTCATATTGAATAGCATTAATTTTTTGGTCACTTCTTACATTTCAGCACTGTATTACGTGCCAAGCAAATAGACCAGTATTTTAAGCATAAGCCAAAGAGATATTTCTTAGAATTTGCAGTAATATTTTTATCTGTGACGACTTCATCTAAAGGAAGATCTTAGCGAATATTAGCCTTTTTCAACCGTTTTGAAAATCTTAAGAAAGCTAGGATCCGGAAAAAGCCATTAAATATGCTGTATTTTGCAAGTGGATTTACAGGAGAAGTTCATCAACCAGGTTAACAGTCCGTGGCCTGAACGTACATGACGGCTTCAAATCAGTATTCGTGTCACTTTGATACTGGCTCCAATCATTATTTTTACTACTTAGAAGTACTGAATAAGATACACATGTGTGGACATGTTTTCTGTTCTGTGTTCCTCTTCTACAAATAAGATTACACTGCTTCCCTAATTCCTAGCTTATCTGTGTGGATCATCCTTAAGTTACCCTTTTCAAAAGAACTCAATCAAATCATTGAGATTTTTGCTCTTCTCAGTTTGGGATTGCCGGTTCCTGAAATTTCTGTGTGGGTGGCCAGGCTGTCTGGAAGCAGAGTAGATAAAGTGGACACTGCAGAGTAGATAAGGTGGACACTGCAGAGTAGATAAGGTGGACAGTGCAGAGTAGATAAGGTGGACACTGCAGAGTAGATAAAGTGGACACTGCAGAGTAGATAAAGTATACACTGCAGAGTAGATAAGGTGGACAGTGCAGAGTAGATAAAGTGGACAGTGGCTCTGTTGGTGAGGGAGAGCTGTGTAGAGGGACGGGAGGTGCTGGCACTTAGTTCGCTTGCCAGGATCTTAGGTTCATGGAGATAAAGTATGAGGGCAAATTCCAGAAACTCCAAACTAGCTTGACTGGTATTCTAATGACTAGTCATTTAAATGTAACCCAATTTCTTTTCACACCTTAATGAAAATTACTACACCATGGATCTGGAAATTGACTGCCAGTTTATACAAAAGTGATAGTTAAGTTAGCACAAATACTGATCAATTCAAAGATTTATGTAAGTTTTTAAAATTTACTGAGAAATAATGGAACTGAATAAACCCAGTCTCTAGTTTGATTGATATGGTTTATGCATTCCTACACTTTATTTTTCTAAAGAGAATGAATAACTACATTTCTTAAAGAATAGAACACACATGCAAGATACTGGGGTCAGTGTCCACTTAGACATGCATTCCTCTTAGAAACTAGCAGTATCTTTTATCTCTCATATTCTGTTTGTCCTGCTATTTTGTTTGATTCTGTAAAGGTACAGGATAGCTGTTGTTTCAGCAGTATAATTGGCTTCCATTGTATTTCAGTGCCCAGTTTTAATGTATTTATTGACTTTATTTAACTTCCCATCATCCTAATTTTTTCTTTTTATACAGAAAAATGTGAGTTCAAGGGTTCCCTATCTGGCAGTAATGCAGGAATTACAAGCATTGAATTTGATAGTGCTGTAAGTATCAAATAGCTATGATTTTAGGTTTTTAGAAATAATTTAAGACGTTCAGTTTTTGAAATTATAAAATAACTTACCCGATTTCTCTGCCATTCTCTATATCTTAAGTCAAATCCATGTTAAAGAAAGATGGAAGTAGATTATAGGGTTAATTGCTGTATCAACTCTGATAAACCCTTGGGTTCTGCTTCATGCATTAGGCTTGTGATGTTACTCAGTACTCTGTGTAATTTCACTTAATAGTTGTATTTTGAGTTTATAGATGCTGTACTCCAGGGGCCAGTGTGGTCTCTACCCTCAGAGATTCACCATCTAAATGAGAGTGATGGGAAAGCATTAAACTGCAAAGCATTGTGTTGAGGTTATGGTTGAGATGTGTGTGGAGTAGAAAGGAAATACTGATGAGAGAGTAGCTCATTCTGGGGCAAGGGTTAGGGGCCACAGTAAGGCATTTAAAGCGGGTCTAAAGATAATCAAAGGTCGGAGGCAAAAAGCCAGGAACGGACACCACAGGCAGAGGGAGCAGAGGAGGTTGGGCTGGGCAGGTGCAGGCGCTTGGGTGGAGGTGATGACTGGGTGAGGCCAAGGCAGTGTCCTCATCTACCAAGAGTCGTTATCTTGGTTGTCATCTCTGGGGAGCCTTTTTCACATTCCTGGGTGGGTTGAGTGTCTTTCTGTATTCCCAGCATCTTGTGCAAACCTATTCTATGGCACAGTGGTTGTGTATATCTGCTTCTTTTACTAAGCTGAGAGCTGACTACCTGAGGACAGGTGTCTGGGTGTTAAACATCTTTGTACTCCCAGCACCTGGCACAGTGCCTATTAGGTTCTAAATAACTGCTCCTTGAATTTAATTGGGGAATGATAAGGGAATAAGGTTGGAAAATGAGGGTATGTTGTATTGAAAGGTTTAGACTTCTGTAAAGCCATGTGGAGACTTGAGAGATTTTTAGAAATGGGTGTGGTGTTAAATTGTGGTATAACTGTGACAGTGTTGAAGACTGCATTGGAGGAAGCAGGTCTGCAGCAGCCTGTGCGTTCAGTGCTTCTGCAGAGATGCAGAAGGCCCAGGTGGGGGCTGAGGCAATAGGGGAGAGAGGAGAGGACCAGGCTTGACACATTGAAGATGAACAGTTCTCAGAGTGAGTGGGAGATTAGGCCAGGAGAGAGTCAAGGGTGCCTCTGAGGTTTCTGACTTGTTGATATTTGCTGCTAGTGAAGGTTGCCAAGGGAAAAGTGAGCAGGGAAGGCTGAGATCCATTTTGAGCTTGAGGTGTCTACAATATTCAGGTGAAATTGAGCAGGCTCAAAAAAAGGTCTGAGCTCGAAGGAGAGTGGTGAGTTAAAGCACACTCATGACAGTAGCTGGTATTCACGCTGGGTGTATAGTTTGAGGCATCTAAACCTTCTTGGACTTGATTATTGGGGAATTTATATCGTGTGAACTTAACTCCTCTGATTTGGCTAAAAATTGGTTTTCCTCTTCTTTATTCCCATAGGGTTCTTACCTCTTAGCAGCTTCAAATGATTTTGCAAGCCGAATCTGGACTGTGGATGATTATCGGTTACGGGTAAGACCCAGTTAAGAAAGTTAGTGCAATCTCCAGACTTCATGTGGTGTTATCAAGGCACAAACTGGCAGGTGCTTAATTAGGGGACTTTGTTTTCCCGAAAATCATGCTTGATTCACCCTGCCCTTCCTTTCCTCCTTGGGGAAATCTGTGTTTCCACTTTATACTCTTTGTCTAAGACTCAGTTTCAAAATATTTGCAATAGGACCCTCACATTTGCATGAAAACCTTGGAATTCTCTTCATAAGGACTAGATGCTTTTCGTAGGTAGCAATTTTAGCTTAATGGCACAGAATTTAGCAACAGCATAGGAATTATGATTCCTGTGGGCTCTAAAACTTAATTACCTCACAGAGTAAAGTGGGATATAGAAGTACAAATGGATGTATCATAGGGATAAGACAATTCTGAAACAAAAACTCCCAGCTGAGAAAGAGGGGACAGGTGTCAGAGCAGGAAGAACTGATTGGATGTTGAGGAAAGCTGCATTTGAACCGAAACTTGCCGAGAATTCTCTTGGCACCCAAGATAGAGACCAAAACTTGATTGTATCATTTTTGTTCTGAGGGGAGCCAGGGGCATAGGGGGAAGCATGTAACTTAATTTGCAGACTTTTTTACCCCATAAGCCTGAAGGAATCATCACATAAGCTTATTAAACACAAGCTATTGAAAGATATAATGGAGAATGAATTTGGCATCAGTAGGTATTTTACTAAAAAAAAAAAAAAAAAAAAAAAAAAGTTCAACACAAGCCATTTGTGTGTGTCAACCCACACCAAAAACAGGAAGTAATGTTAAGATGAATTTTCTTTTTTTTTTTTTTTTTGAGATGGAGTTTTGCTCTTGTGTAGAGTACAGTGGTATGATCTCGGCTCACTTCAACCTCTGCCTCCTGGGTTCAAGCAATTCTGCCTCAGCCTCTTGAGTAGCTAGGATTACAGGCGTGGCTAATTTTTATATTTTTAGTAGAGATGGGGTTTCACCATGTTGGCCAGGCTGGTCTTGAACTTCTGACCTCAAGGGATCTGCCCACCTCGGCCTCCCAAAGTGCTGGGATTACAGGCATGAGCCACTGCCCAGCCAGATAAATTTCTTTTTTCTTTTTTTTTTTTGTTTTTTGTTTGAGGCAGAGTCTTGCTCTGTCACCCAGGCTATTAAACACAATAGAGTGCAGTGGCGCCATCTCAGCTCAGTGCAAGCTCCGCCTCCCAGGTTCAAGCAATTCTCCTGCCTCAGCCTCCCGAGTAGCTGGGATTACAGGCGCCCTCCACTACGCCCAGCTAATTTTTGTATTTTTTAGTAGAGACAGGGTTTCACCATCTTGGCCAGGCTGGTCTTGAACTCCTGACCTTATGATCCACCTGCCTCGGCCTCCCAAAGTGCTGGGATTACAGGTGTGAGCCGCCGTGCCTGTCCAAAATTTCTTTTTTCTTTTTTTTTTTCTGAGATGGAACCTGTCGCCCAGGCTGGAATGCAATGACGTGATCTCGGCTCACTTCAACCTCTGCCCTCTGCCTCCCAGGTTCAAGTGATTCTCCTTCCTCAGCCTCCCAAGTAGCTTGGATTACATGCATCTGCCACCATGCCCGACTAATTTTTTTTTTTTTTTTTTGAGATGGAGCCTCGCTCTGTCGCCCAGGCTAGAGTGCAGTGGCATGATCTCGGTTCACTGCAAGCTCCACCTCCCACGCCATTCTCCTGCCTTAGCCTCCAGAATAGCTGGGACTGCAGGCACCCACCACCATGCCCAGCTAATTTTTTGTATTTTTAGTGGAGACGGGGTTTCACCGTCTTAGCTAGGATGGTCTTGATCTCCTGACCTCGTGATCCACCCACCTTGGCCTCCCAAATTGCAGGGATTACAGGCGTGAGCCACTGCACCTGGCCTAATTTTTGTATTTTTTTAGTAGAGACAGGGTTTCCCCATGTTGGCCAGGCTGGTCTCGAACTCCTGACCTTAAGTAATCCACCTGCCACGGCCTCCCAAAGTGCTGGGATTACAGGCGTGCACCACGACACATGGCCCAGATGAATTTCCTAAATCTACAAGGGAGGTGGAGGAGCTGTAGTAGAATGGTATATTAGGTGGGTTTCTGGTGATTTTCTTGAGAGGGTTGTATAGAAGATTATTAGTATTAGATGCTAGCCAATACCTCAGGGGTAGTCATTCTTAATTCGCAGTTGAAAGACGATCCAGGTCCGAAGGTGCAAAATAATGACCTCTGACGAAGACAAGGACGTGCTGTGAGAGCTGAGGAGCCTATGTTCTTGTCTTAATGACGGACTCAGAAAGTGCGCTGCTAGAGAGCCTGCCACGGGGCACATCGATTCAGATGCTTGAACAGGTTCAGTTGAAGCCCTGTTGTTCTGTACTGTACACATGGAAAAGATGGCCTAGCCAGTACTCATGGCTACGTTCTAATCCATCCTGTGGAATATTGTGATTTATCTAATCATTGACCTTTTATTCTAGACTGAGATACAGTAAAACTGACCAATTATTGGAGAGGGGCCTACGGCCTTTTTTATGATAGTCCCCTAGAGGAGAAGAGGAAGAAGTTGAGTCAACCAGTAGTGCAGGATGGTATTTTTTAATTGGTAAAAGAGGAGTCCTATACAGGTGGGCATCAGCCTTTGGGTTAGAAATAACAAGAAGGGGACCTAGAGCAGGGAGCTAAACTGAGAGACAAAGGTCATAACATTGAGCTGGCGCACAGAGGTCTCACTGGGGAAATGTTCTCAGTATGCGGGAGCACAGCGCAGGCGGCTGGGCTGCTGCTTCTGGTGATGCCATGCTGGGGCAGGAGCCTCCTGTGCTGGACTAGTTGGCTTTTGAGTTTCTGGCCTGTTCATAACCTTGTCCTGTTCCTTGGTAAATGTGTGAAGATGGGAGGCCTTTTTCAGCAGATTCCCTGTACCCAGAGAACTCTCCTGAAAACTTTACCAGGTTGCAGAAAGTAAAATAGGCTCCTTATTCTAGGGAGTGCTGGCTTTTTTTTAGACCCCAGTTAACAGATGGTATTGGAGAATAGGAATCCATTCATCTATGTTGTGAAACTCACAGACATCCATGCCCTGTTGGTATCTCCTTTGCTCTTATGACAAGGGAATGGTGTTGGGAGAGACTGGCAATCAAGAAGCAGCTGGTTGAGTGCTTGCTTTAACATCCTTTTTGTAAATGCACCCTAGAAACAGCCTGGCATTGAAAGGAGTCCTCTGTGATGCCTCCGTTAAAAATCTAAAGTCAGTACAAAACTGCCCGGCTGCTTGGTAAGATTTGACTTGAGGAACTTGCTTGGAGAACCCCCTGCCCACTTCTGTCGTGGTGTGGTGAGGCGGCCACAGTGAGGATCAGCTATGGCTGCTCGGTGATGGTTTCTGTTTGGAATGTTCCTCTCTGAGTTCTGCATTCTTCTGGAATCAGTTGTCTTTGGTTGGTGTTATGTTAGCTGCATGATTAAGTTGTTACCTGAATGGGCAATTTTGTGTTTAGAAATAGGGGTCGTCTCTACTAAAAAATACAAAAAACTAGCCGGGCGAGGTGGCGGACGCCTGTAGTCCCAGCTACTCGGGAGGCTGAGGCAGGAGAATGGCGTGAACCCGGGAGGCGGAGCTTGCAGTGAGTTGAGATCCGGCCACTGCACTCCAGCCTGGACGGCAGAGCGAGACTCCGTCTAAAAAAAAAAAAAAAAAGAAATAGGGGTCGTCACTCGTTATCTGCCATGAGGCACAGAGAGAGTCTGTGCAGAGCCCAGTGGAGCAGAGGAATCTTGAAGCCTCCCTGCTTTGAGGCCCCGGCCTTGATGACATCTAAATCCGCTGCCCTTCTCTTGTTAATCCCTGTTTAAAAGTAGAAGATGAAACCTAAAAGTGGTGTTAATCATAAAAATAGATTTCGGAAACACCTAACGGATGTAAGAAGTTTAAATCTGATCCATTTCAAAGGACTCTTTATAAATGATAGCGGTGATTGAAGGCCTGTGGGAGGCCCAGCTCTATACCATTGGAAGCACCCAGACGGTGGGCGAGCCAGCTTCAGGCAGCTCCAGCTTATTCTCACTGAGAATAAGGTGAGCAGAAGCCCAAACATTGTACAAAGCAAGCTGACAATACATACAAGGAGCCAAGAAACAAAACGTCCCTTTCCCTTATTCCATTAGTTCAGCAGTTTCATTCCTGGAAATAAATTAAGAGAAGAAAGCTCTATGCCCATGAATGTTCACTGCAGCAACCTTTGTGACAGACTCTTAAAGAAAGGGGGGGTGCAACAAGGAAGAGATTTGATCCCATTCGTCTTGTTGAGTCCATACTAAGATAGCACAAGGATGTTTCCCGTTCACAGATGTTACAGAGACCCAGGGTGTTTAAATCAGTGGAACCCCAAAGCCCATGAATTTTCAGCTGTCATATGAAAAAGTGCTTATGCTATAAGGTTAAAAGAGCAATGGATACATTTTTAGGAAGAGTATAATTGTGTAAAGATTAACATGTTCCTGGAAAGTATGTAAAAATGAATATACAGATGGTCCCCAATGTAGGGTATTTTCATCTTACAATGTGTTTGTCAGGACTGGCCCCATCATAAGTTGAGGATCATCTGTACTTGCCATATCCCACTTAGGCACAATGTCTTTTTATTCCCTGTGTTTGTGAAATGTGATTTTACTCTTAACATTAAGAAACAGATAGTGAATATAAATACAAATTTGAATTTTTGATAAAATAGTTATTAAGAATTGAATGTAAGGCTGGGCACAGTGGCTCATGCCTGTAATCCTAGCACTTTGGGAGGCCGAGGCAGGCAGATCACTTGAGGTCGGGAGTTCAAGACCAGCCTGGCCAACATGGTAAAACCCGTCTCTACTAAAAATACAAAAATTAGCTGGACATGGTGGCGCATGCCTATAGTCCCAGCTACTCAGGAGGCTGAGGCAGAAGAATCACTTGAACCTGGGAGGCGGAGGTTGCAGTGAGCTGAGATCACGCCACTGCACTCCAGCTTGGGTGACAAGAGCGAAACTCTGTCTCAAAAAAGAAAAAAAAAGAATTTAAGAAGTAGCCTACCCAAGTTTTTTTGTCTCTCCCCGTGATTTGTGCAGAGTGGATGTTTTATATTGAATGGAATCATTATTCATGGACTGTATGTAGTGGAGGCTTTGTTAGTGGAGCTTTCTTGATCTTACAGAAGGATCAGTGGGAGGTTTTCACACAACTGTAGCACAGCCGGCACCCAACTGGCAGCAGTTGTAAGATGCTGTCCCAGTTTCAAAGGTTTGAATGTGGGATAAGGCAGTGTGAGAACTCATGCAAGCTTCCCTCATTGAAGACGAGAGGGTAGTATAAGTTTTTTGTTTCTGTGCTGAAGTGGAGTTAACTCCACTGAAAATAGAGGAAAGATTGGTTTCAAAAATGTTAACACAAAAAATCTAACCCCGAACCATGAGGTCTCATCTTTGGGAGCTGAGGTTTGGAGTGCAGTGGCAGGATCTGGGCTCCCTGAAGCTTCGACCTTCTGGGCTCAAGCAGTCCTCTCACCTCAGCCTCCCCTGCAGCTGAGACTGTAAGTACATACCACCACACCCAGCTAATGTGAATTTTTTTGTAGAGATGAGGGTCTCACTATTTTGCCCAAGCTGGTCTCAAACTCCTGGGCTCAAGCAGTCCTCCCAGCTTGGTCTCCCAAAGTGGTAGGATTACCAGTGTGAGCCACTTTGCCCACCCTTGCATTTTCTAATTAGAAAGAAAACATCAGTGAATACCTTCTGAACCTCTGGTGTTTTAACACATAGAAAAATGTTGATCATGCACTGCATAGAGGTCAATGATGAATGGTAAAAGGTCTGAGTCCTCAGATCCCCTCCCAGCATCCCAGTTATCCCCAGCTGCCTCTCCTCCATCGCGCTTCAGAAGTGCTGTGATGGGCAGAAGGGCAGCCGACACTCCGTGATGTCCCTCATTCTGTGTTCCTCCGTGAGCTCAGGGAAGACACTGGTTGGCGTCCAACAGCTTAGTCACAAAGGGATTTGATTGTTGGGAGTGCTGATATCTGTGGCTGTGATCAGACTTGTTCAAGCTGAGACCTCTGATTGAAAATCCCCCAGGGGTTTTAATTGTTTACATAGAGTCCTGATGTTGCCTTTTGTAAATTATGCTTGTGGTGACCTTGTCTAGTCTGACTTTAAATATGGAACTGACTTTCAGCAGCATGGGGCAAAATCGAGGCTTTAAACTTTTTAAAATTTGATATAATCCAGACATACAAAAAATTACAAAAACAGTACAGCAGATATCTGTGGTAGAGCTGATTTCAAATTCAAGATTGAGGATGGGGAGCACGTGAAGCTTGGTCCTAGTGATGTTCAGTTTTTGTTTTTAATGTTATTTTTAGTGGCAGTTTTATCCTTTTGGTCTTGATACCTCACATTTGGCCAACACTCAAAGATAGGCTTCCTATGAAATGTGTGGCCTCTGGATAAGACTCAGGAATGAAATTGTTGCTTCGTATCCTGTTTGGGATTTGTGTGTGTGTGTGTGTGTGTGACAGGATCTTGCTGTCACTCAGGTGGAGTACAATGGCATTGTCATAGTTCACTGCAACCTCGGCCTCCCAGGCTCAAGCAGTCCTCTTGCCTCAGCTTCCCAAGTAACTGGGACCCCAGGCACATGCCACCACTCCCTGCAAATTTTTGAAAAAAGTTTTTTAGAGATGGGGGTTTCACTGTGTTGCCCAGGCTGGTCTTGAACTCCTGGGCTCAAGCAGTCCTCACACCTTGGCCTCCCAGCGTGTTGGGATTGCAGGCATGAGTCTGTGCCTGACCTGTGTCTTTTTCCTTTGCTGTCTTATCGCTTTGAGTGTTCCTGGCCGGATCTCAGGGTGGTCTGACACTCTGACTGGAGGTAAGGATGCTGTGGATACTTTGCTAGCATAGGCAGGGCCTGGCGCCCTGAGGCTCACCCTGGCTGTGTTCTCTCCTAGCACACACTCACGGGACATAGTGGGAAAGTGCTGTCTGCTAAGTTCCTGCTGGACAATGCGCGGATCGTCTCAGGAAGTCACGACCGGACTCTCAAACTCTGGGATCTACGCAGCAAAGTCTGTGAGGAAATTCAGTCTCTCTGTCTGTGTATATGCTTAGATGTTAGCGTGGAGGGGTGTGTGTGCACGTCAGAGCCTGCATTTATGTAATATAGTTTGAATTTCAGATCTGGCTTCACGTTTAGAGGGGCACTGAGGGTAGTGATAGTTTTTCTTGTTTGAGGCTTCATTAAGTGAGTAACTCTGACAAGTCAGTGGTTCGAGGGTAGCAGCATTATGTAAACAGCCACGTTGGTGCCTCTGCTTGATTAATGATGTTTGCGTTTCTTTCAGGCATAAAGACAGTGTTTGCAGGATCCAGTTGCAATGATATTGTCTGCACAGAGCAATGTGTAATGAGTGGACATTTTGACAAGAAAATTCGTTTCTGGGACATTCGGTATGATACCCAAGCGCCTGACAGGAGGCACCTGAGAGTCTCCACAGTGATGGTTCTGTACATGGGTTGTGCTTTTAAAATCTCAGGACATGACAGAAATGAGCTTCAGTACGTGCATGTTTAGTGTTAGCTTATTAACACCCGGCTGTTCTTTCCCGTGAAGTAGCCTGTGGAGCTTAGCAGTCATTTATTGAGCGTGCAGTGAGTGCTGGGCCCTTCACCAGCTGGCAGGTGAGAAAAGGCACACAGGATACTCTTTCTCCCTTTAGGTAATTTAGACTGTAGTAGGGAAGGCAGACACAAAAGTCAGTGACTCGTGTGTTGAAGTAGAGGCAGGTCCCTTTGCCCAAGTGTGCTAAAGAATGCCTCTCCAGATGTCTCCGGAGACTTGAGTAGGATTCACACAGCAGGAAAGCCGCTCAAACTTTTGAGTGTGTGTCTGGTGGCTGATACACGGCAAGTGGGCAGAAGCCAGTGAGGTGGCTATGGTGCGTTGAAATCAGGTTGCCACGGGCTTGATAAGCCATTTTCAAACGACTCGATCCCGTAAGTCGTTGGGTGTTTAGCAAGGAAATGGTTGCTTTGCAGGAGTCTAGTAGATGACTTTGGTGGCATTTTGAGAGGGCATATTGGGGAACAGGAAATCAATAGAGTTGATAAGGACCTAAGTTCAAGTCAGTAGAGGAACATGTGGAGGAGGGAATCTATTTGAAGGAGAATTTGGACAGGGCTTGTTGACAGATTGGAGGCAGAGGATGAGGAGGGGGAAGACAGGATGGAGAGTAAATGAGGACAGCCTCCCAGCAGGGTTGTAGAGAGGGCGGGGGTACAGGGCCCGTGGTGATAGATGATGCTTTGAAACACAGCATGGCACCAGAAAGTCCTGACAATGCTCATGGTTCCGGGACACCACTTCACATTTTATTCATAATCTTTAGTTTGCTTTTAAAACCTGAAACTGGAACTTGAAACATGGAATTTGAGAGTTAAGCTGGATGTTCGAAGTCTCTTAGTCCATCCCATAATCTGACAGGTGAAGACCCCGAGTCCCAAGGAAGTGGAGTAGCTTGCTTCAAGCTGCATATTTAGCAACAGTCAGATAAATTCTTGCTTAGTTACGGTGTGAGGTAGAAAATGGTTTCATTGAAGGCTTACAACAAAGTCATCACAGAACAGGTCAGCACCCACTTTGGCTGTAAATGTCACCAACAGGGCCCTGCCCAGGGTGGCCGTTAGCCGACCTGGACATGGGCCGGAGCACAGAGAAGAAGAAGGAGGTGCATAGAACCGTGGCTCTGCGCTGGCTTTCCTGGCCCCATGTCTAGAGGTGGAGGGCCACAGAGCCACACTGAATAGGGCAGAAAGCCTGCAAGAGCCTACAGGGTTACACTGACAAGGCAGCCCAGGCCCGCGAGTGCACGTTTCTTTGCCAACTTTATCCAAAAGTTGAAATCACATCACTGAACTAATACTAATTGGGTAGTAGCCCTAGTTAGCTCATGCTGATCAGAAACTCTGATTGGTGACTGTTGTCATCCCAAAAATGGATGAGGAAATTCTGACCAACTTCAGAGTTCCAGTCTGGAAATGACTGTCTTAGGGTCTATTGATGAGAAAGTAAGAAAAGCGGTCACAGGTTATTAGAAGGCTGGGAACACATTTACTGCGCTGGCAGAGCGTTGCATGCTAGTTGAATTGCAGTGCCTTTTTTTTCCTCCACGGCATGAGGTCTAGTTTGGCCTATGTTACATTTCTCCAATCTGTTGTCCCTCTTAGATCAGAGAGTATAGTTCGAGAGATGGAGCTGTTGGGAAAGATTACTGCCCTGGACTTAAACCCAGAAAGGACTGAGCTCCTGAGCTGCTCCCGGGATGACTTGCTAAAAGTTATTGATCTCCGAACAAATGCTGTCAAGCAGACATTCAGGTAACTGAAGACGTGCTGGTTGCATGAAGACCAGAGTCCCAGCCCTGCTCTCTTACGTGCTGCATGGCCTGAGCTCCCTGAGTGACAGTGCCCTGTTGTTTGTTTCAGTGCACCTGGGTTCAAGTGCGGCTCTGACTGGACCAGAGTTGTCTTCAGGTTAGTAGTGACCCACCCCCTGCCAATTTGGTTCATCACAAAGAGTTCTGTGTGGGCATTTTCCCACTGGGGATACAGAGCTAAATTTTGTTCAGTGCCCAACCTGTGTTTCCAGGAATGTGCTTGTAAGTTCATTATTGCAGGCCACCATTATTGTCTCTTTCCAGTGTTCCTTTTGTGATTACAGGAACCTAACGTGTTGTACCAAAAAATAACAGTTGGCTGGTTGCTTTCTTCTGGGTGAGCCCATTAGGTACACTTCTCGTCACTCATTCACGCAAGAACTATTGCCTCACACCTTAAGTTTGGAAGGTGTGAGAGCTTTGGAAAAGGGCAGGAATGGCTGTGGGCCTGGGGTGGGACTGAAAAGCCTTTTTGAAGAAGGGTGTGCAGGTGGTCTGCAGTTTTCCGCTCCTTGTTCCCTTCTTCCATGTATCGTGCTTCTTCCAAATACGTTTCCAGGCTCGGCTGCTAAGATGCTTCTTTTGTTCCCTCCTCCTCTTTGAAGCGTGTAACAAGGCAGTCCACGGGCTGAAACCCTGAGCTATGTGGAGGTTGGCTTTGATCTCCCTATATGTTGTTTTGTTCAAGTCTGTAGATGGTTAAGGACTTGGAGCCCCAAGAAGTAATGTGATGCCACTCTTCATTAGCGGATGGTGCTGAAATACTGGGGAAAAGCAGGTTTGGCTGGAAGGGCCATGAATAGCACACATTCTGAGGTCTAGGCACACAGGAGTGGCCATCAGTGAAGAACAAACATTCCTTCTTGGGAAAAAGGCCACGGAGATGCTGAATGGGGAATGGGGAATTGACAGCCTTTCCTTTCTTCCTGTCTTCTCTAGTCCTGACGGCAGTTACGTGGCGGCAGGCTCTGCTGAGGGCTCTCTCTACATCTGGAGTGTGCTCACAGGGAAAGTGGAAAAGGTTCTCTCAAAGCAGCACAGGTAAGACGGCCCTGTCTCAGCGCCCCCTTGCGTTGTGAGCACGGCCTTTGACTTGATCTCAGGGTCATCCGGTTTAGACCTCAGTCAACACCATGAGGGCACTGCCCGCCCGCCCACCTGCTCGGCTGACTGAGCTAGGTCAGTGGAGAGAAGCTGGGGCCATTCACAGCACAGCAGGCCACAGTCTACAGAGTACTCCAGGTAGAGCGGTTAGAGTGGCGGCCGCTGGAGAAAGGGTTATAGAAACACATCCCTGTCTCTTTGGTTATGTCCCATGTCCTCTGTGTCTCCTTCCCCTTCTCTACTCTCCTTCCTTTCTGCCTCCCTCTCTCCCTTGGAAGTCCCTGTTGTCAGTGCATTGACATGTCCTAAACACTAATTTCCACACACCTTATTTTATCTTCCACCTGATAGGCAGGCCCCAGACCCCCTTTTTTCCTAACTTTGTTCTGCCCACACAAGCCCACCTGCTAGTCGGAAGCCAGATACCATTTTCCTTCAGAACCTTCTCTCCCTGCCCTTGGGCAGCAGCAACTGCTCCCAGACCTAACCAGTGCTGGCCACCACTGCCTGGCTCTTCAGAGGCATGTGTCCTGTCTCTTTCCAGCTCACCCAGAGCTCCTCTCTTGGGGAGAGTGTGATAAGCGCTGACTGCCAAAGGGGCCAAACTCCCTTCATCCCAGCGTGACTTAATTAAGTACACCACTGGATTTTTCAGAGGTCTTTTGCATTGTAGTGAGCTCCTGCCTTGCTGTGGGCACAGTGCCAGAGAGTGAAATGGAAGTTGGCAAAATTGTGACTCCCTGAGTGCACAAGCTTCTGGTGTTTAGTTTACTAAGATCTCATCCCAAATGTTCTGAAACTTGGTAATTTTCTGATCTCTCCTTTGAAGCTCGTCCATCAATGCGGTGGCGTGGTCGCCCTCTGGCTCGCACGTTGTCAGCGTGGACAAAGGATGCAAAGCTGTGCTGTGGGCACAGTATTGACGGGCCTCTCAGGGCTGGGAGGACCCCAGCGCCCTCCTCAGAAGAAGCACGTGGGCTCCCGCAGCCCTGTCCTGGCAGGTGATGTGCTGGGTACAGCATGGACCTCCCAGAGAAGCTCAAGCTATGTGGCACTGTAGCTTTGCCGTGAATGGGATTTCTGAAGATTTGACTGAGGTCTCTCTTGGCCTGGAAGAATAACACTGAAAAAACCTGACGCTGCGGTCACTTAGCAGAGGCTCAGGTTCTTGCTTTGGGAAACACTACTAGCTCTGACCTTCCATACCTCACTTGGGGGAGCACAGGGCCCCGCTGGGCCTCCTCACCAAGGGCAGTGCCAAAAACAGCCCCCACATCAAGGTGGTGTTCTCTGTGCTTTCTCTCATCCTTCCAAAGTTGGTTCTGGCCTGACGCATGTCTCATCACCGTGGGGTCATTTGCCCGGTGAACTCACTTTAAGCATTGGATTAACGGAAACTCCAAGGCTACAGACCCCTCCCTGGTGGGCTGCATGAATGTGTCTCATTACTGCTGAAATTTCCTCAGATCTCTTCCACTGTTCTTCAGAGCTTTCTGGCTCTCTTTCCCCCACAAAATTCGACATATTTAAAGATCTCTGTGTGGTTTAAAAAAAAATGTTTTTATGTTTTTTTGAGGTGGGAGAGGATGTGAGAAAATCTTTTCCAGGGAAATGGGTTTGCTGCAGAGGTAAGGATGTGTTCCTATATCGATCTGCAGACACCCAGAAGGTGGGTGCACACTGCATGCTTGGGGTGCCAAGGGATTTGAGACCTCCAACATATTTGTCTGAAGCTGGTGATTCTGGCCACGGCCCCTCTGCCAAGCCTGTGTGCCATGCCCTTGGTGCTTTAGTGCAAGAAGCCCAGGCTCAGAAGCACAGCAGTGCCATCTTTCCGTTTCAGGGGTTGTGATGAAGGCCAAGGAAAAGCATTTATCTTTACCATTTTACCTGTGTATAAAGTTTTAGTTCATTGAGTGTGCAAAACACCCTTATCACTTCTAAATTTGCACTTTATTTTTTTTCTTCCATGCTTGTTCTCTGGGCATTTGGGGATGTGAGTGCTAGAGCCAGTGAGAGGTGTCAGGCCGCCTTCCCACTGATGGTCCTGGCCTCCACCTGCCCTCTCTTCCCTGCCTGGTCGCCACTTTCCAATTTGTCCTTCAGAGAACTTAAGGAGAGTTGAAATTCACGGGCCAGGGCACATCTTTTATTTATTTCGTTATGTTGCCCAACAGAACTTGACTGTAAATAATTAAAAAGAAATCTGTTATACTTTTCAGACTCCATGCCTCGTGGTGACTATTTTATTCTCCCTTATCCTTAGAAAGGGGAAAGAAAGTGATTTGTTTACCTGCTAGTTATTTGTAAACAATGGCTAGTACTTTTTTTTCCCCATTTACCAAGTGTTTATTGTGTTTTTCGTTTGTTTGTTTTTTTTAACTGCATGATTCCATTTATATAAAATTCTAGAAAATATAAACGAATCTATAGTGGCAGAAAGCAGATTATTGGTTGTCTGCAGATGGAGGGAGGGGGAGGAATGAATTACAAAAGGCCACAAAGAAACAATTTGGGGCGATGGAAATGTCTGTTACCTTGATTGTGATGATGGGTTTATACCTATATACATATGTGAAAGCTCATCAAATTATGTACTTTAAATATGGGCAGTTTATTGTATGTCTGTCCCTTAATAAAGTTGAGGGGGGGAAGAGAGAGAAAGGCAAACACATAGAAGGAGGAAGGAAGACAGGAAGGAGGGTAAAGAGGGAGGGAGGAAGGAGCGAGAGAGCGTTGAACAGCTCCGCCTTGGATGTGCCTCTCCGTTGCCATTGACCGGCTTAACTGATGCACTTTCCCATTTACTGGGAGCAGTCTGGGAACCAGGTTGAATTGTGTGGAGTGTCCTACTTGTTTGTTTGTTTGTTGTTGTTGTTGTTTATATACTTTTAAGTTGTAGGGTACATGTGCACAATGTGCAGGTTTGTTACATACGTATACATGTGCCATGTTGCTGTGCTGCACCCATTAACTCATCATTTACATTAGGTATATCTCCTAATGCTATCCCTCCCCCGTCCCCGTTCCCCACAATAGGCCCCAGTGTGTGATGTTCCCCTTCCTGTGTCCAAGTGATCTCAATGTTCAATTCCCCCCTATAAGTGAGAGCATGTGGGGTTTGGTTTTCTGTTCTTGCGATAGTTTGCTGAGAATGATGGTTTCCAGCTGCATCCATGTCCCTACAGAGGACATGAACTCATTCTTTTTTATGGCTGCATAGTATTCCACGGTGTATGTGTGCCACATTTTCTTAACCCAGTCTGTCACTGATGGACATTTGGGTTGGTTCCAAGTCTTTGCTATTGTGAATAGTGACAATGGCTAGTACTTTTTAATGGCCTTTTCTCGTTCATCATGTAAGCTCCACTCCACAAAGTATCACTCCCTGTAAACACTAGTGTTCCAGTTTCATGTCACGCAAATCTTAACGGACACTGGAAAGGTATTTCTTCAGAACGTTACCAGCTGCAGTAGAAGAGCCCCGCACGATTCCTCTTCAGCCCCGCACACGGAGCCTTTCTCCAGTGAAACGCCACGCTGGAGAGGCATTCACTTGTGGTGGCTCAGATACCTGACACACAGCCTGAGCTGTGACAAGTGATGACCACCCTGCTCAGGAAACTCAGCCAGTCTCCACTTAGCCTAGCACCTGCAGTCAAGGTGCCATCAGGGTCTGAAGTCTGAGGCAGCCAGCACTTGCACAAAGCTGGATGAAGGCGAGATGTGTCGGCTCACACCTGTAATCCCAACACTTTGGGAGGCTGAGGCAGAAGGATCACTTGAGGCCAGGAGTTGGAGGCTACAGTGAGCTATGATTGCACTCCAGCCTGGGTGATAAAGTAAGACCCTGTCTCTTAAAAAAAAAAAAAAAAAAAAAAAAAAAAAAGTTGGATGAGCCCTTTGCAATCACTTCAAGAAGGTGATTCTCCAAATAGGCCCCAAACAAGTGTTCGAATAGTCTCAGATCATGCTGTTTTTGCATTTGGAGGGAAGCATGGCTGTTCTTTGCTCAGCCTGAGCTCCATTCCAGTCCCGTAACTGCCCGCCAGTGCTGAGGTCAACGCGAGGGTCTCACAGCACCGGGGAGTGTGGCTGCCCTTTAACTCCCTGCCTAGGGTGTGGACAAGGGCCTTTCCAGCAGCTAGTTGTGTTTTTTTATTTTTTTTTTTTTTTTTTTTTTTTGAGACAGGGTTTTGCTGTGCTGCCCAGGCTGGAGTACAGTGGTATGGTCACTGCTCACTGCAGCCTCGACCTCCCAGGCCCAGGCGATCTACTCCCTCAACCTGAGCATACCACCATGCCTGGCTAATTTTATTTTTAATAGAGATGGGGTCTCAGTAGGTTGCAGGAGGGTCTCCAATGGCAGTGCCCAAAGCAGTCCTCCTGCCTCAGCCTCTCAAAGTGCCAGGAGTATGGGAGTGGAGCCACTTTTGTTTGGCCCTATTTTTCTTTATGTTTTTATTTTTATTTTTTGAGATAAGATCTCTGTCACCCAGGCTGGAGTGGAGTGGCACAATCTTGGCTCACTGCAGCCTCTGCCTCCCAGGCACAAGTGATCCCCCCACCTCTGTCTCCCGAGTAGCTGGGACGATAGGATAGGTTGGTGCCACTACAGCCAGCTAATTTTTTATATTTTGTAGAGACGGTTTCACCATGTTACCCAAAGCCTTATTGTTAAAGTGCATACTGTTCATATGCTGCCTCTTACCATAGATGTCCCAAAGCCCCTCCTGCTTTCACAGCATGGCACCCGATGTTTCGTGGGGACACTAGGGTGAATGGATGGAAGAGGCTGCTCTTAGGCTCCAGGAGCAAGTCGGCTGGGAAGTCGCAGGTTGCTGAGTGTACCAAATCCTGCACAACTACCTGAGTGTCTGTAGCACAACAGCAATCTTAATTGATTAGATCTTTTCTTTCTTTTGGGGTAGGGTCTTATTCCAGTTACCCAAGTGGAGTGCAGTGGTGCAATCTCAGTTCACTGCCACTTTGACCTCCTAGGCTCAGGTGATCCTCCCACCTCAGCCTCCCGAGTAGCTGGGACTGCAGCCACCTGCCACCATGCTTGGCACTTTTTTTTTCTTTTTTTGTATTTTTAGTAGAGATGGGGTTTTGCCATGTTGGCGAGGGTTGTCTCGAACTCTGGACTCAAACAGTCCACCCGTCTGCCTTCTCAAAGTGCTGGGATCATAGACATGAGCCACTGCACCTGGCCACGCCCACAGGGACAGGTGTGACGCTAAGCTGTGTCTTCAAAAGTGAATGGGCTGTGCTCCTCCACATGGCCTTTTCTAGGGTCCTGCTTTAATAAGTCCGGCTTATGTTAGAAATTCCTATTTTCCATCCAAAAAACTTTGGAAATCCCAGCACTTTGGGAGGCCAAGGCTGGCGGATCACGAGGTCAGGAGATTGAGACCCTCCTGGCTAACACGGTGAAACCCCATCTCTACCAAGAATACAAAAAATTAGCCGGGTGTGGTGGTCCACACCTGTAGTCCCAGCTAGTCAGGAGGCTGAGGCAGGAGAATCGCTTGAACCCGGGAGGTGGAGGTTGCAGTGAGCCGAGATCGGACCATTGAACTCCATTCTGGGTGACAGAGCAAGACTGTCTCTAAAAAAAAAAAAAACCTTTGGAAATCTTGAGTAAAATGAGGTATGCCTGTATCTGCGTAGATTCTGTAAAAGTGCATGAGGTATGTGGTACCTGCCAGTAAAAGATGGGACTAATCACAGAATGATTCTTAGCTGCCTCACTTAAGCAAAATTTGACTACTCTGGCCTCCAGGAACTCTGACTTTCCTAACAGGTCTCAACCCTTCCTGGCCTGTTTGTTCCAGATCCTCCCTCTCTGTGCATGCTCCAACTGTTCCTGTCCTCTCAACCTTCCCCGCTGCTTAGTGAGTCTTCCCCGGCACTGCGTTGCCTTCATATTCTAACCTGCAATTGGTGAGCACAGTGAGAACATCCAAATCAGGACAAACACAGAACCCAAGGGAGTAGACAGTATTGTCTCCAACGAGTCCAGTGTACCCACCACTCAACAGCCCTGTCAGTCTCAGTCAGCCCTCTTTGATGCTTTCCCCCCAGAGTATTTTAACGCAAATTTCAAGCACGTTGTTTTACCCATGAATTACCATGCATCCCAACCCAGCCCGGCAAGGAGACCCAGCTGTGATTAACCTACTGGAATTAACAGTGACGGTATGACGGTATCACCCACCCTTCAGTCCAATGTTCCTGATTGTTGCAGCGGTGTTTCTTATGATTGGTTTGAAACAAAATCCAATTAGCTTTTGCTGTATAACAGACTACCTCAAACTTCATGGCTTAAAACAATGATTATTTACTAAGATTCTGTGAGGCAGCTGACCTGGTCTAGTGGGGATGGATGGTGGAGGTGGCTTTGTTCACACATCTGCTGGGGGGATTGCTGGCACAGCAAGCAAGCAAGCATCCGTGTATAAGCAAGCCCTTGTCACTATCCTTGGGTCACTTTTTGTTTGTTTGTTTTTTTAAATCTCACTCTGTCGCCCAGGCTGAAGTGCAGTGGCACAATCTCGGCTCACTGCAAGCTCCGCCTCCCGGGTTCACACCATTCTCCTGCCTCAGCCTCCCAAGTAGCAGGGACTACAGGTGCCTGCCACCATGCCCAGCTAATTTTTTTGTATTTTTAGTAGAGATGGGGTTTCACCATGTTAGCCAGGATGGTCTCCATCTCCTGACCTCGTGATCTGCCCGCCTCGGCCTCCCAAAGTGTTGGGATTACAGGCGCTGAGTATGTATTCTAGAACAGTAATTCTTGCTGACCTTTTTTTGAATGCCCCACACTGGATGTGGTTGGCTTCTCCATAAGCATACACTTGTATCTCAAGTGGGGACATTAGTCCTGCACATGACTGTGGGCCCAGCCCCCACTGTGGATTGCTCTGACCCCAGGCACAGGAAGGTGACGGCAGGCAAATTCTGGCTTTGGGCTTCATTTTTATCAGAGAACTACAGTGAGGAGAGGATAGGTAGGCATGCTTGTGAGCCAGGCACTAAGAGGATAAACTGTAAACAGCCTGGCTTCTAGTTAGGAAGCCGTAAGTCCTGTTGCCCCCAGGAGTACACCCAGATGGTCCTAAGAGACTAAGAAGATCTCAGGGCCGTCATATGCTTTACACCCGATAGAGTGCTTGGCACATGGTGGGTTTATAGTAGTAGAATTAGCGGAAAACAAACCAGCCCCAAGATTGTCCCAAAGTATAACTAGCTGAAAGGAAGAGAGAATCGTTTAAAAATGTAATAGTAGGCCAGGCATGGTGGCTCACACCTGTAATCCCAACTGAGGTGAGCTGGGCGGATTACTTGAGGCCAGGAGTTTGAGACCTGCCTGGGCAGCATGATGAAACCCTGTCGCTACTAGAAATGCAAAAATTAGCCGGGTGTGGTGGCACATCCCTGTAATCCCAGCTATTCAGGATGCTGAAGCAAGAGGATCACCTGAGCCCCAAAGGTCAAGGCTGCAGTGAGCCATGATGGTGCCACTGCACTCCAGTCTGAGCGACAGAGCAAGACAGTGTCTCAAAAGAAAAAAAAATTTGAGATTCACATACCATAAACCATTTTAAAGTAAACAATTCAGCAACATTTAATATATTCACAATGTTGTGCAACCACCCCCTCTAATTCCAGCAAGAAAGAGGATCAGTGCTTTTCAGACGTTTTTGATCAGTAGCAGTGGATCTATCTGAAGGAAACTTATGAGCCCTCTCCCCAGAAAAAGGCATATCTACATAACTTTGCATGCAGCTTAGGTTCACAGATCCTGAAGCCCATCCAGGGATCCCAGGGTAAGCCCTCAGTTCGTGGTTGGCTCTCCACTCTTCTGTAGAAGCAACCTCATCATCGTCAGAACCCCCTTTAGTGTTGAGGCCCAGGTGGCATGACCAGAGGCTGAAGAAGCACACAAGATAGGTGTGAGCCTCACCGCTGGAGAGGACAAGAGAAAATCTTGATCAGGATCGTCCTGCACAAGACTTGACCTTCTTAAGGCCATCTGCACATTCCATGAATCTTTCCACTTTGCACGACAAGGCAGGCTGGGGGGGTCCCCTCAGACCGATAAAGGAAATAGGCCAGGCTACTCCCTCAAGGTCATAATGGATTCAGCAGTAGGCCAAGAACCCAGGACTCCGTCTGGGGCAGTTTGTACAGCATGCTCCTATTACATGGGAACCCGCAACATTAAGTACCATTTTCAGCACAGTGCCTCCAGACAGACATTGGAAATCTGTCTGGGAGTGGGCCCCCCAGGGTGGTGAGAGGGCTTCGGTGCCTACAAGGCTAATCATGGAAGGATTCACGTGCGGAAAAGATTAAGTTCGAGCGATGGAGAGAAGCAGAAGGGAAGCCAGTTCCATCCTAACGTAATTTTTCACTCTTTATACTAATAATTTAGTATTAGTAAATCATAATTTACTAATTCTAATTAGTAAATAATACTAGTAAATACTAATAATAGTAAATGCTAATAATTAGTAAATAATAGTTTTTTCACTCTTTATTCTATTTGGAAAAAAAAATGGATATCCAACAAATCCAACGAGATAGTGATTTCCCCATCCTTGGAAGCTTTCAGTAACTTATTGGAGATGTTAACAGAAGAGATCAAAGTAAGGGATGGAATGGGAACAAAGTGATTTTTTAAAGGTCTCTCATTACCTTGCAGACCCACAGGATTGCGTTTATGATTGCAGATATTATTAGCCAGCCCAACCCCAAACAGCCCTCTATTCTTTAAACTCACTGACTGAGTCTAGGAGATACATATTGGAATTAAGGTGACTTTTAAAAGCTCCGATTCCCTGGCAGTCTTTATCCATACTTCAAGCTGCCCTGGTGTTCTCTGCTTCAGTAAAATCAAGGCAATGAGGACACGAGATTTTCATTTTGTAGCTGATGTTTAGCAGAGTTACCCATTTTCCTCGTGCATGAGCCCCAGTAAACCCCTAAGACGACAACCCCGCCCCAAAGCCCATAAACCTCTTAGCTGGATGCCTCCACCCCGCTCCCACCTCCCCTGCCCAGCAAGCCGGCTGCTGTGTTTAGTGTTTGGAGATGAAACACAGGGTTCAAAGCATTGTCTCACTGGAAGCCAACCCCAGAGAAACAAGCATGCTGTAGCCACTGGTGCCCAGACTTTGAGCATTCATAGAGCAATAATTCTCAAAAATAAATATAGGGGAAGATTGCCAGCTTTTAATTTTTGCCAAGTAAGGACTTTTTTCTAAACTACCACATACTCTTGATTGTTATTTCATAAAAAGAACGAACATTTTTGTCCTTGTGCTTAGGAGCTGCATTCTGAGATACGGGTAAAGTGTCATGATGTCTGCATGTACGTTCAAATGGTTAAAAAGGGAAAAAACAGGTAGATACAGAGGAGTGCAGGCAGCAAAATGTTAATTGTCAAATCTTGAAGTTGACCATGTGGGTGTCTATTGTACTGTTCTAACTTTTCTGTGCTTTAAAATTTCATAATAAAATTGTAGAATATGCAGAGCTCATGACAGAAGGCAGATCTGTGATTGCCTGGGGCAGGAGGGTGGATGGAGTTGTTGATGGAAATGGGTACAGGGAACTTTGGGGAGTAGTGGAATTGATCACAGCGATGGTTACACAATGTAGATGATGACCAAAACTCATCAAACTGTACACTCAAAATGGGTGAATTTTGTTAGTTATTAGATACATTTTCCCTCTATATGTATTTGCCTACACTCATCTATGTCTATCTCTATTTCAAAATTCACCCATTTCATATATATATCTTTTTTTTTTTTTTTTTTTTTTTTTTTTTTGAGACGGAGTCTCGCTCTGTCGCCCAGGCTGGAGTGCAGTGGCCAGATCTCAGCTCACTGCAAGCTCCGCCTCCCGGGTTCCCGCCATTCTCCTGCCTCAGCCTCCCGAGTAGCTGGGACCACAGGCGCCGCCACCTCGCCCGGCTAATTTTTTGTGTTTTTAGTAGAGACGGGGTTTCGCCATGTTAGCCAGGATGGTCTCGATCTCCTGACCTTGTGATCCACCCGTCTCGGCCTCCCAAAGTGCTGGGATTACAGGCTTGAGCCACCGCACCCGGCCTCATATATATATCTCAATGAAGATAGAGGGGAAGAAGAAAAAGAATGACTTGTTTTTTGTTTTTTCTTGTTTGTCTGTTTTTGTTTTTTGGGTTTTTTTTTGAGATAGAGTCTCACTCTGTTACCCAGGCTGGAATGCAGTCTCGGCTCAGTGCAACCTCCATCTCCCAGGTTCAAGTGATTCTTTGCCTCAGCCTCCCAGGTAGCTAGGATTAAAGGCGCCTACCCCCACACCCAGCTAATTTTTATATTTTTTATAGAGAAGAGGTTTCACCATGTTGGCCAGGCTAGTCTCGAACTCCTTACCTCAAATGATCCGCCCGCCTCTGATTCCCAAAGTGCTGGGATTACAGGTGTGAGCCACTGTGCCTGGCACAGCATTTTTTTTTTTTTTTTTTTTTTTTTTTTTTTTTGAGACAGGGTCTCGTTCTGTTGCCCAGGCTGGAATACGTGACATGCTCGCGGCTCACTACAACCTCAACATCCCAGGCCCAAACAGTCCTCTGACATAAGCCTCCCAAGTAGCTGGGACCACTGGTACACACACCACCAGGCCTGGCTAATTTTGTTTACTTTTTATAGAGATGGGGTCTCACTGTGTTGCCAGGCTGTTCTCAAACTCCTGTGCTCAAGCGATCCACCTGCCTTGGCCTCTCCAAGTGCTCAATAAATGTACATATATGTATATATTCACAAATACATAATCCACCTGCCCTGGCCTCTCAAAGTGCTCTGTAAATGTACATATATGTATATATACACAAATACATAGCCTCTGTGTGTTTTCAAAACGTGGATGTGTGACACGCACCATTCTACAACCTTGTTGGTTCTGTCACAATCTCTCACCTTTCTACTCCAGGCATTTTACCACAGTCAGATTTTCCCAATGAACCCAAAATGTCCTACACATCCCTTTTGGCCAGTTGTGTATTCAGTCTGGAGCTGCACACGACATCTGGGTGTCGAGTGCCTCAGCATCTTTTAATATAGTAAACCCCATTTTTTTTTTTCTTTGAGACAGAGCAGAGTGGCTCTGTCACCCAGGCTGGAGTGCAGTTGCATAATCTCGGCTCACTGCAACCTCTGCCTCCTGGGTTCAAGCGATTCTTCTGCCTCAGCCTCCCAAGTAGCTGGAACTACAGGCGCCCACCACCACACCTGGCTAATTTTTGTATTTTTAGTAGAGACGGGTTTCACTGTGTTGGCCAGGCTGGTCTTGAACTCCTGACCTCGTGATCCACCTGCCTCGGCCTCCCAAAGTGCTGGGATTACAGGCATGAGCCACCGCGCCTGGCCTAGTAAACCCCATTTCTACGGCACTGTTTGTTGGATTTGTCTGGCAGTTCACTTGTGTCACGTAGCTCATTCTTTGTATTTCCAATAAACTAGAAATGATGTCGGAAGGCTCATGGATTCAAGTTAACCCCAAGGGACACATCCCATGTGGCTAACACCACCGGCAATATGAAGATTGACCCTGGTATCTGCCATGCACCTTGGGATGACAGCA